>NC_136429.1:235345956-236545956 GCF_052849685.1 Lactuca virosa
CTGAAGCAACTATGTGCTCATCCGTTTGAAAATACTCAGCTGCTTTCCTCCAATTATCGACCTCCATATCATGTGGGGGTTACCTAATGCTCTCGCGATATCCTCATACCCTCCGACTTGCAAAAATATTCTTTTGCATCAGCTTTACAGCCTCTATAACCTTTTAACAAAGCGGCTTCAAAACTCTCTAACAACATAGCATCGTATGGATCCCGGGACATCCCATCCAAATCAAACTTTGTCTACAAAAACAAAAAAAAATGTTAGCTAAGTAAAAACAAGTCATAATTAACCATATAAAATATTCTTATATAAATAATTTACCCCTAAATGTTGTTTTACTGTATCCTTTATCGCAGGGGAAACTTTTTTCCATGTCCAGTTATCAAAGCAACCATCCGCAACATTATTTTCCTAACTTCACGTGCAGACATGTTATTTGGCTCTCCTACGGGATCATATGTCATATCCCTATCATAGTCCATGTCAATCGGTTTGCCCTTATTCTGTAACCACGCTCTTTCGAGCTTAAGGTTTTTTTACCTTTCCTCGGACTCTCCTCTGTGACGCAACTACAAATATAATTAAAAATTATTAAAAATCGTATTTTGTAATAACTGAATAAAAATAGTAAATAAAAATTCATAATAATACTTACCATCCTGCTCATGATGACCAGCACCTCTACCACCTAGGAAAGGTGGGTCCGTAACTCCATCACCCCCTTGTCCACGGCCCATAACAACAACCATGGTGTACAAAAACAAGAGCCATATCGACATCATTTCCTGCAAAATTATAAGATATATAGATACAATTTCTATTACAAATATACAATACATAGAATCCTACTTTATTTGTTTTTATTACAATCCTACTTATTTGTTTTTTACACAAAAAATAGCATTCTCAATAATAGCATCCTACATATTTGTTTTTTTTTCAATAACAGCATCTTACAATGATAACATTCTCAATAATAACATCCTACAAAAATACACATTATACACACATACAATCCACATTACATACAAATACACATATACTTTAAATATAATTATCAATAATAGCATCCTACTTTATTTGTTCTTTTTTCCACTATAACATTCCAATATACACATTGAATACAATCCACATTTCATACATACATACAATTCACATTTCATACACAGAAATATACATTATACACACATACATACAAATACACATATACATGCACTATACACATATACAATATTCCTCATTCATGTTTTCATAAATACAAAAACATAATATGTATACATTCACATACATATATCATGCAAATAACATATATATACTAAATATACACACATATTGCTAATTTCACATAACAGACACAAATACATGAATTTTTCAAATAATCTCGAAATTAAGGGGGAAAGGAAGTTGTGGTGGCCGGAAAATCAACATGGTGGTGCAGTGGTGGGTGTAATCGATCCACTGACAACAACAACTGAAAAAAAAACTGAAATCGATGTTGTTTTTGCAATTAACTCAACTATAAGGTGGAAACCGACATTACAAGAAAAAGAGAAAGAGAAATTAGGAAAGAATTGTACCTTAGTTGGTGGAATTGGACCTTAGTCTCCAGAGAAGATACGTCGCAGGTGATGGAAAGGCGTCGCCGGTTAATGGAGATGGAACCGGTGGAAATCCAAATCCGAACCGGTGATGGAAAGTCGTCGTAGATCACTAGAATCAGAAGAAGGAAGATGGAATCGATCGAGAGAGAATGGAAGCAAAAAAGGGAAGAAAAAAAGCTCCAAAGGAGTATATATGTGATGACTTTTACCGGCGACAGCTATTACCAGCGACGCGAAAGAAATAACGGCGACTATTGGTTATTAGAGGCGATGCCTTGGAGGGAACTTTTTCGCGGACCTTATTTTCGAGCATTAGTGGCGACAAGTGTCGTCGCTATTAATGTCGCCGATACTATCGTTGGATGTAAGGACCAATCAACGGTTATGGTTACGAAATCATAAGTCACACGGATCGTTACGAAATACATTTAGCGGCGTCGCTATTAGCGGCGTCGCTATTAGCGGCGACAACCACTATTACCGACGACATAAACTCATGTCGCCGGTAATAGTGGTTGTCGCCGCTATTAACCGTTTTTCTTGTAGTGAACTGATTGTGGCCGTAATACATGTACATTACCTTGCTGGTAAATGTTTTGCACTAGCTCTTAGTGTTTTTCTAACTACAATATAAAGCTTTCCTCTTTTATCATTTCTTCTCCCAGGAAAAATTTAAGCAAAATCTTTGTCTATACATCAAGATCTTATATGGGATTTGAATTTCTTTTTGTTTATTACAAAATCCGTCAACAGCATTACTTGAAATTAAATATTCCATGTGAGTTTAATATTTTTCTTCTTATCTTCTCCTCTTAATTTACTGTTTACTGTATTAATCTTCTATTTGCACATAATTTTGGTATATACATGAAGATTTACATTTGTTTCAACTTCAACTTGATCTTAAGTAGCTAAGTTTTTTTTATGCATATAGATATTTATAAAAAAGCTTCCTTTTGGGTTTTTTTATGAACATATACATTCAATACTCATCTAGGCATTTAATTGATTTAGGTACTGAGATGGATATATTTATTGCCCACTTCATCGTTAACTTGATGTATTTTGATTAGGCAAGTCAATCTATGCTATTGCAGTTTGTTCCTTCTTGTGCTTGTTCTTTTACAAATGAGTATTTTAATTGTATTTAACAGCAGGACAGTTTCTTTCAAGTTGATATACATGTGTTGTTTTTATGATTTTATGTAGAAAGTGGTAATTATGTACTAGTTTAAAATCAGAAAGCACTAGATCTCTTGAATAAATTTCCTTTAAATTGAGTAGTTCTATTAATTCATTTGGTAAAACTTTATTGATGTTAAGATGTACATATCATTCATATGTAGATCCCTTATATGAAATAAAATATCCTAAGGCGATATCATTTAGCTTCATTGTTACGCGAGTGGCGAGAAAATGTGTGCCCAATATTGTCTTTGCGGTCCAGTTCAGCCTTCGAAATGAGTATCTCTTTTTCTGTAGTGTGTCATTGACCTCCGAAATATAAGACGTAGCTACCGCATAAATATAAGACGTAGCTGCCGCAAGAATTCTTGACATTTAGCCCTCTGCGCTTAATCCTTAAGGTAGGCTTCCAGCATTTCAATTAGATTTTAAGCCATCGATCTTCTCCTCATATGTGCCGTGACGCATAGCATATGAGAGACAATGATGAATCTTCACTGCCTTTTATCTTTTATGTGTTGCAATTAGGGTTTAGTTTTGCTAAAACAAATTAGGGTTTGGTTTTGCTATAAAAAATTGGGATTTTTGGTTGAAAAAACACGAACGTGATAATGTATCTCGTTGTCAACTCTTTCTTGTTGTGTTGTTGAATTAGGGTTTATACATTAGATCGGCTTCACCACAGTTTCTGTATCGTGTTTTTGTTCATCGATTGAACACGATGATTTAAATTAGCTATTTAATTGTCTAGAATTAATCAGCATTGTTGATCTAGAAGAGGATGTGGATCTAGCCATTTCCTTGTAGAACATATAATGAATTTAAGTAATCTAAGATCCTCCTTCGAATTAATTGCTTCACTATTGTGCTATGATACCTCTATGTATGATAATTGTAAAATTCTGCAATCACTAGTGTCTCCTTTCACATACCGTGCCGCACATGATCTATCAAAGTATTTGAAAGATATATGAATATGATTGTAACTATATTGGGAGTGATTTGTGCCTGTATTGTGTTTGATAAGGGTTTTCCAGGGGCGGACGCAGGAATACATAGTAGGTGTTGCCGATAAATGAAAACTAGGTAAAAAAATCGAAAAATTGAAAATTTTTCCACTGCGGACAGAAAAAGTAGGTGTTGCCGGTGCCACACCGAGAACCCCTTAGAACCGCCCCCTGGGGTTTCTGTTTTTAGTAGATATTGTGTCATTTTTAAGTCTTGATTTTCACAGGTGTTGGTTATCATCGGTCAGAGTTGCTTTAAATGGAGAAGAATTCGAGCGGAGATACAAGTACTCAACCAATGGAATTTGAAAATTTTTGTATTTGGTATGTGTGAGTTTTTAATTAGTATCTCTATTAAGCTTGATTCCAAACACTGTTTTGTAATTAACTTGTTCCTTTTGGTTTGTACTGATCATATCTCAAGTTATTTTTAAATTGCTACCTTGGACACATATATGAACTAATTGTATGTCATCTACAAAAATTCCTTAAAGAATTGTAAAATGGTGCATGGTTACTTCTCATCTAATCAACACTGGCAATAGTATATAGCTTCTCCAGAGCCATGTAGAAGAAATGCCACACGAGAGGTACCTAAGATCCACAAGGCTAGTAAACAAAATGCCCAATGTCTATTGCTTAATAGAATACTGTGAAGAGCATCCACAATACATAGTTTAATAAATGGTTGAATGAGGTGGAATGTCTAGCTGACATTCAATAGATTAAGCTCAACCATAGTAGAATGTCACTTTGATGCTCAATTGATATTTAGTTAAATGGCCATTGAAGTGTTCAATAAGAAAAAATGACATTTTTTTAATATAAAAATGCTTAGCAAATAATTTTCTTAAAAAAATAAATATATTTCATTAAACTTATGTAGTGCTAAATGCATTGTATGAAAAAAAAAATAGTAAAATTGTTTGAAAAGCCAAATGATGATGTGACAATTAATTAAAACTCTATGAAGTTGAATACATTGTCGATGACCTATCTCTACTGTAGAATATCACTCGTCATGATCATTATGGTCTTTTAGTTATGAATGTGTGCCATCGCTTGCATACAACATATATGCATATTGGAATACATACACAATATGTTATGTGTATATATGCACAAATGTAGGCTATATCCTTTGTTCATTTTGATCAACATATTTAACCTTTTATCTTGTATCGAATTCGATGCCAAATGCAGTCAGTACGTTGCTAAGGTTCGGAGAAAAGATTGGAAGAAATGTTGTCCCTTTGACCTCTCTAGTTACTCTCCAGAATCTACTTATCAAGCAGAAAGGGTGTTTGCTTCACTAATTCTAGAGGACAATGATGCTTTGATTAATACTCCAGAAAATACACAAACTCCGAACTGTAAGTGACCGAAATTAGTGTAGTACTCTAGAATTTAAAAACTAGATCTGATCAGCTTTTAATTCTTTGATGCTTATATGTTCCCAGCTTTCATATATTCTGAAGTCAGAAATCCAGAGGGACAAGCTGCCGTATCAGAAACCCATACAGGTATCATTTCCAAATGTATCAATACCTTAATTAGATAGAATTCTTCGGAAGGAAAATCTTGTCATCCTTGTTCTGGATGTGAAATTTGGGATGATGCTTTGATCTTTGTGAGGTCTATCAGTCCTCCGAAGGTTTTAAATTCAGAAAATATGTTAGTTTTTGCAGGTGTGGTTATTTGTAATGATGCAACCAGTATTATCAATGATACACCTTTGGAGTCAGCTTCTAGCAAGGTAACTTTTGCTCACTGCGAGATTGAAAAAGTCGTCTATGGAGATATGATGGCTGCAGAAAATGATAAGCCAGAAGATGTGGTAGTTGTTGATCATTCACTGAAAGATATTGTAACTGACGGAGCCTCAAAGTCATCTTGTCGCAAACTGAAGAATGATGTTCAGTACCAAAATGATAAGCCAGAAGATGTGGTAGTCATTGATGATTCACTGAAAGATATTAATGACGGACCCTCAAAGTCATCTTCTCGCAAACTGAAGGATGATGTTCAGTACCAAAATGAGAACAGTGTATCTGAAAACATTATAGCTGCTGGAAATGAAAAGCATGTAGTTGTTGATGATGATGGGGCTAATACTAACAGTGATGAAGAAAGGAACTTGGCAGGAGAGAAACCTCAGAAATTCCGCCTGTTGTCGGACATATATAAGCAGCTTCTAGGTCCTTGTGATGCTGTGAGTGCTGGCTATGGTGACCGTGATTTTTCTAGCGAAAGTGAAGAAGATGATTCTGATGACTTCACGCTTGACACATTTGTCAGAAAGAAAAAGCGTGCCCGAGTTAATTCTAAGACTGGCGTTGCATCAACGAAGAAAAAGAGGTCATGTGAAGAGCGAGAAAGATCATTTGTTCGAGCTAAAAGGATGAAACCTGTGACTTCAGACTCTTGTGGAAAAGATTCAGAGCTTGGTTCCAAACGTCATTTGAGAAAAACTAGAACTGATGAAGTAGATTTGCGGGTGATGAAGAAGCATAAAATGTCTTTAGCTGAGATTATTAAGCGTGGAAGCACTTCTATAAGCCAAAAGGTTTCACCATCTTCTCTGGGACCTGAGGAGAACAGGTCGGAAATTGAAAAGGTATCCTTTTTGTTCATTCTATTCTTCTCATCCTCATGCTAAGAAGGCTTATGCTATTATCGAAATTCACAAAAAAACATAGGTACCCAACACCATTAATTTATGGTTTTCTATGTAAGCCGTCATTTGATACTCTACTATCAAATATCATGGTCCAACTTTTATGTTCACCTTGCTTTTTGTGATTTCAGAATTCTCTTCTATCATGTGGAAATAAAAGGAAAAGAGAGACCATTCAAGATGATTGTGGAAGGGACATTTCGAAGTTCTTGGATAGGAGTCAGAGGCGTTTTACAGAAGAGAACAGATCAAGATCAACACATGGGGTGAATAGTGTTCAATTGGTTCAGCCCACCATTGCTACTTTAAACAGCATAGAGACAGCTTCTGGTTGTGTTCAAAAGAGTATCAGGGAGAATTCCCCTCCAACTGATGATGAATCCATGGCTGCATTGCTGTTGCTTAATCTCTTTAATTCAGGGGTAACCAGACATACATCATCTAAGACTGCAGCCAAAGATCCAGCAGTATCTGTGTCAAATGGTGAAATATCGTGTGGGATAGATGAAAAAGTGCCGCCTGCTTCAGGGTCTATCGTGGATCAATCGTGTGAAGAATTTAACATAATCAATGACGTTGGTTTACCTCAGGCTGAGCAAGTTGAATCTGGGACTTCTGTATGCGTTATGAGCGTAAATCCATCTGAGTTTAGCATACTAAATGCTAAAAAATATATGAGACGTGTTAAAGTCATCCAGAAATGAGGTACATGGATTGCTATGGATATATAGTATTTTAATTTTAAAACATAGGAAAACATTATGTGAACTTGGTTAACCTTGAACGTTTTTCTTATGACTTGTTTTCTTTACTACCAGATAATTTAGTTTATATCTTTCCATACAATTTTCTTTTTTCATTTTCTGGTTCTATTTTTTGCACAAGGATAAAAAGGAGAGTTAATTTCAGCGTGTTGTCCATAGTATTAGAAGCCATGGCTAGTGATTAACTCACCCTAAAAAACAAGTGGCCAATAGCAATATGCATTGTTTTGGTTGCTAGAAATAGACACTACAAGAAGAGGAGCCTAATAGGAAGACAAATCTTTTTACTTAACTGTAGTCTAGCCCACTGCTAGAAAAAGGGTGAAATATCTGACAGCCAATTTTTTGTCGAAATGCCTACTACGAAGAAAATTTCGACAGAAAAACCGTCTCAAAGTAAGGCGTGGGTAAAGATTTCCAACGGATCATTTGACATATTACCAACAAATTATGTCGATAATTACCTACGCTTTTCCGACAGAAATATTTACATGACATATCCGTCCGAATACCGAATGATGTAAGTTTTGACCGGTTCCAATGGACCATGTCACACCCCGCAAAAACGGAAACACAAGGCGTGACAGTACAAAGAGTCTCATAACAAAAGTTAAAAGACAACACCAACCATAGTATTAAAAAGCATTACAATTTACAATGAGTTTTAACAACTTTTTAAAAGAAATTACAATGTATTTGAAAAACAACACATGTGAATGCTCCTACAAGTGATGTGTCTTTAGGTGCCTCTTACTAAATGATTCCTGAAAAGCATGTAAAACGAGCGTCAACTATAAAAATAGTTAGTGAGTTCATAGGTTTACAAAAATATTGGTTTCTTGAATCATAATCAAAATTTTGATAGATTTTTCCATAAATAAAAGTATATTGATAAAATGAGTAAATAAGTTTGCATAAACAAAGTTCGTTGTCATCAAGAGAAATAAAGTACATTGCCAAAATGAGATGCAAAGTTCATATTCTCATGGGAAATAAAGTTTGTTGCTAAAACGAGTGAACAAGTTTCGTATGTGCATAATGATTCCATCCATGAGTTCACAACCCAAGCCTAATGACTGAATTGTGCCCTATTGATTACTATGTCTATCGCTAACATAGTGAATAAAATAGTAAAATTTCACTCTGCGAATCGTGCAAGTGAGAAGTTGTCTACCTCCTAATAGTGCCATCCATAATGACCATGGGCTCAAAAGAGTTAATGAGTTGTGTGAAATGATTCCAGGGACTTAACAACGATACATGCCTCATGAATTAAAGTAACATACACATACATGCAAAATATAGCAACCAAGTTTGATACAAGTCAAATTAAATACAACGAACATAAATAATTTAGGACATGTTTTTCCACCCCAAAATATAAACTGGGGATAGGGGTTATGCATACTCACAATGTTGCGTGAAGGTATTTGTGATGCCTTGAGCTAACTTCTCTCACGTCCTACTACCGATTCGCTACGATAATGTTATACACTAGTAAGTCTCTAGTCGAAAATCTAACACTGTAGACTTGCTACTACAATACAATTATGTTAATATTGTGTCAATTTTTTGATATTGATAACTTACAAAAAAAAAATTCTGTGAAATTTAGATTTCCATCAATCAAGTTGTTATATAACAAATTCAAGTGGAAATTCACATTAGTGAAATGTTAAAATTTAACATTTTAGGAGGTGTTCCAATGATTAAATATTCAAAAACTAAATCCGTTTAGTTCTAAAATTTCCCAAACTATTTTCTAGCATTTTAATTATTTGAATAATCACAAAATCATGGAAAAATAGTAAGTGATCATAAAAATTCTTAGAAATTTTGTGTAACTGTTTCACAATGTCGCTAAACTAGGAAAAATATTAAATGTCACTTTTGATCACTAAAACCTGGTTTTGTAATTTAATTATATTTTACACCAAAAACATTATAGTTAAATAGAAAATAGTAATTAAAAATCACAAAACTTTTTATTTGTGTTCTAATTGGAGTCACCGAGTTCCAGAAAATCTTTCATGAATTTTAGATATGCATAGCTATTTTTCCCATATTTAACCACTTGAATCTTCACAAATTCATGTAAAAATAGTAAACATTTAAGCAAAATTGTCAATCTTTTTATAAAACTGTTATACAATGTATGTAAGCTGGAAAAAAAATATCAAAAGTGGTTGTCATATAGTAGAGTCTGATTTTCATGATTCATATTAAATATAAGAAAAATAGTATAAATAGTTAAAAGATTAGATAACCATTCAAAATTTTGGTACAATTGTTATTTCATGCATGAAAACTGAGAAAAATATCAAAATTAGTTTTTAATGTGTTTAACGTGATTTTATGATTTTTTCGTACTTATTCTAGAAAAAATGGAAATAAATATAAAACGGTTTAGAAAATTGCCCAAACTTTTTATTTGTGGTTAAATTGTAATACAAGATGTTATAATAATTTCTTGTGGTTTGTAGAATAGTTTAACTATTTTCCTTGATTTATTCTCATAAATAAGCCTTAATTCATGAAAAATTACTAATAAGTAAGGAAAATTCACTAAACTTTTTATTTACGATTAAAAATAAGAAATTGTCATGGAAAAATCTGTAAATCTTCACATGGAGTCTTTATGATGTCCAAAAGATGCGATATTATCAAATATAATTTTGGACATTCATAAATGTATTTTACTATTTATTTATCTTCATCAAAAATAAAATAGAAATAAACAGAACACGACAATAAAAATTCATGAAACCTTATAAAATGACTTTAATCAATGTATTGGTCATCCTAAAAATTTTCTCAGAATTTATTGACCCCAAAAAGTATTTTATGTGATTTATTGCTCTATTTTTTTTACAGTAATTATAATAATTCAAGAAAAATAAGTTATTTTCGGAAAATTTTCAGAACTTCTCATTTTGTTGGTGGGATTCTGGGAAAAATCGGATTTAGACAGGCAAGGAGTTTTAGGTATTTGTTTGTGAATAAATCTTTTATGAACATATTTGAAAGCTTTTTAACAACATACTTTGATCTTCTAGCATCTAAGCTTGAAGATCATCACATGCATCTTGATTTAAAATTCATGCATGGAATTGACATGTTGAAAAATCGTTTTTGAAAGAAAATCCATGGTACATATGGTGATTTTCCACCAAAACTAGTAAAAAAAATGTGTTATCTTGAGTTTAAATTAGGTTTTGGGTCATGGGACTTCACCAGTTTTCCATGCATGATGTTTTGGGGGTGAAGTCCTACCACCATCATCATCAAATTAGACATGCATGAGCATGCATATGAATATTCATAAAGAATGGTGTACCGCGGGGGGGGGGGGGGGGTGGTTGAATTGCAAGAAAACATGAAATTTTTGAAAGAAAAGTAAAGAAAAGATAATGAAATTGATTATTCCTTGAAATATCAACTTCAAATGATGAAAGATTATTAAGTAAAATGAGGGATATTTAGCTGGAAATTCATAGGTTTTGGGGCTAATTCATATAGGTAAAGAAGAAAAGAGTAAAAAGAGAGATTTTTTCTCTCTGGATACCCAATTTCTCTTGTCATTTCCTTGGGGTTTCTCTCCACCAAAATACCGAAATGTATGTAAACTTATGAAGAATCGAATGGATAAATCTCTCCCACATATTTGGCTTCTCAGTTCGTCATTTCTAGAGAGAAGGAAGAGAAGTGATGAAGGAGAAGAGTATGGAAGTGATCAAAATGATTGACTTTGGGAGGAGAAATGAGGGGAGATAGATGGATCCGAAATTTGAGGAAGTGGAGGGGGGGGTTCATATTTCAGATTTTTCTTGTATTTGTTTATAAATATAAGATTTGGGAATTTAGTTTTTATAAAATATAAGCTTTTATGGGGAATTATATAAAAAAAATTAACACTTATGTTCATAAATAAGGCTAACATTTACAATTTATTATTCTTTGATCTAATTTATGTTCCATGACTTATATTTAATTAAAGATATTACATATATAGAATAAAAGTTTGTAGAAAATTTAAATTTTATAAAACTTGCATTCGTTTTATAAAATGTTGACATTGTTATAAAATTTGGACATTTTTAACTATCATAATGGATATAGAATATCTTGAATTGTATTAAACCCAATAAAATTGTTAACACCATAATGAATTGAGTTTAGTATTTGAAATAATCAAATTGATTAATATTAAAACACTTATATTATTTTTTTATCAAGTTACTTAGTTCGATTGAAATCAGATTATTGGCATTATATGTGGTGGTTTTCAGATTCACGTTAAATTAAGGAATCAAGTATACTAGTCCTAGTTTCAACTTTGACTTAAGTTTCTATGAGACTCTGACCTAATTTCTACTTCTAGGGCAAGTGCATGATGTGTCTACATGAATGCATAAAGATGTTCGTGTCAATGAATGACCCGAATTTGGACAGTTGTTACAGTTAAAGTAGTTATAGAAGTCACACATCATTGTGAAATCTAAGCACACTATCCCCCATTTCTAATTGTTTTCCAGTTTCTAGTAGGTTGTAACTTAGATTCTAGTTACTAAGTCTAGAATGTGTTGTGCCTACACGTGCAACTAAGTTTATTCAAATCTAGAACTATCTTGAATTTTAACGGTTGTCACAGTCTCCCCCAATTGAAAGAATTTTGTCCCGAAATTCAACTAGTGTCACATTCAATTAGAACATAGTCATATACAAGTATATAGTTGTAGAGGTGGTGACTTGAAAAACCTTTTGATCATATTGGATTAATTCCTCACGGGAGAGTCAAATCCTTTAGCTATATACAAGTTAGTGTTCCCCCAATTCGAGTTCTACAGTCTAGATTGTAGGAAATTATGATCATGGGAAACATGATCCAACCATGGCGACCTAGTCGAAAAGATTATCTAACATAAAAAAGAATTATAAGTCTTGCTGAAGCACCAACTGCATTGAGTGCTAAGTTTGCATTGATCCTTAAGTCGCGTTCTAAGTCAGCACTAAGTGTAAATTTGCCGCCTAATAAAGAAGAGATTAGGGACAATTTGCTCCATTCCGGGTTGGCTGCTAAGTCTGGCAAAGATATATTCCGAAATGGGAAGAGGTAGCACTAATGAAGGAGAAGCAAACAATGGTAAGTCCCTAAAGATACGTGTTAAGGGTAGGCAACGAAGTTTTGGTGCATTTCAAATGTAAAGACTATTCTAGTGTCGTCTATACAATAAATTATGAAATGACCGAGTATCTTCAAGGCTATATTTACTACTATGGTTACTTTTACTACAATAGAACCATATTCGAAGAATATATATATTGAAAGAGTCATTGAGGGAACTTATATAAAAATATTTAGATTATATTTTTTTAAAATTGTCCAATTGTTTAAGTCAAGACAAATTCAAGTTTACGAGGAGCCAGAATATATATGAAAACAAGTTTGAGAGTTTAGGAATTCACTGAAAATTACAAACTAGAATACTATTTTTAGAAATGTGTAAAAATATCGATCATTGAAAATAGTGCATTCTTAATTTAGTGATTCTACAAAAACAATAATTTGGAGGATAGATAATCGTAACCTTTAAAACTTTTTATGTTTTTAAAGAAAAGAAGAAGCATAAGAATATGTGTTCTTCACGTATATTTACTGGATTTAGAAAAATGATAAACACAAGTGTATTCAACTTGTGTATTAATTGTAAGGGAAATACAATGAAAATTGCATTTTCAATCAAATTACTAAATTTAGCACAAAAGAACAATGGAAATAAGGATTACCCGTTTACGATAGATTTCATAATAAAAACAAAGCATATATGATAAGAGGTGTGGTTCAATATATCAAGGTTGACGAAGTCAAAATTATGCCTCATGAATATACACATATTAATTGCTCAAAACGAAATGGTAGACTTATAGTCTATATACATACGAATATGATATCAAGGGAAGAAAAATAGACAAAAACAAAGTTAGACCATTTATTGTGTTATTATTATGGGTGTGTGAGAACTCAAACCATATAGAGAGCAAGAAATAAAGTGTGGGGAAAAGAAAAGGAAAGTAGCATCAACAACGATTGATATTGTTAAAAAATTTAACGACAATATCTGTAGGTAAATTTAAAACTAGGTTGAGATATATTTTGAACTTCAATCCTTGATGTATGTTGATGGTTACATAGACATGTGGACGTTTTAAAGTGTTTGTTAAGGTTTAATCAAAATTCATGAGTTATCTATTAACTTAAACTGCATTTGTGAAAAAGAAGAAGCACTAAAACTAGTAATAGAAAATCTGACAGTTTTGACCTTTTAGATTGGAGTTCAAAATTGGTTAAAATGGCTAGGGTAAAGACTCAATATATTTAGGTGAATAATTATACATTGCTGCAAGTGTGTCACTGGAATTTTAAAAATGAACACTAAGTTTTGCAATGCAAGGAAACTTTATAGATTATAAAACTAATTTGAAACAATGTACACATATTATGTATGTTTCGAAATGTAAGCATTAGAGATGCATTATAAACATGCTTGAAATAGATTGTTACAGAAATATTATGTTGGGTTTCAACAAAACACATTAAAGTAAAGTACAATGTCTAATTAAGAAAGCGGTAAAAAGGGTCAAAACAAAAGTGGTTTGAAAGGCTGAATGAAGCTTTTACACATACCATGAACATCAATGTCATATGTTTAGGTTTTATAATAAGGTTTAAACACTTTTATAAAAGAAAATGTTTTTAAGTTTTCGAAATGTTACAAAATATTAACAATGTTTAAAATGTTTGATATGCCTTAAAAAGCACAAATAGCTATTGAAATATATCTGAAATTAAATTGGAATGGCAAGGTTAAGATCAACATCAGTTAAATTAAGTTTTGAAGAAAAGTGTTAAGTTGAAGTAAGTTAGCAAAAGTAAAGTCTGTTGTTTTTAGTGAGAAATATGGCTTACATGGTTAAGAAAGGTCTAGTAAGTTATATGAAGTGGTTATAAAATATTGTATTGATGGTAAATAAAATGGTGAAGTGAAATAGGTTTGGTGAAAGATTAAGAAGCAAGGACTAAGTGGGTTTGTGTAACTAGTCGTACCTAATACTAAGGCGAGTATAAGGCGAGTACTGGTGACTTTTCCCCAGAATAGAGGACATGAAAAATTGTTTGTAAAACATTTTATGGTATAGATACAGTTTTACGCCTTTTATAGGGGTGAAATGTTAAGTTATAGATTTGGCGTGTGGCATAAAAATATGTAATCCTTGATAGCAATAGGAATGCCAGTAGTGCTGATAAGGACTCAAACAACGTATGAAATCGATAAGGGTCGAAGGAGGATTCGAAATTATAGGAAGTATTCATACAACGAAGTAGTGCGATGTTTGTTCGGGCATGAAAATTAAAGGTTGAAGGTTGACATGAAACATGTTAGTAATTTGGAAGTGTAAGTTTATGGTATACTTGAGATGATCACTAGTGCATCTGGGGGCATCGAACTAAGTCTGGTAAAAATTTTGTCATAAAGGGGACGGTTTGTGCTTGAATACAAAGTAAATATGGTAGGATAAGAATCACCAAATATAAGGTTTAGAATCAAAGAGATATCCTAGACTAAGTTTTAAGTTCAAGATGGAAACAACCGACAACTAGAATCGTAGTGTAGAAGAGAAGCCTCACGTATCAATAACAATGGGTTAAACCTCTATGTCTCCTCGAGAGCCATATCAGGGATGCTCGCCAATGGGATCCAAGTGATTACTCGTGGCGAGTCATATACCTCCTAACGCGATGCTCCAATTGTCTCCTATGTCGGTATCGGAACGATTTTCCTAGTCGTGACTCTAGTACGCAGACGATATAGGGGTATCAAGGTAAAATTGGTATTGGTGTCGACTTAAGATTGTCACTACTGGTTCTCTAGCTGCTAACCTTATGTCTAGAGTCAATAGCTACCAAGGAATACTCGTTCTTAGTACTAAATGGATTGTTCCTAGAGCGGATAGTGATATAACCTAACTCGTTAGCCTAGAACTTGATAAGGGATAAGAATATTTCTAAATAAAGACATTGTGATAAAATTGCACTTAGTTTGTAAGTGTACCTAGATGAATGCCTTTAATATGCAATGCCCATACGCATACCAAAAAATTTTGTTTTCAAATGTTTAAGTTAAAAATTGTTTTGAACATCATTCTACTATAACCGTTTCCAGTCTTGCATTAATTTTCCTTAATTAAGCATAGTTGGCAAGACTATACCTAATTTAAGTCCAATAATGCGTACTCGACTTAGCTATACCAGTAGTATGTTCAGTATTTTGAAAAGTCGTTTTGAAATTTTTTTGCTATAGTTGGGTTATCCAAAGGAAAACCGGTATATTCTATAACCTTCAGCTCTGGTACCATTTTCTGTCACATCCCGCTAAAGCGGAAACACAGGGCGCGACAGTACAAAGGGTCTCATATCAAAAGTTAAAAGATAACACCAACTATAGTATTAAAAAGCATTACAATTTACAATGAGTTTGAACAACTTTTTAAAAGAAATTACAATGTATTTGAAAAACAACACATGCGAATGCTCCTACAAGTGATGTGTCTTTAGTTGCCTCTTACTAGATGATTCCTGAAAAAGAATGTAAAACGAGCGTCAACTATAAAAATAGTTTGTGAGTTCACAAGTTTACAAAAATATTCGTTTCATGAATCATAATCAAAATTTTGATATAAGTTTCCATAAATAAAAGTATATTGCTAAAATGAGTAAATAAGTTTGCATAAACAAAGTCCGTTGTCATCATGAGAAATAAAGTACGTTGCCAAAACGAGATGCAAAGTTCATATTCTCATGGGAAATAAAGTTTGTTGCTAAAACGAGTAAACAAGTTTCGTATGTGCATAATGATTCCATCCATGAGTTCACAACCCAAGCCTAATAACCGAATCGTTCCCTATTGATTACTATGTCTATCGCTAACATAGTGAATAAATTGGTAAAATACACTCCACAAATCGTGTGAGTGAGGAGTTGTCTACCTCCTAATAGCGCTATCCATAATGACCATGGTCTCAAAAGAGTTAATGAGTTGTGTGAAATGATTCCAGGCACTTAACCGCGATACAGGCCTCATGAATTAAAGTAACATACACATACATGCAAAATATAGGAACCAAGTTTGATATAAGTCAAATTAAATACAACGAACTTAAATAATTTAGGGCATGTTTTTCCACCCCAAAACGTAAAACCAAAAATAGGGGCTGTGAATACCTACAATGATGTGTGAAGGTATTTGTGATGCCTTGAGCTAACTTCTCTCACGTCCTACTACCGATTCCCTACGATAATTCTACACAATAGTAAGTCTCTAGTCGAAAATCCAACACTAGTATACTTGCTACTGATGGGTTTTAAGCATTCTAACACTCCTAAGGTGTACATGCAACCCTAGATACGTTGGATCTATGTTTTCTCTATTATACATGCAAACTTTCATTTTCCAAGGTATTACCCTAACTAGCATACAAAACTTTGATACTTGGGTAATAAAACAAGTTAGATAACATACCTTTTGTTGTAGCTTGTTGCCCTTGATGTATTTGGCCTTTAAGAACTTAGCACCAATAGTGTGAATGCCTCAAATGGAATCACAACACATCTAGGACAAAGGATGACATTTTGAGAGGGAACCTTGAACCCAAAATCGTCCATGAACTCCAAGAACTAGTAGTCCCCGATTTTGGCTATGGAGTCACATATTTATATGTGGGATTCCAAGGGTCATGGGTTAACCCTAATCCATACCCATGGGTTTATGATCCATGGTTCATGTGGCCCAACTCTTTATGTATCCATACATAATCTTAGTCCAACATGGATCATAAGCCCAACATATAAATATAACTAATTTACATAATTAGTCCCCATTTATTTAATTAGTCTCTTTTGATCACTACATTAATTCCACACTAATTCTTGATCAATACTAATTAAATCATATGATTTCATATTAATATATTAAAACTTATAATATATTAATAAACCATAAATAACCTCTTCTCAAAAGTCCATCCTAACAAATTGTCCTGATGATATGCAACCCAAATGGACCATGTTACTCTCGGGTCAAGTACATACCAATTATAGTTATGGGCTTAGACACCTAATCCAACAGTCTCCCACTTGGATAAGTCTAATAACTATTATTGAAAGTACGACTCCAAAATCCCGACTAGCAATCGTAGCTCTTAAAAGCCGTTGTCGAACTCTGATCTAGTCAATGACGCGTCCATTAGATAAGGGATCATATATTCCTCTATTCTACAAGATATCATATGGACTGAGACATGGATTATGATAATTCTCTATGTCCATCTGTTGTTTCCTGATTTCTGATTTATGACGACCAACTAATTGAACAAATCAAATCAGTCCAGGCTCGGCCGAGCGCTTAGGGTTGTCATCACTAAATCATCGAGGGTCCCATAGATATCGCTTTTATCCCTCCAAGGGTAAAAGGAATGGATAAACTTTGACTCAAATGCTTGCTTGTACTTACTCATCAAATCATACACAACAATATGTTTTATAACACCAAGTTACTGGTGCGTTTACATATGTAAATGTGAAACCGACTTGTAAATTACAACTCACATGTCTTGGTTTCAAGAATATAAGATATTACCGTCTCACTAATCACTCGTGATAAAATCCATTCAAGTTATACAAAATCTGGAAGTAAAACGAACATCCTTGTCAGAAACCACTGATACCGGCACCCCATGATGTGCTACCACCTCCCTGATATAAACCTCGTCCAACTTATCGACATAAATACCCTCCTGAACCGGAATGAAATGCGCGCTCTTGGTCAAACGATCCACGATGCCCCAAATTGAATCCACTCTGTGCGCAGTCCTGGGAAGTTTCGTGATAAAATCCATGGTTATGTCTTCCTATTTCCATATGGGAATCTCCAAAGGCTGCATCTTGTCGTGAGGACGCTGATGTTCGGCCTTGACTTTCTGGCAAGTCAAGCACCACTCCACGTACCACGCCACATCCCGCTTCATGCACGGGCATCAATAATCAGGACGAAGATCCCTATACATCTTCGTCGCCCAGGGATGAATGGAGAACCTCGACTTGTAAGCCTCCTGCATCAGAATCTGGCGCACGCCACCCCAGTACAGAACCCAAACTCATCGATGCAGAGTCAACAATCCACGACTATCGTAATCGAAGGAAGCCAGCTGACCTACAATATGCTCGCTCTTTGGTGATCTTTCTTCATAGCCTCGGCCTGAGCCTCACGAATCCACTCCAACAATGGACTAATCACGGTCATCGTCAAACATAAGTCTCTGATCGGAGCCGCGAACACCTTGCCAGTAAGAGCATCGGCCACCACATTGACCTTTCCCGGGTGATAAAGGATCTCGCAATCATAATCCTTCACCACATCCAACCATCGATGCTGCCTCATATTCAGATTCGACTGATCCATAAAATACCTCAAGCTCTTGTGATTCGTGTAAATAGTACAATGAATCCCATAGAGATAATGCCGACCAATCTTGAGGGCGAAAAACATGCCCCCAAACTCCAAATCATGCGTCGGATAATTTGTTTCATGAGGCTTCAGCTGCCTCGAAGCGTAAGAAATCACGCGACCCCTCTGCATCAGAATTGCCCCCAATCCTATGATGGAGGCATCACAATAAACCAAAAAATCATCAACACCCTCCGGCAAGGTTAGAATCGGCGCCTCACACAACCGCTGTCTCAGAATGCCCTCAGCGAAATGTAACCGTCTTCTCAGTCGGGTCAGAGGAACAGTTATCTTGGAGAAATCCTGGATGAATCTTCGATAATAACCAGCCAAACCAAGAAAACTACGAACCTCAGATGGAGACCTCAGGACCTCCCAGTGCATCACGACCTCAAACATGGTTGGATCGACCAGAATACCCTTCTGGTTGACAAGCTGCCCCATAAACTACACCTCACGCAACCAGAACTCACACTTGGAGAAATTTACGAAAAGTCTTTCCCTCCTCAATGTCTCCAACACTTCCCTCAAGTGCTCCTGATGATGCTCCTGAGTCTTGGAATAAACCAAGATATCATCAATAAATACTATTACAGACCGATCTAGCACCGGTCTGCACACGTGGTTCATGAGATCCATGAACGCGGCTGGAGCATTGGTGCGCCCGAAGGGCATCACTACGAACTCGTAATGACCATAACATGTCCAGAAAGTTGTATTCTGCACATCCTCATCCCTGACCCGCATCTGATGATAACCCGATCGCAAATCAATCATGGAGAACCAAGATGCACCCTGAAGCTGGTCGAAAAGATCACCAATCCTCGAGAGTGGATAACGGTCCCTCACTGTTACCTTATTCAACTCCCGATAGTCGATACACATACGATAAGACCTGTCATTATTCTTTACAAATAGAATCGGTGCACCCCAAGGTGAACTCCTCAGTCGAATAAATCCCTTCTTTAACAGCTCTTGCAGCTGTGTAGACAGCTCATGCATTTCGGGAAGAGCCAACTAATACAGTGCTTTGGCTATCAGAACCGCACCAGGAACCAGATCAATCTTGAACTCAACCTACCTCTTCGGAGACACCCCATGAAAATCCTCTGGGAATACATCTGGCTAATCCCGCAAAATCGACACATCATCCACGGTCGGCGTACCCTTATCCCGGGTATCCATGAAATAGGTGCCTTACCCTTATCCAGGGTATCCATGAAATAGGCGACAAAACCCGAGCAAACGTGCTGAAGATAGCATCTGGCCCTTACTGCAAAACACAAAATCAGCCCACGATGTAGTGTCTCCCCATGAATCACCAACTTTCCCCCACTTGGGGTCCGAACCCGAACTAACTGCTGCTCACAATCGATCACTACTGTTTGGAAGAGGAAACTGACTAGGATTGAATAAGTCCCCTTTATTGTTTGGATTTCTATTAAGGTTAGTATAATACTTTTTAAATGTTGAAAAACTTAGAATATTTGTGGTAGAATTTAGAAGGAAAACACTTGAAAAACCGAGAAACTTCGCATCCTCTTTCCTTCCTTCTTCTCTTCGGACCGCAAACCCCGCAGGGACCGTGAACTGTTTGTTGCCTTCGGGCCGTGAACTGTTTACTGCCTTCGGACCGTGAACACTTCAGCCGTGAACCGAAGCCGTGAACCCCTCGGTCGTGAACTCCTCCTTATATATATAAAATCGGCTGATTATTTCTCATTCTTTCATTTCTGGCCGTGAATCTAAGGATTTCTCTCTCAAGTATCATCTTCCAAACCTTCAAATCTTCTTAGATTGTTGCTTGGATATTCAAGTGTTCATCATTTCATCAACATACTAGGGAATTCTAGACCGAATACACTTGTTTCACCTTCAAATCTGCAAGATCTTCAAGATCATTGGGCCGTGAACTCAAGAACATCGAGTGTTCTTCAGCCGTGAACACCCCTCCTGGCCGTGAACTTCTTGCAGTCCCCATCTTAGTTTCTAACACTCCTATTTGTAAGTTATACTTACAAATTAGTCCAATTTCCAATCATTCCTATGATTATATTCACTAATTTGTTGCATATATACTATACAAATTGTAATATAAGACTTGTTTTACTACGGGATTTCACTTGTGGAAATAAACGTCCTATATCGAATCATCAATCGAATCACCCTCTAAAAAGGTGAGTTCATATCCCCGTATTTTCACAATTTTTACAGTGTTTAGGGGGGGGGGGGGAGGGGAATACAAGTCTAACACAAGGATTTTGTGTTACAAACCAATGGTTTCAAATTTATTGTTAAAATGACATCAAGTCATCAAAAGTGTTTCAAAATTGTTAAACTCTTTAAAATATTTTATAAACTTATATTTTCCTCAAAAATCATATATATATATATATATATATATATATATATATATATATATATATATATATATAAACAAGATTTAAAAGGCTTAGGACTGATAACTCGCTTTATTTCCTTTTCCTTGTTTGGATGTGGACTTAGGGTATCAGTTATTTGTCCGACTGTCGTTTAAATTTTAGTTATATATATTTATATATGTATATAAATATAAAAGTTATTTCATTCAATTTCAATACCCTTTTGTAACATGTCGAGGAAAAGGTTGCATTCATGAACAGTTAGTATCATTACAAAAAGTACATATAAATTATAATAGGTATAGTTTATGATTCAAGAACACTAACTCACGAGTCAAGTATACAAGAGTACACTATTTTACAAGAACAAGGATTTGATTGAAAACTAAAAAAGGGTATACAACTTACAAATACATTTCAAGTATACTAAAGAAGGAGCATACTATCAATCATTTATTTCATGATGATTGAGTTTTCATTACTATTATACACGTAACGTCTATATGCTTTTTATGAGACAATGTTCAGGTTGTTTATTTATTTAAACAACATAGTTAAAGTCCTGATATTATAACCAGAATCTCCAGTCGGGGATCGAAACAAGTGTGTATAGATCTATATGGGATTGACAATCCCGCACTTAGACTGCTAGCTACAGCCGGGCATACACGCCTACGAGTGACAATTGTTATCAACAGTTCTGACGCCTTCAAAGCGTTGTTTCAGGCCATCTAGTCATAGTATGGTTATAATAACTCATTAAAAAAATATTAACAATACGGTTAGTGTATAGTTAACTAAACTGAGTACAAATTTCAAAGTACCAGTTTTACAAAGGAATACAAACATAGAACACTAGTTTACAAACAGAGAGCGTACAATACAAAAAACATTCATTTTATAGTTTTAATAGGATTTAAAACTATGTTATACTATTTTATACAAGAACAACAATGCTTACACAGAATGGTTTTATGGTTTAAAACTACATTTCATTTACATCAGAAAATATACGATTTTCTGGATCAATTTACATATTTGAAGAACAGAAAACAAGCTTTCAAACATAAATACTTATGCACTCACTCAACTTTATGTTGATACTCTCTTTTTCAAATTACTTGTATTCTCAGGGAATATGTAGACAGGTAATCCCCGAGCTTTTGAGAAGACGGAGCTGTTTTTGAGTTGTGTCTTCTATCTTTTGCTATAACTATTTTGGTGTCAATATACAATGTTTGAACACATGTAAAAACTTATACTTATTAATTCAATGGTTGTTTGTACTTTGATTGCTATGATGCATGTGTTGTGATACTACAAATGAAGTCATCCACCCTCGGACATTTCCGCCGTCTGGTTTGGGGGTGTGACAGATTGGTATCAGAGCAATGTTTATAGTGAACTCAATATATCAATTCATAAAAGATATACAAACTATAAATACATTGGGGCTGAGAGCTCTGACTACAAGTATACTTTTAAAATTTAAACATTTTTACAAGAAGTATACTAACACTCATACATACAAGAACAGTATCACGGTCATAACAACTCAAAAGTATTTGGATGTTGGACACTGCTGTCAAACCTGGGCAGTTATGTAATCATATCTAGGATAAATATAGCCTGATCAACTATATTTATTCGAGATACAACGAACATGTGTTTGGGAGTGATGGTAGTGTTGCGACATGTCTAAAACTTACCAACTATACATATACAGAAGAACTCTAGAACATAACATAAAGTTAAAATACTATAGGAGTATTTTAGGCACTATATACTAAGAACAAACTACATGAAAATAAAGGACTCTTGTTGATAGTTCTATAAGTACTAAGTGCATGCATCACAGTTATATATGATTAAGGTTGTATAGATTCGGAATGAGTGGTCTAAGCTTTATTTCCTTTTCCTTGTGTGGATGTGGATTTAGAGTAGGATCATTTATTCGAAGGCCTATTCGACCCAATTTATATATAATTAGTATACACTATGTACTTATAGAAGGACTCGGTAGGAGTTATACCACACATAATTCATTATCTGTTAACTGTAAGTCCCTATTCTCGCTTAGATAGCAATGGCTGGATTCCATCTACCCGGAGACCCGTACTTTCCCAATCAGGGAAATGGAGGATGGCTCGATGTAGAGCCATAAGAGAATCCTAAAGTTCCCTTAGAAGAGGATTTTGAAGAATATTTTCCCGAAGATACTGATTCAGGATCAGAATCCTACAATCTACCACCAGTTTCCCAGAATCCCAATCCACGACAAAACTTCCAAGGCCCGACGCCTCTGTGGGCGGTAAACTTAGTCAGGTGGAGTAACGTACAGGGTCAGAACCATCCTTACCAAGGAGACCGAAGCTTTTACAATCTGGACACAGGAGGCTCAGCAGATAGAGCCCTCCCGGTGTTAGTTCGTCGTGTGGCACATAACGATGAACAAGGAAGAGCTGCTATCGACCAAGTCATGCAGGTTAATGCTACTACTGGAGTCAACACCGTTCGCATTCGCAACCTAGAAAACAGTCATAATGCAACAAGGGATTGTACTAATTTCTTGCTGAGAGAACTGGCGGCATCCCAAGCAGAAGTTAGAGAACTGCGAGAAAGACAAATAACACAAGAAAGACGTATGTACGAAATAGAACGCCAGTTAGCCAAATCCAGGGCTGGATCTAGTAGGAAGTAGATCATACTCTACTCATTCGCTACTTACTCTTTTGGTTATAGTCTAAGTCTTCGGATTTGTTCTAGGGTTATTTTTCATGTTTTTTAGTACGACCGCGAAAATTTCATTTTCGGTAGGTCAGTTTGATGTCGATGTTTTCCTAGTATTGTGGTATATTATAGACCTGCTTTAAGGTCGATTTCCAAACTCTATGTATTGAATATGCCAATACAATCGACATGCATTTTTATACTCTTTGAAAAATAACCACTCAAATTCATATTATCCTGTTGCAAGTTGTACTTGTAGTATACTTCTATTTCCAATTCTTTACAAGATTCATATTGAACTAAGTGTTTTAGTTCAGAGATATCAAATTCATGTTCATTCTTGATATCTGACTGACTTTTCATCTTTTAATTCTTAAAGTGAAAGATGCATCCACGGAGAAAACCAAGGCGTGTCCATGTTAATGAAGCGCCAACACCACCTCCGCCACCACCACCTAAGTTTGACGCTGCCATGTTTCAGGCAGCGGTCACTGCAGTTGTTGCAGCTGCTATGTCACATATAAACACCATTGTTGGAAGTGGATCAGGGAGTGTCGTACACCCCTCCAATCAGGGTGAAAGTCACGGGTACTATCGGGAGTGTACATACATGGACTTTTCAAACGCCAAACCTAGGAACTTTAACGGGACTAGGGGAGTAATGGCTTTAAAACAATGGATTGAGAAAACAGAGGCAGTCTTCGAGATCTGCTCTTGCCCTGAAGGTAGCAGGGTTAAATTTGTTGCCTGTACATTTGCTGATAGAGCCCTAACATGGTGGAACGGTCATGTTAAGTCACTGACTCTAGTAGTGGCTAACTTAATAAGTTGGGAGAACCTGAAGTCAATGCTGATGTGGGAGTACTACCCGCGGGGTGAAATACAGAAGCTCGAGCAAGAGCTTTGGGGTCTTACTATGGTTGGTACAGACATAACAACCTACACTAATAGGTTCAGCGACTTAGCGATCCTATGTCTGAAAATGGTTGCTCTGGAGAGCAAAAAGATTGAAAGGTACATCTAGGGGCTGTCACCTCAGATTCAGGGAAGTGTTATTGCTTCCAGTCCTGTTACCTTTAACAGTGCCAAAGAGCTGGCACAGTCACTTATTGACCATGGAGTCCGTCAAAACTTCATGGTTGCTGCTCTAGAACAACCCAGGAGAAACAACAACAACAATAACAACAACAACAGCAAGAAGAAAACCTGGAATAAAAGGAAGGTCCAATCTTCTCAGGAGCTCTCGAAAAAGAAACAGTTAGTGGCAATCCATGCTGCTACTATACCTGCTGTTGTTCCTGCTAACCCCACACCAGCTAAGCCTTATGCTGGTAATCTCCCTAAATGCAACAAGTGTAATTTCCACCACAACGGAAATTGCCAAGAAATGTAGTGTCGGAACTGCAACAGAAAAGGGCATACTCCCCAATTCTGTAAATCACCACCCTAACCGATTAACCAAATACCTTCCGTTGGAGTAGGTCAGGCGTGTTATGGATGCGGGGAAGTTGGACATTTCAAAAGAGATTGTCCGAAAGCTGGAAATGTCGGTGGAGCTGGAAGGATGCTGGAAATTGGTCACGAATAAGCTGTGGCAGACCCTATGGTGGTCACAGGTACGTTTCTTCTCAACAATACTTATGCATGCATTCTATTTGGTAGTGGTGCTGAGAAGAGCTTCGTGAGCCATAAATTCGAACACCTACTTAAACAAAACTCCCAACCACTAAATGAAACCTTCACAGTAGAAATGGCCAAAGGGAAATCCGAATACACTAACGATATATACATAGGATGTACCCTTACCTTGAATAACATTTATTTCCTAATAGACCTTATGTCGGTCTCTATCAAAAGTTTCGACGTCATTATTGGTATGGATTGGTTATGTTCTAACCATGCCGACATCCTATGTTACAAAAGAGCCATTCATCTGAACTTGCCCAATTACGAAACTCTTATCATCTACGACGACAAACCCGGAACGAACCTTCAGATCATTTCTTCTATCAAGGCACAAAAGTATCTTCGCAAGGAGTACTGTGCTTTCTTAGCTCACGTGGTAAACAAAAAGCAAGAAGTGAAAGACATCGCGAGCATTCCTGAGGTTTGCAACTTTCTTGACATATTTCCCGACGATCTCCCAGAAGTGCGACCTGAACGACAAGTAGAATTCAGAATCGACTTAATCCCTGGGGCTACCCGTGTAGCCAAATCCCCATATCGTCTTGCACCATCAGAAATGCAGGAATTTTCCAGCCAGCTGAACGAACTCCTTAGCAAAGTCTTCATAAGGCCAAGCTTCTCACCATGGGGAGCACCGGTCTTGTTCATGAAGAAGAAGGATGGATCATTCCGTATGTGCATAGACTATCGCGAGCTGAATAAACTTACCATTAAGAACCGATATCCTCTACCTCGCATTGATGATCTGTTCGACCAACTTCAAGGTGCAAGCTACTTCTCGAAAATAGACTTAAGATCCGGGTATCACCAATTACGAATTCTGGAGCAGGATGTTCCCAAAACAGCGTTCAGAACTCATTATGGTCATTATGAGTTTGTAGTGATGCCTTTCGGATTGACGAATGCACCTGCTGTGTTCATGGACTTAATGAACAGAGTGTTTCGTCCGTACCTGCACAAATTCGTCATAGTCTTCATTGACGACATCCTAATATACTCAAGAAGCGAAGAGGAGCATGGCCAACATCTTCGTCAAGTATTACAAACTCTAAGAACAGAGAAACTTTATGCGAAGTTCTCAAAATGTGAATTTTGGATCAGGAAGGTAGATTTCCTGGGCCACGTGGTCAGTCAAGAGGGAATACACGTGGTCCCTTCCAAAATAAAGGCAATCGAGAACTGGTCAGCACCCAAAACACCTACAAAAATCTGACAATTCTTAGGTCTTGTTGGCTACTATCGCAGATTCATCCAGAATTTCTCCCGAGTTGCTAAAACACTTACCACCCTGACACAAAAGGGTGTAACTTTTAGCTAGGGAGAGAAACAAGAAACATCGTTCCAAACGCTGAAGCGAGTCCTGTGCAGTGCACCGATCTTGTCTCTTCCTGAAGGGACAGAAGAATTTGTAGTGTACTGTGATGCATCTAACCAAGGGCTTGGATGTGTTCTTATGCAACGAGGAAAGGTTATACGCTACACCTCGAGACAGATCAAGACACATGAGGTCAACTATACAACACATGACCTTGAACTAGGAGCAGTGGTATTTGCTCTGAAGATCTGGAGACATTACTTATATGGCACAAAATGCACGATATTCATGGACCATAAAAGTCTTCAGCATATCTTCGACCAGAAGGAGTTGAACATGAGACAACGACAGTGGGCAGAGTTGTTGAACGATTACGAATGCGAGATTCGTTATCACCCTGGTAAAGCCAATTTAGTAGCTGACGCCCTTAGCAGAAAAGAATACGCGGGGCACCGAGTAAAGTCGTTGACCATGACGATCCATTCACATATGTCCACACAGATCAAAGAGGCTCAAGTCGAGGCCTTAAAAACCAAAAATGTGGCAGGTGAAACCCTGAGAGGAATGGATAAGAATTTCGAAGTCAGAGGTGATGGAGTCTACTATTTCATGAACCAGATCTGGATACCAAAGTTCGGTGGTTACAAAGACGTAGTTATGAATGAAGCACACCAAACCCGATACTCCATTCATCCAGGCTCAGACAAGATGTATTTGGACCTTAAGAAACTTTATCGGTGGCCTAATATGAAGGCTGAGATTGCTACCTATGTGGGCAAGTGCCTTACTTGTGCCAAAGTCAAGGTAGAGTACCAAAAGCCTTCAGGTCTATTACAACAGCCTGAAATCCCCGAATGGAAGTGGGAGCGGATTACAATGGATTTCATAACTAAGTTACCCAAGACATCGGGTGTTTATGACACTATTTGTGTAATCGCGGATAGATTAACCAAATCCGCACACTTCTTGCCAATAAAGGAAACCGAAAAGATGGAGAAGCTAACAAGAACCTACATCAGAGAAATAGTTAGACTGCATGGTGTGCCAATATCTATTATTTCTGACCGAGATAGTAGATTCACCTCAAGTTTCTGATAGTCTTTACTAAAGTCTCTGGGAACTAGGCTGGATATGAGTACAGCCTACCATCCACAAACAGACAGACAAAGTGAGAGGACGATTCAAACTCTAGAAGATATGTTGCAAGCCTGCGTGATAGACTTTGGAAAGGCATAGGATACTTATTTACCCCTTGCCGAGTTCTCTTACAACAATAGTTATCACAATAGCATAAAGGTTGCTCCATTCGAAGCCCTCTATGGCCACAAGTGCAGATCACCTCTGTGTTGGGCTGAAGTGGGTGATACGCAACTAGATAGAGGTCAAGTTCCGAACAGTACTCTCACTGGTACGGAAATCATTCGAGAAACCACGGAGAAGATCGTATAAATTCGGTAGTAACTTAAAGCTTCCAGAGATAGACAGAAAAGCTACGCTGATAAAAGGAGCAAACCCTTAGAATTCCAGGTTGGTGACCGTGTTCTATTGAAGGTCTCACCCTGGAAGGGCATGATACGTTTCGGATAGCGTGGCAAGCTGAATCCAAGGTACATAGGACCATTCGAAATTCTTTCTAGAATCGGTCCAGTAGCTTACAAACTCCGACTACCTCAAGAACTAAATAACATACACCCTACCTTCCACGTCTCTAACTTGACAAAGTGTCTATCCGACGAGACTCTTGTGATCCCACTCGATGAGATCGAGATAAACGAGAGCCTAAACTTCGTGGAAGAACCCATAGAAATCCTAGACAGGGAAGGCGAGAGAACCAAACAAAGTCGTATCCCGATAGTGAAGGTTCGCTGGAATGCAAAGCGGGGACCTGAATTCACTTGGGAGCGGGAGGATCAAATACAACAAAAATATCCACATTTTTTCCCTAGTCTTTCTGTAATGCTATAGTCCTAATTTCGGGACAAAATTCTCTCTAATGGGGGGATAATGTAACATCCCGTTATTTTCTACTTGTAAAGTCAACCTAGTCAACCAAAGTCAAAATTGGGTCAACTAAAGTCCCCTTTATTGTTTGGATTTCTATTAAGGTTAGAATAATACTTTTTACATGTTGAAAACCATAGAATATTTGTGGTAGAATTTAGAAGGAAAACACTCGAAAAAACGAGAAACTTCACATCCTCTTTCCTTCTTTCTTCTCTTCGGATCGCAAACCTCGCAGGGACCGTGAACTGTTTACTGCCTTCAGACCGTGAACACTTCGGCCGTGAACCGAAGCCGTGAACCCCTCGTCCGTGAACTCCTCCCTATATATATAAAATTGGCTGATTATTTCTCATTCTTTCATTTCTGGCCGTGAATCCAAGGATTTCTCTCTCAAGTATCATCTTCCAAACCTTCAAATCTTCTTAGATTGTTGCTTGGATCTTCAAGTGTTCATCATTTCATCAACATACTAGGGAATTCTAGACTAAATACACTTGTTTCACCTTCAAATCTGCAAGATCTTCAAGATCATTGGGCCGTGAACTCAAGAACATCGAGTGTTCTTGGGCCGTGAACACCCCTCCTGGCCGTGAACTCCTTACAGCCTTCATCTTAGCTTCTAACTGTCACACCCCCAAACTGGAACGGCGGAAATGTTCGGGGGCGGAGGACGTCATGACAAGTATCACAACACATGCATTGTAGTAATCAAAGTACAATAACCATTGCATTAATAAGGTATAAGTTTTTACATCTGCCGTTCCGGTTTGGGGGTGTGCCAGTTAGACGCTAGTACGTCTCATTCACGAAGCCGATCTATAAGAGGATTTAAAGGAAGCGACCTATAAAATGACTGCTATTGGGTATCCACTCTTACCCACCGCTCCCTTGATTGGTGGAGGGTCGTTAGTCGAATCGGTTTGATAGGACAACTTAATTCACGTTAATAAGTATAATGATCTATAAAGTAACTAAATACATTTTTTTATAAAATTCCCAATCTTTGTTACTTTAGGAAAAATGTGAAATTATATGCTAATCCATGAAATTGCACATTGCACTTTATTGGTCGTTAACAGAGCATGTGTGGTTAACCGGCACACTAATAGGGACTAATAAAGAGTGGCAATGGGTGTCTCGTAAATTATCATTGATTAATGGAACACATATGGCTAACTGGCACATTAAAATGAGATGATAAATTACATCGGGAGTACCAAGCTAATTTGCATGGTTATTCACATCTTGTTTGTGATCATCGGTATCCCAGTCAAAAATGGAAGAGCATAATAGAGATTAAACATGCCATTGAAAAGTTCAATGATTCTCAAAAGATCTAGAAGTTTCATTGAAAAATAAATTCGTTAAAATTTCATTTTTTTATGGTGAAATTGGTAAATCATCATTTAGCTACCTTTATGTAATTTACAATTAGATTACGAAATCCTTTTTCTATGTTGGATCCTAGCCTTAATATTTCATTTGGGTGTCTACTCCTACTGTTGCTTCTGGTTCCTCCTCCTCCTCCTCTAACAACAACTTCTCTCTCTTGAACATATGCGTAAAGTTGCAATTCAATTGCACCAACTACAATGACTAGATGCACAACATCAAAATGGCACTTCGTTTTGAGGATAAATAGTATGTCCTCGAGAAACCACTCGATGAGTTCGATGAAATGAAGGCCACTCCTGAAGAAATGGATGCCTACAAGAAACACTACAAGGATGCAACAAACGTTTATTTCATCATGGTGGCAACAATGACTCCATAATTACAGAGACACGATGAGTATTACTGGCTATACGAGATGAACAACGACCTTATGGAAATGTACCATAAGCGAGCTCGTCAAGAAAAGTATGAAGTGGTAAAGTCCCTCATGGCTTACAAGATGAAGGATGGTGAGTCTGTAAGCAACCATGTTTCAAGAATGCAACAATACGTGGATAGGCTCATCAAACTAAATGTGAATTTTGATGAAGAGTTGGCAATCGACATAGTTTGAACTCTCTGGCAAGTTGTTATGATCAGTTCATATTGACCTATCATTTGAACAACAATGAAACTTCTTTATCACAATTGCACAACCTCCTTCGAACAGCTGAAGCGGGAATGAAGGGAAAAGGTGTTTCCTTCACTCCTGTTGCTGCTCCTATTTTGGCCATTGGTCAAGGGAAAGGGAAAAAGAGGAAGGGTCCTCCCAAGATAAACTGGAAGGGAAAGTCCCAGGCTGGGTCATCTAGAAGTGGACCCAAAGGAATGTCCAGTTCCGACGCTCCCCCTGTTTCTGACCCAAAGGAGGCCACTTGCTTCTATTGCAATGACAAGGGGCATTAGAAACCAAGTTGCTCGAAATAATTGCAGGACATCAAGGATGGCAAGGTGAAGCCAACCTCGGCAGGTATTTACACTATTTTATCTAATAACTCATCATATTCTCATTCGTGGGTCCTTGACACAGAATGTGGGTTTCACATTTGTTCTGATTTGCAGGGGCTAAGAAGAAGTGAGGACGTGTAGCAATGAAGGATGAGTACTTGTTCATGGGAAATAGGCGGTCTTCTCCTGTTACCAAGATTGGAGTTTATAACTTAGTGCTCAGTAGTGGGTTAGGGTTTGATTTATTGAATTGTTGGTACTCGTTAGAAATGACATGGAAAATCATTTCATTTCATGCTTTATTTAAACAAGGTTTTAGATATTCTTTTGATGATAAGAATGGTTCTAATTTTGCTTATAAAAATGGTGTGTTTTATTTTGAAGCTTTACCTTGTGATGGTGTGTATGAAATTGTGATGATTGTAGACAATTTAGGAAATAATGTTTTTCATATTTATTCGTCTAATGGTATAGACAAAGCATGCTTGTGCCATTGTCATCTTTGACATGTTAACAAGAAACGCATGGCCCAACTCCAAAAGGATGTAGTGTTGGAAACTAAGGACATATGATACATGTGAGTCCTGTTTGCTATGTAAGATGACGAAATCACCTTTCACTGGTTCTTATGAAAGAGGTGAAGGATTGTTGGATCTCATACACACAAATGTGTGTGGGCCCTTTAGATCCATCACAAGGGATGCAAATCGATTCTATGTGACTTTTACTAATGATTATAGCAAATATGGCTATATCTACTTAATCAAGCATAAGTCAGAAACCTTTGAAAAGTTCAAAGAGTTTAAACAAGAAGTCGAGAATCAATTGGGCAGGAAGATAAAGAAGCTTAGATACGATAGAGGCGGTGAGTATCTTAGTATCGAGTTCCACGACTACCTCAAGGAATGTGGAATAGTTTCAAAATTGACTCCTCCTAGAACACCATAAATTAATGGTGTGGCTGATAGGCGTAATTGAACCTTGTTAGACATGGTTCGTTCCATGATAAGTCGAGCTTCACTTCCATTATCTTTCTTGGGGTATACCTTAGAGACTGCCGCCCACATTCTTAATCTTGTCTTAACAAAGAAGGTTGCCAAAACACCTCACCAGATATGGACAGGGAAGGTTCCCTCGTTAACACATATCAAGTTTTGGGTTGTGAAGCTTTTGTTAGACGAAAGACTCACGAAAATCTTGAACCTCTAAGTGAGAGATGTATTTTCATCGGCTACCCATAGAAGTCCTTCGGATATTTGTTCTATAGGCCTAGTGAGAATGTGGTCTTCATAGCACGAAGGGGACTCTTTCGCGAGAGAGAGCTCATATGCATAGAGGATAGTGGGAGTATCATTGATCTTGAAGAAATTCGAGAGTCAAATGATGAAGGAACTTCTGAAAATACTACCACTCAACCTGAGGAAGAAATTCCATTTGAACGAGTTGACGAGTCATTACCTCTTAGGCGTTCTAGTATAGTTAGCTTTCCATATGTGTTATATGGTTTCCATTTAACGACAGAAAGCGATACATTTATCAATGATACTACACTGGTAGATTTGGATGAACCTGCTGACTACAAGGAAGCAATGGCGGGCCCTGAGGCTGCCAAGTGGAAAGAGACAATGGACAACGAGATCAATTCCATGTATGACAACCAAGTTTGGAATCTGGTTGACAATGTACTAGGTCGTAAGACAGTTGGGTGCAAATGGATCTTCAAGAAGAAGATCAACATGGATGGAAAGGTACACACTTTCAAAGATCGATTGGTTACGAAGGGGTTGACTATGATGATACCTTCTCACCAGTAGCTAAGATTAAATCTATTAGGGTAATGTTAGCCATAGCTACTTTTCATGCTTATGAAATTTGGCAGATGGATGTCAAAACAACTTTCCTTAATGGGAAGTTGGCTAAAGATGTTTACATGAGTCGGCCTGAGGGTTTTGTGGATGCTATGTACCCCCAATAGAGTGTGTAAGCTTGAGAAATCAATCTATGGATTGAAAAAAGCTTCTCGCAGATGAAATCTTTGCCTTGATGAGAAAGTTAAAGAGTTTGGCTTCTCTAGAAGTGAAGATGAATCTTTTGTATATGTCAAAGATATTGGGAGTATAGTGACCTTCCTGGTATTGTATGTTGATGACATACATCTTATATGAAACGACATTCCAAATTTGCATAAATTTAAGTCTTGGCTTGGAAAGTGTTTCACTATGAAGGCTCTAGGAGAGGCTGCTTATATTCTAGGGATAAGGATTTTGAGAAACAAGAGTAAAAGACTAATTGGACTTAGTCAAAGTACATGCTTGGATAAGGTACTAAAATTTTTTAGTATGGAGACTTCCAAGAAGGGAGAACTATCAATACATAGTAATACGAAACTGAGTAAGACTCAGAGTCCGAGTACCGATGCAAAGATAGTAGAAATGACTAGAGTTCTGTATGCTTCCGCCATTTGATCTATCATGTATGCTATGACTTGTACTCATCCTGATGTGGCTTTCGCTTTGAGCATGGTTAGTCGTTATTAGGGGAATCTAGTTAGAGCTCATTTGATAGCGGTCAAAAATATTCTTAAGTATTTGTGAAGAACTAAGGACTGGGTCCTTGTGCTTGGTGGCAGTAATAACTTAAGAGTAACTGGGTATAGTGACGCCAACGTTTAGACAGACAAAGTCAACTTTCGTTCTCAATCTGGTTGGGTGTTTACCCTAAATGGAGGAGCGGTAACCTGGAAAAGTTCCAAACAGGAGACAGTGGCTGATTCTACCTGCGAATCAAAGTACATAGAAGCAAGCGAAGCATCAAAGGAGTCTATTTGGTTGAAGAACTTCATTAGAGACCCTGGAGTTGTTCCAGCCATCAAGGAGTCAATGGAGATTTTTTATGATAATGAAGGGGACATCGTCGCATCACGTTATTTATTTTTGTCATATGCATTTGATATCATGTAAACAATGTTTTTGAGTACAATGTAAACTTATTAAATATTCAGTACAATGGTTGTAATGCTTTGATCGCTACTATTCAATTGTTATGATACTATACATGAAAGTCATCAACCCCCAGACGATTCCACCATTCTGGTTTGCGGTGTGACAGATTGGTATCAGAGCATTGTTTATAGTGAACTAAGTATATCAAACCACGTAAGATATACAACTATAAATACAATGGGACTAAAACACTCTGACTAAAAGCATACTTTTAAAATATAAGTATGTTTCTTTTCAGAGTATACGTACATGCATACATACTAGAAACAGTGTCATATTAAGAACCATATAAAAGTATTTAGATAAAATGGACGCTGCGATTAAGCCTAGATAGTTATGTAATCATGCATGGGATGAATATAGCCTAATCAACTATATTCATGCGAGATATGACCAACATGTGTCTGGGAATGGTCGTGATGAAATCTTTGTTTCGAAGAAATCCATCTATGGATTAAAACAAGCATCTAACAGATGGAATCTTTGTTTCGATGAGAAAGTCAAAGAGTTTGGTTTTTCAAGAAGCGAGGATGAGTCATGTGTGTATGTCAAAGCTAGTGGGAGTATAGTTAGCTTTCTCGTTTTGTATGTGGATGACATACTACTCATAGGGAACGACGTCCGAACCTTGCAGGAGGTTAAGTCCTGGCTTGGGAAGTGCTTCACTATGAAGGACCTCGGAGAAGCTGCCTATATTCTAGGGATAAGGATATTGAGAAACAGGAGTAAGAGACTAATAGGACTTAGTCAAAGTACTTACTTGGATAAAGTGTTAAACGTTTTAGCATGGAAAATTCCAAGAAATGGGAGTTACCAATCCAAAGACAAGTTGATTATGACTCAAAGCCTGAGTACCGAAGCTGAGATAGCACAGATGAGCCGAATCATGTATGCTATCACATGTACTCGCACTGATGTGTCCTTCGCTTTGAGCATGGTCAGCAGATATCAAGGGAACCCTGGTAGAGCTCATTGGACTGCAGTAAAGAACTTTCTTAAGTACCTGCGGAGGACTAATGACTGGTTTCTTATCCTCGGTGGGAGTGATGACTTGAGAGTGCGAGGGTATAGTGACGCCAATTTTCAGACCGACCGAGATAATTTCCACTCTCATTCGGGCTGGGTCTTTACCCTATATGGAGGATCAGTAACCTGGAAGAGTTCCAAGTAGGAGACCGTAGCTGATTCAACGTGCGAATCATAGTACATAACAGCGAGCGATACGTCGAAGGAGGTGATATAGCTAAAGAACTTCATCGGAGACCTTGGAGTTGTACCTGCCATAAAGGAGCCTATGGACATTTTCTGCGATAACGAAGGTGCGGTTGCCTTAACCAAGGAACCGAGGGATCATGGCAGATCCAGGCATATCGACAGAAAATATCATTTCATTAGACATCGTTTGGAAGAGGGACTCCTCATAGTGAAAAGGGTATCGTCAGAAGATAACCCAACAGATCCCCTTACGAAGGGGCTGAGTAGGGTTAAGCACTTGCAGCATGCTATGAGTATTGGGCTGAAGGACGATATTAGTTTTAGTGATTAGATAGCTTTTAGAAACTTGTAATAGATAAAATGTAATTGACATTTGATGATTAAATAAAGGAGTTTTATTTATAAGTAATGTTACTGTCTTGTGTCAATTGTTTACTATTGTTTCATTTTGCATGTTTTGACTTCCTGAATAATAAGATTATTTAAATTATCCACAGTCGATCATACGTTGGAAGTAAGTATGAATCAAGACTGTCATGAATTGGCTTGTAGATTGTCTAAGCGTTTAGACATAGCAAAAGTTTGCTGCAACGTTCATGAGTGCTTGTGAAATAAGATTTGAGTATTGGATTAAACCCGCGCTCACATGAATCACTTCATGGAATTAATCATGAGTGATTGTGAGACGATAATATCGTATAGTCTTTAAACCGAGATATATGAGTTGTTGTTTGCGAGTTGGTTGTACATTGATAATGCATAAACACATCAGTAACTTGATGTTATAAAACGTATTCTTGTGTATGATTTAATAAGTAAATAGTACAAGAATATAAGTCAAAGTTTATCTGTTCCTTTTATCCTACGAGGGTAAAAGCGATATCTTGGGCCCCTCGATGATTTTGTTTTGACTTATGTGTCGGGCCCGGTCAGGACTAAGTTGATGTGTTCAACTAAGTTCTATGTCAAACAAATCAGAAATTGGGAAACAAACTGTTGGAAAATAGGTATGACTATGTTCCATGTAATTGTCTGCATGATATCTTGAGAACGGAGGACTACATGATCCCTTATCTATAGGGCGTGTCAGAGTTCGACAACAGCTTTTGAGATCTACGATTGTTAATCGGATTTTGAAGTCTTACTTGCATTTATAGTTATTAGACTTATCCAAGTGGGTGACTGTTGGATTAGGTGTCTAAGCCCATAACTATATTTGGTATGTACTTGACCCGGTAGCAGCATGGTCCTTTTGGGTTGCCTTCACCATAGCAACTTGACTGGATGAATAATGAAGAAAGACGTTAATTATGATTTATTAATATATTATGTGAATAATATATTAAAAGAGAAATCATATTATTTAATTAACATTGGTCAAGAATTAATTTTGTGGTCAAAAGAGGTTAATTGAATTAAGGGGACTAAAATTGTAATTATAAGGTAATTGCAAAATGGGTTGAGGATCTCTTGGATAAGAGGTGGACGAAATATTATGGAAGACCATAAGGATTTCGTCCAGGGCTAGGTATTCTGGAAGATTCCTATGGGCTGCTTAGAGCCTAAGCAACCGGATTAGGTCTTTGACTGAAACCCTAATTCCTCACCTATATAAGGAACCCTTGGGCATCTAATTTTCGGCCACTTCAACCCTAAGGATCTTAGAGCCGAAATTAGTATCCCTTCCCTCTCTCTCCAACATTCTCCAATTGCTTGTGGTGTTTTTGATCGATTAGAGGTATTACACTTGTGATACTCAAGCTCTCAAAGGTTGAGGATCTTCAAGCTACAAACAAAGGTATCATTCTAACTTGTTTATTATGTCAATTTCGAAATATACATGCAAGATTATGGTTTATAAGCTTTGGATAATTATTGCATGTACAAATAGAAAAACTAGATCCAAAGCTTTAGGGTTTGCATGTTCATCATAGGATTGTTGTCTTGCTCAAAACCCTCAAAACCCATCCCGTGGACCCTTCCAAAGTCAAGGCGATTAAGAACTGGGCAACACCAAGATCACCGGCAGAGATCCGCCAGTTTTTAGGCCTTGCTCGCTACTACCGAAGGTTCATACAAAACTTGTCTAAGATCGCAAAGCTGCTCACTACCTTGACTCAAAAGGGAGTGACCTTTAGATGGGAGAATAAACAAGAGACTGCCTTCCAAGCGCTTAAGCAAGCTCTGTGCAGCGCTCCAATCTTGTCTCTCCCAGAAGGGACCGAAGACTTTGTGGTCTACTGTGATGCATCTAGGCAGGGCATAGTATGTGTGCTCATGCAACAAGGAAAGGTCATCGCCTATGCCTCAAGGCAACTCAAGACTCATGAGGCCAATTACACCATGCACGACCTTGAACTAGGAGCTGTGGTGTTTTCCCTGAAGATCTGGAGGCACGACCTTTACGGCACAAAGTGCACCATCTTCACAGATCATAAGAGTCTTCAACACATTCTCAATCAAAAGGAGTTCAACATGAGACAACGATAATGGGTAGAGCTACTAAATGACTACGAAGGCGAAATTCGTTATCATCTAGGCAAGGCCAACGTAGTAGCATACGCACTGAGTCGGAAAGAATACTCAGGTCGCCGAGTAAAGTCATTAACCATGACCATCCATTCACACCTGTCCACACATATCAAGGAGGCACAGCTAGAATCCTTGAGACTCGAGAACGTCGCAGGTGAGGCATTGCAAGGAATGGATAAAAACTTTGAAGACAAGGGTGACAGAGCTCGTTACTTCATGGATTGAATCTGGACACCGAGATTCGGCGGGTACAAAGACGTTGTCATGAACGAGGCTCACAAGACAAAATACTCCGTTTATCCCGGTTTAGACAAGATGTATCTTGACCTCAAGAAACTTTATTGGTGGCCGAACATGAAAGCAGAGATCGTTGGCTATGTGGGCAAGTTCCTGACTTGTGCCAAGGTCAAGGTAGAATATCAAAAGCCCTCTGGTTTGCTCAGCAACTAGACATACCCGAGTGGAAGTGGGAGCGGATAACCGTGGACTGCATAACCAAGTTGTCCAAGACAGCGGGTGGACTTGACACCATCTGGGTGATTGTCGAAAGGTTAACCAAATCCGCACACTTCCTGCCAATAAAAGAGACCGACAAGATGGAGAAGCTAACAAGGACGTACATCAAAGAAATTATGGTAGATTCACCTCACGGTTTTGAAAATCACTCTAAAATTCCTTGGGAACTAAACTCGATATGAGTACAACATATCACCCTCAAACAGATGGTCAAAGTGAAAGGACCATACACACACTGGAAGACATGTTAAGAGCTTGTGTGATAGAATTTGGTAAAGCCTGAGATACCCATTTACCAATCATTGAGTTATCGTACAATAAAAGCTATCACACTAGCATCAAAGTCGCGCCATTCGAAGCCCTCTATGGGCGTAAGTGTAGATCACCTCTATGTTGGGCCGAGGTGGGTGACACGCAACTAGCAAGGGGACAAGTGCCTAATAGCACACTAACCGGCCCGGAGATCATACGGGAAACCACGGAGAAGATCGTTCAAATCCATGAACGATTAAAGGTATCCCGGGACCGGCAAAAGAGTTATGCCGATAAGCGATGAAAACCCTTGGAGTTCTAGGTTGGTGACCGCGTTCTGTTGAAGGTCTCACCCTGGAAGGGAATGATACGTTTTGGCAAACGTGGGAAACTGAATCCAAGGTATATCGGACAATTCGAGATCCTTGCTAGAATTGGCCTGGTGGCTTACAAACTTCAATTACCGCAGGAACTCAGCAACGTACATCCCACCTTCCATGTTTCCAACCAGAAGAAGTGTCTGTCCAACGAGACTCTTGTAGTCCCACTTGACGAAATCGAGGTAAACGAGAGTCTACACTTCATAAAGGAGCCTTTGGAGATCATGGACAGGGAGGTCAAAAGGACAAAACAAAGCTGCATACCCATAGTGAAGGTCCGTTGGAACGCCAAGCGAGGACCCGAATTCACTTGGGAACGAGAAGATCAAATGAGACAGAAATACCTACAACTTTTTCTCTAGTTGCAAGAACTCGTCCAAGATGCAAATTTCGGGACGAAATTCCGTCTCACGGGGGGATGATGTGACAACTGGCAAATTTTGTGTCAAGCAAGGTTTAAAATGTATCTATGTATAAGTGCAACCACAATGTAACCTTGTTGCAATAAAACTTTGAAAGCCAAAAGAGCATTGTTCGTATAAGTATATATATATATAGGTATATATATACTTTGAGAATCATATTCGTAATAAACACTTGAAAGTCGACAAGATAGACCAAGAATTATGAAAATTCTAATTGCATTTAAGTGTTTTCGGCCTAAGGACCCCAAAATATGGGATTTCGGTTGATGCAAGGACCGAAATCACATGTGATTTCGGTTTAGATTAAGACCAAAATCACCATGTGATTTCGGTTAAAGCATGGACCGAAATCACAAGTGAGTGGGGTGTTTTCTAGTGAGCTTTCTATGTGATTTCGGGGTATCTTTGGGGTTTTCTAGGGGGTTTTCGGTTAAGAGAAGAAAAGGATAGGAGTTTGACTTGGTGATCTGAAGTTCCATCTTTTCCCATGGAAAATAATACCCAGCAAGTATCCAAGCATTTACCCAATAGATAACAATGTAAATGTCACCTCACTTTCCCTCCTTATCTTTTCTGTTTACCCTAAATCCTTTCAAAGAACCAAGTCCAAGCTTCCATGGATTAAATCTCCAAGCTTATTCTTAGTATTTTGGTAAGCTTTTCATGCTAATATAGTGTTTTTATACACTATCATGTTAGTTTCATCCTATTTACACGCATTATTATGTGTTAAAACTCTTAGGATAATATCATCTTCAAAGGGTTCATATACCACATTCAAGTGTTTAGGCTTGGAAATCTTCACATCATCTCTTCAAACAATCCACAAATCCACTCAAGGTGAGTTCATACCCACACATTTTCGAAATTTTCATGTTTTAGGGGGGGGGATACAAGTCAAAATTTGTTTATCGTACAAATACTTGCATGTTTCATCTTTATGCTAAAGTATAAGCCATTATTTGCATAAGATATGTTTATCACTAGCTTTTATACAAATATTTGTGATATATTAGTTTTGAAATGCAAAACTAATAAAAACAAAACATGATCTATGTTATAAAAATCATGAGAAAAATGATGATTTTTAAAACTACAAGGTTTTTTTGGAAGCTTTTTACCAAAATATAGGTTTTCTAACAAAAAGGAGTACATTCTAGTTATTTCACTATTTTGTGGGTTACAACCCAAAAATATGATGTTTGACCTTACATTTTGAAACTAGACAAGGTCATTACTATGTATTTATATAAAATATTATATAAATAGTCTCAACAAACAAACAAGATACACTATAGTTGGTATAGTTTGGAAGTCACAAACACTACACTATCATTTCAGAGGAAACATATAATTATTTAAAGCTATAATTATTTCATTTACAAGAAAAAGGGATTTTCAGTTCATGTAAATCGGTTGATACTGGTTGTGAGATATTTAGCTTCATCATACCTACCAAAGTACACATTAAAGTCCTGAATTATAACTAGAGTCTCTTGTAGGGAGAGCGTGACACTTGTGTATAGATCTATACATGATTGACAACCCCGTACCTAAACTGTTAACTACAGTTAGACCGGCAGGTCTGGGGTGACAAATGTCGTAACAGTTCCGACGCATGAAGAACGTCGTTCAGGCCACTAGTCGCATTAGTATGGTTATAATAACTCACATAGGGTATTGACAACACATTTGATTTACAGGTTAACATACATTCAAGTAGTTTTATGTAGAGATAAAACTTCATAACACCATTTTGCAGTACAATATTACTTGCATTTTTAGTCTTGGGACTTAAGACTTACAGCTCATTTATAAAGAAAATATCGGATTTTTTAGAAGTATACACTATCATTTTACATGAAACAGTTACAAATCCTTCTCATACAAAACGCTTATGAACTCACCAACTTAATTGTTGACACTTTTCAAAATCACTTGTATTCTCAGGAAATCAGTAAGCAGGTAATCAAGATGTTTTTGGAGGATGGGACATCGTCGCATCACGTTATTTATTTTTGTCATATGCATTTGATATCATGTAAAAAAATGTTTTTGAGTACAATGTAAACTTATTAAATATTCAATACAATGGTTGTAATGTTTTGATCGCTACTATTCAATTGTTATGATACTGTACATAAAAGTCATCCACCCCCAGACGTTTCCGCCATTCTGGTTTGGGGGTGTGACAGCCCATAACTATAATTGATATATATTCGAATTTATAGTGGCACACTCCTTTTGGGTTGCCCTCAAGACTAGCAACTAGACAGGATGATTTTGGAGAAAGAGGTTGATTTATCATTTGATTAATAAATTGAAATATATAATTTGTTAATATATTCTGAGAATAATATATTGATTAGCAATAGTAAAATATAATCAGAAATTGATTAGAATTATATTTGGGATTAAAAGAATTAACTAAAAGTGCAGGGAATGAACTTAATTGTTTAATAGTTGAGCAAGAGGCAATCTAAAATCCTCCATAGGCTATGGACTGTTTTCCTAGGGCCTTAGGGTTTCTAGAATAGTCTCTATTGGATAATAAGGAAAGTGCATAATTATCGGGTTTAAGATTATCTTGGACTTGGGCTTATCCAGGGTTTCTTTTCAGCACTATAAATAGGGATATAACCCTAACATTTTTGGCCGCTAATTCTAAGAGAATTCTAGCTGAAAATTTGTATCTTCTCTCCTTCTCCATAATCTTCTTCAATTGCTAGTGTTGGGTGTTAGTCACTAGAGGCGGGATAATTGCGACGCTTGTTCTCAAAGTCTCCACAACGCTAAGGATTTGGATTGTTATTGCTATATAACAATCAAATATATGTTTTGTAACCCTTATTGTGTATTTTGATTATATACTAGTGTTCTAGGGTTTCTACATTCTTGTTATTATTGTATGTTCAATTAGAGAAAACGTAGATCAAATCTAGGGTTGCATGCACACATAGGATTGTTTGTTATGCTTATAACCCATCAAGAACACCCTTCCATATAATGACGGGTTTGACCTATAATAACGGGTTTTCATGGGTTATACTCACCACAATTGAACAAAAGCATAACTTATCTTCAATGACCCGACATTTCCTTTCATCTCGAATGAAAAAAAAAACCGGACATAATATGTATATAATGATGAGTTTTTATGTGGATAAAGCCTAGTTTTGTACTAGTGGATGTAATTAGGTGGTGGCATGTAGCCACAAATAACTTATTTACGAGGATGAAACACTATAGCAACGACACTTTTAGGAGCATCTACTCAGTTTCATTGAACACGTCGTGACAACTAGAGTGTCGACCTTAATTTTTACCTTTAACGACAACTTAAGTCCTTGCAGTACGGTCGATTTGTTGTAGTCACAATAATAAATAAATATAGAAGGTTATAAATATCTATAAAATAACAAAAATATCACAAATTTATTTATTAATCCTCTTTTTATTTTTTTACTAAAGATAAGAGCAAAACAAATTAATATATAAACTCAAAAGTCCTAAGATGTAGCTTTTCAGGTCTATAGGATTTCTTCTCGTCATATGTATGCAACTGATCGTGGCCGTAATACATGTACATTACCTTGCCGGTACATGTCTCGCACTAGCTCTTAGTGTTTCTCTACCTACAATATCAAGATTTCCTCTTTTATCATTTCTTCTCAGAAATTACCCAGGGAAATTTTAAGTAAAATCTTTGTCAATAGATCAAGATCTTATATGGGACTTGAATTTCTTTTGGTTTATTACAAAATCCATCAACAACTTTATTTGAAATTAAATATTCCAGCAGGTGAGTTTAATCTTTTTCCTCTTATCTTCTCCTCTTAATTTAATGTGTTAAGCTTTACTATATTAGTATTCTATTTGCGCATAATTTTAGTATTCTATTTGCCCACTTCATCTTTTACTTGATGTCTTTTGATTAGGCAAGTCAATCTATGCTATTGCAGTTAGTTCCTTCTTGTGCTTCTTGTTTTACAAATGAGTATTTTAATTGTATTTAACAACAGGACAGTTTCTTTAGCATTGATATACATGTTGTTTATATGATTTTATGTAGAAAGTGGTGATTATGTACCGGTTTAAAATCAGAAAGCAATAGATCTCTTGAATAAATTTCATTTAAATTGACTAGTTCTATTAATTCAGTTTGGCAAAACTTTATTGATGTGAAGATGTATATATCATTTATATGTAGACCCCTTATAGGATATAAAATATCCTAAGGGGATATCATTTGGGTTCATGGTTACGCGAGCGGCGAGCAAATGTGTGCCCTATATTGTCTTTGCGGCCCAGTTTAGCCTTCGAAATAAGTCTCTCTTTTCTTGTAGTGTGTCATTGACCTCCGAAATATAAGACGTAGCTACCGCAAGAACTCTTAACATTTAGCCCTATGTGCTTAATCTTTAAGGTAGGCTTCCGGCATTTCAATTAGATTTTAAGCCATCGATTTCTCCTCAGATGTGTCGCGACACATATGAGAGACAATGATGCATCTTCAACGTCTTTTATCTTTTATGTGTTTCAATTAGCGTTTAGTTTTCCTAAAAAAAATTAGGGTTTAGTTTTGCTATAAAAATTGGGATTTTTGGTTGAAAAAGGGGGAACGCGATAATGTATCTTGTTGTCAACTCTTTCTTTTTGTGCTGTTGAATTAGGGTTTATACAATAGATCGGCTTCGCCACACTTTCCATATCGTGTTTTTGTGGTTGTTTCTTTTCGTCGATTCAACACGATGATTTAAATTAGTTATTTAATTGTCTAGCATTAATCAGCCCAGTTGATCTAGAAGAGGATGTGAATCTAGTGATTTCCTTGTAGAACATATACTGAATTTAAGTAATCTAAGATCCTCCTTCGAATTAATTGCTTCACTATTGTGCTATGATATCTCTGTGTAAGATGATTGTAAAATTCTACAATCACTATGGTCACCTTTCGAATAACGTGCCACACATGATCTATCTAAGTATTTGAATGATATATGTATATGATTGTAGTTATATTGCGAGTGACATGTGTCTGTATTGTGTTTGATAAGGGGGTTTTCCTGTTTTTAGTAGATATTGTGTCATTTTTAAGTCTTGATTTTCACAGGTGTTGGTTATCATCATCAGTCTACCATTGCTTATGGAGACGATTTCAATCGGAGATACAAGTACTCAACCAAAGGAATTTGAAAATTTATGTATTCGGTATGTGTGGGTTTTTAATTAGTATATCTATTAAGCTTGATTCCAAACACTCTTTTGTAATTAACTTTTCCTTTTGGTTTGTACTAATCATATCTCTCAATTTATTTTCAAATTGCTACCTTGGACACATATATGAACTAATTGTATGCCATTCTACAAAAATTCCTTAAAGAATTGTAAAATGGTGCATGGTTACTTATCATCTCATCAACACTGGCAATAGTATATAGCTTCTCCGGAGCCATGTAGAAGAAATGTCACACGAGAGGTAACTAAGATCCACGAGGCTAGTAAACAAAATGCCCAATGTCCATTGCTTAATAGAATACCGTGAAGAGCATCCACAATGCATAGTTTAATAAATTGTTGAATGAGGTGGAATGCCTAGCCGAGATTCAATAGATTAAACTCAACCATAGTAGAATGTCACTTTGGTGCTCAATTGATATTGAGTTCAATGGCCATTGAAATGTTCAATGAGAAAAATGACATTTTTTTAATATAAAAATGCTTAGCAAATAAATGTTTTTTAAAAAAGAAATATATTTCATTAAACTTATGTAGTGTTAAATGCATTGTAAGAAAAAAAAATAGTAAAATTGTCTGAAAAGTGAAATATATATATATATATATATATATATATATATATATATATATATATATATATATATATTTGTTTTTAATATACTTCTTTTAAATATTTATTAAGTGTAAAATGTTTTTTTTTAATAGATTCGAATGTAAACCTTAATATGTACTTCTTAAATGTTTTTATCTAAAAAATATTAAATGATAGTAACATATTTTTCTTAACGGTTGTTCATAAATTTTAATCATAACTAAACAATTTATTTTTGTTTAAAGTTATCTAACATTCAAGTTATATAAGTTTTAAATGTTCCGCCTCTTAATTGAAAACCGAATTGTAAAAACCGATACAACCGAATTGTAATTTGGTTGGTTCGGATCGGATTTGAATTTTATTTGGTTGTAATGCTTTGATCGTTACTATTCAGTTGTTATGATATTGTACATGAAAGTCATCCACCCCCAGACGTTTCCGCTGTTCTGGTTTGGGGGTGGGACAGCCCATAGTTATAATTGATATATATTTGAATTTGTAGTAGCACAGTCCTTTTGGGTTGCCCTCAAGACTAGCAACTAGACAAGATGATTTTGGAGAAAGAGGTTGATTTCTTATTTGATTAATAATTTAAATTTATAATTTGTAAATATATTCTAAGAATAATATATTGATTAGAAATAGTAATATTTTATCAGAAATTGATTAGAATTAATTTTGGAATTTAAAGAATTAACTAAAAGTGCAGGGAATGAATTGTAATTGTTTAATAGTTGAGCAAGAGGCAATATAGAATCCTCCATAGTCTATGGACTGTTTTCCTAGGGCCTTAGGGTTTCTAGAATAGTCTCTATTTGTCACACCCCCAAACCTGAACGGCGGAAACATTCGGGGGCGGAGGACGTCATGTATAGTATCACAACAATTTCATAATAGTAATCAAAGTACAACAACCATGCATTGATAAAGTATAAGTTTTTACATATGTATTCAAATCATTGTATATTGATACCAAAAATGTATAAACAAAAGTTAAAAGACATGAGTCTATAATGCTCCGTCTTCTCAAAAACTCGTGATTGTACCTGTATTACTGATTTCCTGAGAATACAAGTCATTTGAGAAAACGTGTCAACATTTAAGTTGGTGAGTTCATAAGCATGTTTGTAATCAAAATCTGTTGTTTGTTCCTTAAAAATGTAAGTATGTTTTCCCAGAAAATCCTAGATTTTTTGTTGTAATATGTTGTACTCAAAACATGTAATTGTTATTTTACTCTGAAATAGTATAACTTAGTTTTAAATTCACATAAAACCATGAAAAGTATGTTTTCTCTACACTAGAATAGTATTATGTGCTTGTACTCATATGAACATAGTATAGTTGTAACTATCTGGATTTACCAGCTGTATTTGTAACATACTGTATTATAGTTTTATTATTTAATAAAACTATGTGAAGTTATTTACTTATTCATACACTAATCGTATAGTTCAATACCAAATTGTGAGTTATCATAACCATACTTGATGACATCGGAATGCCTGAACACGACGTTCTTCAGGCGTTGTAAATGGAACGACATTTGTCACCACAGGCCTGCCGGCCTAGCAATTGCAAGCAGCTTATGTGCGGGATTGTCAGTCCCGTATAGATCTATACACAAGTTCCACGTTTTCCCTCCAAAAGACTCTGGTTATAATTTCAGGACTGGGATTGAAGTATGTCTCACAAAGCTATATCGACGGTTACGTGTACAATAATGAAAACTCATTTTTAAAATGAATAAACTGTATGTGTGTCTCATAAACTATACCTATCATAGTTTATATGCTTGTTTCTGTAATGTAACTCGAACTTGTAAAATAGTACGTTTGTTCCATAAACTATACCTATTATAGTTTATATGTTTGTTTCTATATGAAAACATCAACTGAAAACTATTTGATTAATATTGATGTTTATCACAAATTTCTTGTGTTTTACTTGTATTCCCCCCCCCCCCTAAAACAGTGAAAAACTATGAAAAAGTAGGGGTATGAACTCACTTCATAATAGTGGTGATTTGGACAGCACTTGTGACACCAGTCAAATTTAGGTCAAAAATAAATTGATTAATAATCATAATTGGGATGAACAAAGTGGTAGAGATTGTAACAAGGTTTCCAAAAATATAAAGAACACTGAAATCCGAGTTATAACGAAGAAGTTATGACCAATCGAAAATCCGCGACAAAACCGACAAAACACTGTTCAGTGTAAAAAGTGAATTTTCGATAAAAGGCTTTTTAGCCTTAACAATCTAAATGAAGGTTGTAGAATATGTTAAACCGAGAACGTTCATAAAAAGAACGTAAAAATCTGACTTCGTATGAGGAAGTTATGATTTTTCTAAGTTTTGGTTTAGCAGTAGACAGCTAAAAATTCGAAATATAAATCGATCGATATTTAGCCGACACAACTTAAACGAGAATCGAAGGTCTCGTCAAAATTCGTACAAAGGTAAAAAGACAGACGCAAACGGACGTCGGATGAAGAAGTTATGAATTTTTAACGGATTTCCTGTCTCGGTCTGTTAAAAATAATAATATTAAAAATAAAGTCAAAATTAGCCGACGAAGTCTAAACGAAAGTCGTAGAGTATAATTTTACCTACGCGTGCATATAAAGAACGCCAAAAACGGAGCTCGTATGAATAGTTATGAATTTCGCAAGTTTTTGGCACGAAAATCGAAAAATCCAGAAAACCGGGAAATCTCGCATGGACCCTCTTCGGCCACGTCACCCTCGCATGCGAGGCTTCCACGTGTCTGCTACGTGGCGTCTTCTGATTGGACCGCAGTCTCGCGTGGCGCCTTCTGATTCGACCAAAGCCGCGGTCCACTTACCTTCGGACACCCTCGCAGGAGACACCCCTCGGACCCTCGTGACACCTCTCCATTGGACCGAAGTTCGGTCCACTCAGAAGCCAACACGACCGAGCCTCGGACCCGTGTCCCCTTCGCATGACCGCCGCGTGCCTAGCTGACTCGCCTTCGCCTTCGCCCTCGCCAGCTGTCTGATGACTCACCCTTCGGCCGAACCCTCGCACCCCTATATAAAGGGTGCGAGACTTCTCGGATTTGAGAGGTTTTTCACCCCAAATTTCACCCTTTTTCACCTTTTCACCCCTAAACTTTCTTACGACCCTCCAAGGCCCCAGTATCGTATCTAAGACCCGAAGCAAGCCCCGAAGCCCCGCAATTCTCGAGAAGATAACCTCTTTCCAGTCGAAGTGCTGCCCGCATAAAGCCCGGTATTTACTCAAAAACTCGCGGTTTCTTCGAGAAAGATCATCCATAGAAACGAAACGCTGCCCAAATCACCACTTATCAAGTGATTTCATACCCCTATAATCTACCTTTTTAATGGTTTTTAAATGCTTTTTAGGGGGGGGGGGGGGGAATACAAGTTGAACACAATATAAATTGTGTTAATAATTGTATGTAATAATAATCACACAAAGGGCTTCCTTATGTTTTTAAGGATTACCAAATACTTCCAAAATGACTTAAAGTCATGCTAAATCTTTAAAGTCATGTAAACTCCGTTAAATTCTTTGAAAAAGGTTTTATAAACTATTTCAAATTATAATTGCCAAAATCATGTTTATATATGTATAAATATATAAATAAGATTTGAAGGGCTTAGGACTAATGAATTATCTTATTTCCTTTTCCTTGTTTGGATGTGGAATTAAGGTGGTGTTATTTGTCCGAAGGTCGTTTCCTTCTTAATTATATATATATTATACATATATGAATATAAAAGGTTACTTCATTCGGTATCATTACCTTTGTATCATGCTGAGCAAAGGTGTTCATCCATGAGAAATCATACTAATCAGATAGAACATATAAATTATAATAGGTATAATTTATGATTCAAAACTAAATATACAAGTATGATTCACATTCCAAGGAAAGTACCAACAATTCATTTACCTATATCAGGATATGTATAATACTTTTAGTATATGGATAATATATTAAAGAAGTAATAATACATCATACCGGGTTTGCATTAACAAGGGTACAATACAGAGTACCAGGGTTAGCAATCACGGGGTAATAATACATCATACCGGGTTTGCATTAACAAGGGTACAATACAGAGTACCAGGGTTAGCAATCACGGGGTAATAATACATCATACCGGGTTTGCATTAACAAGGGTACAATACAGAGTACCAGGGTTTGCAATCACGGGGTAATAATACATCGTAATCTCGTTGAAACAATAAATTTGTGAGACTCTTCATGGTGTACTTATCTAAGTACGACCTTAAGTCCTGACTTACTAACCAGAATCTCCTGTAGGGAGAGCATGAATTTGTGTATAGATCTATATGGGACTGACAATCCCGCACCTTCACGGTTCGCTACAGTTTGGCCGGCAGGCCTAGGGTGTCAAATGTCATATCGTTTCTGACGCCAGAAGAACGTCGCATCAGGCACATCAGTCATATTAGTATGGTTAATAGAACTCACATGGATAAAACAACAAGTAAATTACTTAGTAATATACTTCTCTTAAAACAGTAAGAAAAGATAATTACATCCTATTTTCCAGGATTAATACCAACGTTTTACTATAGAACGGATAAAACTAAGAATACTTTTACAAATGAAACGGTTTATGGGATTAAACTACTTTTACAAATGGAACGGTTTTATGGGGATTTAAAACTACTATTCAGAAACGGTTTTATCAGATGGAACTTAGTCATTCACTCTCCTTAAACTAGTATAAAGGACCTTTAGTGGTTAATTCTATAATTTCTTAGTTTTTACATCAGAGTTATATATAAGTAATATCCGATTGACAGTGAAATATGTGACTTCCGCCTTACTTCCTGTTCCTTGTTTGGTTGTGGGGTTTGGGCAGATACACCTATTTAACTGTCCATTCGATATTAGGTTATATATAACTAGTATAAACTAAGTAATTGTAGAGGGAACTATTGAGGTTATCATTTTACCACATCAGGAAATATAGGATTTCCTGGGGGAACCAACAAACTTTTCCAAAAGAACTTAGAGTATACTTTATAGAACTAAAATACTTATGAACTCACCAGCTTAAATGATGATCTACTCTTTCAAAATAACTTGTATTCTCAGGAATCCAGTAGGCAGGTACACTCCCGAAGATTTTGAGAAGACTACCTAGTACCGTACTGCGACTCTTGTCTTCTACTGTACCTACTTTGGTGTTTGAATATGTAATGTTTAAACACTTATGTAAAACTTATACTTATTAATGCAATGGTTGTTTGTACTTTGATTACTATATTGCATGTGTTGTGATACTTTCATGAAGTCCTCCGCCCCTAATGTTTCCACCGTTCTGGTTTGGGGGTGTGACAGATTGGTATCAGAGCAGTGTTTATAGTGAACTCAGTATATCAGTCATAAAAGATATACAACTATAAACCCATTGGGATAAAAACACTCTGACCAAGAGTTATACGTTAAAAATATAACAATATTTTATAAAAGTATAAGTACATGTAGAATATATATACTAGAATGAGTATCACAAGAAGAACAAAACAAAAGTATTTGGATGTTGGACATTACAGTTAAACCTGGACAGTTATGTAATCATATCTGGGATCAATATAGCCTGATCAACTATATTCATTTGAGATATGACCAACATGTGTTTGGGGATGATTGTAGTGTTACAACAAGTCTAAAACTTACCTAGGTACCAGAAGAATTCTAGAACCAAACATAAAGGTTAAAATACTATAGGAGTATTTTAGGATGCTATAACAAGAAAACTGAAAACTTATCAACTTCTTATGTCTAGAAGTTCAAGAATCAAACTTATAATTAAAATACCATGGAAGTATTTTAGATTCCATAAATAACTCTGTGGAACTGTTAAAAAAAGATCTTTTCTAGTAAGTCTATAATTACTAAGTGGATACGGTAAGGCTATATATAGTTGAGATTTTGTAGACTTAAAATATGTGATTTTCACTCTACTTCCTTTTCCTTGTTTGGATGTGGTTTTAGAGTAGGATTACTTATTCGAAGGTCTATTTGATCTGGATTATATATAATCGGTACACCCCATGTGATTATAGAAGGACCAGAAAGGATCACCTTCGTAAAAATTTAAATTTTCTCATAGATTCTTTAGACATTCCCATTCTCGTATAAACCCCTTAGATAGATGTAGTCACTCCAGCAATCAATAGAAGAGTCAAGGAGGATCCAACATAATTTCATTAGGAGAATTCCGAGAAAGAAACAGATGATAAGTAAATAAACTATAGAAATCATTTAGTGCCCTTACCCTATTAAGGACACCAATGAGAGATTCACATGAACTTCCGAGATTCAAAATCTTCATTACGAAGTAATGGGGATCAGTGTCAGAATCGGAAGTAAGACAGCTTAGGAATTCAATATACTTACAGAGGAGAAGGATACCCTATAGATACCAGGAGAGAACAAATCATTACCACCCATAATAGAACAGAGAACAAAGGAAAACCACGCGTGATTCATGTGAAGTGTTTGAGCGCCTTTTCATTTAAGTAATAACTAATAAATTATACAACCTAGTGAGTCAGTATTTATACCACTCACATTAGGTTTTGAGCTTATCCTCTTTTCCTGTCACGACTAATAACAATAATTCGGATCACGAAATCTTAATTGATAGTGATTACTTCTCTAATTCATAAGTCTATTTTATGTAGACTTTATTATGAATTGTTTTCAAATCATTTCGAAAGTTGGAAAATGATATCCACCAATAGAAGGTAACTTGTTCGGATGATACTCGGTTCATAACCATTCTAGAAACTTATTTTTGCTCCTTACCAGGACTGCATCATAGGGATGCAGGTCGAATCATTGAGAACAAAATAACAAAACGAAAGATTTATACGTAGATACAAATGGTTAGAATACATCTAGAGACAACTATCGTCGCTCACGAGCTCATTTTCTTATCATGTAACAGAATCATGCCTCCGAAGGAATGTAACCAACCCACCAGCAAAACATCAATCCTTCAAATAGATGCGGCTACATTTCAAGCTGCAGTCACAGCAGCTGTAGCAGCTGTCATGGCACACCTTAATGCTAACAATACAAATGTTAGTGGTAATGCTATCGGTAACCCCGATCGTGGTGATGGACAAGTACAGCAACGAGTACCTATTTGTAAGGACACTTCGAACCTTAAGCCTAATATCCTGAAACGAAAGTTCGAAAACAAGAAAATGAGTTGTTCAACTCAAGGACCTAACAGAGGGCAACGAACTAGGGCAGTCAATACCCCCATCAGCCCTGTTATTCCAGTACCGACCACGCCGTACTTAGGAAACCTCCCACACTGCAGCAAGTACAACTACCATCATCATGGAGTTTGCCGAGAGCTGCATTGCAATAGATGCAACCTGAAGGGGCATACCGCCCGCATCTGTAGAACTCCGGTTGAGTTCATCACTTCAACTACCAATGTTGGAACTATTCCCATATGTCACCTTTGTGGTAAAATAGGACATTACAAGAGGGACTGTCCAACAAAGAAGAACGACAGGGCAGCAGGAGGAGTTTGACCCCAATACATGGGAAGGCATCAAAGAACCCTGCTATATTTTGGTACGCTTCCAAACCCCGATAATTATCTATAATTATGAGTACTCTCCCGTTCAAATTAAATCACAGTATTCGTATAAAATTTGAAACCCTAACAGGTAAGCTATGATGACTTAGTGTATACATAAGGGTCATTTATAATTAAGATTTGTACACATAGAGTGAGTAATCCCGCCTAATTTCCTGTTCCTTGTTTGGTTGTGGATTTAGGGCAGGGTTGCTCAGTCAAAGGTCTTACCAATCTTAATTATACATGACTTGTATACCCCAAGCGATTATAGAGAGGCCTAGTAAGGATCCTTTCATGAAAGTTCATAATTTCAAATTATCAGAACCCTCGTATTGGTAGTACCCGCCAATTTCAAATCAAAAAGGGGATTCGTAACAGTAATAACAAAATAAAACCGGAAGCGCTGAAAACTTAGGTACATAGGATATCATCCTAGTAATCATTCCTCCCATAACGACTTAATATCTATTTCGTCGAGAAAATTCCGACATCCTCATTCGACATGGTTTGGCCTAACCCTTACCATGTGAAAATTTTTATGCTGTGTAAGAGAACTTTTTCCTTAATCAGCAGTAATATGAAATTCTTCCAATCCATAACGCAAACCCTTAGGTTGTCTCTCGTTTCAAAACTTCAGAAGTACCCATACGAAGGGTACCACGCCCTTTTAGCCTACTTAGTAGATAGGAAACTTCAAACGAAAAGCACCAAAGTAGTCTTAGAAGTCAGTAACCACCGAAGTACACCAATAGATCTCATAGGAAAATCATTGTACCGCAGGTCAAGTTCAAGAATAGAGACTAAGAACTCATTAGGTTAATCTATCACTGCTAAGTGTATACACAAAAGTGGTATATAATTTAGACTTAACAACATTAAGGATGTGTAATTCCGCCCTATCTCCTGTTCCTTGTTTGGTTGTGGACCTGGGGCAGAGTCACCCATCCGAACGTTTTGTGAAATCTAAATTATATACGACTTGTATACACGACATGATGGTGGATGAGCCAAGTATGAGTCTTATCATGAACTTCGGAGCAAAAGCCTTCATCATATATTCTATCAGGAGGAATTCAACGTAAGACCACGACAGTGGGTCGAGCTACTAAATGACTACGAATTCAAAATTCGTTATCATCCCGACAAAGCCAATATAGTAGCTGACACCCTAAGTCGGAAAGAGTACTCAGGTCGTAGAGCCAATCATTGACTATGATAACCCATTCAAATCTGTCCACACAAAGTAAGGAGACTCAACAAGAAGCCTTGAAACCTGAAAATGTGGCAAGTAGAGAAGATAACTAGAACGTGTGAGTGCACGGTATTCCAATATCTGTTATCTCCGCTGAGATAATAGAATCATCTCCCAGTTTAGATAGTCACTTCAAAAATCTCTGGGAACTAGGGTAGTCATGAGCCTATGTGATCGACTATGGTAAAGTATGGGATACCCATTTACCAATTAGTCGAGTCCTTTATCACGCTAGCATTCAAGTTGCTCCATTCAAAACCTTTTGTGATCGCGATCTGCACTGTACTAAATTAGGTAATACGCAACTAGTTAGAGGTCCAATTTCCACACAGCACCTTCGCTGATCTGGAATTCATCCGAGAAACTACCACAAAGAAAATACGAATCAGGAAGCGACATAAAGCTTCCAGAGTTAATCAGAGAAGCTACGGCTTCGATAAAAGAAAAACCTTGAAATTCCAGGATTGATGACCTTGTTATATGAAGGTCTCACCCGGAAGGACAAGATACGCTTGAGAAAGCGTGGAATACAAAATTCAAGGTACATAGGACCATTCGATATTCTTACCAGAATCGGTCTTGTAACTTATAAACTTAAACTACCACAAAAACTTAATAACATTCATCCCACCTATCACATATCTAATCTAAAGAGGTGTTTGTCTGATGAAACACTTGTTATTTCACTCAATGAAATCAAGTTAAATAAAAGTCTACACTTTGTAGAAGAACCAATGGAAATCATCGATAGGGAAATCAAAAGAACCAAGCAAAGTCTTATCCCGTTAGTGAAGGTTCGCTGGATTACAAACCAGGGACCTGAATTCACTTGGGAAAGGGAAGATTAGACCTGGTCTATGAGTTTCACTTTAGACTTAATTTCGGGACGAAATTCCCTCTAACGGGGGGATAATGTGACACCAGTCAAATTTAGGTCAAAAATAAATTCATCAATAATCGTAATTGGGATGAACAAAGTGGTAGAGATTGTAACAAGGTTTCCAAAAATATAAAGAACACTGAAATCCGAGTTATAACGAAGAAGTTATGACCAATCGAAAATCCGCGACAAAACCGACAAAACACTGTTCAGTGTAAAAAGTGAATTTTTGATAAAAGGCTTTTTAACCTTAACAATCTAAATGAAAGTTGTAGAATATGTTAAACCGAGAACGTTCATAAAAAGAACGTAAAAATCTGACTTCGTATGAGGAAGTTATGATTTTTCTAAGTTTCGGTTTAGCAGTAGACAGCTAAAAATTCAAAATATAAATCGATCGATATTTAGCCGACACAACTTAAACGAGAATCGAAGGTCTCGTCAAAAGTCGTACAACGGTAAAAAGACAGACGAAAACGGACGTCGGATGAAGAAGTTATGAATTTTTAACGGATTTCCTGTCTCGGTCTGTTAAAAATAATAATATTAAAAATAAGTCAAAATTAGCCGACGAAGTCTAAACGAAAGTCGTAGAGTATAATTTTACCTACGCGTGCATATAAAGAACGCCAAAAACGGAGCTCGTATGTGAAAGTTATGAGTTTCGCAAGTTTTTGACACGAAAATCGAAAAATCTAGAAAACCGGGAAATTTCGCATGGACCCTCTTCGGCCACGTCATCCTCGCATGCGAGGCTTCCATGTGTCTGCTACGTGGCGTCTTCTGATTGGACCGCAGTCTCGCGTGACGCCTTCTGATTCGACCAAAGCCGCGGTCCACTTACCTTCGGACACCCTCGCAGGAGACACCCCTCGGACACCCCTCGGACCCTCGTGGCACCTCCCCATTGGACCGAAGTTCGGACCACTCAGAAGCCAACATGACCGAGCCTCGGACCCGTGTCCCCTTCGCATGACCGACGCGTGCCTAGCTGACTCGCCTTCGCCCTCGCCAGCTGTCCGATGACTCACCCTTCCGCCGAACCCTCGTACCCCTATATAAAGGGTGCGAGACTTCTCGGATTTGAGAGGTTTTTCACCCCAAATTTCACCCTTTTTCACCTTTTCACCCCCTAAACTTTCTTACGACCCCCCAAGGCCCCGGTATCATATCTAAGACCCGAAGCAAGCCCCGAAGCCCCGCAATTCTCGAGAAGATAACCTCTTTCCGGTCGAAGTGTTGCCCGCATAAAGCCCGGTTTTTACTCAAAAACTCGCGGTTTCTTCGAGAAAGATCATCTATAGAAACGAAACGTTGCCCAAATCACCACTTATCAAGTGAGTTCATACCCCTATAATCTACCTTTTTAATGCTTTTTAAATGCTTTTTAGTGGGGGAATACAAGTTGAACACAATATAAATTGTGTTAATAATTGTATGTGATAATAATCACACAAAGGGTTGTTGGATTAGGTGTCTAAGCCCATAACTATAATTGGTATGTACTTGAATTGATAGTAGGAATGTCCTTTTGGGTTGCCTTCAAACCTGGTAATTGAATACGATTATTGTTGGAGAGAGAAGAATGATTTATTAATTTATTACTTGGTTAATAAATTAATTTATTAATGTATTATGGATATAATATATTAATTAGAAATCATATTGTTTAATTAATATTTAATCAGAAATTAATTTGGAATTAATTTTGGGATTAAAGGAATTAATTGAAACTGCAGGGACTAAAGGTGACAATGTTCAAAAGTTTAGCATTGAGCATTCTTGAACCTCCCTTAGAGGGATGGAACGAAATCTAGAGTGTCCTAGGGTTTCCTTGGGCTCTAAGGGTGCCTTGGAAGCCTTAGGGAGGAAGTTAAGGGATTAGGGTTATCTAAGATACACCTGCCTTATCCTAAACCTTCCTTATCACCTATATAAACCCTTATAGGGTTGGATTTCGTCTAAGGGCACTCCAAGAGAGGCTAGGGCCGAATTTTCCACTTCCCTTCTCTCTCCATAGTAATCCTTGGTTGCTAGGTTTGTTTGTGAGCCATTAGAGGCGCGGCATTTGTGGCGCTTGCTACCAAAGTTCAAGGTCTTCAAGGATTTGATTGTTATTACAATATAACAATAAAGGTATGTATCCTAACCCTAATTATATGTTAATTTCGAAAATTACATGTGCCTCCTAGGGTTTCTAGTTTTTGTGTTCAATGCTTGTATGTCTAATAGTGAAAACATAGATCCTCAAATTAGGGTTGCATGCACACATAGGATTGTTTGTTTTGTATAAAACCCATCAGTGGTATCGGAGCGTATGGTTTTTGTTTTCAATTAGATTTGGTATAATTGATTGAACTAGACAAAATTAGGGTTTATGGCTATTAAACCCTAAGGCCTTTAAATTTTCGCATATTAGGGTTTTAGAACCCTGTTTTTCGAAAATCCCTAAGGGTTTTTCAAACCCTTTCCTTTTGGCCACCTTGGAGTCGAAATCTAGGGTTTCCTAACCCTAGGGTTTTTTGAATTTTTGGCAAGGTTGAAAGCCTTGCCTTCCACTCCAAGTAGAAGATTTCGAAATCTAAGGAACAACTTAGTAGGTTGTTATTTTTGGTAATTATCTTGTAAGTTGTTTAATTGGATAATTAAAGATATCCCTACCTAAATTTCGAAATCCATGGATAAAGGATTAAATTAAGTTAATATGTTTAATTTAAATTGGTAATCCTTATTTGATTTAATAATTTAATTAATCGTTTAATTTTTAATAATTATTAAATCAAAGGTTTTTTTAAATGTTAAGATTTTAAATTAAATGGTTTTAATTTTGTGAAAAAATTAAAAAACCCTAGTATTTTAAAAGTTTAAAATACACCCTTATACTATATAAAATTAAAAGTCTAATATATTATATATGTATAAGTAAAGAGTCAGTCTTACCGTTAGTAGGCCTCATTCACGAAGCTGGTCTATAAGGGGTGTTTAAGGAAATTGCCTATAAAATGGCGATTGAATGGGTATCCACTCTTACCCACCGCACTTTTGACTAGTGGAGGGTCGTTAGCCGAACGGGTAGGATAGGACACAACCTTCCATTATAAGTATAATGAAAAAACGAAGTAACTAAACACTTTTATAAATTCCCAAATCTTAGTTACTTTAGGAAAAAATGTGGAATTGGTGCTAATCCATGAAATTGCACATTGCACCCTTATTGGTCGATTAGTGGAGCGTGTGTGGTTAACGGGCACACTAATATGGGACCAATGAAGGATGGCAATGGGTAGCTTGATGTTTATCATAGATCAATGGAGCGTGTGTGGTTAACCGGCACATTGATTAGGTGATTCGTAACATCGAGAGTACCGAGCTAATTTGCATGGTTATCCACACCTTGTTTGTGATCCTCAGCATCCCAGTCACAAATGATGGGCACAATCGAGATTTAAACATGTCATTGAAAAGTTCAATGAATCTCAAAAGATCTAGGAGTTTCAATTCATTTAAAACTTAAATTTCCTTTTCGTTTTTCATGGTGGAAATTGGTAAATCGTCATTTACCTACCTTCAAATGTTCTGCAATTGGATTACGGCATCCCTCTTCCAAATTGTAGAACATTGTGTTAGATCCTAGCCTTAATATCTCATTTGGGTGTTTTATTAAGGACTCAATCAACTGACTTGAATTTTCTCCTGTTTTGTAGATGTCTGATTCTAACTATGATCTTCCCAAATCTCTTGGAACAAGCTTTCCACATGAAGATGATATTCCACGATTCAATCGAGGAACAATAGATCATTCTTCACTTCCTCCACCTCCTCCTATTGTTCTCCCTGACCCACAAGTTCGAAGGCTTGAAAAGTTCAAGCTCACTCAAGCCCTTTTTGCAAGTAAACACGAAGAAGGAAAATCAATGTGTGCACACGTCTTAAAGATGAAGTCGCACATTGACAAGTTAAGAATGTTGGGATTCATTGTCTGTGAGAAGCTGGCTGTTGACTAGGTTCTTCAATCGCTTCCTGGCTCATATAGTGAGTTCGTAAGAGAGTACTATATGATGGACCACGACGTGACCCTCATCGATCTCACCTATTTGCTTGTTGTTGCTGAATCAGAAATGATTTGGCGTACTAGAGAAGCAAAGTTGATTGGTAGATCTTCCTTCCAAACCTCCATGGACATAGGCAATGGCAACGAAAGGCATGCCATGGTCAAAAAGTTTGACCATAAGAGAAAAGAAAAGTTTGAAGTAGTTCCGTGTGCTATTCCAAAAGAGTCAATTTGCTTTTATTGCCAAGAGAAGGGGCATTGGAGACGAAGCTGCTCTGTCTACCTGAGAGATCTAAGAGATAGGAGAGTCAAGACGTATGACTCTACTTCAGGCAAAATCCATTAACTAACTCTGTAAGTTCCTATTTTTGATTCTTAATACATTATGTGATAAGATTACATTTTTTGATGTTTTGTAGAATCGAAGAAAAGAGAGGAAGCTTAAAGGAAGAAGTGAGCTGAGTCTGATCGCGAAGAAATGGATTTCGATCGCATGATTCGATGATCGGATTTTTGGAGCTGCTACTTTTAGAGTTATGATAGATTGCTTAGGAATATGTAATAGCGTAGTTTTTCATTTGAATTGCATTGTAAGGACAAGTTTTTCCGCACCTTTTATAAATAAAATAAAATTTTGTTTTCGTCTTATTTATTTATTTCCTTGCAATGGCATGTATGAAAAATTGACGTTTGTGTATTTCTAGTTTTAGCAATGTTGAAATGGATGTGATTCTTAATTATGTTATTTGTGGAAATGTCGAGAATTTACCAAATAAGGAAAGATTCTTGTCGCCCGAGTTTCAATTGGACAGAAACTTGGAATCATACAAATTGTATTGTATGATGAATGAGAACCTTCATATTTCGAAAATTAAGACTAATTCCTTGACAAAGAGTCAAGTGAAGGACCTGGTACACAATGTTGTGCACTAGTCAAGTCCACCACAAAGAACAATAAGATTATTCGTCATGATTTACTAAAAGTCTAGTAAATGTGGTTATGCTTACAAGATTAAGTGTAATTCTGAATCATTGAAAAGTTCCAATGTATGGCAGAACGAATAAGAAGAATCAATTAGGCAGGAAGATAAAAGTTTCTCCAATCTAAGAAGAAGGGGGAGTACTTTTGTATCATGTTTTATGATCGTCTTGTTGATTATGAAACCATATCACAATTAATCCTCTAAGGACATCTTAGTGCACTAGTATGGCTAAGAAGAGGAATCAGAAATTGTTGAAATGGTTAAATCAAAAGGATGAGTCATACTTCGTTCCAAACTCAAGTCTTAGAGTCATACTCCAAGATTGTGAATTGAGTGACACATCTTAAGAAGTTCTAACACACTCTTCAAATGTGAAGTAGAAAATTGTTTTTTCTTACTCTTGCACGTTTCAAATTGGTAAATTGTGATGTCTTGGATAAGACAAAGACCAACTAATACCAATTGTGTGTAGTGTTTGTCTTGATAAGAATCCACACTAACTATTGAATATTTGTTTGTCAAGAAATGTTTCTTGACAGGAGAATCTTATATGTCAAGAGGTCAGTAGGAGTCTAAATGATCTTGAAAAGTTTCAAGAACAAATCAAGAGTAAACCTATTATTAAACACTAGCGCACGACTTGAGGTTTGTAACCTATCGTGTTGACATATCCTTGTTTATGTGCCATTCCAGTTTAGTAAACTATGCATATGAGTTCTAAGAGTTCTCAATAGACTGCGTAAAGGCAAGCACCTTGTTCAATGAAAGAACATTGATAAGTATAGGTGAACTGCTAAATAACTTGGAAGCAATGGTGGGACCCTTGATGGCAAGAAATCAAGTATGAACAAGTTTTGTTCATATGAGTTTGGATTTGTCACGAACATTATCTTACGATGATGGTTATGACAAATTCACATGGATAGGAAGACATACACCATAAAATATAAGTGTCATAAGGTTTCTCTCCTTCATGAAAATGATTGTGAGGAAGCGCTTTCACTAAGAGAGATTTTAAGGAGATAGCGATTATGTAAATTGCATTCTCAAATTCGATTATGATTGTGGCATCCCTCTTCATAGTTCGAATTGTGAGATTTAGCGATTAGTCTGAACGTTTGGGACTTAGTAATATAAGTTCTGAATTAGTTTAGACACACATGTGAGCTATCTAAGGAAAGGTGTATGAGTTTGAGAAGCTTAGATAAAGGCTTATCGAAGCATATCGTATTAGAAAAGATGAACTTTGGAAGTCAATAAGTGTTGTTTTCTAGAAGTTTAACTGATTTCTGAATACGTGTCAAAGCTAGTGGGAGCATAAATGTTATGCTGGAATGGATATAATCATCATGATAGTGGGAGCATGATTATTATTTTAAGTGTTGCAGGTTGGCAATATTAATTATAGAAAACAAAAGTTTCACTTTGCAAAGTTGCAGGGGTTGAAAAGTTGTTTTTCTATAATTAAGGGAGAGAATGTTATACTTCGTTGCAAATCTAAAAGCTTAGATCGAGAAATTTTAATCAAATTTAGTCAAGGATATATTAACTGCATTCTCAAAATTCGATTATGATTACGGCATCCCACTTCATAGTTTGAATTGTGAGAACGTGGCAAATAGAAATATTATGGCAAATGGCTGATAAAGTATCATGCTTTTATGTAAGACATTATGAATCGTGTCACATACGCTTCTCGTATAGGATTGATTGCATATACTGTAATATTTGACCATTCTAAAATTTTCCAAATGTCTAGGGCATTAAGAGGGAAAAAGGGACTAGAACCGGATTTGACTAAAATAATTAAACAACTGTCAAGGACAATCTAAGGTTCGCCAAGGATTGGTCGCTTGTGAGCAGTTGGAAGTATACTAATGGATGGAACATATTGACATTATTATGAATAGACAAGATTCTATTTAGACTGAGTTGTCATATGGCAAATATGGAAATGTTTCCATATTGGGAGTTGAACGTTAAGAATTTATGTCTAGATTAGAAACTTTTATGCAAGAAGGATGTTCAAAGGAATGTACTTTGAATGTGAGACTTCACATCTATGGGATTGTCGTGTAACAATCTCCAATTGAGAACTTTGTAATTTCATTGGCCGAGTCTTGGTGACTTTTGTGTTGTGACATTACCAAAGGACTGTTGCATAAAATGTTAGAATCTAACATATTCTAGTAGTGGCGAGAACTTTGTATTCTTACACTAATGATTAGGATTAGGAATTGTGAAATGAGCATCATTGGAAATGTGTTCATTTGATCTATTTCACGAAGTAAGGACCATAGGTAAACATAGTGTGCATGCTTGGTGCATGAGACAACTGTTGTTATAATTCAAGTAAGAAGTTGATTACCCGAAACAACAAATAATGAGTAATCAATATGGTGATTAAATAAAAAAAAAATATTTATACTCAAAGGTTTGGGGCCATATAGGATTAGTATTATTCTTGTATTTCACTTTGCATGTTTTGACTTCCCGAATAATAAGATTATTCAAATCCTCCACAGTCGCTCATACTTTGGAAGTAGGTATGAATGAAGATTGTCATGAATCCGTCTGTAGATTGTCTAAAGTGTTTAGACATACCACAAGTTTGTTGCAGAGTTCATGAGTGCTGCTATAAGATTAGAGTATTGGATTAAACCCACGCTCACTTGGATCGCTTCATGGATTTTATCACGAGTGATTGGTGAGACGATAATATCTTATATTCTTGAAACCGAGACGTGTGAGTTGTATTCTGCAAGTCGGTTGCACATTGATAATATGTAAACGCACCAGTAACTTGGTGTTATAAAACATATTGTTGTGTGTGATTTGATGAGTAGATACAAGCGAGCATTGGAGTCGAAGTTTATCCGTTCCTTTTACCCAAAGTGGATAAAAGCGATATATGTGGGCCCCTCGATGATTTAGTGATGACACCTAAGCGCTTGGCCAAGCCGGGACTAAGTTGATGTGTTCAATTGTAGTCTGTTGTCAGTCGTCATAAATCGGAAATCGGGAAACAACACATAGATAGAGAGAATGATTAAAATCCATGTCACAGCGTTTTGCCGGTTTTGTCGCGGATCTTTGATAGGTCATAACTTCTTCGTTATAACTCGGATTTTGGTTTTCTTTATATTTTGGGAATCCTTGTTACGATCTCTACCACTTTATTCATCCCAATCAAGTTTATTTAACATTTTATTTTTGACGCTTATTTTCACCTTAATTGTTTTATATTTTTATTACTTCAAATTAAGATACAATAGTTGACTTAGACTATAACATTATGAATTTACAAGTACATAAGTGAAGTTTAGACCTTGATAAATCTAGAATTTTTCCAATTATGACACTATTGGATAATCAGGAAAGTGCATAATTATCGGGTTTAAGATTATCTTGGACTTGGGCTTATCCAGGGTTTCTTTTATGCACTATAAATATGGATACAACCCTAATATTTTCGGCCACTAATTCTAAGAGAATTCCAGCTGAAATTTTGTATCTTCTCTCCTTCTCCACATAATCTTCTTCAATTGCTAGTGTTGGGTGTTAGTCACTAGAGGCGGGACAATTGTGACGCTTGTTCTCAGAGTCTCTACAACACTAAGGATTTGGATTTTTATTGCTATATAACAATCAAAGATATGTTTTGTAACCCTAATTGTGTATTTTGATTATATACTAGTGTTCTATGGTTTCTACATTCTTGTTCTTATTGTATGTTCAATTAGAGAAAACGTAGATCAAATCTAGGGTTGCATGCACACATAGGATTGTTTGTTATGCTTATAACCCATCAAGAACACCCTACCATATAATGACGGGTTTGACCTATAATAACGGGTTTTCAAGGGTTATACTCACCACAATTGAACGAAAGCATAACTTATCTTCAATGACCCGACATTTCCTTTCATGTTGAATGAAAAAAAATCGGACATAATATGTGTATAATGACGAGTTTTTTACGTGGATAAAGCCTAGTTTTGTACTAGTGGATGTAATTAGGTGGTGGCATGTAGCCACAAATAACTTATTTACGAGGATGAAACACTGTAGCAACGACACTTTTAGGAGCATCTACTAAGTTTCATTGAACACGTCGTGACAACTAGAGTGTCGACCTTAATTTTTACCTTTAACGACAACTTAAGTCCTTGCAGTACGGTCGATTTGTTGTAGTCACAATAATAAATAAATATAGAAGGTTATATATATCTATAAAATAACAAAAATATCATAGAAATTATTTATTAATCGTCCTTTTATTTTTTTACTAAAGATAAGAGCGAAACAAATTAATATATAAACTCAAAAGTCCTAAGACGTAGCTTTTCAGGTCTGTAGGATTTCTTCTCGTCATATATATGAAACTGATCGTGGCGGTAATACATGTACATTACCTTGCCGGTACATGTCTCGCACTTGCTCTTAGTGTTTCTCTACCTAGAATATCAAGCTTTCCTCTTTTATCATTTCTTCTCAGATATTATTACACAGGGAAATTTTAAGCACAATCTTTGTCAATAGATCAAGATCTTATATGGGACTTGAATTTCTTTTGGTTTATTACAAAATCCATCGACAACTTTATTTGAAATTAAATATTCGAGCCGGTGAGTTTAATCTTTTTCCTCTTGTCTTATCCTCTTATAATAATGTGTTAAGCTTTACTATATTAGTATTCTATTTGCGCATAATTTTGGTATATGCATGAAGATTTACTTTTGTTTCAACTTAAACTTGATCTGAAGTAGCTATAAGCTTTTTTATGCATATAGAAATTTATATAAAAGCTGCCTTTTGGGTTTTTTTAAACATATACATTCAATACTCATCTAGGCATTTAATTGATTTAGGTATTAAGTAGGATATATTTATTGCCTACTTCATCTTTTACTTAATGTCTTTTGATTAGGCAAGTCAATCTATGCTATTGCAGTTAGTTCCTTCTTGTGCTTCTTCTTTTACAAATGAGTATTTTAATTGTATTTAACAACATGATAGTTTCTTTCGCATTGATATACATGTGTTGTTTATATGATTTTATGTAGAAAGTGGTGATTATGTACCGGTTTAAAATCAGAAAGCAGTAGATCTCTTGAATAAATTTCATTTAAATTGACTAGTTCTATTAATTCAGTTTGGCAAAACTTTATTGATGTGAAGATGTATATATCATTTATATGTAGACCCCTTATAGGATATAAAATATCCTAAGGGGATATCATTTGGGTTCATGGTTACGCGAGCGGCGAGCAAATGTGTGCCCTATATTGTCTTTGCGGCCCAGTTTTGCCTTCGAAATAAGTCTCTCTTTTCTTGTAGTGTGTCATTGACCTCCGAAATATAAGACGTAGCTACCACAAGAACTCTTAACATTTAGCCCTATGTGCTTAATCTTTAAGGTAGGCTTCCGGCATTTCAATTAGATTTTAAGCCATCGATTTCTCCTCATATGTGTCGCGACGCATATGAGAGACAATGATGCTTCTTCAACGTCTTTTATCTTTTATGTGTTTCAGTTAGGGTTTAGTTTTCCTAAAAAAAATTAGGGTTTGGTTTTGCTATAAAAAATGGGATTCTTGAAAAAGGGGGAACGCGATAATGTATCTCGTTGTCAACTCTTTATTGTTGTGTTGTTGAATTAGGGTTTATACAATAGATCGGCTTCGCCACACTTTCCATATCGTGTTTTTGTGGTTGTTTCTTTTCGTCGATTCAACACGATGATTTAAATTAGTTATTTAATTGTCTAGCATTAATCAGCACAGTTGATCTAGAAGAGGATGTGAATCTAGTGATTTCCTTGTAGAACATATACTGAATTTAAGTAATCTAAGATCCTCCTTCGAATTAATTGCTTCACTATTGTGCTATGATATCTCTGTGTAAGATGATTGTAAAATTCTGCAATCACTAGGGTCTCCTTTCGAATAACATGCATGATCTATCTAAGTATTTGAATGATATATGTATATGATTGTAGTTATATTGCGAGTGATATGTGCCTGTATTGTGTTTGATAAGGGGTTTTCCTGTTTTTAGTAGATATTGTGTCATTTTTAAGTCTTGATTTTCACAGGTGTTGGTTATCATCATCAGTCTACAATTGCTTGAAATGGAGACGAATTCGATCGGAGATACAAGTACTCAACCAAAGGAATTTGAAAATTTCTGTATTCGGTATGTGTGGGTTTTTAATTAGTATCTCTATTAAGCTTGATTCCAAACACTCTTTTGTAATTAACTTGTCCTTTTGGTTTGTACTAATCATATCTCTCAATTTATTTTCAAATTGCTACCTCGGACACATATATGAACTTATTGTATGCCATTCTACAAAAATTCCTTAAAGATTTGTAAAATGGTGCATGGTTACTTATCATCTCATCAACACTGGCAATAGTATATAGCTTCTACGGAGCCATGTAGAAGAAATGCCATATGAGAGGTACCTAAGATCCACGAAGCTAGTAAACAAAATGCCCAATGTCCATTGCTTAATAGAATACCGTGAAGAGCATCCAGAATGCATAGTTTAATAAATGGTTGAATGAGGTGGAATGCCTAGCCGAGATTCAATAGATTAAACTCAACCATAGTAGAATGTCACTTTGGTGCTCAATTGATATTGAGTTCAATGGCCATTGAAGTGTTCAATGAGAAAAATGACATTTTTTTAATATAAAAATGCTTAGCAAATAAATGTTTTTTAAAAAAGAAATATATTTCATTAAACTTATGTAGTGTTAAATGCATTGTAAGAAAAAAAAATAGTAAAATTGTTTGAAAAGTGAAATGATGATGTGACAATTAATTAAAACTCTATGAAGTTCAATACATTGTCGATGACCTATCTCAACCGTAGAATATCACTCATCATGATCATTATGGTCTTTTAGTTATGAATGTGTGCCATCGCTTGCATACAACAAACATATATGCATATTGGAATATATACACAACATGTTATGTGTATATATGCACAAATGTAGGCTATATCCTTTCTTCATTTTGATCAACAGATTTAACCTTTTATCTTTTATCGAATTCAATGTGAAATGCAGTCAGTACGTTGCTGAGGTTCGGAGAAAAGATTGGAAGAAATGTTGTCCCTTTGACCTGTCTAGTTACTCTCCAGAATCTAATTATCAAGCAGAAAGGGTGTTTGCTTCACTAATTCTAGAGGACAATGATGCTTTGATTAATACTCCAGAAAATACACAAGCTACGAACTGTAAGTGATGGAAATTAGTATAGTACTCTAGAATTTAAAACCTAGATCTGATCAGCTATTAATTCTTTGATGCTTATATTGTTCCCAGCTTTGATATATTTTGAAGTCAGAAATCCAGAGGGACAAGCTGCCGTTTCAGAAACCCATGCAGGTATCATTTCCAAATGTATGTAAACCTTAATTTGATAGAATTCTTCGGAACAAATATCATGTCATCCAAGTTCTGGATGTGAAATTTGGGATGATGCTTTAATCTTTGTGAGGTCTATCAGTCCTTCGAAGCTTTCAAATTCAGAAAGTATGTTCGTTTTTGCAGGTGTGGTTATTGGCAATGATACAACCAGTATTATCAATGATACACCTTTGGAGTCAGCTTCTGGCAAGGTAACTTATGCTCACTGCGAGAATGAAAAAGTCATCTATGGAGATATGCTGGCTGCAGAAAATGATAAGCCAGAAGATGTGGTAGTTGTTGATCATTCACTGAAAAATATTATAGCTGTCGGAGCCTCAAAGTCATCTTCTTGCAAACTGAAGGATGATGTTCACTACCAAACTGATAAGCCAGAAGATGTGGTAGTTGTTGATGATTCACTGAAAGATATTATAGCTGATGGAGCCTCAAAGTCATCTTCTCGCAAACTGAAGAATGATGCTCAGCACCAAAATGATAAGCCAGAAGATGTGGTAGTCGTTGATGATTCACTAAAAGATATTAACGACAGACCCTCAAAGTCATCTTCTCGCAAACTGAAGGATGATGGTCAGTACCAAAATGAGAAAAGTGTATGTGAAGACATTATAGCTGCTGGAAATGAAAAGCATGTAGTTGTTGATGATGATGGGGCTAATACTAACAGTGATGAAGAAAGGAACTTGGCAGGAGAGAAACCTCAGAAATTCCACCTGTTGTCGGACATATATAAGCAGCTTCAAGGTCCTTGTGATGCTGTGAGTGCTGGCTATGGTGACCGTGATTTTTCTAGCGAAAGTGAAGAAGATGATTCTGATGACTTCACGCTGGACACATTTGTCAGAAAGAAAAAGGGCGCCCGAGTTAATTCTAAGAGTGGCATTGCATCGAAGAAGAGAAAGAGGTCATGTAAAGAGCAAGAAAGATCATTTGTTCGAGCTAAAAGGATGAAGCCTGTGCCTGCAGACTCTTGTCGCAAAGATTCAGAGCTTGGTTCCAAACGTCAGTTGAGAAAAACAAGAACTGATGAAGTAGATTTGCGGGTGATGAAGAAGCATAAAAAGTCTTCAGCTGAGATTATTTTGTGTGGAAGCACTTCTGGAAGCCAAAAGGTTGCACCATCTTCTCAGCTGGCACCTGAGGAGAACAGGTCGGAAACAGAAAAGGTATCCTTTCTGTTCATTCTATTCTTCTCATCCTCATGCTAAGAAGGTTTATGCAATTATCGAAATTCACACAAAATCATACCTATCCAACACCCAATAGTTTACGGTTTTCTTTGTAATCGGTCATTTGATACTCTACTATCAAATATCATGGTCCAACTTTTATGTTCATTTCCCTTTTTGTGATTTCAGGATTCTCTTTTATCATGTGGAAACAAAAGGAAAGGAGAGACCAATCAAGATGATCATGGAAACGTTTTGAAATTCTTGGATAGGAGTCAGATGAGCTTTACAGAAGAGAACAGATCAAGATCAACACATGGGGTGAACAGTGTTCAATTGGTTCAGCCCACCATTGCTACTTTAAACACCATTGAGACAGCTTCTGGTTGTGTTCAAAAGAGTATCAGGGGGAATTCCCCTCCAGCTGATAATGAATCGATGGCTGCATTGCTCTTGCTTAATCTCTTTAATTCAGGGGTAACCACACATACATCATCTAAAGCTGCAGCCAAAGATGCAGCAGTATCTGTGTCAAATGGTGAAATCTCGTGTGAGATAGATGAAAAAGTGCCGCCTGCTTCAGGGTCTATCGTGGATCAATCGCGTGAAGAATTTAACATAATCAATGGTGCTGGTTTACCTCAGGCTGAGCAAGTTGAATCTGTGACTTCTGTATGCGTTATGAACGTGAATCCATCTGAGTTTAGCATAATAAATGCTAAAACATATATGAGACGTGCTAAAGTCATCAAGAAATGAGGTTCATGTATTGCTATGGATATGTGGTATTTTAACTTTAAAACATAGGAAAATATTATGTGAACTTGGTTAACCTTGAACGTTTTTCTTATGACTTGTTTTCTTTACTACCAGATAATTTAGTTTATATCTTTCCAAACAATTTTCTTTTTCATTTTCTGGTTCTATTTTTTGCACAAGGATAAAATGCAGAGTTAATTTCGGGGGTGTTGTCCGTAGTATTTGAAGCCATGGCTAGTAATTAACTCACCCTAAAAAACAAGTGGCCAATTGCAATATGCATTGTTTTGGTTGCTAGTAATAGACACTACAAGAAAATAGGGGTGAGCATAATAACCGAAAAACCGAACCAAAACCAAATTAACCAATATAACTGAACCATAATAACCAAACCATTTTAAAAACCGTTGGTTCGGTTTCCGATTTTTGTTAACCAATAACTAACGGTTCGGTTATGGTTTTATAGGTTAACCGAACCATTATTAACCGAACCGCTAACCTTATATTTTAATATATAAAAATTATAGATTATATATAAAATAATATAGTCAAACTTATTTAAGACCCATTAAACGTTCAAAATATAATTCATTAATCCTCACTTATCATGAGACGAACGAGAAATCAAACCATCAAAGGCTGATCATGCAGACACACACAATCTTTCAATCATGCATTGAGTTAGATTATTAATTAATGTTGTAATTCCTAATCAGCTAATTCTACAATTTGTAAACATTATTCACAATTATTTTAATCTTCACACTCATAATCCTAATCGGAGACTTCTCACACCGATAATCCTAATCAAAGACTGTTTTGACTTTATAAACCTATTTGAAGGATTTTTTGACTTTATAATTAAGAATTCTAGGTAAGTTAAGTTTTTGGCAATTCTTGACTTTGTGATATATTAAGAATGTATTTTTTTTTTTTGAATTTTTTGGCTTTTTTTATTTACTGCTTTTGACTTAATCACATTGAATGTATATGAGTGATTGGTTTTTTTATCCAGATAACACATAATATGAATCTTTGACTATTTTATTTTATTATTTTTGATTTAATCACATTGAACGTGTATGAATGTTTGGCTTTATTTTAATGTTAATATCAGTTATCAATATATGAAATTATTAATGTCAAATTTTTTTAATGTTTTATATTTTTTTTGAATGTTTTTTATTTTGAATGTAACTATGTGTTATCTCACTCTGAGTATAAAATGTACACAATTTTTCTATTACTATAAGCTAGGTTATAAACATTGGTTTCAGAACTTTTTTGTATTCTCTTTTCATTTTCTATGCCAATATATTTTCGCAATTTATATTAATTTGAACATTATGGTTAATCAATATTAACCATTAACCAAAACCGTTTACCGACAAAAACCGTTAACCATAACCAATATTAACCATAGCCAATGGCTACCAAAATGCATTAATAAATCATAATGGTTATGGTTCGGTTTTGACCAATAACCGAACCAAACCGCCCCATACACACCCCTACAAGAAAAGGAGCCTAGTAAGAAGACAAATCTTTTTACTTAACTCTAGTCTAGTACACTACTAGAAAAAGGGTGAAATATCTGACAGCCAATTCTGTCGAAATGCCTACTACGAAGAAAATTTCGATAGAAAAACCGTCTCAAAGTAAGGCATGGGTAAAGATTTGCGACGGATCCTTTGACAGGTTACGTCGATAATTACCTACGCATTTCCGACAGAAATATTTACATGACATTTCCATCCGAATACCGAACGATGTCAGTTTTGACTGGTTCCGATGGACCACCAATGTATGCTTTGTCCGACGGATGTAACTTTTGACTGTTTCCGACAAAATCATTTGGTAACAACTTTTTCCGTTTAAAATGCAGAAAAAATACGAGATAAACCCACATTTTTTTGCCAAAAATGCAGAAATAATTGAACACAATAATCAAATCCTGTTTTGCAATTCAAACACAAAAAATAATAACCATAGATCTAAAAATTGTCCAACATAAGTGTTGACAAATGTCTAAACCACAACTCAAATAAAGATAAGTTCAACAAGTAGACTAAACTAAGAAACTTTTAAAAAACGATGATGGTGGCTTATGTGAGGGTTATCAAATCTTTTCACATGCATCTTTTTATGTGTTTTTAGTTAAATTTCTCTTTCCCTTTTAATTTGGACTTGCATTTCTTCGCATCTTTTTTTTTTCAATTTTCATTTGTTAAGTGTGGAGGCTAAGTTGCTTATGTGTGGAGCAGTTGTTGAAGCTTGGAGTCCGCAGGAGCAGGATGATTGCTTATGCTTTAAGCAGCCTGCATTGCTTAAGTAACTAGTACTGCTTGAGCGGTCAATAGTGCTCTAGCAGTGGGAGTTGACTTGGGATTTTCTTGGAGGGCAATTTTTGACTCACACACTGGGCTAGATCTGTCAATTTTAACTACCACCCATGACGTTTTCATTATTATTAGGTTAATCACTATACAAATATCTCATTTATTTTAACCCTAATTTAATGTAGGAGTGAAGCCTTTTACGAAAGAAAAATATAAATCCTTCTCTCTTGTTTGCCATGGACAAAGCCAATCTTTGTGATCGTGGTTCCCACGTAAATTGATTATCTTATATTTTACTTATGAATTTATTATTGTGTAAGAGATTGTATATCATTTTTCGAAGTGCTTATTTACCCTAACAGCTAGTAACAACCGGTATCAGAGCTATGGCTGAAGACAGGAAGCAAGGGCGGATCTTTATTAGGGCTAGGAGGAGCTGTGCCACCCCGTGATTTTTTTATCACAATTAGTCCCTATACTTTAATTTTATACATATTAGGCTCAAAAATATAAAATTTTGGCTGTGGCCCTCCCTGCTCATCGATTTTTATACATATTATATTTCCGCCCCCCCCCCCCCCAAATAAAATGTTGAAGCTCCGCCCCTGACAGGAAGGTTAACATCGTCAAATTTGCATATCATGATTTTGGTTCAGGAAAATTTGGTTTAGGAAAATGCAAATCAAAGGTTACCTATATCAAATGAAGTTACACGAGGCTTTGGCCAAAAAGAAACTTGAAGTGATGAAGCAGGTGGACTGTAATCTCTTTGGATCGGCGAGCTCTTGGCATGGTGAGACTATCATTGGCAAAGAACGTTGCTTACAACATTGTCAATGAGAAGACTACATATGGTCTGATTATAGAGTTATCCGATATGTATGATAAAGCGTCAGCAGCAAACAAGGTGTACTTAATCCGACAGTTCTGAAGATGAAGAATGGTAGATCGGTGACTGATCATTTTAATAAATTCAACACAATCGTCTCTAGACTAATTTCAAATGATATTGGTTTCGAAGATGAAGTTATGGCATTTCTATTATTAGCATCTTTGCCTAATAGTTGGTCCAACATAATGACATCAATTAGCAGTTCGTCCGGAGGTTCGAAGCTTACTTTTGAAGTATTCACGATTTAATCCTCGATGAGGATGTAATACTACCAGTCCTCAAAATAGTTTTTTATAACCATTTTGGTGATCTTTGACCTCTCAAAAGTAGAATTTTATTTTTATCGTATAACGTCAAAACAGACCGGTCCATAATGACTTGAATTCCTTCTTCCATCATTTTTCAGAGCCTAATGATGATATTTTTATGACTTGGAATGTAATTTACTTCATTTAGAAGTTTTTGGTTGCTATTTTTACAATCGAATAAAATCGATCATTTTCCTATAATAGCAACAGTGGAACTGTCATCAAATCCCACGTGACTCGTAACATTTTCATCAAACTCATGGAATTTTGAGCAGTATCCCGTTATATGGTTATTAGCACCGTTCTCGAGATACCACAACTCATACTCAACTCAACTCTCCCCCGATGCAAGAAGATTAACATAAATCTTATCTTTTAAGGACACCTTTCCCTATACATATTATTATGAGATTCCACTACAAATCCATCTGTTTCGCACCCTCAAACCACATCTACCACAGACATTCCAACTTCTGAACCAATATCTTATGAAGTTCCATCAAGCTTTTCAGAACCACCTGTTTCTGAAGATATTGCTACTACTCCATCGGGAAATGTAGCTTCTCCATCTGTTTCTGATGATGATTTTATGGTCAATGATGATCCGAAAATCTCTGGTTCATTTGAAGAATTTGTTGCTCTTGTATTGGAATCTCCTCTGATTGACGATGAAAGTGATTTTGATGAGGAACATGCAAATGATCCCATGAGTAAGAGAGATTACAAGGCGCTGAGCAGAAAGCTTAATCTCTTATTAGTTCGCCATACTCAAGTTTTCTCTACATCAAAGTTTGACTATATGCAGCAAGGTCACATGGAGACTGAGAAAGCTCTTTTTGAAACATCTGCGAAGTTGATTTCTGATATAACTGTGAAGGTTGATGCTGCATTTAAGGAAGTCAAACAGGCTACTGCGAAAGTAGATCTTATTTTGAAGGAAGTCACTGAGTCTGTGAATAAGAAGCTAGATGCAATTATAAATGATGTTAAGGAGATTCTCACTTTTCTCTTAAAAAAGAATCAAGATCTTCATTATTTACTTCAGAAAAACAATGTTGGTCACCATACTTCGGTATCCAGTTCTATTCTTACTCTGACTAAGAATTATGAAGGTGAAGAAAAGTTGATGGATGTTACTGCTGAGAAGACTCAAAAGGTCAAATTGTTGAAGCATGAATTGAAAATTGTTCATGCTAATCTTGCGAAGATAGATGATGAACTTTTAATGGCGAAGAGCAGTAATCATGTTAAATCTGTGTTTTATATTTTTCTTCGCATCTTTATCATGTGTTGTCAGTTTATCATGGATTCTTCGATCCTAACATATACCCGCTTTCACTATTTTTGAATTCACTCGAGATTTACCTGCTTAGTTTTACCCCTCTTTATTTTCAACTTCATTTTTTCTATAGTCACACACCACTGTTTATTCTTCTTTGTGGGCCAACCATGCATGTTCACGTTTAACGTTTTTTTTTTCTACGTGTCAAATGTCATCAATGAAAGCAGTCTTCCTACACAGCGTCTACATCTTACTTCCCACGTACCACATTCATATGGGACTTATTGTTATTGTTTGAATTTGATGATGAAAAAGAAAATTTCACAAAACCATGATACAAGTAATGGAGTAGTGTGGTCTTAACATGAATTTTCTCGTGTTATATACAAAGCAAAATTTAAAATAACCTAACAATAATTAACCACTAGAACATTCCTACATTGGTGTTCCTCATAGCTGGACTCTTATAAAAATTTAGTTGAAAACAAGCTCACTAGTAAATTGTTTATAGCCTCACGTGGTATGATTGAACAAAAAGGTTCAATTTTCAATATATTAACTCAGCTGATGGAAGAAGTGCCATCTCAATCTCTTGCAATGTTTTTCCTTTTGTTTCCACAACGTTTTTCCTCACAAACAAAAATCCCACTAAACAAAAACTTGCGAAGGCTGTGTATAGAATCAATGGCCCAAGCTTCTCCAGCATCCGCAAAAATAGCAAACCAACAAAGAAATTTATAACCTGTAACAAATGGAAAATAACAAAAATATAGAATTTTAAACCATGTATGAAAGATACTATAGGATATATAATTAAATATAATAAACTAGGGATTTACCCAATGTACAGCCATGCAGATTGCCATGGCTTTTGCTCTGATTCGGCTTGGAAATATTTCTGATAACAGGAGCCCAGGTACCGGCCCAACACCCATGGCAAATGATAAAACAAACCTGGAATTAAAGCAAGAGTAAATTACATTTTTAGTCCCTGAGTATAGTTGAACTTTTCAATTTTAGTCCCAAAAGATGTCTCTTGGAATTTTGGTCCTTATTTGAGGTTTATGTAGTAGCATTTTGGTCCCTTCCAAGTAAAATTATTATACTTTGAAAAAATCAGCTATATTCAGGGACCAAAAATAGACATTTTACTTGAAACAATGACCAAAAATGTTACAATATCATAAATCGACCGAAATTGCAAGAGAACCTTTTGGGACCAATATTGCAAAAAACAGCTATATTCAGGGACCAAGAATATAATTTTCTTTTAAATCAACTTATGGAAAAGTTCCCTTTTTGTTCTTTGTTTTTTTTTTCCTTATTATTTTATTCTTTGATTCTTTTATTATTTCACTCACAGTAGAACACCACCAACAGAGAGTAACACCACTGAAGAGCCTGAAACCAAGGAACTTCCTGCAACTGCTTGCATGCCCATTGACATTGCCTGAAACAATCAAAATAATAAAAACATTGTCAAATTCGAGGTTGGAAATAGTCAAATGTTCATTTTTTAATTGGTAAAATTGACAAACATTGTGAAAATTGTTTGTTGCAGTATTAGGGTAAAATGGACATTTACTCACTTCCACACAGTCTATTCCATCCAAAAAAAAGACTTTGTGCATACAACACTTTACACATTCAGTCACTCTATTCATAGAGGACTTAATGGAAAGAAGAAAAAAAAAACAGTCCGTTAAGACATAGATATACCATGCCCATGAAACTTCCAAGAAGAAGACCTTTTCGGCCGAGTTTATCCATTAAAATCATTGCAATAATTGAACCTGAAAAATATTAAATAACAAATATATATATATATATATATATATATATATATATATATATATAAAGAGTGATGAACAGGAACAGATTCTTGGTGAAGAACAATATATAACCTGATAAGTTGACTACTCCAACAGACATGTTTGCGACATCTGAAGGTACTCCAGCACTTTTGAAGACAGTTGAAGAGAAATAGAAAACAGCATTTATTCCAGATAGTTGTTGCAGTGCCAGCAGAGCAGACCCGATGAAAACCACTGGAGGATTGTAAGACATGTTTGTTTATTTTATTATTATTAAAATAAAATGTTTATTTCGATTGGGAGAAAAGTGTGGTGGATGTGGATGTGGTAATATTATATTTATACCTCTGAAATGACGTCCATAAAACAACTCTGAAAGTTTTACTAATTCTACTTCGTCTCCTCTGTCTGTTTTGGATAATTCTGCCATTGATGATTTTACGTGTAGACCTCCTAAAAGCCTCCCGAATTCCGCTTCGGCTTCAGCACTTCTTCCTCTCTAAATTAGGGCAATGGGCGAAAAAAAATATGATGTAGAATTGTTTAGAAATAAATTATGTGTAAATACAGTCAATAGCTAAACAACAGCAAAATATCAAGATCAAGGAACATTTCAGATTTTATCGATTCCTTCCATAAAACTTATTAAAACAATAACCCTTAATTCTGCTTTACATGTCCCAAAATTATTCGCCAATTTACCATCGGTAAAACTGATTATATCCGATTTTATTTGTAAAATGACATTTATTCCAACCAAATGTGAGAACATAGGGAAGGTTACTGAGAGTATATGATGCAGAGCATATTGAATACTTAGCAGAGGAAAAAAAGGGGCGAAAGAAGCCCAACTTCAAATGGTCATTACTTTTGAGTTTCAAGGAACACTTTATATGGATGGAAAGTGTATGCCAGAGATCACAAATAGTCAAAGTCGAAAGCGGTTTTTCCCCACACACTTGTTTTTACCCCACTTGAAGTTTCACACAATTTTGGATTATTTCTCGTTTTAAATTATTCCGTTTTAATTGTAGGGGGGATTACATAAAAGAGGCTAAGTTTACACAAATTTTCGATTTTAACCATGTTTTGTTTTCTCATTAACGTCACTATAGTTTCAATTTTGTTGCAAATTTAACCAATCAACCTGTTTTGTTTTGTTTTCAGGTATTTCATGTTTCTCATTTGCTGACTAGACAAAAAGCTAATGTGGCTTCCGCGTATGATTGAAGTTGGCAAATATTTGGGTTAAGATGAATCCTTGCGTAGATCTGCACTCACTTTCCCTTATTTCTTTTTTTCTTCTCTTCGTTCAATGGCTTCCCAAGGTCGCTCAAGTGGTTCATCATCATCACAGAGTGATGTAAGCAAGGCAAGGAAGGTTTCCTTTAGGAGATGTTACTGTGGACAACGTCACTAACGTCAAACAATCACCAACATCATGGTTCGGCCAATTACCAAAATGATAAGAGAAAAGCTTTGGGGATCATACTTTATTTTTCACAATATCAAAGAAAAGAAGAGTACTTCTTTTATAAGAATCACCCTAAGGGTTGTAATAAGTAAAGTGCATTGTGTTGAGAAAGTACCCTAAACCAATTTGAGAAGATACCAAATTTTCGTTTAACTAATTGATCCTAATCTATATAAAATGTTTCATAAAGCCCCTTCACTTAATTAGTTGTAATTTAATACATCATATTTCAATAAATATGATTTGTATTAAACTTTACTATGGTTTGTAATATAAAAACATTTGTAAAATTTAATAGAAATAAATATCTATTAAAGAAATAAAATTTATTTAAACTAAAATAAAGTTGAGGGGGAAAATAAAATATTATTAAAGAGGGAGGGGTTAGATAGACAAACTTTTATAGTATATTGATCACTTAGTGGTCAATAAAAAAAGTAAAAAAGCTATCCCCTCCAACGGTGTTTAGTGATATTAAGTGGTTAAGCAAATAGTAAAAAAAAAAAAAAAAAAAAAAAAAAGAAAAAAGAAAAACTTGCATTGGCGATGCTCTAAGGTTAAAAGGGATGTTCTGTTAGAATATATCTACTTTTCTGTGGCCTTTGGACCATTTCTGTAAAGAATTTTCTGTTAGTGGTATATTCATAATTTATACCATGTAGTATGCCATGACGACATAACTGGTCCCTCAACTTATGTGAGATGTTACTTGATGAATGCAACTCTCTTAAATTCAGAAATGTGGTTATTTCCTTAGATTCTATGAACATACAAGACTGGGGTTACCGTTCCTATTCCATAACACCATAATTTGGTCTTGTGATATAACCATCAAGTCAAGATTAACAGAAATACGAACCAGTGAAGGATAAACATGTACCAAGATTATTTAAATTTATATATATATATATATATATATATACATATATATATATATATGCACCCAAATTGCATTTGGTGAACAAAAGGAGAAGAGATGAGCAATCCTTACCTTCATAAGCCAATGAGGACTTTCTGCACAAAACTCCATCAGAAGAGCAAGCAAGGCTGCAGGAACTGTAGATACCCAAAAGCACACACGCCACCTAATCCCATAATCAAGAGAATGATTATTACAAATCCAACTGACTAATCAAAATATATAAATGATTATAAGCATGCATCATGTTTCCTACCAACGAGGCACGTCCTTTGCAGGGATTCCAATGAAGAAAGAAGCTATAAGTCCAAGACACGTTGCAATCTGAGTGAAGCTCCCATAAGTGCCTCTCACAAAAGCTGGTGAAACCTAACTTTTGATAATAACAAGTCAGTAAAAAGACAGATAAAAGAATTAGATTAAAAATTTCATACCTCTGTAATGTACAAAGCTGCAACAGGAGGACAAACACCCATAGCAGTTCCAACAAGAAACCTTCCAAAAAGCATACCTCCAAGCCCATCTGCTGTAGCACTACAAGTTATAGTTTTGATATTATTAAATGCCAACACTATAAAAGTTATAGTTTGAAGGATACTTTAGGAAGATTAAGAGCATAAATAATGTATACACCTACCTCACTGAAGCACCAATTATCATTGGTATAGCACACATTTGGAATGACCTCCGACGACCAATCCCATCAGCAATCCATCCACTGACTGTAGACCCAACAAAAGCACCTCCTAAACATGTACTTACCACCAAACCTTCATTATGCAAAATTATGGAATCATTAGTTAAAGAATAGGAATATAGGATACAGAAAAAGTTTATTGTAAATTGTAAAACATACCTTCAGCCATTGTATCACCATGAAAGTTAAGGTCCAAGGATATACTTTCTAGCGTGTCATTAACCACCCTGGATTCAAGATTGAAATGTAAAGAAATTGTAAAGTCAAATAGGCACTTGTTAATGGATTTGTGGAATTAGAATAGCTTAAGTCTTGATAAGTGGTGCATAGTTGCATACCCAAGGTGGTAGCCAAATAAGAATGAGGAAAGAGCTGCAACAATCACATGTGGTAATGAACGAAGCCAAGGGGGATTTCCAGATCCTTTTGCAAAATCATGTGGAGTCTCTGAAAACACATGGTTCAATTAGTATGCTTCTATATAGTATATATAACAACTCCAAGAAATAATAGAAAGGGATCATCTGCAAAATTTTGACCTCCAACAAGATCACATGTAATATCTGTACAACTAGAATCTTTAACTAAACTATATTAGGATTTAGGAATCATCTTGGATTCTTAGATGCATTTGCACACACTTTGGCATGCATAGAGTTGGAAAGAGTGATTGAAGCCATTATATCGACCCCAAAATGGTTTGATCTACATACAAAGGTATCATACTTCTGTTCTCTTACAGATAGTTCAGGTTACTTCTAGAAACCAGGTGCAAGATATTCACAGATGTACTCTTTCTCAACTAATAGTTACAGATGCAGCATTGTATTCCATGTTAATATATCCAATTGTATCTTATTTTTAAAATATTTACACATTGTTTACTAGACAAGAGAGATTGATGACCTTTTGTATCTTCAGAACTGGTGATTGCCATGTAAATGTATATTGTCCCCCACTTAGTTACATAACAAATTAAACAATAAACAGGAGGTCTCAATAACATCCTAGAGTTTCCTGGATTCTTTTTATATCACTCTAAAGGCAGAGTAGAAGTACCTTCTAAACCATCTTCTATGTCTTGTGCATTCAGGCGCTCTTTGGAAGAAGCACGCTTGTATGTACTGTGGATATGATCCCTTTGTCGCCCTCTCATATTCAGATGCAGCAAAGAACCTGCCACCCAGACTACCATAATTAATCAAATCATCATTCATTCAGTAACAGACATCAATTAGGAAGCCATTTCAACAAATAAACAGAATCCCCTGCTGATCCCAGTAGTATCACAATTCAAATTGTGGATCACAAACAATATGATACACATCTACTTCAAATCATCAATACACTCACACAGATACTAAATCACGAAAAAACTATGCCACTCCCTGAAGCTCTTATTCTAGAATACTCTGTATAACCTTTCACAACTGTTTGAATCGATTATACTGCCATAAAACACAGGCGAAAGACAGTGCTTATGTCTATTTGTCACTAAGCTAATTTAGTTATCTAGATCGCGAGTATAAAAACAACATTACTAAATTCGTGAAAGTATGTAAGATTCGATAGATTCAACTAACAGAGAGCGAGTCATATGGCAGGTGTGATCACGAAACGGATGAAAAATACATAAAACTATCGTATTTCTACGTTCACATGCGTGCTATTCCAGGGTTACAAAACGTTATCAAAAGCGCATGTAGACCTGTGAACATGAATCGGAGCCCATTCGTGATTACCTGGATGAAGAAAACGAGATGTGGAAGCCGTCGGTGAGTTCCGGCGACAGAGTCGGTGGAGAATCGGTAAACATACGCCGATGTGGAAGAATAGTGACAGTGGATCTGTCAGAACTGAGAAGTAAAAGGGAAGTAAAGAAAAAGGAGGCGAAAAATGTGGTAGTTGTTCAGGTGGGGACTGGGGAGGGGGGAAGAATTGTATGTCGACAGGTGTTAACGTGCGCCGTGGGTTATGAAAATTGAAAAGTTAATTTGAATCCGTACAAATGAAGAAAAAAGCAAGTGTGGTGGGTTGTAGATGGTAGTCGACGGAAAGGAGGAAGAGGAACAAGAGATTAACACCTGTCCCCTACGATCTGAAACTTAGATCCGTTTAGGCTTTGATTTTCAATTTCGTCATCAATGGCTGAAAGGCATGACGCGTGGAGAAGATCCCAAGAATGTTGATACTCGTCCTAACTCGATAACTATTCTATGTTTGGTAAAGTTAGATCCTTATGCACTTGTTTATTATATTTTGAGTAAAATGCAATCTGGTCCGTGGTTTACTGTTTTTTCTTTTTTCAATTTAATCTAAAAAAATAAGCTGCAACAGTTTAAAAAGATAATTTTTTTATATTTTTTTTTAATTTTAATATTTTATTAATATAAAGATAAGATGTCATATCTCTGCTATCCTCATAAATAAGAATGATTTTGCCACATGTCTTCTTCTCTTCATTTTGATACTTGTCATTTTCTAGATTTTTTTGAATTATTTAATATTCACTTGTTATTTTTATAGTTTTTTTTTCTTTTATTTAAATTACACCTATTAAATGTCACCTCATATTAATTAATTTTATAAATATATTAATTAATATACATAATAACTTTCTATTTATTAATTCCTCTTTCTATTAATATATTAATTAATATATATGTATATTAATGTAGATAGTACACATTTGTGAATTCATATTAATTAATTTTATTAGTATAGATTAATTAAGACCAAATTATATAAATAGTCCATGCGGTTTAACAAATGTCACAACTCAGTCGTTACTTATTTTTTATGAACATGGTCTTTGTGGTTACCAAAACTTGTGTGAATGATTTTTTTTTTTTTTGCTTACACCGTTACTTTTGGTTCTTTTAATAAACTCGTATAATACACGGGTCTTACACCTAATCCTAATAATAAAATACCCCTTCACCAAAACCCCACACCGACACCAAATCCTTTCAAAATCATGATATCCAGAATCAAAAGTCACTGTCTACAACATATGTACATGAATATTTAAGATAATATGTAAACACAAATCTTTTCAACATCATGATATGGAGAACACCAACTCTTTTAAAGAGTTTGATAGAAACATGCAATTTATCACACTTATGTTGGTGGAAAATGGTTTAAAGTTTTGCTATAATAAAACAAATGTTGTTTATTGATGCCGTTAAAGCAAGTTCATAAAACAAGATATCTTGATGATAAGGCGGGAAGAAGTGGTATTTTGTCTTATTGTTTGTTCTGTCACATCATTTGTCACACATTCCAATTTTTTGTCGGGATAATGACTTAAAAGGGTAATATATTTTTCGATTAGTACATATTTGGTCACTGTGTTTTTTTGGTCTATATTTACCCCTTTCAACTTGTTAAACTGTACATATTCAGTCCTTATAACCGATTACTTCAGATTAGCCGGAAAAAAATGACTTAATAGGGTAATATATTCCTCATTTTATACACATTTAGTCCTTAATATTTTTGTACATATTTGGTCTTTAATATTTTGTTTTTCAAAAAATAAGTCATTTTTGTTTTTGTATTCACTCAGTACTTATGAATGATTTCTTTATCTTTTTCTCACGACATCTTACGTGGGACAATCATTTATGAGGTGTTTGGGGTTATTGATGCTTATGTCTATCGCGATCTGGACTTCTTGGTTGAGTAGGCCTTGTGGTTTGGCTTACGTTTGAACGTCGTAACTTTTTCATACGATATCAGATTTTAACGATCTTTATATCCACGTGTTCGTTTTTTGGGTCTACTACAGCTTTCGTTAAGATTACTCCGGTTAAAATGTAATATGTTTTTACTTACGATTTAAAAAAAACATTCATACATGCATTCATAAAAAAACGTATGGATATAAAGATCGTAAGTAAAAATACATTACTTTTTAACGGGAGTAATCTAAATGAAAGTTGTGGTAGACTAAAATATGAACGCATAATTATAAAGATCGTTACAATCCGAGATTGTATGCAGAAGTTATGACGTTCAGAACACATGATCTAAGCAACCAAGTAGTCGAGACATAAGCATCAAAAGCCCTAACGTAAGATATCATGAAAAAAACCTAAAGAAAACTTTCATGAGTACTGAACGAGTACAAAAATAAAATAACTTATTTTGCAACTTCAAAAAAATATTAAGGACTAAATGTGTACAAAATGAGAAATATATTACCTTATTAAGTCATTTTTACCGGCTAACCTAGAGTAGCCGGTCATAAGGACTGAATGTGTACAGTTTAACAAGTTCAAGGGGTAAATATGGACGAAAAAAACTCAGTGACCAAGTATACACAAATTGAATAATATATTACCCTTTTAAGTCATTATCATTTTTTTGTCATTTGGAATGAATGGTTTATCATATCAAGTCATTAACATAAAATAAGGTAACATAACATTAAATAACAAAAATACATTAAATTAAAACATTACATTAAAATAAAACACTATGTTAAAAAACACATAAAACTAAAAATAAAAATTACGGTCGCGTTGCAACCCAACCCATTTTCCTTGACTCTTTTGACAACATTTCAAAACTCCAAATATTTGAAAGGTTTTCTTATTTCTAACTGAAAATTTTGAAGAGTTTTGTTTAAAATTATGTCATCTTTATCATTTTCACATCATCTTCAGCATTTTTTCAATTGTGTCTCAATTTATTAAACAAATTGTTAAAATCTGATACCACTTTGTTCGTGAACTTCTATTTTCCGTACACTTGATCTTTAGAATGGTAATTACCTTGATTCATTACGGTGAGAAAACATTTGGTAATTATCATCCAAAAACTTCCTTTATTGAGTGTGTTGTGTACGGTAGGTTCCTCCGATACAAAAGACACATGCACGGGCGAAAGTTGTCTCTTTTATCTGGTTCCATGTTCTCATTACAAATTTTCCACTAGAGTAGCCATTTTGCTAAAAACGGAATTAAGAGATGTAAAATTAGGGTTGAAGGTTTGATATATGAAGATTTGAAAAGTAGTAAGGATTGATAGTAGTTGTGGGTATTTATGTAGGAAAAAAAGTTGGTAAAATTTTAAATTTTGGGTATTAAAAACAATCAAAAGGAGTAAAGATGTGTGTGTGTGTGAGAGAGAGAGAGAGAGAGAGAGAGAGAGAGAGAGCATGGCAATTTTCTATCGAGTTGGGTGCTTGAACTTGACATGTCGAGCCCTTGGCACGGTGTTTAGCGAGCCAACTTAGCATTGTTGAGCCCTTTCTTAAATCTAGTCCTTTAAACCTAATAGAGCAAAAGGAATGGTGTATGTTTATGTCCCATTAAGGAAAAAACATTACGACATGTGCTTGACCTATTGGGAGAATCCCAATGAACATAAAACTATAACTACATGTTGAATTCTGATTGGATCTGGTTGTTAATTAAAGAGAATGAACTTCATAAGACTGAGGTAGTGTAGTTATGGTCTTTTCTAGTTGAAGAAACACCATGGCATATACTTGTTTCTATGGACGACAATGATGGTAGTACAATTAATCATAACATTACTAATTTTTATGGAAGGTGGCAGGATTTCAGTGGGCAGAGGGATATGAGAGAGAGGAACGAAGAAAAAGAGAGAGAGAGAGAGAGAGAGAGAGAGAGAGAGAGAGAGAGAGAGAGAGAAAGAGAGAAAGAGTGTGTGTGTGTGTGTGCATGTGTGTATGCATATTGGCCTATTTTCTATTTTTTAATTATAAAACAAATCTTTAAAAATGTATATAATGGTCATTTCATGTTTCAAAAGGATGAAATCCAAAAAAAACATATCATTGTTTTGGATGTGTTTCAAAAGACTAATTAAAAGAGCATTGTAAAACCGTAAGAACCAAATAATTCCAAATTTTCAATGATTTTTCCAAGAAAATTGGATCATCCTAGGTTTCTTGTAGCTTGTGTTGAGTAGTCGATCTCTTTATTACATCTAGACATATCATCTCTAACGTTGTTAGTAGTATCACCTTTTAGCATCAACAATCATCACATTGAAGCTTTCACTAATACCATTCTAAAAATCTTCACATGCTCTATCCATGTAAGAATGGAAAACAATTTTATTAAATAATCTTAAGTGTCACTAAATCATGGTATATCTAGTGAAGCTAGTGTTGTGTGGGATGATTCATGAAGAACTCTAAGATTTATTTTAGCTAATATGTTATAGTGTATTTGTGGCTTCCCAGTTCTAGTAAATCATGAGAGAAAAACACGACCTTGTGTAGTTTGAGGGACATAATAAGTTTTGTTTTGTGAATACCTAGACCCAATAAAAAGCCTACCGGTGACGATTTATCTCCTGGGTCCAACATCCGAAGTCCATCCTGCTGAGTACGCGGGGCGTACTCAACTGTACGCTAAGTGTATCAATAAAATCTAAGCATGACAACACACATTTAACCCCCATGTATCAATAAAATCTCATGCATCTAGGAGGTCATTGCCCCACAAATATCAAAGTCTAACCTCTCTCTTCTCTCCTCTCTAAATTCGGCCGAGACCATCACCACCATATCAATTTTCAATTCAAACTCACTTACATTCCTCATTTCCTCTCAACACTCTAAAAATTCTCTCATTCTTTCCTCCTAAAAACCGTGATTTTTGGTTGTGCTTTCAAGGATTCTTCATCAAAGATCAAAACTTGGTAAGTTTTGAATGGATTAAATTGTTTCATTTCAAGTTACACTAAGAATTCTTCCTTATACAACTTCATTTCGTGTTCATGCTTCTTAGAACACCAAAACTTCACCAATCTTCACAAAGAAGTTAGCTAAGGCCGAAAATCTCCTTCTCTTATCTCTTCAAAACCGATCAAACCTCAAGGTGAGCTTCATACCCCTTGTTTTTGTGATTTACTATCTTTTGGGGGAGAATACAAGCTAGTTTTGTGTAGAATCTTAGTATTTATGCATGCATGTGTATATTTTTCATGATATGTTGTGTGATATGTTATGAAACTATGTTAAACACTCATAAACTCGAAATATCTTCCAAGTTTTGAAGATATTAGGAAACAAGTTACTTTATGTAACTCACTATGATGCTTGGAAAGATTAAACATGTTAAAAGTTACTAGAAAACCAAAAAAAGTATACAAAAGGGACATTTTTGATAAAAATGGGCTTTATTTTGACATTCACGGTGTTATTGGGCCAAAAGTGTCATTTTTGATAAAAATGGGCTTTTAATGTCATTCTCGGTATTAACGGGACAAAAGTGTCATTTTTGATAAAAATGGGCTTTATTTGTCATTCACGGTTTTATTGGGCCAAAAGTCATTTTTGATAAAAATGGGCTTTATTTGACATCCACGGTTTTATTGGGCCAAAAGTGTCATTTTGATAAAAATGGGCTTTATTTGACCTTCATGGTTTTATTGGGCCAAAAGTGTCATTTTTTATAAAAACGGGCTTTATTTGTCATTCACGGTATTATTGGTCCAAAAGTGTCATTTTTTATTAAAAATTGGCTTCTGTCATTTTCGGTATTTTTGGGGCCAATATGGTTATTTATAACAAAAAGGGGCCATTTACGACATTTTAAATTAAAATGGGCCGAAAGCGAACAAATAAACAAATACGGGCCATTCTTGAATACTTAAGTCAAAATGGGTCTTATATGGCCATTCTATCCTAATTGGGCCTTATATGACACATTTTATGTTAATTGGGCCTTAGTGTAAATTTTATGTAAATTGGGCATCTCGTGAAGATATCGTTAACAATCGACTATTTTGATAACAACGATGAAACAATGAACTATTCTGACACTCTCGATAAAAATGATTACATTTTTAGTATTTATGAGTTATAGTCAAAAATATACACTCGTAACATTATTTTAACGCTAAAATAATGAAACACACAATTTGCATAAATTTCGTTAAGGCTCTTGTGAGACGCACCTTCACTGTACATACCTTAGTGTACACCGTAAGCCCTGTAGTTATAACCAGAGTCTCCTGGAGGGAGAACGAGAATTTGTGTATAGATCTATATGAGGTTGACACCTCACACCTGAGCTGCTCGCTACAGCTAGACATGCCACTCTAGGGTGACAAATCTCTTCTCAGAAACCGACGCCTGAAGAACGTCAAGACAGGCACTCTGTCATATTAGTATGGTTATAACGACTCACATAGAGAATAACAAAACTATTATAAGTTTTACGCTGAATATACCTACCACACAGTTTGCAAAGTATAAACATTGTGTTGATTATTTGTACTATCCACCTCATTCCGGTCTTGGGCTTAAGACCACAATTTCTCATGACACAGAAAATACAGGATTTTGTGGGAATCACTCTTTATACATTTTTCAAACAAGATAAAACAAGGATACACATGCTAGTATACAAGATTTGAAACAAAACTCACAAACTATTTTTACAGAAAATATCGGATTTTCTTGAGTTTTCAAACCAATGTAAAGTTTTCATATAAACATGCTTATGAACTCATCGACATTTTTATATGTTGACGCTTTTCAAAATAACTTGTATTCTCAGGAACTCATTAAGCAGGTTGGCAGCTTTGGACTTTTGGGAAATTGTTGTATTTTGTTTTCACCATACACTTGCTAATTTTTAGGATGTAATTTATGAATGGATACAATGATGCAAACCATGTATGTTGTTGTATTTTATGTATGGTGATGATGATTGTCTATGTTTCATTTATATACACTTGTTATGATATTACAAGATGAAGTCATTCGCCCCCGGACGTTTCCGACATTCCGGTTCGGGGGTGTGACAGATTGGTATCAGAGCAATGTTTATAGTGAACTAACATATCTAATCATACAAGATATGCAACTATAAATACATTGGGACTAAAATACTCTGAACAATTATAAAATACATACCTGTGTGTGCATATTAGAGTATTGTCAAGTGTCATACCCCCAAACCAGAACGGCGGAAACGTTCGTGGGCGGAGGACGTCATGTACAGTATCACAACAATGCATAATAGTAAAACAAGCAACAACATCATCCATTGCTTTAATAATATAATTCAATACAAGTGTTTTCTGTATAGTTTATACGACACCAAAATATGAATCAAAATAAGAGACGAGTCTTGAGCGTGCTCCGTCTTCTCAAAACCTGGTCATCGGTACCTGTCTACTGGTGACCTGAGAATACAAGTTATTTTGAAAGCGTAGATCAACATTAAAGCTGGTGAGTTCATAAGTATTTAATTTCATTGCTTGTATAAGTTTGATGAAAGTGTTTGTATATGTTTAATGTAAGTGTTTGTAAGTGTTTGAATGTAAATGTTTGAATACTTCCTAGAAAATCCTATATTTTCTACTAAAGTAGTCTTCTACCAAGACCCAACTGTTTTGTAAGTTTGTTCTTTTGTAAAAGTAAGTGTTTTTCCCAAGTATTACTATCATTACCAAAATATAGTTTACGTTACCGTTTATGTGAAAAGATCACATTATAAATGTAATGGGAAAGTGACGATGTACAGTAGTATTGTAAATAAGTAACTACAGATGTACTAACTACCTTAAACCTGTTTGTTTAATTAAGGTAAAATGTGATGAGATTATAACCATACTTGATTGACTAGAAAAACACGACGTTCGATACGTCGAAATGGTATGACATTCGTCACCCGTAGACCTGCAGGTCCCACTGTAGCTAGCAGCAAGGTGTAGGATGGTCAATCCCGTATAGATCTATACACAAATTCACGCGCTCCCTCCAGGAGACTCTGGTTACAAAACGTGACACATCAGTATATTGACGTGTCATGAAGTAGTGGCTCACATTAATGTTATAGTATCCTTGTATTTGTATAGTATGTTCTCTCTGTTCTAGTGTGTAGTATGTTCTCTAATGTATAGTATGTTCTCTAGTGTATAGTATGTTCTCTCTGTTTCTCGTTATAGTATGTTTGAACTGACTCATGTATGAACTGACTCTTGTATGTTTCATTGTTCTAGAATTAGTGTGTAGTAATCCTCTAAACTATACCTATTATAGTTTACTAGTGATGTTGTTTGTATGACTGAATCATGTTTGTACACCTTTTCTAACCAAAGGTATTGAACTGATGTAAGAACTATTATATCTATACACATATACATAATATATAACTAAAATTCAAACGACATTCAGACAAACAACCGATACCCTAAGTCCACAACCAAACAAGGAACAGGAAATAAGGTGAGATATCAGTCCTAAGTCCTTTCAACCTTATTTATATAACTATATCTGTATAGACATGATTTTAACAATATATAAGTTTAAAAAGAGTTTCATAAAATGATAAAGAGTTTAACATATAAAAGATTTTATAAAACGATTTGAAGCAGTTTGATTGCTAACACAGTTTTGAAATATAAGAAATCCACTTGTTTGATAGTTATTAATCACATGTGATTGATATAATAACTATAATGTTTCTACTTGTATTCCCCCCCCCCCCCCCCCATAAAAGCATTTAAAATCATTTAAAAGATAAGTTAAGGGGTATGAACTCACCTGCAGTGAGTGATACGAATGTAAGTTCAATATAGGATGTTAAGTGTCAAGTGAAGCCCCGAGCACAAACGGATCCTATTAAGCATATAATGATACATATATGTATATAATTAGTGTATATACATCTAATCATGCAAGTAAACCACCTTAGGGACTAGGAAACACTTAGATTGAAGTGTTACAATCACATATGATTGCATAAAAGGGGTCTACGGCCACACAAGAGTGTGTACGGCCAAGATGTGTACGACCAATGTGGTGTACGGCCCATGGGTGTACGACCATGGAGTGTACGGTCGTACACTCATGGAAGAAGCATGCAAAAAGGGGTGTTTATGGCGCTATCTAGCATCCATTAAGTGTTCATGATCCTATGTTGGGACATGAGGTGAGTTTGAGGCCAAAACATGCACTAAACAAGGGTTTACGGCCATAAGAGGGGTGTACGGCCGTACACCCTTGGTGTTCTTGCATTAGATGATGATTCAAGGCTAGGAATCAAGTGTTTCTCAAGCTTAACTAGAAGATAGAAGAGAAACTCACAGTTTTGAAGGTTCCTACGGAGTTCACGGCCCAAGAACAAGTAGATGTTCTTGGTGTTCTTGGTGAAAGTGAAGAATACTTGTAGATCTATCCAAAGGAGATAATTTCATGGATGAAAACATGGATCTTCACTAGATAAAGCAATGTATCAACTAATCAATGGAAGGGATACTTATATTTTTGAAGATCAAGGTGAAAAACTTGATGATAGTTGAGAGAGAATCGGATTTCTTGGCTTGGAAGTGTGAAAAGTGAAGGAAAAAGAAGGATTGGCTTATATATGGGCATGAGTTCACGACCACTTTGGGTGTACGGCCGTACACTCATGTGTACGGCCGTACACTCCTCTTGAAGGAGTGTTTGGCTCGAATCCAATACGAAGAACATAAGTGAACTCGTCCCTAAACCCAAAACTTGAATGCACTAGGCTTAGAACACTCAAACAGACCCTAAACAATGCTTAAAGATAGCAGAAACGAGTCTGAATTTGATTGAATTGAATGGTTGTACAAGATAGAAATTTCGGGTTGTCACATCATCCCCCCGTTAGAGAGAATTTCGTCTCGAAATTATAGTTTAAGCATTTACAAATAACTAATTAAATAGATGAGGATATTTCAGTTTCATTTGATCCTCGCACTCAGGTCCTCGCTTGGCATTCCAGCGAACCTTCACTATCGGGATACGGCTTTGCTTCGTTTGCTTGACCTCTCGGTCCATGATCTGTACTGGTTCTTCCAAGAAGTTGAGGCTCTTGTTGATCTCGATCTCGTCGAGTGGGATTACAAGAGTCTCGTCGGACAGACACTTTTTCAAGTTCGAGACGTGGAAAGTAGAATGTACGTTACTAAGTTCGTGAGGTAGTTTGAGTTTGTAAGCTACAGGGCCGATTCTAGCGAGAATCTCAAAAGGCCCTACATATCTTGGATTTAGCTTTCCACGCTTTCTGAAGCGTATCAAGGCCTTCCAGGGTGAGACCTTCAATAGAACACGGTCGCCCACCTGGAATTCCAAAGGTTTCCTTCTCTTGTCTGCGTAGCTTTTCTGTCGGTCTCTAGAGGCTTTCAATCGCTCACGAATCTGAACGATCTTCTCTGTCGTTTCCCAAATGATTTCCGGACCTGTGAGAGTGCTGTCAGGAACTCGTCCTTTAGCTAACTGTGTGTCGCTCACCTCAGCCCAGCACAGAGGGGATCTGCACTTACGGCCATAGAGGGCTTCAAATGTAGCAACCTTTATGCTCGTGTGATAACTATTGTCGTAGGAAAACTCGACAAGGGGTAAATGAGTATCCCATGCCTTCCTAAATTCTATCACACAGGCTCGCAACATATCTTCCAAAGTTTGAATAGTCCTCTCACTTTGTCCGTCGGTTTGTGGATGGTAGGCTGTACTCATGTCCAGCCTCGTTCCCAGGGAACTTTGTAGCGACTGCCAGAACCTTGAAGTGAATCTACTATCTCTATCAGAGATAATGGATATCGAAACACCATGCAGTCGTACTATCTCCCTAATGTATGTTCTAGTTAGTTTCTCCATCTTGTCAGTCTCTTTGATAGGTAGGAAGTGTGCGGACTTTGTTAACCTGTCTATGATTACCCAAATGGTATCGAGACAACCCGTTGTCGTGGGTAACTTGGTTATGAAGTCCATAGTGATCCGCTCCCACTTCCATTCCGGTATCTCCGGTTGCTGTAGTAAACCTGAGGGTTTCTGGTATTCGACCTTAACCTTGGCGCAAGTAAGGCACTTGCTCACGAAGGTAGAAATCTCTGATTTCATGTTAGGCCACCAGTATAGCTTTTTAAGATCCAGATACATCTTATATGAACCTGGGTGTACGGAATATCGAGTGTTGTGTGCTTCAGTCATGACCAAGTCTCTGAATCCACCGTGCCTCGGTGCCCAGTTCCGATCCATGAGGTATAAGGCTCTGCCACCCTTGACTTCTAAGTTTTTATCCATCCCTCTCAGGGACTCACCCACCACATTTTCTGGTTTCAAGGCTTCTAGTTGCGCCTCCTTAATTTGTGTGGACAAGTGTGAATGGATAGTCATAGTCAATGATTTGACTCTACGACCAGAGTATTCTTTCCGAATTAGGGCGTCAGCTACTACATTGGCCTTACCGGGATGATAACGAATTTCGCATTCGTAGTCACTGAGTAGCTCAACCCACCGTCGTTGTCTCATATTGAGCTCCTTCTGGTCGAATATGTGTTGAAGGCTCTTGTGGTCTGTAAAAATAGTGCTCTTTGTACCATACAGGTAGTGTCTCCAGATCTTCAGAGCAAATACCACTGCTCCCAACTCAAGATCATGTGTGGTGTAGTTGACCTTGTGTGTCTTTAGTTGTCTTGAGACATAGGCAATGACCTTACCTCGTTGCATCAGAACACAGCCAAGCCCTTGGTTGGATGTATCACAACAAACCACAAAGTCTTCTATCCCTTCGGGGACGGATAGTATCGGTGCGGTGCATAAGGCTCGCTTTAGCGTTTGGAACGCCTTTTCCTGTTTCTCTTCCCAGTCAAAGGCCACGCCCTTCTGGGTCAATGTTGTAAGCGGTTTCGCAATCCGAGAGAAGTTCTGAATAAACCTGTGATAGTAGCCAGCGAGGCCTAGAAATTGACGAATTTCTGTAGGCGTCTTCGGTGCTGACCAGTTCTCAACGGCTTTGATTTTGGAACCCTCAACGTGGATTCCTTCTTCACTAACCACGTGACCCAGGAATTCGACTCTTCGAATCCAAAGTTCACATTTAGAGAACTTCGCATAAAGCTTCTCTGATCGCAGTGTTTCTATGACCTGACGTAGATGTTGACTATGCTCCTCCTCACTACGAGAGTAGATGAGTATGTCATCGGTGAATACAATGATGAACTGATCCAAGTAAGGACGGAACACCCTATTCATTAAGTCCATGAATACTGCGGGCGCATTGGTCAATCCAAATGGCATCACTACAAACTCGTAGTGTCCATAACGAGTTCGGAAGGCTGTCTTCGGAACATCCTCCTCTAACACTCGTAACTGGTGATACCCGGATCTTAGATCTATCTTTGAAAATAAATTCGCTCCTTGCAGTTGGTCGAACAAATCGTCTATGCGAGGCAGAGGGTAACGATTCTTGACTGTAAGTTTGTTCAGTTACCGGTAGTCGATGCACATACGAAACGATCCGTCTTTCTTCTTGACGAACAAGACTGGTGCTCCCCATGGTGAGAAGCTTGGTCTAATAAATCCCTTGCTGAGCAATTCGTTAATTTGACTGGATAGTTCCTGCATTTCAGCTGGTGCTAGACGATAAGGCGATTTGGCTACTGGGGTAGCCCCTGGAACTAAGTCGATTATGAACTCGACTTGACGCTGCGGAGGTAATCCTGGTAGTTCTTCTGGAAAGATGTCGGGAAAATCGCGTACCACTGGGATGTTCTTTATGTCCTTCGTCTCTTGGCTCACATCGACAACATGAGCAAGGAATGCACGACATTCCTTTCGTAAGTACTTCTGGGCTTGTATGCTCGAAATGATACGAAGGTTTGTGCCTGGTTTGTTGCCGTAGATCACTAGGGTTTCGCTAGACGGTAGATTAAGACGAACAGCCTTTTCGTAACACATTATGTTGGCACGATGAGAACTCAACCAATCCATGCTGATTATGACGTCGAAACTTTTAATTGAGACCGGCATGAGGTCGATTGTAAATGAATGGTTATCCAGAGTTAGTGTACATCCTATGTATATGCAGCTAAAGCTCTCTGCCTTTCCGTTAGCCATTTCTACAGTGAACGGTTCTTTAAGTGCACGTGATTTTTGCTTAAGCAAGTGAGCAAATTTCTGGTTCATGAAACTCCTCTCCGCTCCATTATCAAACAATATGCATGCATATGATTTGTCGAGGAGAAACGTACCAGTGACCACTATGGGGTCGGCAAGTGCTTCCTCGTGGCCTGTAGCCAAAACTCTTCCCACTCCGCCGACATTCCCTGCCTTCGGGCAGTTCCTTTTGTAGTGGCCCACCTCGCCATATCCGTAGCAAGCCTGGCTCACACCAACGTCGGGGACTTGGGTGATTGGCCTTGCCGGAGCCTTGCAGAAACGCGTTGTGTTCCCTTTCCTATTGCAGTTAGCGTACTACATTTCCCGGCAGGGTCCATTATGGTGGAAGCTGCATTTGTTGCACTTAGGCAAGATCCCAACATACTGCTTCATCGGCGCAGTAGCAGTAGGTGTTATTGCAGCATGAACAGCTACAACCTGCTGCTTTTTGGCAGCGTTCTGTGCCTTGTTATCCTGGAACTTCCGCTTATTGTCAGCGGCTTTGGAGGGTTCTGGGATTGCCAGGGTTGTTGTCGGGGTTCGGACTCCATGATCAATGAGCCGCTGTGCCAATCGCTTGGCACTGTTGAAGGTAGTGGGGTTTGAAGCTAATACATTCCCCTGAAATGGAGGCACCAGCCCCCACATATACCTCTCAATCTTCTTTCCCTCAGTAGGGACCATTCCTGGACATAGTGCCACCAGATCGCTGAATCTGGCAGTGTAGGAGACTATGTCGGAGCCCTTCATGGTTAGGCTCCACAGTTCCTGTTCAAGTTTCTGAACTTCGCCCCTCGGGCAGTACTCCTCGATCATGAGCTCTTTCAGAGCTTCCCAGCCCATAGCATTTGCCACTGCTAGAGTTAGTGACTTGACATGGCTATTCCACCATGTCAGGGCTCTGTCCGCAAAGGTGCAGGCAACAAATTTAACTTTGCTCCCTTCCGGACAGGAGCAGATCTCGAAGATCGACTCTGTTTTCTCGAACCAGTGCAAGAGGGCAATGATTTCGCCAGTCCCATTGAAGGTCCTGGGTTTGCATTTGGTGAAGTCCTTATACGATCACTCTCTAGAGCACATTGGAGCATCACCTTGAGTGGAATGAACAGTTGTTCCACTCCTGCTAGTTCCACTAGCACTGAACTGAGCTAGGGCTGTCGTAACAGCCGCATTCACCGCAGACTGGATAGCTGCTGGATTGTATTGTGGAGGAGGTGGTGGTGGTTGTTGATTCGGAGTTATCGGAGTAGTGCGTATCGTTGATCGACGTGGAGGCATCTTGTAGCTATAAGTTTAAAAAGATGAAGGTATTAATAAGCATTCAATAGAGAGTATGATGAGAGTGAATCATGGACTAACTCTCCATAGCCCAACAAATAGATGAGAGTATGATTGAATTAGAGATCTAGCAATAGAAGGATGAAAGCATTTCGATAAAGATTTCCCACGAGATTAGATATCTGTCAATAATACTGGTATTAAAGATGTAACAAGTTCGGGAAAATGACCTAGGAGTAGGTCTTACATCAAACCAGGATAAGAAAATTTTGACAGCATAAAGACCTAATAGACTGAAAGTTCAAGGTCTTAAGATAAACAGGAAATTACAGGGAAAAGTGCTACTTAGAGCATAGATAAGAAGCTATTCCTTTAACCAAAAGAAAGGACGCGTAGAGCATCTCCTACTGGCGACGGGCACCCCTCGGGCGAACCCTTAAATCAGCCAGCTGACGCTCCACATCAAGAAGGTGTCGCTTGTATACTCGCTGGCGTACGCGGAGTTCTATGACTTCCGCTCGAGTCACAGCTAGTTCTTGCAGTAGTGTCTCATTGTCTCTCGTAGCTCTCTCGCGAGCATCTTCAAGACGACGAATGTGGACAGTATTAACTCCCGCATTGGAATCAACCTCCATGACTCGGTTGATAGCCGACCTACCCTACTCTTCATTTCGGGCAACCCTGCGAACCAAAATAGGCAGGATTCTGTCCGCTGAGCCTCCCTCGCTCAGGTTGTAGAAGCTTCGGTCTCCATTGTATGGCATGGTTTGACCCTGTTCTTGACTCCATGTTCCCAAGTGTTCCGCCCACAGAGGCATCGGGCCTTGAAAAGCCGGGCGAGGGTTAGGATTTGGGATTGGAGCTACCAGGGGTAGATCATTGACTTCTGGCTCGGAGTCAGAATCCTCCGGGAAGTTCTCTGCGAAGTCATCATCCAATGGAATCGCATGATCCCCTTCTGGTTCATCATCGAGCCATCCACCGTTACCTTAGTTGGGGAAGTACGGGTCATCGTGGGGATGGAAACCAGCCATGTTATCTACGCGAGAATGGGGGTAAAAGAAATAATTAATAGACGTACTAATTAAGATAATTATAAGATGATCCTTACCAGTTACTCCAACATTTGCGTAGTGCATACCAGTCATATGTAACCAAAACAGGATAGACCTTCGAATAACTGATCCTAACTCTAAGTCCACAACCAAACAAGGAACAGGAAGTAAAGCAAAGATCATAGATTCTAAGTCTATGACACCTTAGTCACATATAACCTTAGCGTATCCACTCAGCAACTATTGACATACTAATAAAGACCTTTTTAGTTTGCACATAAGTAATTATAGTAACACAAAATACTCCTACAGTATTTTAAGTTTATGTTCTGTTCTAATGTTTTCATTGTAGTAGTGTTGGTAAGTTTTTAGAATTGCTGCAACACCACAACCATTCCTAGGCACATGTTAATCACTTCTCGGAAAGATATAGTTGATTAGGCTATATCACTCCCAGATCTGATTATATGTCCCCAAGACTACTTGTGTTGTCCAACAATCGCAATACTTTTGTTCTGTCCTAGTGACACTGATTTTAGTATGAATACAGGTATGTATACTTTGGTTAAATATTTTATTATTTAAAAGTATAAACTCTTGGTCAGAGTATTTTAATCCCGATGTGTTTATAGTTGTATATCTTTTATGGGTTGATATACTCAATTCACTATAAACAAAGTTCTGATACCAATCTGTCACACCCCCAAACCAGAATGGCGGAAACGTTCGGGGGCGGAGGACGTCATGTACAGTATCACAACAATGCATAATAGTAAAACAAGCAACAACCTCATCCATTCCATTAATAATATAATTCAATACAAGTGTGTTATTGTAACAAACTGTTATTTCAAACCTATGTAATAATGTAGGTCAATTTGTAGTTTTTTTTAAACAATAAAGAGAAATTTTAGCATACTGTGTATATTTACATAATTGATCCTCAAAAATAAATTATTAAACAATCTCGATTGGGATGAACCAAGTGATAGAGATTGTAACAAGGTTTCTAAAAACATAAAGAACACTAAAATCCGAGTTATAACGAAGAAGTTATGACCAATCGAAGATCCGCGACAAAACCGACAAAACACTGTTCAGTCTAAAAACTGAACTTTCAATAAAAGGCTTTTTAGCCTTAACAATCTAAATGAAAGTTGTAGTTTATGTTAAACCGATAACTTTCATAAAAAGAACGTCAAAATCTGACTTCGTATGAAGAAGTTATGATTTTTCTAAGTTTCAGTATAGCAGTGTACAGCTAAAAACTCGAAATAATGAGCGAGTGATTTTTAGCCGACACAACCTAAACGAGAATTGAAGGTCTCGTCAATAGTAGTACAACGATAAAAAGACAGACAAAAACGGACGTCAGATGAAGAAGTTATGAATTTTTAACGGATTTCCTGTCCCGGTCTGTTAAAAATAATAATATTAAAAATAAAGTCAAAATTTGCCGACAAAGTCTAAACGAAAGTCGTAGAGTATAATTTTACCTACGCGTGCATATAAAGAACGTCGAAAACGGAGCTCGTATGCGAAAGTTATGATTTTCGCAAGTTTTTGGCACAAAAATCAAAAAATATTGAAAACCGGGCAATTTCGCAAGGCTGACCTTCGGCCACGTCACCCTCGCATGCGAGGCTACCACGTGTCACCATTGGATTGGACCGAAGTTCGCCATGTCACCATCTGATTGGACCGAGACCGAGGTCCAATAGGCAGCCGACAACCCTCGCAGGAGACATCCCTCGGACCCTCGTGGCACCTTCCCATTGGACCGAAGTTCGGTCCAATCCGAAGCCAACACCTCCGAGCCACCTGTCCGAGCCTCGCCCCATGTTCCCTTCGCATGACTAACGCGTGCCTAGCTGACTCACCCTTCGGTCCGAGGCTTCAGCCCTATATAAGGGTGCGAGACCTTCCGAGAATTCTCCACTTTTCACCCCAAATTTCACACTTTCATATTTTTCACTTCCACAAACTCACATACAACCCCTAAAGCCCCGGTATCAAGTCTAAAACCCTAAGCAAGCCTCGAAGCCCCGAGAATCCTGAGAAAAACAACTTTCTCCAGTCAAAACTCTGCTCGATTTAAGCCGGTTTTTCGTCAAATAAACTCCTTTCCGGGAAACGAAACGTTGTCCAAATCACCACCTATCAAGTGAGTTCATACCCCCGTATTTTCATAATTTCTACTGTTTTAAAGGGGGGAATACAAGTATAACACAAGAACTTTGTGTTATAAATACATGATTCCAAATCATGATAAAACGACATTAAATCATCAAAATATACTCAAAACATTAAACTCTTTTGTAAACTTATATTTTTCCCCAAAATTCATATATATATATATATATATATATATATATATATATATATATATATATATATATATATATATATATATATAACTAAGATTCAAAAGGATTAGGACTGATAACTCATTCTGGGTCATTTTCCTTGTTTGGATGTGGGCTTATAGTACCGGTTATTTGTCCGAATGTCGTTTAAATTTTACTTATATATAGAATTGTATATGTATATAAATATAAAAGTTATTTTATCAGTTTAAATACCTTTGTAACATGTTGAGCAAGGGGTTACATGCAAAATATCGATTCAGAAAGTACATATAAATTATAATAGGTATAATTTATGATACATAGAACAATAATTCATGATTCAAGTATACTTGAATACACTGTTTTACAAGAAACAAGGGTTTTGTTTCAAAACAAATCAAGGGTTTACAATTGTAAAATACATGTTCGGAATACTAATTCAAGAACATACTATCAATCATTTGATTCAGAATGATTGGGTTTTCATGACTAATATACATGTAACATTTATATGCTTTTTATGAGACACCGGTAAAGTCCTAACATTATAACCAGAATCTCTAGCCAGGGGATCGAAACAAGTTGTGTGTAGATCTATATTGGGATTGACAACCCCACACTCAGACTGCTAGCTACAGTCAGGCATACACGCCAATGAGTGGAAATTGTTATCAACAGTTTAAACGCCTACAAGCGTTTGTTTCAGGCCATCCAGTCATAGTATGGTTATAAGAACTCATTAAAAAGATATTAACAATACATTAGTGTATAATCAACTAAACGAAAGTACACCTTCAAAGTACCAGTTTACAGAATACCAACTACAATGGTTCAATACAGTTTTCAATAACAGCTGGTGAAGCCAGGTACACTCTCAGTTACAAGTTTTACAAATACAGAACAATGGTTTAAAAATGGAACGGTTTTATGGGAATAAAACTACTTTTCATATACAGCAGAAAATGTATGATTTTCTGGAACAGTTTACATATTCAAGATACAGAGACATCCTTTTAAACATAAATACATATGCACTCACTCAACTTTATGTTGATACTCTCTTTTCAAATTACTTGTATTCTCAGGGAAACAATAAACAGGTACTCCCCGAGCTTTTTGAGAAGATGGAGCTACTTTGAGTCATATCTTCTTCTTTTGTATAACTATTTTGGTTTCAATATACAATGAATTAACACATGTAAATACTTATATTTTTTAAATACAATGGTTGTTTGTACTTTTATTACTATGATGCATGTGTTGTGATACTACAATTGAAGTCCTCCACCCCCAGACGTTTCCGCCGTCTGGTTTGGGGGTGTGACAGATTGGTATCAGAGCATTGTTTATAGTGAACTCAGTATATCAATCCATAAAAGATATACAAACTATAAATACATCGGGGCTAGGAGCTCTGACTACAAGTATACTTTTTAAAAAATTCTAAGTATTTCTACAAGAAGTATACTAACATTCATACCTACAAGTACAGTATCACAGTCATAAAAACTTAAAAGTATTTGGATGTTGAACATTACAGTCAAACCTGGGTAGTTATTTAATCATATCTAGAATTAATATAGCCTGATCAACTATATTGATTTCAGATATGACCAACATGTGTTTGGGAGTGATAGTAGTGTTGTGACATGTCTAAAACTTACCAACTACAGAAGAGAACTCTAGAACAGAACATAAAATACTATAAGAATATTTTAAACATCGATATGCTTTAGTTTTTCATGCATTCCTCATGACCTTATTCTCGTACAGACAAAATGGCAGGATATCATCTACCAGGGGACCCTTATTATCCAAACCATGGCAACGAAGGATGGGCAGTGGAGGATCCGGAAGAGGATCCGGAAGAAGACTAAGATGAAGAACCATTTGAAGACGGCGAATCAAGTGGTACGGATACGGAACCTGCAGTATACAATCCCCCACAAGCCATCCCACCTCCTCCAGTCAGACAAGGGTATCAAGGGCCGACGCCAGTTTGGGGAGAGCATATACACCACTGGAGCAGACAACAGGGCCAACGCCCACCTTTTGGAATGTGCCGAGATTTCTATGACCTTAGTAACGGAGGGTCAGCCGACAGGGCCCTCCCTGTCATCGTTCATCGTATAGCTCGTCAAACTGATCAGGCGAGAGTTTCGATCAACCGAATACTAGAAGTCACGGCTGCCTCTCAACAAAATGCCGTAAATATTCATCATCTAGACAGAGATCATGATGAAACCAGACACCACACTGATATGCTCCATGTGGAAATGATTTCGGCTCAGATTGAAATGAGAGCACTCCAAGAGCGTCAGACTGCTCTAGAGCGGTGTTTGAGGGAGTCAGAATCCCATAAGGCAGGGCCCAGGAGCCACACCCGCCGCAAGTAGTGTTTACACTACTTCTACTTTATATTTTTATGTATCGAATGTATGTACTACTTTTCACGATATGTACAAACCGAGTATCAATAAAGTAACAAGCACTTTACTTCAACAAGAGTTATTACAATTTTCATAAACATCCCATTCCAAAGTTTTGGATTACGGATATGTTTCAGTGTTATTTTTCATGCTTTTTCAATACGACCGCAAAATTTTTATTTTCGGCAGGTCAGTTTGATGTCGACACTTTCTCAGTGTTGTGGTATATTATAGACTTACTTTGAGATCAAGTTTTCTGGACCTTATGTACTTAATATACCAATACAATCGACATGTACTTTCATACTCTTTGAAAAATAACCACTCAATTTCATATTATCCTGTTGCAAGTTGTACTTGCAGTGGATCTTTATTTCCAATTCTTTACAAGATTCATGTTGAATTAAGTGTCTAGTTCAGAGATATCAAATTCATATTCGTTCTTGATATCTCACTATCTTTTTATCTATTGACTTTTATAGAAAAAGATGCCTCCTTGTAGAAATCCAAGACGTAACAATGTCAATGAAGCACCGATGCCACCACCACCTCCTCAATTTGACCCCGCTATGTTCCAAGCGGCGGTCACGGCGGCTGTAGCTGCTGTCATGTCTCAGATCAATACTCCTGGTGTTAGTGGGTCGGGAGTCGGTGCACATCCTTCAAACCATGGCGAGAGTCATGAGCACTCGCGAGAGTGCACTTATAAAGATTTTTCCAATGCCAAACCCAGGACTTTTAATGGAACTGAAGGAGTGATGGTTTTAAGGCAATGGATTGAGAAGACAGAAGCAATCTTTGAAATTTGCTCCTGTCCAAAAAGCAGCAAAGTCAAATTCGCTGCTTGTACCTTTTCGGATAGAGCTTTAACGTGGTGGAATGGCCACATTAAGTCACTTACTCTGGTAGTGGCTAACTCGATAAGCTGGGAAAGCTTAAAAGCCATGCTAATGCAGGAGTACTGTCCGCAAGGGGAAATACAGAAACTAGAGCAAGAACTCTGGGGTCTTACAATGGTTGGTTATGACATATCAACCTATACCAGTAGGTTCTGTGATCTGGCAATTCTTTGTCCGGATATGGTTCCTATGGAGAGCAAAAAGATTGAGAGATATGTTTGGGGTATGTCGCCCCAAATTCAGTCAAGTGTTTTAGCTTCGAAGCCTGTTACTTTTGACAGTGCCAAAGAGCTGGCACAATCTCTTATCGACCACGGAGCCCATCAAAACTCAGTGGTTGCTACCCCAGAACAACCGAAGGGAAACAACAACAACAGCAAGAAGAAGGGTTGGAACAAGAGGAAGGGCAAATCTCCTCTGGAACCTTTAAATAAGCAACAAGTAGTGGCAGTCCATGCCGCTACTGTACCTGCTACCATACCTACCACTGTACCTGCTACTGTCCCCAATAACCTTGCACCAACTAAGCCCTATGTTGGTAATCTCCCTAAATGCAACAATTGCAATTATCACCACACCGGAAATTGGCAAGAAATGCAGTGCCGTAACTGCAACAGGAAAGGGCATACTGCCCGATTCTGTAGAATACCACCTCAACCACTTAACCAAGTACCTGCCGCTGGGGTAGGTCAAGCATGCTACCAATGCGGTGATGTGCGGAATTTTAAGAGAGATTGTCCAAAAGCTGGAAATGCCGGTGGAGTTGGGAGAATTCTTGCTCTGGGTCACGAAGAAGCAGTGGCAGACCCTGCGGTGGTAACGGGTACGTTCCTTCTCAACAATACTTATGCATGCATTCTATTTGATTGTGGTGCTGAGAGGAGCTTCGTGAGCCATAACTTTAAACATCTACTAAATCAAAACTCCCAACCACTAAAAGAAATATTCACAGTCGAAATGGCTAACGGGAAATCTGAATCCACCAACGAAATATACATAGGATGTACTATTACCTTGAATAACTTTTCGTTCCCAATAGACCTTATGCCGGTCTCTATCAAAAGTTTCGACGCCATAATAGGTATGGATTGGTTGTGCTCCAACCATGCTGACATCCTATGCTATGAAAGAGCCATTCGTTTGAATTTGCCAACTAAAGAAACTCTTGTTATTTATGGCGACAAACCCGGAATGAACCTCCAGATCATTTCTTGCATCAAGGCACAGAAGTACCTTCGCAAAGAGTACTGTGCTTTCTTGGCTCACGTGGTAGACAAAAAGCAAGAAGTGAAAGACATCGCGAGCATTCCTGAGGTCTGCAACTTTCTCGACATTTTTCCCGATGACCTTCCTGGAGTGCCTCCCGAACGACAAGTCGAATTCCGAATCGACTTAATCCCTGGAGCTACCCCTATAGCCAAATCCCCTTATCGTCTTGCACCTTCTGAAATGCAAGAATTATCCAGCCAGCTTAACGAACTCCTTAGCAAAGGTTTCATAAGACCAAGCTTCTCACCATGGGGAGCACCGTTGTTGTTCGTAAAGAAGAAGGATGGATCATTCCGCATGTGCATAGACTACCGCGAGCTGAATAAACTTACCATCAAGAATCGATATCCTCTGCCTCGCATTGACGATCTGTTCGACAAACTTCAAGGTGCGAACTACTTCTCGAAGGTAGACTTAAGATCCGGGTATCACCAGTTACGGATTTTGGAGGAAGACATTCCCAAGACCACGTTAAGAACTCGTTATGGTCATTACGAGTTTATAGTGATGCCATTCGGATTGACGAATGCACCTGCTGTGTTCATGGACCTAATGAACAGAGTGTGTCGTCCATTCCTGGACAAATTTGTCATAGTCTTCATTGACGACATCCTTATCTACTCAAGAAGTAAAGAAGAACATGGCCAACATCTTCGTCAAGTACTACAAACCCTTAGAACCGAGAAACTCTATGCGAAATTCTCAAAGTGCGAGTTTTGGATTAGGAAGGTTGATTTCCTAGGTCACGTGGTCAGTTCAGAAGGAATACACATCGACCCTTCCAAAATAAAGGCAATTGCAAACTGGTCAGCACCCAAAACACCTACATAAATCCGTCAATTCTTAGGTCTTGCTGGCTATTATCGCAGATTCATTCAAAATTTCTCTCGTATAGCTAAGTCTCTTACTACCCTGACCCAAAAGGGTGTAACCTTTAGCTGGGGAGAAAAGCAAGAAACAACATTCCAAACACTGAAGCAAGCTTTGTGTAGTGCACCGATCCTGTCTCTTCCTGAAGGGACAGAGGATTTCGTAGTGTACTGTGATGCTTCTAATCAAGGACTTGGATGTGTTCTTATGCAAAGAGGAAAGGTTATATCCTATGCCTCAAGACAGCTAAAGACACATGAAGTCAATTATACAACACATGACCTTGAACTAGGAGCGATAGTATATGCTCTGAAGATCTGGAGACATTACTTATATGGCACGAAATGCACAATATTCACAGACCATAAAAGTCTCCAGCATATCTTCGATCAGAAAGAGTTGAACATGAGACAACGGCGATGGGTGGAGCTACTAAATGACTACGATTGTCAGATTCTTTATCACCCTGGTAAAGCTAATGTAGTAGCCGACGCCCTTAGTAGAAAAGAATACTCGGGACGCCGAGTAAAGTCGTTGACCATGAAAATCCATTCACATCTGTCCACGCAGATCAAAGAAGCTCAACTTGAAGCCTTGAAACCCGAAAACGTGGCAGGTGAAACCCTGAGAGGAATGAATAAGAACTTCGAAGTCAGAGATGATGGAGTCTATTATTTCATGAACCGGATTTGGACACCAAAGTTCTGTAGTTACAGAGACATGGTTATGAATGAAGCACATAAAACCCGATACTCCATCCACCCAGGTTCAGACAAGATGTATCTGGACCTTAAGAAACTATACTGGTGGCCTAACATGAAGGCCGAAATCGCTACCTTTGTGGGCAAGTGCCTTACTTGTGCGAAAGTCAAGGTAGAGTACCAGAAACCTTCAGGTTTATTACAACAACCTGAAATCCCTGAATGGAAGTGGGAGCGGATTACAATGGATTTCATAACTAAGTTACATAAGACAACGGGTGGTTATGATACTATTTGGGTAATCGTCGATAGATTAACCAAATCCGTACACTTCTTGCCAATAAAAGAAACCGACAAGTTGGAGAAGCTAACCAGAACATACCTCAAAGATATTGTTAGACTGCATGGTGTACCAATATCTATTATTTCAGACCGAGATAGTAGATTCACCTCTCATTTCTGGCAATCTTTACAAAACTCTCTGGGAACTAGGCTGGACATGAGTACAGCCTACCATCCACAAACCGACGGACAAAGTGAGAAGACGATTCAAACATTAGAAGACATGTTACGAGCTTGCGTGATAGACTTTGGAAAGGCATGGGATATTCATTTACCCCTCGTTGAATTCTCTTATAACAACAATTATCACACTAGCATAAAGGCTGCTCCATTCGAAGCCCTCTATGGCTGCAAGTGCAGATCCCCTCTGTGTTGGGCTGAAGTGGGTGACACACAGCTAGCTAGAGGTGATAGTGCTCTCATTGGTCCGGAAATTATTCGAGAAACTACCGAGAAAATCGTACAAATTCGGGAGCGACTTAAAGCTTCCAGAGATAGACAGAAAAGCTACGCTGACAAAAGGAGAAAACCCTTGGAATTCCAGGTCGGTGACCACGTCTTGTTAAAGGTCTCACCCTGGAAGGGCATGATACGCTTTGGAAAGCGTGACAAATTGAATCCAAGGTACATAGGACCATTCGAGATTCTTGCCAGAATCGGTCCTGTAGCTTACAAACTTCGACTACCCCAATAACTAAGTAACATTAATCCTACCTTCCACGTTTCGAACTTGAAAAAGTGTCTTTCCAACGAGACTCTTGTGATCCCGCTCGAGGAAATCGAGTTAAACGAGAGCCTCAATTTCGTGGAAGAACCCGTAGAGATTCTAGACAGGGAAGTTAAGAAAACCAAACAAAGCTGTATCCCGATAGTGAAGGTTCGCTGGAATGCAAAACGGGGACCTGAATTCACTTGGGAGCGGGAGGATCAAATGCAACAGAAATATCCACATCTTTTTCCCTTGTCTATCTGTAATGCAAATTTCGGGACGAAATTCTCTCTAACGGAGGGATAATGTAACAAACCGTTATTTCAAACCTATGTAATAATGTAGGTCAATTTGTAGTTTTTTTAAACAATAAAGAGAAAATTTAGCATACTGTGTATATTTACAAAATTGACCCTCAAAAATAAATTATTAAACAATCTCGATTGGGATGAACCAAGTGATAGAGATTGTAACAAGGTTTCTAAAAACATAAAGAACACTAAAATCCGAGTTATAACGAAGAAGTTATGACCAATCGAAGATCCACGACAAAACCGGCAAAACACTGTTCAGTGTAAAAACTGAACTTTCAATAAAAGGCTTTTTAGCCTTAACAATCTAAATGAAAGTTGTAGTTTATGTTAAACCGAGAACTTTCATAAAAAGAACGTCAAAATCTGACTTCGTATGAAGAAGTTATGATTTTTCTAAGTTTCAGTATAGTAGTGTACAACTAAAAACTCGAAATAATGATCGAGTGATTTTTAGCCGACAAAACCTAAACGAGAGTTGAAGGTCTCGTCAATAGTAGTACAACGATAAAAAAACAGACAAAAACGGACGTCGGATGAAGAAGTTATGAATTTTTAACGGATTTCCTGTCCCGGTCTGTTAAAAATAACAATATTAAAAATAAATTCAAAATTTGCCGACGAAGTCTAAACGAAAGTCGTAGAGTATAATTTTACCTACGCGTGCATATAAAGAACGTCGAAAACGGAGCTCGTATGCAAAAGTTATGATTTTCGCAAGTTTTTGGCACAAAAATCAAGAAATATTGAAAACCGGGCAATTGCGCAAGGCTGACCTTCGGCCACGTCACCCTCGCATGCGAGGCTACCACGTGTCACCATCGGATTGGACCGAAGTTCGCCGTGTCACCATCTGATTGGACCGAGACCGAGGTCCAATAGGCAGCCGACAACCCTCGCAGGAGACACCCCTCGGACACCCCTCGGACCCTCGTGGCACCTTCCCATGCAAAATACCGATTCAGAAAGTACATATAAATTATAATAGGTATAATTTATGAGGATATAGATCCGGTAAGAAATTTTTTTTGGTAGGAAGGTAAGAAGTTTTTTTTCTACATATTTTTTTGACGAACAAAATAAATGAATCACTAGATGATTCATTTGTAAGATGATTCACAAGAAAAAATTCCCAAAAAAACATCTTTATGATTCATTTTTAAGTAAATTAAGAAAAAATTCACTTTTATGACAATTTTAGTGAATAACAACAAAATCATTGTATAAATGAATCATCGAGATGTTTTTTTGAGAATTTTTTCTTGTGAATCATTTTACAAATGAATCATGTAATGATTCATTTTGTTTGTTCGCGAAAAAATATGTAGAAAAAAAAACTTCTTACCTTCCTACCAAAAATTTCCTTCTTATTTGATCTTGACTCTAATTTATGATACATAGAACAATAATTCATGATTCAAGTATACTGGAATACACTGTTTTACAAGAAACAAGGGTTTTGTTTCAAAACAAATCAAGGGTTTACAATTGTAAAATACATGTTCGGAATACTAATTCAAGAACATACTATCAATCATTTATTTCAGAATGATTGGGTTTTCATGACTAATATACATGTAACATTTATATGCTTTTTATGAGACACCGGTAAAGTCCTGACATTATAACCAGAATCTCCAGCCAGGGGATCGAAACAAGTTGTGTGTAGATCTATATTGGGATTGACAACCCCACACTCAGACTGCTAGCTACAGTCAGGCATACACGCCAATGAGTGGAAATTGTTATCAACAGTTTAAACGCCTACAAGCGTTTGTTTCAGGCCATCCAGTCATAGTATGGTTATAAGAACTCATTAAAAAGATATTAACAATACATTAGTGTATAATCAACTAAACGAAAGTACACCTTCAAAGTACCAGTTTACAGAATACCAACTACAATGGTTCAATACAGTTTTCAATAACAGCTGGTGAAGCCAGGTACACTCTCAGTTACAAGTTTTACAAATACAGAACAATGGTTTAAAAATGGAACGGTTTTATGGGAATAAAACTACTTTTCATATACAGCAGAAAATATAGGATTTTCTAGAACAGTTTACATATTCGAGATACAGAGACATCCTTTTAAACATAAATACATATGCACTCACTCAACTTTATGTTGATACTCTCTTTTCAAATTACTTGTATTCTCAGGGAAATAATAAACAGGTACTCCCCGAGCTTTTTGAGAAGATGGAGCTACTTTGAGTCATATCTTCTTCTTTTGTATAACTATTTTGGTTTCAATATACAATGATTGAACACATGTAAATACTTATACTTTTTAAATACAATGGTTGTTTGTACTTTGATTACTATGATGCATGTGTTGTGATACTACAATTGAAGTCCTCCACCCCCGGACGTTTCCGCCGTCTGGTTTGGGGGTGTGACAGTTATGTATAGTTTATAAGACACCAAAATATGAATCAAAATAAGAGACGAGTCTTGAGCGTGCTCCGTCTTCTCAAAACCTGGTCATCGGTACCTGTCTACTGGTGACCTGAGAATACAAGTTATTTTGAAAGCGTAGATCTGCATTAAAGCTGGTGAGTTCATAAGTATTTAATGTCATTGCTTGTATAAGTTTGATGAAAGTGTTTGTAGATGTTTAATGTAAATGTTTGTAAGTGTTTGAATGTAAATGTTTGAATACTTTCTAGAAAATCCTATATTTTCTACTAAAGTAGTCTTCTACCAAGACCCAACTGTTTTGTAAGTTTGTTTTTTTGTAAAAGTGAGTGTTTTTCCCAAGTATTACTATCATTACCAAAATATAGTTTACGTTACCGTTTTTGTGAGAAGATCACATTATAAATGTAATGGGAAAGTGACGATGTACAGTAGTATTGTAAATAAGTAACTACATATATACTAACTACCTTAAACTTGTTTGTTTAATTAAGGTAAAATGTGATGAGATTATAACCATACTTGATTGACTAGAAAAACACGATGTTCGATACGTCGAAATGGTATGACATTCGTCACCCGTAAACCTGCAGGTCCCACTGTAGCTAGCAGCAAGGTGTAGGATGGTCAATCCCATATAGATCTATACATAAATTCACGCACTCCCTCCAGGAGACTCTGGTTACAAAACATGACACAACAGTATATTGTCATGTCATGAAGTAGTGGCTCACATTTATGTTATAGTATTCTTGTATTTGTATAGTATGTTCTCTTTGTTCTAGTGTGTAGTATGTTCTCTAATGTATAGTATGTTCTCTAGTATATAATATGTTCTCTCTGTTTCTCGTTATAGTATGTTTGAACTGACTCATGTATGAACCGACTCTTGTATGTTTCACCGTTCTAGAATTAGTGTGTAGTAATCCTCTAAACTATACCTATTATAGTTTACTAGTCATGTTGTTTGTATGACTGAATCATGTTTGTACACCTTTTCTAACCAAAGGTATTGAACTGATGTAAGAACTATTATATCTATACACATATACATAATATATAACTAAGATTCAAACGACATTCGGACAAACAACCGATACCCTAAGTCCACAACCAAACAAGGAACATGAAATAAGGCGAGTTATCAGTCCTAAGTCCTTTCAACCTTATTTATATAACTATATCTGTATAGACATGATTTTAACAATATATAAGTTTAAAAAGAGTTTCATAAAATGATAAAGAGTTTAACATATAAAAGATTTTATAAAACGATTTGAAGCAGTTTGATTGCTAACACAGTTTTGAAATATAAGAAATCCACTTGTTTGATAGTTATTAATCACATGTGATTGATATAATAACTATAATGTTTCTACTTGTATTCCCCCCCCCCCCCCCATAAAAGCATTTAAAATCATTTAAAAGATAAATTAAGGGGTATGAACTCACCTGCAATGAGTGATACGGATGTAAATTCGATATAGGATGCTAAGTGTCAAGTGAATCCCCGAGCACAAACGAATCCTATTAAGCATATAATGATATATATATATATATATATATATATATATATATATGTATATAATTAGTGTATATACATCTAATCATGCAAGGAAACCACCTTAGGGACTAGGAAACACTTAGATTGAAGTGTTACAATCACATATGATTACATAAAAGGGGTCTACGGTCACACAAGAGTGTGTACGGCTAAGATGTGTACGGCCAATGTGGTGTACGGCCCATGGGTGTACGGCCATGGAGTGTACTGTCGCACCCCCAAACCAGAACGGCGGAAACGTTCGGGGGCGGAGGACTTTAGGTAAGTATCACAACACATGCAATATAGTAATCAAAGTACAAACAACCATTGCATTAATAAGTATAAGTTCTACATAAGCGTTTAAACATTACATATTCAAACACTGAAGTAGGTACAGGAGAAGACAAGAGTCACAGTACAGTACTAGGTAGTCTTCTCAAAAGCTTCGGGAGTGTACCTGTCTACTGGATTCCTGAGAATACAAGTTATTTGGAAATAGTATATCAGCATTTAAGCTGGTGAGTTCATAAGTATTTTAGTTCTGTTAAGTATACCCTAAGTTCTTTGAATAAGTTCACTGGTTTCTCCAAGAAATTCTATATCTCCTGAGGTGATTAACTGATAACCTCAATAGTTTCCCTCTGTAATTACTTAGTTTATACTGAATATACATAACATAATATTGAATTGACAGTTAAATGGGTGTATCTGCCCTAAGCCCACAACCAAACAAGGAACAGGAAATAAGGCGGAAGTCACACATTTCACTGTCAATCGGATATTACTTATGTACAACTCTGATGTAATAACTAAGGAATTATAGAATTAACCACTAAAGGTCTTTTATGTTATACTAGTTTACAAAGATTGAAAGACTAAGTTTCATTTGATAAGTGGTTTAATCCCATAAACCGTTTCCTTGGTATAAGTGGTTTAATCCCATAAACCGTTTCATTTGTAAAAGTGTTCTTAGTTATATATGTTCTATAGTAAAAACCTTAGTATTAATCCTGGAGAGTATTGTATTATCCAAAATACTGCCTTGTGGTTTTAAATGTTCAAAACCAGAAGTACAATACTTGATTTCATGTTACATAGCTCTTACTGTAAGTAAAAGCTACTGAAGGTATATCTGGTCGGGATGTAATTAACTTTTCTTACTGTTATAAGAGAAGTATATTACTTTGTAATTCACTCGTTGTTTTATCCATGTGAGTCCTATCAACCATAATAATATGACGGAAATGCCTGCTGCGATGTTCTTCAGGCGTCGGAATGGTATGATATTTGACACCCTAGGCCTGCCGGCCAAACTGTAGCGAACAGTAGAGGTGCGGGATTGTCAGTCCCATATAGATCTATACACAAATTCATGCTCTCCCTACAAGAGATTCTGGCTAATAGTTCAGGAATTAAAAAGGTCGTACTTAGATAAGTACACCGTGAAGGGTCTCACAAATTTATTGTTTCAACGAGATTTCCGATGTATTATTATTATTACCCGATGAATGCTAACTCTGGTACTTTGTATCGTACCCTTGGTTAATGCAAACCCGGTAAGATGTATTATTATCTCGAGTTCGCTAACTCGGGTACTCTGTATAGTACCTTTGCTAATGCCAACCCGTCAGAATGTATTATTACCCGTGATTGCTAACTCTGGTACTCTGTATATCGTACCTTTGTTAATGCAAACCCGGTATGATGTATTATTACTCGTGATTGCTAACTCTGGTACTCTGTATATCGTACCTTTGTTAATGCAAACCCGACATTACCACGTGTTTGCTAACCCTGTTACTATGTATCGTACCTTTGTTAATGCAAACTAGGTATGATGTATCTTTACTTCTTTAATAAGCGGTGATTCGGGCAGCGTTTCGTTTCCCGGAAAAGAGTTTGTTTGACGAAAAACCGGCTCAAACCGGGCAGAGTTTCGACAGGAGAGAGGATGAATTCTCGAGAATTTCGGGGCTTCGAGGTTTGCTTCTTGCTTTAGACGTGATACCGGGACCTTCGGGGTTCTTTGTGAAGTTATGGAAGTGAGAGGAGTGAAAAAGGGCCAAAAATGGGGTGAAAAACCCTTCCATCCGAGAAGGCTCGCACCCTTTATATAGGGGTGCGAGGGTTCGGCCGAGGAGGACAGGTGGCGAGGCGAGGGGTGAGTCAGTAGGACATGCGGCAGCTCCTGCGAAGGCGGCTCGGATTCGGACGATGTGCGAGGCACGTGTTTCGGACAGGTGGGCTCTTCGGATTGGACCGGACTTCGGTCCCATGAGAGACTGACACGCATTCGAAGGGGGTGTCTCCGGGGTGTCTCATGCGAAGCTGTTCGCTTCTTAGTGGACCTTGGCTGCGGTCCAATCAGGAGGTGCCATGCATGGCTTCGGTCCACTCAGCAGCTGCCACGTGCGAGGTGACGTGTCACATGCGAAATTGCCCAGTTTTTCTTATTTTTCTTTATTTTTGTGCCAAAACTTGCGAAAATCATAACTTTCGCATACGAGCTCCGTTTTTGGCGTTCTTTATATGCACGCGTAGGTAAAATCATAATCTACGACTTTCGTTTAGACTTCGTCGGCTAAATTTGACTTTATTTTTAATATTATTATTTTAAACAGACCGGGACGGGAATCCGTTAAAAATTCATAACTTCATCATACGACGTTCGTTTTTGTCTGTCTTTTTACCGTTGTGCTACTTTTGACGAGACCTTCAATTCTCGTTTAAGTTGCGTCGGCTAAATATCGATCGATTTATATTTCGAATTTTTAGCTGTCTACTGCTAAACCGAAACTTCGAAAAATCATAACTTCCTCATACGAAGTCGGATTTTCACGTTCTTTTTATGAACATTCTCGGTTTAACATATTCTACAAGTTTCATTTAGATTGTTAAGGCTAAAAATCCTTTTATCGAAAATTCGCTTTTTACACTGAACAGTGTTTTGCCGGTTTTACCGCGGATTTTCGATTGGTCATAACTTCTTCGTTATAACTCGGATTTCAGTGTTCTTTATGTTTTTGGAAACCTTGTTACAAACTCTACCACTTGGTTCATCCCAATTACGATTATTGATCAATTAATTTTTGACCAAAATTTGACTGGTGTCACATGTACGGCCGTACACTCATGGAAGAAGCATGCAAAAAGGGGTGTTTGTGGCCCTATCTAGCATCCATTAAGTGTTCATGATCCCATGTTGGGACATGAGGTGAGTTTGAGGCCAAAACATGTACTAAACAAGGGTTTACGACCATAAGAGGGGTGTACGGCCGTACACCCTTGGTGCTCTTGCATTAGATGATGATTGGAGGCTAGGAATCAAGTGTTTCTCAAGCCTAACTAGAAGATAGAAGAGAAACTCACACTTTTGAAGGTTCCTATGGAGTTCACGGCCCAAGAACAAGTAGGTGTTCTTGGTGAAAGTGAAGAATACTTGTAGATCTATCCAAAGGAGATAATTTCATGGATGAAAACATGGAAAACTTGATGATAGTTAAGAGAGAATCGGATTTCTTGGCTTGGAAGTGTGAAAAGTGAAGGAAAAAGAAGGATTGGCTTATATATGGGCATGACTTCACGACCACTTTGGGTGTACGGCCGTACACTCATGTGTACAGCCGTACACTCCTCTTGAAGGAGTGTTTGGCTCGAATGCAATACGAAGAACATAAGTTAACTCATCCCTAAACCCAAAACTTGAATGCACTAGGCTTAGAACACCCAAACAGACCCTAAACAATGTTAAAAGATAGCAGAAACGAGTCTGACTTTGATTGAATTGAATGGTTGTACAAGATAGAAATTCCGGGTTGTCAAATCATCCCCCCGTTAGAGAGAATTTCGTCCCGAAATTAGAGTTTAAGCAATTACAAATAACTAAGTAAAAAGATGAGGATATTTCAGTTTCATTTGATCCTCGCGCTCCCAAGTGAATTCAGGTCCTCGCTTGGCATTCCAGCGAACCTTCACTATCGGGATACGACTTTGCTTCGTTTGCTTGACCTCTCGGTCCATGATCTTTACTGGTTCTTCCAAGAAGTTGAGGCTCTCATTGATCTTGATCTCGTCGAGTGGGATTACAAGAGTCTCGTCGGACAGACACTTTTTCAAGTTCGAGACGTGGAAAGTAGAATGTACGTTACTAAGTTCGCGAGGTAGTTTGAGTTTGTAAGGTACAGGGCCGATTCTAGCGAGAATCTCGAAATTCCCTACCTATCTTGGATTTAGCTTTCCACGCTTTCCGTAGCGTATCAAGACCTTCCAGGGTGAGACCTTCAATAGAACACGGTCGCCCACCTGGAATTCCAAAGGTTTCCTTCTCTTGTCTGCGTAGCTTTTCTGTCGGTCTCTAGAGGCTTTCAATCGCTCACGAATCTGAATGATCTTCTCTGTCGTTTCCCGAATGATTTCCGGACCTGTGAGAGTGCTGTCAGGAACTCGTCCTTTAGCTAACTGTGTGTCGCCCACCTCAGCCCAACACAGAGGGGATCTGCACTTACGGCCATAGAGGGCTTCAAATGGAGCAGCCTTTATGCTCGTGTGATAACTATTGTGGTAGGAAAACTCGACAAGGGGTAAATGAGTATCCCATGCCTTCCCAAAGTCTATCACACAGGCTCGCAACATATCTTCCAAAGTTTGAATAGTCCTCTCACTTTGTCCGTCGGTTTGCGGATGGTAGGCTATACTCCTGTCCAGCCTCGTTCCTAGGGAACTTTGTAGCAACTGCCAGGTACTGCAGGTCTCAGCCTCAACAAAACAAGCCGCTTAATAACAACAATGTCGGGGCCAATCAGACATGCTATGGATGTGGAGAGACTGATCACTTTAAGCGGAATTGTCCAAAAGCCAACAATCAAGGTGCAAGAGGATCAGGCAGGGTCCTAACATTGGGACAGGGGGAGGCGGTGCAGGACCCCGTGGTAGTGACTGGTACGTTTCCCCTCAACAACACTTACGCATGTATTTTATTCAATAGTAGGGTTGAGCGGAGTTTTATGAGTCATAAATTCAAACACCTACTAAATCAACAACCCTAAAAGCTAAGCAAAGCCTTCACGGTGGAGATGGCTAATGAGAAGACTGAAACAACCAAAGACATTTACGTAGAATACACGTTAACACTAAACAACCACTCTTTTCAAATAAACCTGATGCTGGTAAATATTAGGAGTTTTGATTTGATTATCGGCATGGATTGGTTAAGCCCCCATCATGTCGATATTATGTGCCACGAGAAGGCCGTTCGCCTTCACCTACCCACCAACGAAATATTAGTCATTTATAGTGATAAACCTGGTACAAACCTCTGTCTCATATCTTGCATCTAGGCACAAAAGTGCATGGACAAGAAAAATCATGCCTTTCTAGCCCACGTGGTGGAAAAACAGAAAGGGAAAAGAACATTAACGATATTTCGGATGTGTGCGACTTTCCAGACGTATTCCTAGAAGATCTCCCAGGGATACCTCCCGAGAGACAGGTCGAATTTCGAATTGACCAGATACTTGGAGCCACATCAATTACCAAATCACCCTATAGGTTAGCCCCTGCGGAAATGCAGGAGTTATCAAGCCAACTAAGCGAACTCCTCGACAAAGGTTTCATACGGTCGAGTTTCTCACCCTAGGGAGCGCTAGTCTTGTTTGTCAAAAAGAAGGACGGATCTTTCAGAATGTGTATCGATTATCGGGAGTTAAACAAGCTCAATATCAAGAACCGATACCCACTCCCTCGGATTGATGATCTATTCGACTAGCTTCAAGGAGCTAGTTACTTTTCCTAAATAGATCTACGGTCCGGATATCACCAACTACGGGTCCGAGAAGAAGATATCCCCAAAATTGCCATCCGAACCCGCTACAGACATTTCGAGTTCGTGGTAATACCCTTCGGTCTGAAAAATGCACCTGCAGCATCTATGGACCTCATGAACCGAGTTTTCCGACCATTCCTCGACAACTTTGTAATCGTCTTCATCGATGACATACTCGTTTATTCACGAAGCAAGGAAGAGCACAGTCAACATCTAAGGCAGGTATTAGAAACTCTAAGGGTGGAGAAGTTGTATGCAAAATTCTCCAAATGCGAGTTCTGGATTCGCAGGGTGAACTTCTTGGGGCACGTAGTCAGTGAGGAAGGGATACATGTCGACCCTTCCAAGATCATGGCTATTGAGGGCTGGGCAACCCCGAAGACGCCAACGGGGATCAGGAAATTCTTGGGCCTTGCTGGTTATTACAGAAGGTTCATTCGAAATTTCTCCAAAATCGCCAAGCCTCTCACCGCTCTCACCCAAAAAGGCGTACCCTTTTAACTGGGATGTAAAACAAGAAGCTGCTTTCCAAACTCTGAAGCAGGCCCTCTGCAGTGCGCCGGTCTTGACTCTACCGGAGGGAACGGAAGATTTCGTAGTATATTGCGACGCTTCCAACCAGGGTTTGGGATGTGTGCTAATGCAATGTGGAAAAGTGATTGCCTACGCGTCCAGGCAACTGAAAAATCACGAGGTGAATTATACTACTCATGATCTCGAGTTGGGAGCTGTGATCTTCACCCTAAAAATTTGGAGGCACTCCCTTTACGGTACAAAGTGCACCATCTTCACGGACCACAAGAGCCTCTAACATATCTTGAATCAGAAAGAGCTAAACATGAGGGAGCGGCGATGGGTTGAGCTGCTAAACGACTACGAATGTGAGATCAAGTATCATCCCAACAAGGCTAACGTGGTGGCCAATGCCTTGAGCAGAAAGGAATAGTCGGGCCACCGAGTAAAAACACTGACAATGACCGTCCATTCCCACTTGTCTTCACAAATCAAAGAGGCTCAGCTAGAATCCCTGAAGCCGGAGAACGCTGCAAACGAAGCCTTACATGGGATGGGCAAGAATCTCGTAATCAGAGAGGACGGAGCACACTATCTCATGAACCAAATCTGGATCCCAAAATTTTGAGAGTTCAGAGACATGGTAATGAATGAAGCGCACAAGACACGATACTCCGTCCATCCGGGTTCTGATAAGATGTACCTGGGTATCAAACAAAATTATTGGTGGTCGAACATGAAAGCGGAGATTGCTACCTACGTGAGCAAGTGCCTGACTTGCGCAAAGGTTAAGGTCGAATATCAGAAACCCTTAGGATTATTACAACAACCAGTGATACCTGAGTGGAAATGGGAATGAATACCGATGGATTTTATAACCAAATTGCCTAAATCGGCTGACGAACTGGATGCCATTTGGGTGATTGTCGATCGGCTGACTAAATCCGCCGATTTCTTACTAATAAAAAAACATACAAAATGGATAGATTAACTCGGATCTACATAAAGGAGGTGGTGAGACTTCATGGAGTGCCGATTTCTATCATCTCTGACTGAGATAGTAGATTCACCTCACGATTTTGGCAGTTACTCCAGAAAGCAATGGGAACTCAACTTGATATGAGTACTACCTAACACCCCCAGACCGACGGCCAAAGTGAGCGAACCATTCAGACACTGGAAGATGTGCTCCGAGCTTGTGTGATAGATTTTGGCAAGGCATGGGATACCCACTTTCCACTAATTGATTTTTCCTACAACAACAACTACCTCACAATTATTAAAGTCGCTCCCTTCGAGGCCTTGTACGGTCGGAAATGTAGATCACCTCTCTGTTGGGCTGAGGTGGGAGACACCCAACTCACAAGAGGATAAACACCTAACAGCACTCTCACCGGACCCAAGATCATTCGGGAAACAACTGAGAAAATAGTCCAAATCAGGGCACGACTCCAAGCATCGCGACACCGAAAAAAGAGCTATGTAGATAAAAGGCGAAAGCCTCTACAGTTTCAAGTAGGAGATTAGGTGCTATTAAAGGTCTCTCCCTGGAAAGGGATGATATGGTTTGGGAAGCGGGGAAAGCTAAATCCACGATACATCGGACCCTTCGAGATTCTTGACAGAATCGGTCTGATGGCCTACAAGCTGCAGCTACCCTCGGAGCTCAGCAACGTATACCTTGTCTTTCACGTGTCAAACCTCAATAAGTGTCTATCGGATGAAAGCCTCATTGTTCCACTCGGTGAGATTGAGGTGAACGAGAATCTCATGTTCGTTGAAGAACCAGTCAAAATCATGGATAGGGAAGTGAAGCGTACGAAGCAAAGCCGCATTCCTATTATAAAAGTACGATGGAGTGCAAAACGCGGACCTGAGTTCACATGGGAACGCGAAGATCAAATGAAGCAAAAGTACCCTCACCTCTTTTCTAGCCCTTAAGGATATCTCACGAAAGAATTTCGGGATGAAATTCTCTCTAACCGGGGGATGATGTCACAACTAGCGTTCTAGGGCTAGGATTCTCCTATTCATGTACAAGATAGTCCTTGGTGTAACTGTGTAACACTATGTTTAAATGTGAATCAAACTTCAATATTATATCAATATATACATCCATAAATTTGTCTCCCGTCAAAACTTCCTCGTGAAAGCTCTAAACCTAATCCAATAAGTTATATTCACTCAACTTTGGGTTTTGACCTTAAATTCTCGATTCAAACCTCTTAATGGACCAAAACACTTTTATTTGAGCCTAATGGGCCGATAACCTCTCAACTTGGTTCTTTTGGGCCAAACAACCACAATAGTTGGGCCAAAAATTAATCATGCTATATTATTTTGGACCGTAATAACCTATTCAAAACAATTTGGGCCCTCTTACTAAACCAAAAATCTTTATTGGGCCATATTCATTTCTTTGAACCCATTAGTGGGCCGAAACCATTTTGGGCCCAATCCAAGTCAAAAACACGCATAAGCCGAAAACTCTTAGTGGGCTCAAGGTGTTTTCGACCATCCATGAAAAACGAGGCCCAAATCCTTTCCCCTCTCCTATTGGGCCGGTGGGGCTTTATAAAAAAAATGAATGGAGAGTTGTAACGCCCTGTGCTGAAAGTATTCGCTTATGAATTTCAAAGGCCAAGGCTAGGGGTGTTTTGGTATTTTATGGGTCTTGAAGTTTTATTCGAAAGGTTTTTGGGTCGGGGTGTGTCGCTAGAAGCATAGGGCTACTCGCCATCTTTTCGTGGAGATAAAGTTCGTTGGAAACAGACCTGGGATACGGGAGATATGACACTTGTTAGTTATTGGCATTAATGGTCCCTAATGGAAAAAGTTGACAAGGAAGGACCATGCATGCAAAGTGGAAGGCGCGTGGGTACGCCCAGCGTAAGCTGGGTTAGGACCAGCGTATAAAGAGAAATGGTCGCGGGTGCCTTAGGCGTACGCCCCTCGTACAGGAAGTACGCCCAGCGTATGACCAGTGTCCAGAAACCCTAATTTTAGGGCCAACCACTATATAAAGAACATAATGGCTCAAACCCTAGCCTCCTTATCAGCCTCCCCATGTAACATCCTAAAAATCATGACCAAAAATTTCGTTTTAAAATCGCTAATCAACCATAATCAAGTCATACATAAATCCTTAGATGGAATCAAGTATCAATTCAAACATATTTATTTAATCAGAGTAAACATCCCAGGCTAAAACTTCTTGGTGTGTGCCATGAGATCATCCCGAGCTCTTCCCTCCGCTACCGGAAGTACCTAAAACCAAAACTGAAAACCGTAAGCACGAAGCTTAGTGAGTTCCCCATACTACCACATACCAGACATATAACGCCATATTGGGCCCCCACCCGCTGCATCGGGACATGCCCGACATCAGACTCGCTCCGGCAACGGGTCCCGCCCGGCATCAGGCTCCGCCTGGCATCGAGCCCCCCTCAGTATACATATCTGTTTCTTTTAGGCCCCGCCTGTCTCTGGGCCTCGCCAGCTAAACACATACAAACATATAACATAACACAAAGCACTTAGATAAACGTACTCTACTTTACTCCTGATCTAAGGCCTTGCCTGACTTGGCCCTCGCCCTTGTCCTGCTGCTGATGAATCATGGGACCCCGTCCATAGTCCTCCTGATAGTGAGATAAGGGCCCCCACCCACACTCACCTCCCTCCTAACTCGAGCCTCACCCCTGCTCTGCTACTAATGAGATACGGAACCCCGTCCATACTCGGCTAGTGATGAGATACGGGACCTCGCCCACACTCACCTCCTTACCAGGCACATACACGTGTCACAAATACAACAAGTATAATCTAACATTCATCATATAAACCTTCCTCGGGCTTGCCCCGACATCGGGCCTTGGTCTGGAACCTATAAACACTGACACATACAAGAATCAAAACTACCTCTAGCATACTAATACTCATCGGGCCTCGCCCAACACATATCATAAAATGCCTAGGGCTAACCCCTAGGTCTTCTTACTATACATAAACATAATGGGCCGAAATTGTGGCCGTAGACCCATGCACATAGTGAGGAGACTCACCTTGCACTGTTGAACCCTGCTGATACTTCTCTGGCTGCTGACTGACAATTCCTGAACTGCTAACCCCTTCAGCTTCCCTAACTACCAATACCAAACATCACTTAGTCCAATACAATAATCCTAAAGAGATCTAAAAGATTAATCATCAAGCTCATGACTTTATACCTTAAAAAGGTTTGAAGTGAAGCAACAATCCCAGATCTGAACCTTCTCCCTTGCACCAACACCTTGCCTTGACCTTTGCTTCTTGGAAGAGTGGACCCAAAACACCAAAATGCTCTCACAAAGCCTTCCAAGCACCAAGAATGCTGAGGATTAGGGTTTTCGTGGTGGCTGTCCAAGGGTGAAATGCAAGCTGACCCTTGAGGCTTATCATTCTTTTTATAGTGGCATGCCCTTAAATTTAGGGTTTCTGGACTCTGGACGTACGTTTGGCGTATCTCCTGTACGCTGGGCGTACGCCTAATGCACCCGCGATCCTCCTCCTTTATACGTTGGGCGTACCCACGCGCCTTCCACTTTGCATGCATGGTCCTTCCTTGTCAACTTTTTCCATTAGGGACCATTAATGCCAATAACTTCAAAATGTCATAACTCCTTCATTCCAAGTCCGTTTCCGACGAACTTTGTATCCACGAAGAGGTGGTGAGAAGCCCTACGCTTCTAGTGACACACCCTGGCCCAAAACCTCTCGAAAAAAACTCAAAACCCATAAAAGACCAAAACGCCCCTAGCCCTGGCCTTTGAAATCCATACACGGATACTTTCAGAACAGGGTGTTACAACTCTCCCCCACTTAAACTAGACTTTGTCCTCGAAGTCTCTCCTTACTAACACCCATCTTCCCAACAACTGATCTGCGGAACGCAACTGATGATTCTACGCGCGAAACAACATTCCCACGACACTGAAAGCCAACACGGTCTTCCATTATGGAGAAGACGAACTTCAAACTTCCGAAAACCCGAAGCTACTTCGCACACAGGAACCATCATGTTAGACACTTCTGCCCGAACACCATGTTGCCTCTTGCCTTCTTTCCAAAAGAACGAGGACCCCCCCAGGTCCGAACCTTTCTGTCCACCATCCGGAATATCGGATTCCCTCCAGTTACTGAACCCAAGCTCAAACTCTCAGTCGCTCCCAGCGACCTCTGAAGAAACTTCGGCCAGCTAAAACTACTCTACCTACCTTGCCACTTTGGTTCCCTAAGTCCTGGGATCCTCGATCCCCTAACTTGGCCCTACGGTCTCAATCAGGTCCCACCTGCGCTGCTATAATCATAAGGGACTCGCCCACGGGTCTCACCCAACTACATCTCGGAGTGGTCTCTCCCACAGGTCTCACCTATATTTGTCTATGCAGGACCCACTCCATCCTAAAAATCAACGAACTAATCTCTCTGTCGATCTTCATCATGCTAACTAGGAGATACGGGCCCTCGCCCACACTCCTCTAACTAACTGCTAATGAAATGCTACAGCTATCCCGCAGCCTTACCACTCTTCCCGCTCTGTCTAACTGCTGGAGATTGCTACGACGACCCCTTAGCCTTACATTCTGACTAAACTCGCATACTGCCGATAAAATCTCCCACCTGGTTCCCACCCAGGTATCGTCTACCGCGAATTCATGAACTCAATGTTGGGAAGTTTCCCAAACTCCCAACTCACGCGCTCCTCTATCCTAACAGCCACTGGGGCTGCTTTCCTTTCCAACAAAGTTGCAAACTCATCCCAATTTTCACTTACTCCTGCTCCTAACCTCTAGGATAGTTCTCCCCCACTTCGATTCGACTAGATTCCTACAGCTCCCAGCTTGGGAAGGATTCCCAATCCTTCTCTCCATCTAAAGGTCGATCCGCTAACCTCCAACGCTTACCACTGCTAGCGGTCCAACCAACCAATACCAAATCCGAACCACTCATGAAGACTAACAGAACACTTCCCGAACCCCACTCACACCTGCTACAATGACTGCATCTTGAGAACCAGCTCAAAAGGGGGGGGGTACTACTATGAACTACCGCCCGAAAATCTATGGTATGCAGATGGCATATGATCCGAACACGAACATAAATAAAATTCTAACATACATTCACTAACATAGATGCAGTACCATAACAATATAATCATGAATAAAAATTGACAGGAAGCAAAAGATACATACCTGCAACGTCCGGTGTTGCTCGCGTCTCCACTGTAGACAACTAAAAAGCCCTGCTCCCCACCGCAGGCGCCTCTGCTCGGCTCTGACGACCGTCGGTGATCCTCATGGTCGCAGGGGCAGGTGCCAACACATGTCCTGCTGGAAGCAAACTCGGACACTGGGCCTTCTTATGACCCCTCTGACTGAAATGGAAACATACCAGGTTTGATCCCTGAGTGGTGGTAGCAGTATAATCCCTGCTGAAATGACTAGTCCAGCCGCACTTGAAGCAGCCAGAATCACCACCACCACCACTCCTGCACGCACCCTCGTGCGTCCTGCCACACTTGCCACAACGATTGCGGCCCTGATAATCCCTCGATCTCACATCCGACCCCTTGGGTCTCTTGCCTGAACCTGCAACTACCTGAACCTCCTCCGGCTTCCTCTTCCTGAGGTGCTCCAGATCGATCTCCCTCTCCCTGGCCCGAGCAATCATAGCCTCCAGCGTCTTGCAGCTGGACCTGCTCACAAACTCCCTGATGTCACTCCTCAGCATCTCATGATATCGGGCCTTCTTCATTTCCTCGTCTACGACATACTGCGGAACGAGAAGAGCCCTCTCCCTGAACTTGGCGGTGATTTCCGCCACTGTCTCTGTATTCTTCCGCAAATCCTGAAACTCTCGTGCTAACTATTGCACCTCAATCACTGTTGCAAACTCGGCTCTGAACCTGGTCGAGAAATCACTCCATGTCATCGCGTCCAACGCGGCATCATCCCTAATGGCATGACCAACCTCCTCCCACCAATCCCTTGCTCTGTCCTTCAGAAGACAGGAGGAAAGTCGGACCTCGTCCCCCTCGGGGCATCGACTCGTACGGAAAGTGTTGGCAACATCAGCCAACCACCTGCCGCTAGCAATGGGGTCCCTAACCCCATGATAATCCGGAGCTCCACAAGCTCTGAACTCTCGGAATGTCGGCGAACGCGCCCCCATGATGGCCATTATCTCAATACGAAAAACTCCCAGCTTCTCATTCAGAAGCTCCAAAATACACACCTTGATCGAACCAAAGATCACAGGAGTCTGGTCTGGAATACTGCGCGTAACCTCAGCTGAAATAAACTCCCTCATCCGCTCCTCGAGCTGCTCGACTCCTGAACCTGAGCCTGATCCCTCTCTGGCGCCTGATCGACCCACTGGTCTCTCACGCAACGTCACCATGCTGAAAACATGCCATAACAATCATCAGAATACACATCACTACCGAGGGATCACACACACACTACAAGTTCCCTGATTTTATCTCAACCCTTCTTGAATCGGGTACAAATCCTCTGCTTTCAGTAGTATGGGCCCCTACTACCTTCCACATCTATCCGTACTTTCCTCAAGAGTTGCCTTGACTACACCAAGTCCCTTTCACTGCTACTAACATTACTCCCAACACTACTCTCATCCTAGGCTTGCCCTAGGGTATCCTCTATCTCATTCCATCCTCAGCTGCTGAAGGACTTCTCAGTAATGTCAACTAGCTACCTCATGAATATAGCCACATACAACAGAGATCAGATAATCTTTCGAGTAAAAGACTCATCCCTAGAACGGTTGGACTCAAACAAGAGCTGCGCAATAGGGTCAAATCTTGTCACTCTGAGATTATCCAGCCTATGCCACATGTGACTTAACATATTCACTTAATAACTAGCTCGCATTACTAAAAGTCCCACAAGCATAGAGCAAGCGGCGTTTAGACAATGGGAAAAACTTGTTGGGTTTTTGAGCATTCTAACACTCCTATGGTGTACATGCAACCCTATAAACCTTGGATCTATGTTTTCTCTATTATACATTCAAATATTAAATATTCCAATGTTTCATCCTAACTAGCATATTATGAAGCATCTATACTACAAAGTTCTAGTTAGATGACATACCTTTGATGTAGCTTGATGTCTTCAAGCTTTAAGAGCTTAGCCCCAATAGTGTGGAAGCCTCAAATAGAATCACAAATCACCAAAACACCTTGGAAGAACTTGAGAGAATATGTATGCACACTAAAATCGGCCCACTCTTATTTTCACACACTTGTGCCAATTTTGTGAGCCAATGACCCCTTTATATATTATGGAGGATTAGGGTTACATCCATGTAAACCCTAATACCCATGACCTTTCATTTACATAGGATCCATGGGTTAAAAGCTCCATGGACCATCCATGAAAGCTTAGCCCAACCTAAATGAACTTGACCCATTCCATATATATAAGAGTCCATATTTAATTAGTTCTTTTTGATCACTTAATTAATTCTAAATTAATTCTTGATCAATACTAATTAAATAATATGATTCCATATTAATATATTAGAACTTATAATATATTAATATAAATCATAAATATACTATTCTCAAAAGACTATCCATATAAATTGTGCCGGTGAAGTGCAACCCAAATGGACCATGCCGGGTCGGGTCAAGTACATACCAAATATAGTTATGGACTTAGACATTAATCCAACAGTCTCCCACTTGGATAAGTCTAAAACTATTATTGAGTATGACTTCAAAACCTAACTGGCAATCGTAGCTCTTAAAGCCGCTGTCGAACTCTGACCTTGTCAATGACTTGTCCATTAGATAAGGGATCATATATTCCTCCATTCTAGATATCATATGGACTGAGACATGGATTATAATCATTCTCTCTGTCCATTTGTTGTTTCCCGATTTTCGATTTATGATGACTGACTGATTGAACAAATCAAATCAGTCCTGGCTTGGCCAAGCACTCACATGTGTCATCGCTAAATCATCGAGGGGCCCACAGATATCGCTTTTATCCCGAAGGTAAAAGGAATGGATAAACTTCGACTCATATGGCTTGTTCTACTACTTGTTGAATCATACACAAAGGCACGTTTTATAACATCGAGTTACCAAATGCGTTTTCGTGCAATCAATGTATAACCAACTCATAGTAACAACTCATATCTCTAGGTTTGAAGAATATAAGATATTATCGTCTCATGATCACTCGTGATAAAATCCATGAAGTGATTCAAATGAGCGCGGGTTGAATCCAATACTCAGAACTTATGAGCACTCATGAGTGTTGTAGCACCACTTTGTCCACCAACTTGGACCTCTACAAACCAACCCATGATAGTCTTGATTCATATCTACTTCCAACATATGACCGACTATGGATGGTTTGAATAACTTAATCATTCAGGAAGAGCGACTTAGTTATTCTGGAAGTCAAAACATGCAAAGTGAAACACAAGAATAAATGAATCAAATATGGTATCAAACCCTATGAATATAAATAAACACTTTTATTTATCACCATACTGATTACTCATTATTCATTGTTTTGGTTTTATCAACTTTATACTTGAATTAAAAACAATAGTTGTCTCATGCTCCAAGCATGTACACTATGTTTTTCTTAAACAATAGCTTTGCCATACACCAAGTATGCACTCTATGTTTGTCTATGATCCTTACTTTGTGAAATAAACCAATTGAACATAATTTCAATGATTCTAATTTCACACTCCCAAATCCTTATAGAAAAATGTGAGAATTTCAAATTCCTATCATTTATCGAAATCTGTTTAGATTTTAAACTTATATGCACTGACCCTCCTGTAATGAATATGTACAAAGTCACAAAGACTTGTCAACAGTCATTATAAGGTATTCCAATGGAGATCAACTCCATGGAAACTATGTCTCATATTCAAAGTACATTGCTTTAGACATGCTTCTTGCATTAAGTTTTCTAATCTTACACAGATAACTTCCACCTATGGAGACAACTCCATATTCTCATTTTGACTATCACTTCTGAATAAGAGATGCCTCTTTTCAGAATATGTCAATATGGTCCTTCCAAAATTAGCACTATACTTCCAACTATCCCTGAGCAACCAATCTTTGGTAAACCTCAGATTGTCCTCGACAATTGCTTAATCATTTTAGTCATATCCAATTCTAGACCTTTTCCCTTCTTAATGCCTCTAGGCATTTGGAAAAATTTAGAAATGACAAATATTATAGCACATGCAATCGATCCTGTACCCAAAGCAAATGGTACACGATTCATGATGTCTCACATAAAGACATGATTCTAGACCAGTCTTTTGCTACAATATTTTTATTTGCCATGTTTTCAAAATTTGACTATGAAGAGGGATGCCGTAATCATAATCGAATTTTGAGAACGCAATATAGAATTTCCTTAAGTTGAACCAATACAACATGAAATTCATATATATATTCTTGACTAAAGATTATTAAGGTCTCAATCTAAGCCTTTAGAACTGAAATGAAGTATATCCTCTCCCTTAATTATAGCAAAACAACTTTTTCAATCCCTTAATCATAATCGAATTTTGAGAACGCAATATATAGAATTTCCTTAAGTTGAACCAATCCAACATGAAATTCATATATATATTCTTGACTAAAGATGATTAAGGTCTCAATCTAAGCCTTTAGAACTGAAATGAAGTATATCCTCTCCCTTAATTATAGCAAAACAACTTTTTCAACCCCTGCAACCTCACGAATTGAAACTTTTGTTTTCTATAATTAACATTGCTAACTTGCAATACTTATCATAATTATCATGCTCCCACTAACATGATGATTATTAGCATAACACTCATGCTCCCACTAGCTTTGACATGTATCCAGAAAACAGCTGGACTTCTAGAAGTCAATACTTTATTGACATTCTTACCAAAGTTCAGATTTCTGATACTAGATTGCTTTGATAAGACTTTATCAAAATCATACACCTTATCTTAGATAGATCACAGGTGTGTCTAAACAATTTCAGAACTATGAAAAGGGATGCCATAATCATAGTCTCAATTGTTTAGACCTTTTGCCATTTCTCATAAGTCAATGTTAGTGTGCCGGTTAACCACGCACGCTCCACTAACGACTTTGAGAACTGCAAATATCACAATTGCTATCTACTTAAAATGTACTTAGTGAAAGAATTTCCTCACCATCATTTTCATGAATTGGAGAGAAACCTTATGACACTTAGATTTTATGGTGTATGTGTTCTTATCCATGTGAATTTGTCAAACCATAATCACAAGACTAGGTTAGTGACAAATCCTAACTCATATGGATTGAACTTGTGCAATCTTAATTTCTTGCCACCTGGCAGTACAGGGCCTGCCATTGCTTCCAAGTTGTTATGCAACCAACTGAGAACTTTTAGAACTCCTATGCAAAGCCAACTTTAACTGGAATGGGCACAGAATATGTCAACACGATAGGTTATAAACCTCAAGTCGTGTGCTAGTGAAGAACCTCAGGTTTTATTCTTGATTAGTTCTTGAAATTCTTTTTAGGATCTTTAAGACTCCCACTATCCTCTTGACATATAAGACTATCTTGCCAAAGATTCAAGAGATAGTGCGGATTCTTTATCAAGACAAACACTTCACACAATTGGCCTTAGTTGGTCTTTGTTTTATCCAAAACATCACAACTTACCAATTTCAAATGTACAAGAGTAGGACACTTTTACTCTTACATTTGACAAGTGTTTTAAACCTTTCTTTAAGATATGTCACTCAAGTTACAATCTTGGAGTATGACTCTAAGAATTGTTTTGGAACGAAGTATGACTCATCTTCCTGATCTAACCATTTCAACAATTCATGACTCCTCTTCTTAGTCATAAGAATGCACTAAGATGACCTTTAGAGGACTAATTGTGATATGATTTCTAAATCATTAAGATGATCACAAACATGATACTAAAGTACTCTCCCATCTTTTCAGATTTGAGAAACTTTTATCTTTCTGCCTAATTTGATTCTTCCCATTCGTTCTGCCATACATTGAGACTTTTCCAATGTTTCAAAATTATACTTAAAATTGTAAGTATAACCATATTTACTAAAGTTTAGTAAATCAAATAGTCTTAACGAGCTTTGTGGTGGACATGACCAGTGCACAAGAATGTGTACTCGATCCCTTTAGTCCTTCACTTGACTCACACATCCATGTGAACAAGTAATTAGTCTTGATTTTCCAATGCTTGAAAGTTCTCATTCATCATACTATTCAACTTGCATGATTCCAAGTTTCGGTCCAATTGAAACTTGGGCGATGAGGAACTTTCCTGATTTGGTAAATTTAGACACTACCACAAATGAAAAAATAAAATCCATTTTCCAATATTGCTGTCAGTGGAATCATATAAGCAACAATTTTCCACAAATGCCATTGTAAGGATAATTCAAATAAATAAAATTAAACAATTTTCTTTTATTTTAAAACTTTGCGGAAAAACTTATCCTTACAATCCACATGGAAAATTGTTGTTATCTATTCCTTAGCAATATATCATAACTTCTTAAGCAACTGCTCAAAATTCTGATCACAGAACCATGCGATCGAGATCCATCTTCACTATCAGAATCAGAATATACTTCCTTTAAGTTTTTTCACTTTTCTTTGATTCTTAAAACATCAACATGTGACCCAGTCACATCATGTAACAAGAATCTCATAATAGAAACTTAACAGAGTTAGATAGTGGACTTTAACTGAAGTAGAGTCAATCTTCTTGACTTGATCAACCTTATGATCTTTCAAGTAAATAGGCTGCTTCGCAATCAATGCCCCTTCCTTTGGCAAGAGAAACATAGGGACTCTTTGGGAATGGTACATGGGACTATCGCAGACTTAGCCTTTCTCTTTACCATTTGGTCAACCTAGTTGACTATGGTCAATCCCTTTCCTTGGGAAGAAAAGGCTTTTCTAGATATCCAATGTTACCATTGTCAATGTCCATGGTAGTTTGGGAAGTTGATCTACTAATCAAATTTGCTCTCCCAGTGCTCCAAATTATTGCTGATTCAGCAGCACCAAGCAAATAGATAAGATCATTAAGGGTCATGTCATAGTCTGTTTCATAGTAGTCCCAAAGGAATTCACTATGTGACTTAGAAAGTGATTGAACCACCAAGTTTCTCAAGATTTTGACACCCAACTCTCCCGGCTTGTCAATATGTGACTTCATCTCCAAGATGCGATCACACATAGAAGTTGCTTGCCATTAGGGCTTGAGTGACCTTGAACTTGTGGGTTAGGGAGAATAATTGGAGGAGGTGGAGGAAGAGAAGTATGACTTCCATGAGCCAAACTCGGGAAGTCATATTCATTAGGAAAGCTTGGTTTGGGAAGATCATTGTTGTCTAAACCAGACATCAACAATGGGAGAAATTCACGTAAAGTTGATTTAAGTCCTTAATATAACACCCAATATGATATATTAAGGCTAGGACCCAACAAACTATTTTATAACTTGGAATAGGGATGTCGTAATCCAAGCTATAAAATATTTGAAGGTAGGTGAATGACGATTCACCAATTTCCACCAAGATAAACGAAATGTATTATTAGGTTTTAATTGGTTTTGAAACTCCTAGATTCTTTTGAGATTCATTGAACTTTTCAATGGCATGTTTCAATCTCGAGTGTGCCCTTCAGGTTTTGTGACTGGGATGCCGAGGATCACAAAACAAGGTGTGAAGTAACCATGCAAATATACTTGGTACCCTTAATATTTACCCCTCAATCGATGTGTCGGTTAACCACACACGCTCCAACGATACTATGATAAACATTAAGTTACCCTTTGCCTACCTTGTTAAGTCCAGGTTAGTGTGCCGGTTAACCACACACGCTCCACTAACAGCTTAAACAAAGTGCAAAGTGTAATTTCATGGATTAGCACCTTATTCACATTTTCCTAAGTAACTAAGACTGGGTATTATTAAGAGTTTAGTTACTTAGTATTTATCATTAATACTTTTAATGAAGGGAGAATTATAGTCCTTGTCCTACCCGTTCGGCTAATGACCCTCCACCGGTCAAGGAAGCGGTGGGTGAGAGTAGACACCCATTAAACTGCCATTTTATAGGCAGTAACCTTATACCCCCCTTATAGACCGGCTTCGTGAATGAGGCCTACTATTGGTAAGACGACTTGCTCTTATACATATAATATATTAAACTTTTAATATTATAATAGTATAAGGGTGTATTTTAGACATTTAAAATACTTGGTGGTTTAATCTATTAATTAAACTAAACTTTTAATTTAATTAAACTCAAACCATATCTTTATTTATGGATTTAATAATACTCTTTTAATTAAACGCTTTAATTAACTATTAATAAAGTCCATAAGAGTTAATTTGAATTATTCAATAAAACATCATAATTCCAATTATTAAAATCAAAATTAAAACCATTTAATTAATTGTTTAAGTTATGAACCCAAGAGTTTTAGAATTCAATTCTTTTTTTTTTCATAAAAAGCTTTTTCCAAATTCCAAAACTTGAGGGCAAGTTTTGTAACTCTTGAAAACCTTTGGATTCCATAACTTTTGGAGTTAAATACTTGTTTTATGATGAAACTTTTCATGTTCCATAACTTAAGAACAAGTTATGGAATTCTTTAAAACATTAACTCCAAATTTTGTAACTCCATAAAAACTTTAAATCAATTTTTTTTTAAAAAAAAAAAACTTTCATATCCATAACTTATGGAGGTTTCAAAACACTTAAGATCACAACTTTAAAAAAAACTTTTGAGCTCCAAAATTTTATGACAAAATTTGTAACTCCTTAAAACATTTAGATCAAACTTTTAAAACTAATAAAATAATCATATCATTTTATCTTTTACTAAATTTGACCTAATTCAACTCATATAGCAAATGATTCAAATTTTACAAATAATTAGTTTTTTCACACAACAAGTAATTATCTTAAAATTTGACAAACGTCATGTTTTTTTTTCCTTTTTTTTCAACTTGAAAATAAAACATTTGCATCAATATAACAGAAAACAACTCATGTCTCTGATACCACTGTTGGGTTTTTGAGCATTCTAACACTCCTATGGTGTACATGTAACCCTATAAACCTTGGATCTATGTTTTCTCTATTATACATTCAAATATTAAATATTCCAATGTTTCATCCTAACTAGCATATTATGAAGCACCTATACTATAAAGTTCTAGTTAGATGACATACCTTTGATGTAGCTTGATGTCTTCAAGCTTTAAGAGCTTAGCCCCAATAGTGTGGAAGCCTCAAATGGAATCACAAATCACCGAAACACCTTGGAAGAACTTGAGAGAATATGTATGCACACTAAAATCGGCTCACTCTTATTTTCACACACTTGTGCCAATTTTGTGAGCCAAGGACCCCTTTATATATTATGGAGGATTAGGGTTACATCTATGTAAACCCTAATACCCATGACCTTTCATTTACATAGGATCCATGGGTTAAAAGCTCCATGGACCATCCATGAAAGCTTAGCCCAACCTAAATGAACTTGACCCATTCCATATATATAAGAGTCCATATTTAATTAGTTCTTTTTGATCACTTAATTAATTCTAAATTAATTCTTGATCAATACTAATTAAATAATATGATTCCATATTAATATATTAGAACTTATAATATATTAATATAAATCATAAATATACTATTCTCAAAAGACTATCCATATAAATTGTGCCGGTGAAGTGCAACCCAAATGGACCATGCCGGGTCGGGTCAAGTACATACCAAATATAGTTATGGACTTAGACATTAATCCAACAAAACTAACCACATAATCCAATGAAACTGTTCAATCCCCTACTCAGGAATCTGTACTAGCATGCAATTCATAAATCTCATATATTCAGGCATAACCTAAACAGGCTACCCTACCACTGACTAATCAATACTAGCATGCAGCTCAATAAACACATATAACAGGCATACAAGGCATCCTTCCTAGATCCTTAGCCGTAAACTAGCATGCTGATCACATAATCATATCATAACATAAACGTGTATGGGTAATTTGGGAGAACTTACTTGAGCTCGGCTGATTGCATGCACCACACCCTTTTCTCTTTTTCCCAAAATTCTTATCTTTTCTCAAAGTTCCTTTTTCTTATCCTTTTTCCAAAATTCTTATCTTTTTCTCAAAGTTCCTTTTTATAAAAACGATTTTCTTTGAAAATTTTCATACCAAGTCCTCAGTTTGAATTCAAACACACCCAGAAGTGTATCCGAATCCCTCAAACCAAGGCTCTGATACCAACTAGTAACATCCCAAAAATCATGACCTAAAATTTCGTTTTAAAATCGTTAATCAACCATAATCAAGTCATACATAATTCCTTAGATGGAATCAAGTATTAATTCAAACTTATTTATTTTATCAGAGTAAACATCCCAGGCTAAAACTTCTTGGTGTGTGCCATGCGATCATCCCCAGCTCTTCCCTCCGCTACCGGAAGTACCTGAAACCAAAACTGAAAACCGTAAGCACGAAGCTTAGTGAGTTCCCCATACTACCACATACCAGACATATAACCACATACTGGGCCCCTGCCCGCTGCATCTGGACTTGCCCGACATCGGACTCGCTCCGGCATCGGGGCCCGCCCCGCATTAGGCCCCGTTTGGCATCGAGCCCCGCTCGGTATACAGATCTGTTTCTTTTAGGCCCTGCCTGTCTCTGGGCCTCGCCCGCTAAACACATACAAACATATAACATAACACATAGCACTTAGCTAAACGTACTCTACTTTACTCCTAATCTAAGGCCTCGCCTGACTTGGGCCTTGCCCTTGTCCTGCTGCTAATGAGTCATGGGACCCCGTCCACAGTCCTGCTGATAGTGAGATACGGTCCCCCGCCCACACTCACCTCCCTCCTAACTCGGGCCTCGCCACTGCTCTGCTACTAATGAGATACGGAACCCCATCCATACTCGGCTAGTGATGAGATACGGGACCTCTCCCACACTCACCTCCTTACCAGGCACATACAAGTGTCACAAATACAACAAGTATAATCTAACATTCATCATATAAACCTTCCTCGGGCTTGCCTCGACATCGCGCCTTGGTCCGGAACCTATAAACACTGACACATACAAGAATCACAACTACCTCTAGCATACTAATACTCCTCGGGCCTCGCCCGACATATATCATAAAATGCCTGGGGCTAACCCCCGGGTCTTCCTACTATACATAAACATAATGGGCTGGTATTGTGGCCGTAGACCCATGCACATAGTGAGGAGACTCACCTTGCACTACTGAACCCTGCTGATACTCCTCTGGCTGCTGACTGGTAATTCCCGAACTGCTGACCCTTTCAGCTTCCCGAACTACCAATACCAAACATCACTTAGTCCAATACAATAATCCTTCATAGGGTAGAATGACAATTCTATCCCTAGGCCAACTTGGTCCATAACTAAGGCCCAAACCATAACAAGCCCATGACTGATGGGTACGTTGGGCGTACTCCTTTGTACACTGGGCGTACCCCCTGCCACGTCACTATCTCCTGGCCGCAAACCTTGACCGCAACCCCTGGCCGCAAACCATGGTCGTAAACACAGGACCGTAAACCTTGAGTGATGAGTACATTGGGTGTACTCCTATGTACGTTGGGCGTACTCCCCACTGTTAAGTCACTTCCCATTAAGTGCTTAATACTCTAGTCCAGAGGCTACAATTACATATCCAAGTCCTCATTAATGTCTTAATCCATAAAGTCGACTATTTGGTGGCTTGCAACCCACCAAATGAGACCAAATTCAATAATCTTCCATACCAAGGGCTAGATCTCATGCATGAACACAAATGGGTCCTAAACATTGAAAGTTTACTACTTATGGGACTCATATGACACTAAGGGTGGCAACCATGGACCTAGAAAACGTGTTAAGTCATAAAGGTCCATTCTTGGGACCAAAAGAGTCCATAAACCCACCCTAAAGAGATCTAAAAGATTAATCATCAAGCTCATGACTTTATACCTTAAAAAGGTCTGAAGTGAAGCAACAATCCCAGATCTGAACCTTCTCCCTTGCACCAATACCTTTCCTTGACCTTTGCTTCTTTGAAGAGTGGACCCAAAACACCAAAATGCTCTCACAAAGCCTTCCAAGCTCCAAGAATGCTCCAAGAGGATTAGGGTTTTCGTGGTGGCTATCCAAGGGTGAAATGGAGGCTGACCCTTGAGGCTTATCATTCTTTTTATAGTGGCATGCCCTTAAATTTAGGGTTTCTAGACTCTGGACGTACATTGGGCATACCTCCTGTACACTGGGCGTATGCCTAACGCACCCGCGATCCTCCTCCTTTATACGCTGGGCGTAACCCAGCTTACGCTGGGCGTACCTACGCGCCTTCCACTTTGCATGCATGGTCCTTCCTTGTCAACTTTTTTCATTAGGGACCATTAATGCCAATAACTTCAAAGTATCATAACTCCTTCATTCCAAGTCCGTTTCCGACGAACTTTGTATCCACGAAGAGGTGGTGAGAAGCCCTACGCTTCTAGCGACACACCCCGGCCCAAAACCTCTCGAACAAAAACTCAAAACCCATAAAAGACCGAAACGCCCCTAGCCTTGGCCTCTAAAAACCATAAACGGATACTTTCAGAACAGGGTGTAACACCCGAACCTCAGAGAAACCCTAGAACGCCTCATCTCTTCATCCTTGGATGATTTTGACTTCAAGAAGCTCATTTTGGTGGTGTAAGCTTGGAAGAAGAAAAGAAGAAGTTGCCTAGGAAGAACTTGGGAAGTTGGAGCTCATAGATCTGGAATATCATCATCCTTTGGAACTCTTTGGAGGTATAAAGTTCATAACTTTACTTAAGGGTGCTTAGATCTAGTGAGGTTTAGTGTTGAAGTAATTTTGGTCCAAAAGGTCGAAGCTTTATAGCCCAAATCCGATTTCCAGGCCAAGGGTTGCCACCCTTGGTGCTAAATGATTCTCTAGGTCAGAAAGTTGATACCTTGATGGTCTTAATGGATTCATGCAAGAGATAAGACCATCTTCATGTAAGTAATACATCATTTTTGGAGTTTGAGCTTGTTTGGGCCAAGTAAAGTCACCAAGTCAGTGACTTTATGGATTAGGATGTGGAAAAGGACCAGGATTTGTGATTGTAACTTCTGAACTGGAGTATTAAGCACTTAATGGAAAAAGGACTTAGTAGGGGATTTACGATGAGCGTATGTGCAGGTACGCCCAACGTATAACCTTCTAGCCTGTACGCTTAGCGTACGTGAATGTACGCCCCACGTACCCTGTCAGTTTGGGCTTTGCATTATCGGGCCTCGGTTTAGGCCATGCTTTGGGTCATTGGGCCTTAGTGGGCCATCAGAAGTCAGATAATATGGGCCAAGGAAATGTTTGGGCTTAGGGTAAGGCCCATTAAAGGGATTGGACCAATTTAGCAAATTGGGCCATTAGTGGGCCACTAGTGGGCTTGGGAAGCTTACCTAGTGTTGGGCCTTTTTCATTATGGTTTGGGCCTTAGCTATGGACCGAGTTGGCCTAGGGGTAGAATGGTCATTCTACCCTATGAAGGGTTATTGAATTGGACTAAGTGATATTTTGGTATTGATAGCTCGGGAGCCGAAGGATCAGCAGTTCGGGAAGTTCCAGTTAGCAGCCAGAGGAGTTTTAGCAGGACTTCAGTAGTGCAAGGTGAGTCTCCTCACTGTGTGCATGGGTCTACGACCACAATGTCGACCCATTTAGTTTATGTATGATAGGAAGACCCAGGGGTTAGCCCTAGGCATTGTATGATAGTATGTTTCCGGACCACGGTCCGATGCCGGGCGAGGCCCGAGGAAAGTTTATATGTATGTTATTCTGGACCAAGGTCCAATGTCGGGGCAAGCTTGAGGAATGTTAGTATGATAGTTATACTTGTTGTTTGTGTGATACTTGTATGTGCCTGGTAGGGAGGTGAGTGGGGGCGAGGTCCCGCATCTCATCACTAGCTGAGTATGGACGGGGTTCCGTATCTCATTAGTAGCAGAGCAGGGGCGGCACCCGAGATAGGAGAGAAGTGAGTGTGGGCGGGGGCGGGGGCCCGTATCTCACTATCAACAAGAGTGTGGACGGGGTTCCATGACTCATCAGCAGCAGGACATGGGTGAGGCCCAAGTTAGGCGAGGCCTTAGGACTGGAATACAGTAGAGTATGCTTGCTTATTATGCTAGTATGTTTATGTGATTGTATATGTATAGCGGGTGGGGCCCGGAGACAGGCGAGGCCTAAGAGACAGATCTGTATACCGAGTGGGGCTCGATGCCGGGTGGGGCCCGATGCAGTGGGCGAGGCCCAATTTATGCGGTACTTCGGTCCGATGTCTGGCGGGGCCCGATGCAGTGGGCGGGGCCCAATTTATGCCGGACTTCAATCCGATGCCGGGCGGGGCCCGATGCAGTGGCAAAGCCCAATATGTGTTATATGTGTTATATGTATGGTATGTGGTAGTATGGGGAACTCACTAAGCTTCGTGCTTACGGTTTTCAGTTTTGGTTTTAGGTACTTCCAGTAGCGGAGGGAAGAGTTCGGGTTGACTGCATCGCACACACCATGATGTTTTAGCCTGGGATGTTTTACTCTGATATGATATGTTTAGACATGATACTCTGATTAAATATGTTTTGAATGAATGGTTTGACAATTATGGATTTTATTAAGGTTTTAAAATGAAATTTTTGGTCATGATTTTTGGGATGTTACAAGATTAAACCTAAGCATGACAACACATATTTAACCCCCATGTATCAATAAAATCTCATGCATCTAGGAGGTCATTTCCCCACAAATATCAAAGTCTAACCTCTCTCTTCTCTCCTCTTTAAATTCGGCTGAGACCATCACCACCATATCACTTTTCAATTCAAACTCACTTACATTCCTCATTTCCTCTCAACACTCTAAAATTCCTCACTCTTTCCTCCTAAAAACCGTGATTTTTGGTTGTGCTTTCAAGGATTCTTCATCAAAGATCAAAACTTGGTAAGTTTTGAATGGATTAAATTGTTTCATTTCAAGTTTACACTAAGAATGCTTCCTTATACAACTTCATTTCGTGTTCATGCTTCTTAGAACACCAAAACTTCACCAATCTTCACAAAGAAGCTAGCTAAGACCGAAAATCTCCTTCTCTTATCTCTTCAAAACCGATCAAACCTCAAGGTGAGCTTCATACCCCTTGTTTTCGTGATTTACTATCTTTTGGGGAGAATACTAGCTAGTTTTGTGTAGAATCTTAGTATTTATGCATGCATGTGTATATTTTTCATGATATGTTATGAAACTATGTTAAACACTCATAAACTCGAAATATCTTCCAAGTTTTGAAGATATTAGGAAACAAGTTACTTTATATAACTCACTATGATGCTTGGAAAGATTAAACATGTTAAAAGTTACTAGAAAACCAAAGAAAGTATACAAAAGGGTCATTGTTGATAAAAATGGGCTTTATTTTGACATTCACGGTTTTATTGGGCCAAACGTGTCATTTTTGATAAAAATGGGCTTTTAATGTCATTCTCGATATTAATGGGCCAAAAGTGTCATTTTTGATAAAAATGGGCTTTATTTGTAATTCATGGTTTTATTGGGCCAAAAGTGCCATTTTTGATAAAAATGGGCTTTATTTGACATTCACGGTTTTATTAGGCCAAAAGTCATTTTTGATAAAAATGGGCTTTATTTGACCTTCATGGTTTTATTGGGCCAAAAGTGTCATTTTTGATAAAAACGGGCTTTATTTGTCATTCACGGTATTATTGGGCAAAAAGTGTCATTTTTTATTAAAAATGGGCTTCTATGTCATTTTCGGTATTTTTGGGGCCGAAATGGTTATTTATAACAAAAATGGGCCATTTACGACATTTTAAATTAAAATGGGCCGAAAACGAACAAATAAACAAATACGGGCCATTCTTCAATACTTAAGTCAAAATGGGCCTTATAAGGCCCTTCTATCCTAATTGGGCCTTATATGACACATTTTATGTTAATTGGGTCTTAGTGTAAATTTTATGTAAATTGGGCCTCTCGTGAACATATCGTTAACAATCGACTATTTTGATAACAACGATGAAACAATGAACTATTCTGACACTCTCGATAAAAATGATTACATTTTTACTATTTATGAGTTATAGTAAAAAATATACACTCGTAACATTATTTTAACGCTAAAATAATGAAACACACAATTCGCGTAAATTTTGTTAAGGCTCTTGTGAGACGCACCTTCACCGTACTTACCTTAGTCTACACCGTAAGCCCTGTAGTTATAACCAGAGTCTCCTGGAGGGAGAACGAGAATTTTTGTATAGATCTATACGGGGTTGACACCCCACACCTGAGCTGCTCGCTACAGCTAGACAGGCCAGTCTAGGGTGACAAATCTCTTCTCAGAAATCGACGCCTGAAGAGCATCAAGACAGGCACTCTGTCATATCAGTATGGTTATAACGACTCACATAGAGAATAACAAAACTATTATAAGTTTTACGCTGAATATACCTACCACCCAGTTTTGCAAAGTATAAACACTGTGTTGATTATTTGTACTATCCACCTCACTCCGGTCTTAGGCTTAAGACCACAATTTCTCAAGACACAGAAAATACAGGATTTTCTGGGAATCACTCTCTATACATTTTTCAAACAAGATAAAATAAGGATACACATGCTATTATACAAGATTTGAAACAAAACTCACAAACTATTTTTACAGAAAATATCGGATTTTCTGGAGTTTTCAAACCAATGTAAAGTTTTCATATAAACATGCTTATGATCTCACCAACATTTTTATATGTTGACGCTTTTTAAAATAACTTGTATTCTCAAGAACTCATTAAGCAGGTTGGCAGCTTTGGACTTTTGGGAAATTACCATACACTTGATAATTTTTGGGATGTAATTTATGAATGGATACAATGATGCAAACCATGTATGTTGTTATATTTTATGTATGGTGATGATGATTGTCTATGTTTCATTTATATACAGTTGTTATGATATTACAAAATGAAGTCATTCGCCCCCAGACGTTTCCGCCATTCCGGTTCGGGGTGTGACACAAGAGCTCAAAAACACCACAATGGAGGCTCAAGGTCGAGATTTAGGGTTTAGGAGGTATGGAGGTTGGTAAAGAGGCCAACCCTAGGGATTAAATGAGCTTAAATAGGGTGCAACATCCCAAAACTAGGGTTTCATTAAACCCTCGTACGCCCAACGTACTCCTCGTACGCCCAGCGTACGAGGCCTCGGTCTCACGATCATTCCCTCTTGGTATGCTAAGCGTACATCAATGTACGCCTCACGTACTGCACTTGCACTAGTATGCCATGTGTGCTCCTTATGTACGCCCCGCATTTTAGGGTTACCCTTAAACCCTATAATACTCTGAAGACCATAACTTCTTCATTATAAATCCGATTTTGACGATCCCTATATCCATGAAAAGGTAACGAGAAGCTCAACGCTTTTATCAACTCATCTTTCCTTATAATTTCCCGAACAAAAATCCAATTTCCATAAAAGCCCGAGCTGACCCTTTACCAAAATACCCATTGGCTCCAAAACATAAAACGAACACCCGAATCATTTAAATTACGTCACCCACATCCAAATGGTTCCAGATCTCAATTCCTAAAGGTCCTAAGCCTACTAATACATGATCTTTGATCACCACCCAGAAATAGGAAACGATTCAGGATAGGGCGTTACACATCCATTCTTGTGTCACACCCTCTTCTTGCACCATCCTCCCTTCTTGCGCCATCAACTTTGGTCTTGGTCCAAATCCCCCTTCCCAGAGTTACTTGGCACGTCTTCTTCTCTTCGCATAACCTCTTGGCGCAACATCTGCTTGGCGCACCTCCTCGCTTATGCAACTTCACCGACTCCCCTTCGCAGATCACCTCGCTCATCCTCACCTCTCAAAGTTGTTTGGGGAATCTTTCCCCCTTCGCTTACCTGACTTGCGCCATCAGCACCTCTCGCTTCTTGTGTCATTCTCCTCATGAGCAGCCTAACCTTGTGAGCATCTACTTTTTGGAGCAACATCGGTCATCAAAGCTCAAGTGGCGTATCTCCTCCACCTCGCAAGAAACCCTTTGGCGCACCTTCCTCCCTCGCACGTAACCTACCTGCGCCACAAACCCTTTCTTGTGTCATTCATACTTGCGCCACACCTTTCCTTCTTGTACCATACACCCTTTTGCGCCACACAACTCTACTTGCGCCATTCCCTTCTTAAGCCAACATCGACACTTTTTTTGGCGCATCTGATCAGGTTTCCCACTCCCTTGGAACAACTTCTCACATGCAACAACTCTCATTACCATTGCCTTCTTGCGCCATACCCTAATCATGATCATCACTTGGCGCATCAACAACCCTCGTGAGCAACATTATTTTTTTTGGAGCAACTTCTTATGTTCAAGAACCTCTCTTGCGCCACAAATTCTTCTTGCTCCACACTCAACTAATTCTTTGGCTCAATTCTCATTCTTGGACATACCCTTGGCGCAACTTCCCATTCTCTTGCTCTACATTCCATTCTTGCGGCATCAAACTCTTCTTGTGCCATCATTCCCTTCTAGCGCCATCATTCCCTTCTTGGCCTATCTCCTTTGGCACATTACTACCTTCTCTTCTCTTGATCCATATCTCGCACTACCTTCTCTCTTGCACCATCATCATCTTTTTTTGTTTTTAAAATTTTTTAATTCTTTTTTTAGATAAGTGTTTTTGGATCAAACAACCAATTTTTTTAATAATTTTTTTTATCTTTCAAATTTTAGTATTTATCTGATTTCAAAAGATATCTACAATTCTTTTAAAAAACATATTTTGAAAGTATCATTTTTTTAAAACAAAAAATTTTCTTTCAAATTATTTTTGATATGCTATAGTCATTTAAGGCCAAGACTTAGCAACTTTGTTTTATCATAACACTCGTTGATATCATTTAGCAAAATATCAAGTTTTTATTTATTTTTTCAGTTTGTAGAAAAAGATCAAGTTTTTTCACTCTTATTCAACACTTGACTTTTTTTTCAAACTTCTGGCCTAAATAAAAACAATACGAATTTGCAAGTTATTCCTATCTGTCACTTTACTTTCCTATCCTGACAAAACGATTTTTTGTCTAGATCGCGCAAATTCGAACATTTTTTTTACAAATCAATTCCCATTTTTTTTCTTACCAATTTTCATATTGCTAGTTAAAACTTTGTTTAACAAAATCTTTCAAGTTCGAGGAAGACATTCTCTCAAATAATTTTTAAAGTGTATATGCTTCAACAAAAAAGCAGAGGGGTAAATGTTAAATCAATATTTTTCCTTTTGCACATTTTTTTACAACTCCTTATTTCAGTAACCATCACATAGGGGGAAACTGTTGGAAATATTTTTATGTGATTGTCACTTGAAATAAGTTGAGTATTGATTTACATTTTCTAACAAACATTATCAAAATGTTTCAGGTTAGAAAGATCCTGAAGATTCAACAAGTGTTTGAAGAATCAGATGTTGGAGCACTTGAAGTTGACATGGAGCACTTGCAGTTGACATGGAGCACTTGAAGTTAACTTGGAGCACTTGTTGATATGGAGTACTTGCAGCTTACATGGAGCACCTGTTGAAAGCAAGTTGGACCATCGTGATCTCATATGGCACATCTAGATCATATGTGGAGCATCAATACATTGATGGATCATCAGAACATTGTTGGCACATCCACAACTCTATGGATCAACAAGACGTTGATGGATCAACATGAATACTTGGTGACTCATCTCAAGTCAATGGATCAACATGATTACATTGATGGCTCAACAAGATTGCTCATGGCACATCATGTACAATGATGGCACGTCCAAGTTCTCAATGGCACATTCAGTTCGTTCATGATCCATCATGAACACGTGGTTATACATCTTCAAGTTCAAGACATGTTCGAACATTCAAGAAACAACTCAACTTGATCAATGACACTTCTGGAATTTGATAACATTCTAGAAGACAATGGAGCAACATGATGATCATGATGCTCATCATACTTTCAATATTGATCAAGAAGGATCAAGAGAAATGAAGACTCAAAACTTGGATGGAACCCTAATGGAATACTAACGGAATTGGAATATTCCATCCATTCTCCGTTAAGTAGGGCAAAGGTGTCAACTGATGACTAAGTCATGATGACGTGTCAACACTTGATTGGTCAATCCATGTCATAGGCTTTTCCAAAGCCTATAAATATGCCCCTTGGGCTCCATTATAAAGTTGCTCTTCCTTGTTTATTTCTGCTCATTCTGCTTATTTGCTGTTTAGACTAGTTTTCAGAGAGCCATTTGAGTGTTTTAGTGAGTTTACCATTCAAACACTTGTAACTGAATCTTTATGAATATGAGACACATTTGAATCATTGATCTTGAGCACATAAAACATTTTTATCATTAACTTGGTAGATTCACAACTCTTTATTTTCTGCATTACTTGCCACTTGACGATTCTGAAACTCTGTTTTAGTATTTTTCAACACTTGGACTCTTCAAGTCTAGGTTTACTGAATTTTCATCATATCATCACATATTGCACATATTCAGGAAGTAAGATAGACATTCAGATGTTTGTTCCTACTTGAAAGTAATATATAAAACAAGAACCATGCAATAAAGTCGGACCAAGAGTTCTTAGGCTATCTCATTCAGATTATATGAAACCCTCACGGAATATACTTGATGTTCTACTAAACTCACACAACCCATAACCGAATAACCCTACTAGATATACTTACAATAGACTATCCTAGACTCTCACCTAATCGCATGCCAATAGAACACAGCTCGACACGCCAACGAAGCAAGGCATATGACCTTAGAAAGATCTGAATAGATTACTGAAAATACCATGCTAACCCACTAATACTACTAACCCCAGGGAAATTTTTCAAAATCCACCGAGTGCATTACCACCTGCCTTAACTGATTCGGCCCAAAACTAACTTCCCTCCACCATGGTCGTACTTGGAGCACTTGGCGTAGAGTCCCTTTCTTACTAGAACCCTTAATACTTTATGCTAAAGACCCTCAAATATCCTCAGATGTCGAGGAAAAACACCATAACCAACCGATTAACATGGGTCAAACAATCTCATTCCATCAATCTTATACATACTACTGATACATTAACAAATCTAAAATGGTATCACTATAACTTTTAATGACCGTAACCTATATTGAAGGCTGTCCTCTAAACCCCCTGTTCTCACTCTCATTTGATGATATCCGAAAGAATGTCATGTGAAGAAAATACACATCCCCTCTGATACTAATAAAACATTTGATGATCCTTGGCAATATAAAACTGATCCTTACCGCAAGCTAACTGGATTCCCTAAATCCATTATACATCTTGAGTTAACCATCCTTCTTCTTCACGAAAGTACTCGACACTCCCTATGGTGTATTACTCGATAAAGTGAGTTCCTTGTCCAGTAGCTCCTATGCTTCAAGGACAACTCATGCATTTATGAAGGAACAAATCTATATGTTGTTTTGGCTATCCGAGCCGCTACTATTATCTAATCAATTCCGGAATTCTTATAGACACTTGGAAGGAAAGTCTGGAAAATCCCTAAGAAGCACATTGGAAAAAAAAAGTTGGGCACTCCGATGATAGACCGCTTCCTCTCCTCATCTGTATAACAATAAGCATTAACCATCAACCCGTATAATCGTGCTGCAAGTTCTTGTTGCACTTGGTGACGAAACCGAAAGTCAAGCTGCTCTTTGTACCCTCATTTTGCATAATCATTTTCCCCCACTTAATGTACGAAATACCATCGTCTGTCGTCCAAAAACATCATAGCCCCGAACCGGCCAAACCATTACATACAATCATTGATTGTCAAAGACTACAACTAATATAGGATCACATATTCCTTTGAATAATTAACTCTACCCTAGAACCCTATTAGACAAGAACAAGCAGTAGGGATAAGTCAAAATTCTAAGCCTATGTAATTCAATTATGCATAGTCCCCTAATTAATAACTGAAAGAAACTCTTGAATGTCTCACCAATGATTTCACTGCTCCCAGAGTAACATGAAGCCCTTGCAATAACAAAGTGATATGGTCGCACAACTTGCTCACTAGTCCACCAACTAAGATAGGATTAGAGTCGACCGAAACATACCACTCAACACGAGCATAAAAAGAATTAAAAATTTTCATCATAACATAACAATCATAACATAAAAGACACACCAACAACAACGGGTGTTGGATTCCATACACAACAATTCATAACATTTGCAACATTCACACGTTTGCAACTTTCGCATGTGATGATTTTCTTGGAAACCATTCACAATCATTCATTACATTTGCAACATTCTCATTTAGATATCCAAGTCAATTTCAAGTTTTCAGACCACACACAAGTCTCAACCCATCCGATATAGATGCATATGATCGTGATTGCAACCAATTTTAAAATCAATATATTTGTTTCCATATCCAAAACATATTATGAAAATCATTTTATGAATGCACCTAATAATATTTATATTGTTTCATCTAATAAATGCAGATAGTAGTTAAAACTAGGAAGAATCAAAGTGAAAAATATAGTATATGCATGTATTCTTTGTAATGAGCCCATGTTAACTTGTTGTAGATGCACTACTTCACTTAGTGATGATCGAATGTCCAGTGATCAAATAAGTAGAGTGATTAATTGCAAATTACTTTTTAGATACTTAAACCAAAGTATATAAATCTAAAATACTCATTTTCTATAATTTATAAGCTTATTAAAGGTAATGGAAGCAACCAAAGTGGATTGGATAAACAAATCATGTGTGCAAAGCAAAGTCATACTCAGTCAGTGGAACTTCCTAACATCACCACTTTGAGTTTTTTCTTCCATTTAGCTTCCAAAACTCATCCAAATCAATCTTAACTCCCTTTAAATCCTAATAACTTTGGATGATTACTAACATTCAAATACCTTTTTAACACTAAATTAACACATCATTAACATATCTAATTCATCAGTGAAAGAACGATGTTCATTATCTTCTAATTAGAACTTTAAAATCTAAGACATGATTACTAAGTTGAAATCTCTCTAATTTTGATTCCTAGATTTATCACTTTAAACTATTAAATTTGATTATAGTCACATTTTTTTTTGTAGTTATTCAAAATCAATTTCAATAACTTATTGTCATATATTTTATAAACAAGTAATTCTTCATAAATAAAAAAAGTTAACTAATGTCTATATAACTAGTAATTGAGCCCGTGCTTTGCTGCGGATTTTACATGTTTTTGTTGTGTATTAGGAAAGTGGAGGAGAGAAGATATCATTTTACAAAATAGAAGGGTTGCAGGCCATAGATTATACAAAGTTAAAGATGAAAGATGAAGGGGTGAAAGTGACATTTTACAAAGTTGAAGGTGGAGGGGGTGAAAGTGATATTTAAAAAATAAAGGGATGTAAAATATTATTTTACAAATAGAGGGGTTGCAAGTAACGGATTATAAAAAGTTGAAGGATTAAAGCTGCACTTTTCGCATTGACATACTTGTACATTATACATTAACAATTATAATATTAGCTATAATGATTTTCTGTGTTGACAGTGTGAAAGTAACATTTTAAAAAAGAGGGGTGAAAAATGCATTTTACAAAGTAGATGAGAGAAATATACTACGAAATAAGCACGCAAGTTTAGAAAATGAAGGGATGAAAGTGATATTTACAAAGTTGAAGGCGGATATAATGAAAGTGATATTTTAAAAAGTAAATGAATGAATGGGTGAAAGTAACATTTTACCAAGTTGAAGGTGGAGGGGGTGAAAGTGATATTTTAAAAAGTAAATGGATGATTAATATCATTTTAAAAAATAGTGGAGTTGTCACTTCTACTATTAGCTTCAATGAATTTTACGGGGATGCCGATAAACACAAAAGTTTAGAAAATAAGAGGTGAAAGTGACATTTTACAAAGTTGAAGGTGGAGGGGTGAAAGTGATATTTTAAAAAAGTAAAGCATTTAAAAATATCATGTTACAAAATAGAAGGGTTGCAAATGACGTATTATACAAAGTAGGGGTTGCAAGTGACAGATTATACAAAATTGAGGGATTAAACTTGAACTTCCCGCATTAAACACTTGTACATTATGCATAAAGTCATATACTTGTAGCTATAGTATATATACCCAATCGAGTAGAATTTTATAACATTGGTATAAATATGAACTTAAAGCATATAACGAGTCAAGTTTGTTAGAACGCAACTCCAATTCAAAGCCTTTGCACTCTTTTTTTGTGTTAATATATATACAAATTTTTGGTGTATATTTTTTGGGTCCACTCACCTAGCACCAATTTTGATCAAATAACCTTTCCTTTGAGTAAATAAGATTACACCAAAGATATATATAAAAAAATAAATCGTACAAAAAAAAAAAAAAAAAAAAAAAAAAAAAAAAACAAACATCAATTCACTTACACATTCTCCTTAGGCAAAAGGATTTGATTCAACCTTCTGTATCTGCAAGGATGTTCATTCAAAGAAATAAGTAAGATTTAATTGTTTCATGTAGATTAGTATATTACCCTTTTTGTAGATATAAATTATACCTTATTTACAAGCATGTTAACTTGTTCTCTGTACATTTCCTTCACGTCCACAATATCGGCACGAAGTTCTTCAAGCTACACAAAACAAAAGGTCATTTTAATATTTTTTTTTCAGATATAATTAATAAAATAAATATGTTAAATACGTTGATAGTTATTGCAAGTGTTTGTACCTCTTCATCTCGTTCGCCCATTAACTCTAGTGCAGCAGAGTGCCTGATTCTTAGTGCTTCTAGCTCAGCCTTAATGCTAGGAAGCAGAGCCACTTCTGACCTTAGTTTTTCACACTAGACAAAAAATAATACCCCAGATAAGAAATGGATTGTGACTTCTTTTTCTTTTTTTCTTTTTTGTTATGAGGGGACATAAGAAAGCATACCTCCTTGGTCATTTTAACCAATTCCTCACTAAGAGAGTCACGAATAGATTCCATGGATACCTAAAATGAATGGAATGGAATTGACATATAGACCATGAAGGTGATGATATAGTACATATATACCAGATAGGAGAATACAAAAAAGGGTAATAAAACTGTAAATTTTTGGGCCTATTTGGTTGGATGGAATGCAATGCTGAAGGTAATGGAATGAGTCATGTAATGTATTACATTACATGACCATATTTGGTTGGGTTGTAGAAATGGAATGAACTTTCACATGAATTTTCTATATTATATATAAAACGAAGGTATAGTTTTGACATTATTCTAAATACTTATACTTTAGAAATTATTATTTACAAAACTAAAATTTTCAGAAAATAAAATTATAGTTTAAACTAAATATGAACTCTTTAAAAAATTAAGATCACTAGATTTTTTATGAATAAAAAGGGGTTAAATTACAATTTTTTATTCCATGGAAAAACAAAAAAAAAACACCTCTTGCTTACCAATCTAGACATGTAAGATTGGAGTTCACCCTCCTTTTGGCGTAAAGCAGCTTGGAAAACATTTGGGGTACTCATGCTCTTGAAATAAAAAGGAGTTTTAGTAGGCTCGCTGGGACTTCTTTCAGAGAAAGTATAAGATGAGTCCAAAGATGCTTGTAGAAACAAACTCTCCTCCATGCTACTTAAACTGCTAGCACTTGAAAGTCTGCGAGTCAACCCTGAATAGCAAGTTTCAGTGTATTAAGTGTTGTGTTCCAGCCTCCAAAGCTACAGTAGCCACCATTGTTGACAAAATGAAGCCTACGAGACAAGTTTTTCTTCCCACTCTATGATGAACACAATTAATGAATGCAACTACAATGGTGGCTGCCAAGACTATAAATAGAGACTTCATTCTTCAGTTGTATGCATCCCAAAAACACAGAGAAACAGATAGTATAACACTTAGAGTGAGAGTGTTAGTGAGAGGTTGGTCTTTTGTAATAGTTGAGTGTGAGAGTTGCTCCTCCTATTGTAATTCTATTTTCGTGTTTAATAGAAGAGTTTTCAAACCCCAACAACTGGTATCAGAGCTTGGTTCGGTGTCCAGGGAATTCTTTACGAATTTCTCTGTTTTTTCGTCAAAAATTTATTGTCTCAAAATCCGTTTTTGAGTACACCGTTGGAAAGGGCTTGTTTCAAGGATTCCGAAAATATATTTTTCGTAATTTTTTGACCACCAGAAGTCCCTCAAAACGTTGGTCAAAGTTGGTCAAATCTCGCCGGAAAAGTCGCCGGAAAAACCAGGTGGCCGGAGAAGACTGCCGGGGAAGAAGGAGTGACGTCATCAGTGAGGTCATCATTGACCAGAATTTCAGGAAGTTGCAGTTTAGCCCCTGAAGTTCCAGAAAATTGCAGAAAGGTCCCTCTGTTTCTGAAAAACTGCAGTTCGGTCCCTGTTCTTCTGAAAACATCTGTTTTGGTCCCTGGAGTTCTGAAAAGTTTCAGAAAAGTCCCTGGTTGGCAGAAATATTTCAGATTGGCCCCTGTAAGTTCCGAAAATTACAGTTTAGCCCCTATAGTTCTAAAAAGTTACAAATTAGCACATAACTTTTCAAGAAAGTATATTTTGAGCCCGAAAAATTCTACCCCACCATTTTTGACGCTTCCGAATCCAACAGAGAGCTTGGTTTTATCTAATTTTTCCACGAAATATTTGTAAAATAAATTTGCAATTATTTTCGATGGAATCTATAAGTACGATTACGATGGTTCGACTTACGCCCACAAATTACAACATTTGGAAGCCAAGGATGGAAGATTTGCTTAATCTGAAAGATTTAGCAGAGCCTATAGAAAAGCAAGGCGTCAAACCCAACACGAAGACAGACGAAGTTTGGACAAGAATAAACAGGAAAACGGTGGCACAAATTCGACAGTGGATCGACCACAGTGTTTTTCATCATGTATCTCAAGAGACAGACGCGTACAAACTTTGGGAGAAGCTCGAGAATATGTATCAGGCAAAGACGGCACGCAACAAGACCTTGCTGATGAGGCGCCTTGTAAACCACAAGTTACGAAGTGGTACGTCCATAACCGAGCATACGAGTCAGTTCCAGGATCTCGTAAACCAGCTCGGTGCTGCTGATTGGGTTCTCAAAGACGAGGAACAAGCCATATTGCTCTTGAGTTCTCTACCAGATAATTGGGAGACGCTTGTTGTGACTCTCAGCAATTCTGGCCCCGGTGGTAAAGTGACAATGGAGATGGTCACAGATGCCCTAATGAACGAGGAAGCCAGAAGGAAAGAAGTTGATACAGACCAGTCTTTTGCCCTCGTGTCAGAAAACAAAGAAAGAGGCGGAGGCAGAACTGGAGGCCGAGGTCGAGGTAGAGGCAGAGGTAGACATGGTCAAAGTAGAGGAAGATCCCAAGATCGTGGGAAATCACGAGATCGAGGGAAATCGCGAGAGCGAGGTAAATCTTCAAATACATGGTTCGAAGGCTATTGCAATCATTGTAATTATTATGGCCACAAAAGAAGTGATTGCCGAAGGTTCTTACGAGAGCAGCCCGAGACAAGCCAGAATCCAAGCAGGGAGAATGGTGAAACCATGGTCACCATAACACAAGACGTTGCCCTTGTTACATACGAGGAGGAAGCATGCCTACATGTTGAAACTTATGATGATGAGTGGGTGATTGATAGCGCTGCATCATATCATTCGACTCCAAACCGGGATTTATTCAGTACTTATAAACCCGGAGACCATGGTACCGTGAAGATGGGAAACACCAGTTTCTCAAGCATTGCTGGTATTGGTGATGTGCATTTAAAGACCAATGTTGGATGTACATTGGTGTTGAAAGATGTTCGGCATGTCCCAGAGCTGAGAATGAATCTTATCTCTGTTGGAGCTCTTGGCGTCCAAGGATATGATAATCAATTCAAAAATGGCACCTGGAAGTTGTTGAAAGGTGTTATGGTTGTTGCAAGGGGACAACTTGATGGTACTCTTTATAAAAGTCATGCAAAGTTGCTTCAACCAAGTCTCAATGTTGTTAAAGAAGAGACATCACCAAACTTGTGGCATAGAAGACTAGGCCACATGAGCGAGAAGGGATTGACGACTCTTGTAAAGAAGGAGTCCATTTCAATGGCAAAAGATGTTGCCTTGGATCCTTGTAAATACTGCCTATTAGGGAAACAACACAGAGTTTCCTTTAGCTCCACAAGAAAGAACCGCTCTGAGTTGCTGAGCCTTGTCCACTCCGACGTATGTGGACCCATTGAAGTAGAATCTCTTGGTGGAAGCCGGTATTTTGTGACATTCATTGACGATGCGTCACGAAAGGTATGGGCATACTGTTTGAGAACGAAGGACCAAATATTGGACCGCTTCAAAGCTTTTAATGCAATGGTGGAAAGACAAACAGGCAAGAAGCTAAAATGTCTCCGATCAGATAATGGAGGCGAATACTATTCCCGTGAGTTCTCTAAATACTGCACGGAACATGGTATCAGACATGAAAAGACTGTCCCACGAACCCCACAACACAATGGTGTAGCAGAACGGATGAATCGCACCATTGTTGAGAAAGTTCGATGCATGCTCAGCATGACTAAACTCCCAAAGCCATTCTGGGGTGAAGCTGTATTGACATCTTGCTATCTAATAAATAGGTCACCTTCCGCTCCATTGAATTTTGAAGTTCCGGAGAAGATATGGACGGGTAAAGACATATCATATTCTCACTTGAGAGTATTTGGGTGCAAAGCGTTTGCACATGTATCAAGTGAATTGCGGAAGAAATTGGACCTCAAATTCACTGCATGCATCTTTATTGGATATGGAGATGAAGAGTTCGGGTACAGGCTATGGGACCCAGAACTAAATAAGGTTATTCGAAGCAGAGATGTGGTTTTTTATGAAAACCAGTATTATGATTTCAAGGCACCGGTTAACAAGCAACAAAGCTCCAAAGTTTCAGATATAATATCTAAAAATAAAGATGATGTTTCCACTGAAGAAGTGGATGAAGAAGTCGATGATGCAGATCAAGAAGGTGTTGAGCAGGGGGAGCTTCCACCCCTGGATAATTCAGATCCACTGCCAGAAGTTGCAAACGAAGGAACTCAAGTTAGACGATCTGAACGAGTACGTGCTCCATCAACAAGATATCCGACTTCAAACTACATCCTTCTTACTAGTGAGGGGGAGCCAGAGAGTTTTCAAGAAGCTCAATCTCATATTGACAAAGCAAATTGGCAGAAGGCCATGGAAGAAGAAATGAATTCTTTGCAGAAGAATCAAACATATGAGTTGGTAAACCTCCCCAAAGGAAAGAAAGCCTTGAAAAACAAGTGGGTTTTCAAACTGAAGAAAGACGGAAAGGGAAATACTATGAAGTATAAGGCAGACATGTTGACAAAGGTGGTGACACAAGAGAAACACAGACTATGTGCTGACATAGTTGGGATGAGGATTGTTGGACGGAGACTGGAGGGGGAGATTTGTTGTGTTCCAGCCTCCAAAGCCTCCAAAGCTACAGTAGCCACCATTGTTGACAAAATGAAGCCTACGAGACAAGTTTTTCTTCCCACTCTATGATGAACACAATTAATAAATGCAACTACAATGGTGGCTGCCAAGACTATAAATAGAGACTTCATTCTTCAGTTGTATGCATCCCAAAAACACAGAGAAACAGATAGTATAACACTTAGAGTGAGAGTGTTAGTGAGAGAGTTGTTTTTTGTAATAGTTGAGTGTGAGAGTTGCTCCTCCTATTGTAATTCTATTTTCGTGTTTAATAGAAGAGTTTTCAAACCCCAACATTAAGGAACACAAAAAGGAAATAATATATTAGAGAATATATAAATAAGATACTCTCACCATTCTCAGGGATATATTTGGTTTTGGCTATGGAAGTCGGAACTTGAAGGCGGGGTGTTTTTTCTAGTTCCAAACGTGCAGCTTTTTCGCGTTCTATTTCCTGTAATAATCAACAACATAATTTATGTTAACATATGCCACATCATAAAATTTGTATTTATTTTACAAAATATTATTTTGGAAGATAAATGATTTGGAGAATTATTTGTAATATTTATAAGTTGAGGGACTATTGTGTCCTTTGGTCAACGTTTGTAGCAAATGTGTGAAAAGGAAAAAGAGGTTAAAGCTGTTAAATAAGAGTTTAGAAATCATATTCTCATACTTTTTTATGGAACTCACAAATCCTAGCACATTCTATCTCAAAGGTAGATTTGTGAAAGTAGGAATTGGAGCTCTGAGGTGTGAAGCAGAGTTGTATAGCACGTCAAAGGATGGGCTGTGCACATCACTGATTAAAGTTTACACTACTCGGTATTATGTTTTATCATATTCCATTTTATACCTTAGTTTACTTGAGAAGTGAAGAACATGAAAATCATTTACGAGAATCAGGAAACTTTGAAACGAGAACGGTTGTTCGTAAAGTTTTCTAAATGTGAATCAAGATGAAATTAATGTAGATCCATCGAAGATGGAAGCCACCATGAATTCGGTACCATCAAAAACTCGACCGAGGTATATGGTTTCCTTGGTCTAACGGGTTACTAAAAGAGACTTATTCAAGATTTCTCACAAGTAGCCACTCCGCTAACTTCATTGATATGAAAAGTAATCAAGTATGCTCGGACTATAAAAGAAAATGAAGCATTTTTTACAACGGGGAAAAGAGTATGTGAAGCTCTTGTTCCTTCGTTACTTGAAGGAGTGGAAGACTTTGGAGTCTATAGTAATACTTCAACACTCGAACTTGGGTGTGTGCTTATGCAATGAGATAAATTGATTATGTATGCACTGAAACAATAAAAAGAGGCCGAAATGAGATATACAAATCATGACCATGAATTGGCGGCAATTCTATGTCCCTTCAGGAGAGAAGAGAAATTACTTGTATGAAACATAGTGCAAGTTGTGCACTGATTATAAGAGCCTACACTATGTCTTCAATATCAAATGGAATTAAATATGCAGCAAAAAAGGTGGATGTAATTGATCAGTGACTATGATTGTGAAATACATTGTCATTCGGAAAAGAAAATGAAAATGTATTAGTTGATGCTTTAAGTCACAAGAAAAATGAAAGTTGATCCGAACAAAATCTATGAGGTTTGAGTTGATATCTACTTTGATCAAACGTAACAAAGAAGCTCTAATTGAGGCTTTAAATGAAGACCAACATCAAAAATGAAAATTTAGGAAAGAAAACAATACTTGAAGAAAATGGTTGAGGATTAAAAAGGGATAGTCATAAGTCATATAAGTCATATGAGATTCTCCGGTTAGAGGAAAATTCCTCGACGAATCAAAAGAAAACTATGATGGATTGTGTAACACCCTGTTTCGAGTCGTTTCATGATTCGGGGCCGTGACCCGAAGATCAAGTATCATAAGACTTTGGGCTTTGGATCAAGTATTATAGACGTCATAAAATATTTGAACCCGATTTTAGAAGCAGTAGAACAAAGATCCCATACATCAGAGTGAACCGATTCAAATGGGGATGCAACTTGTTTATTAGCTCTAATGCTCACATGAACACGTTGATGTTTATCAAACTGACACGACTCACAATTTAGGGATGATAAATGACTAAATTGGGGATATAGTTTCTTCAAACTTTGAAGAGATTGTTAACCCAAACGACAATGTAATGAAAATGGAGATAATGATATGAATCCTACTTAGGAATTTCGGTACCTCAAGTTCATATACATAAAGTTCACCTGATTCTCGTCCTCTACAAATTATATACTTTGTTGAAAGATCTTGAAAAACGCAATAATCAGGAAAAAAACATGACACTAGAATTCAATCAACGAGTAATTTTACTAACGGATAGCAAATCAAATGAGAAGTTAGGAAGGCTTAACATCGAAGATAATGAAATAGATGTGGCAAAATCAACGTCACCAGATCCTAGAACTCGAGAGGTAGACCCATCACAAATGGTAACGTGGGATGTAGATGTATGAGTATAGTAGCCTGTCATGTGATCTGAAGCATCTGAATCAATGACCAGTTAGAGTTGGAGGCAGAAGACAACAAATATTTACTAGAGTTGCCCGTCTCACCAAAAGCAGAAACCTATAAATGTGAAATTTTGTCTCTAGAAAATTGAGCATACTCTTCTGCAAATATAGTAACAGTAACACAACCAAAAGCAGATCTATGACCAAAAGCATGAATTTCAGGTGTAATAATAGAACCAGAAACAAGAATTTCTTGACCATTCTTAATCATTTTCTGATCTCCTTAAGGATCAGGTTAGAACTCCAAGTGGTGTCAGCAAAAGAAACAGTACACTCATAAGGTGCCCAAATCGAAAAAAATCAGAAACGCCGCACTGACAGGGTGGGTGAACAGTCCCGATGAACAGTATCTTGAAAAACAAAATTGTGCTCAATGCAAAAAATTCTCCAGCCCTAAACCTCACTCACACCATGTAAACTAGAAAGAGATTGAAGGTGAAAACACCTTATTGATTGTTCATCTTTACAAGGAGAAAGTAGAAGACTATATATAGAGGAAGGAATGCTAATCATAGGAAACCCTATGGGACCATGGGCTAAGTGGGCCTAAGCTAATACGTACAATATTTACATTCTAACAAATTAATACAGGGAAAAGAGGGTGTTAATTACAATACCTGTTGAAGAAGTTCGCGTTGTGTCAATGCTTCTTGCAGTTCTCGCTTATGTTTCTTCTTAAGTACCCTCATCTCTTCTTGGAGTTGACTAGCATGACAATTATGAGTATCAGCTTCCTCTTTTAGAACCAAGTACTCCTGCCTGCTTTCCGATGCTCTTTGTCTTTCTTTCTCAAGAGACCTAGTTAGTTGTGTTTGCTCAGATCTCAAACAGGATATCTGCAACACATTATGATTATAATAAGCTGCAACTTTTTCATGGCTCAATCAAATCAACCAAAGCACCTGAGCTTCAAGAACATTTATTCTAGATAATGTTTGGGATAATCGTTCATTAACAGCACGGTTTTTCTCCTCTAAGGCTGTAGCTTTGGCCTCTGCATCCTGCAACATGAGCTATCAGGGAAGTCTATGGAATAAAGAATTATTAATACTCTAAAAATCAAAACGATATATATATGCTATTTATGGGACCTGAAGCCGAATGTTTAGTGATCTCTCCACAGCAGCCCAGGCTTCTACTTTTCTAGAAGTTGTTTCCTATTACCAAAAGAAGGTCAGTGAAAAAACAATGAAGCTCAAGGAACAATGTAGCAAAACAAAAGAAACCTGCATAGCTTCAATCTGCCTCAAAAGAGGTCTTGTTGATTCAGGAACTTGCATAACCAGCTCTTCACATCTACGCTCACTTGCCTGATAAGAAATAAAGCATATATATACAGGACTAGTTATCTAACAAAAGAAGGAATAAAATGTGTAATTAGTGCCTTATTTATAGAAACAAAAACTGTGAACACATACTTGATATCGTTTTTGGAGGTCATCAATTTCTCTCCTTAGCATATCTTCTCTATAAATTTCCTGCAACGAGAAAATATATTACTTTAGAAAACTTTACAGCATCCATAATAGGAGCTTTTTGGTCAAATAAGCTTAGACTAAATCAAATCTCCTATCGCAGAGCTATTTTAAACCCATAACTTGTTCACACAGGTTTCTGCAGTTACAAGATCAAACATAGGAGGTTTTTCATTGTTTTTTCTTTGCTTTTACTCTTTTGAGTTTATTAATTACATGTAAAAATTGCTTTTTTGTTTAATTTAATGTAAAATATTATATATTACATTTAAACTTACAAAACGTTTTTTTTTTTTAATTTGAATTTTAAGTATTAGAAATTTGGTAACATTTGCAGATACATAAAGTTGTACTAAAAAAGCCTCCTATTAATGCGGACCAAATTAACTAAAGTATTTCAAGCAAAAACCTGTTGCTCCTTTCTGCACAGAGTTTGTCTTAATTCTTCCAGAGTTTGAATTAGCATAAATTCTCGTTCCCCGGCCTCCTTTAGGCGAATCTCTAGTTCAGTTCTCACTTCATCATTTACTCGTGCCTCTGCTACTGCTTTTGCTTCCTTGGCTACACTTAATGCATTCAGATAATATTCCTTTTGTGTTTGAAGTTCAGACTGGTTTTTCTCTCTTGTTTCTTGCAGCAGTTTCTCTGTGGCTGCTTTGTTACTCTTTAAACTTTCCACTTTGTTCTCTTCAGCCTTAAAGTTATTGAAAATGTTACATAAAATTAATGATGGGGAATAAATGATAAAAATATGACACGACATTGAAACAAGAAAGGAGAAAATTTGGGTACGATGAACTATCTGTGATTCATCTTACTCTACTGGTTTTGTGAAAAGAAAAATAGAATAGTTGTGATCCTTGTCAATGGTAAAAGTAACCTAACATTGTTCTGAAATGCTATTATCATTTAAGGAGCTTCATAATGTATATAATTTTCAAATCATGGTATGTCAAAAGCACAAGACAAGAAACTTTGCTATGTTCATCACTTTATTGATGACAAGGGCACATATAAGACAAAAACAAATTTAAAAAAAAATGAAAAAAGGTGAATGGTTGAGTGGGGCAACCTTTGCTTCCGTGCCTTAGACACATGGGAACTGTCCATTGGTTGTTTTGTTTTTTTTTAATATAAATATATTTGATTATAAATTAGATTTTATTTTTATTTAGAGAAAAAAATACACTGAAATTTCGTAATTTTGTCCCCTCCTCAAATAGAGATTACTATTGTCATATTTTCATGTACAATCCAAAAAAATCGGAATCTTGTGTTCTAGTTTTAGCTTATTTTCAATTATGAAAAAAAGAATAGTTAAATTTTTTTTGCAATTAAATAGTTTTTTTTTGTTATCTTTAATAGAATAAAATTTAATAATAGATAACAATTTTTTTTAACAGAATGTTGGGTTGCGGATGAAGTATAGTAATTTAAAAAGATTAGTTATGTAAATTAATGGATGAAGGAAAAAAAAGTTTTTTGATAGTTCTATCGAATGAAAAAAAAGGTGTTGGCCCAAAATAGTAGAACCAAAACCACAAACATTTGGATGCAATTCATCCACACTCATGGCCTGTATGTAAAATACTTTCTGGAAACTATCTTAACAAAAATATAGTCGCAGGGTAGAGAAGTAATTACCTGTAGCTTGCTTATAAATCCTTTCTTCTCTTCTTCAAACTCTCTAATCTAGGGATCTCGCAAAACAATGTTCAAATAATAAGAAAATATACAGCTGAATATTTACAGGGTCCAAAGGAAAGATAGTATATGACATAACATACCTGTGCCCGTAGTTTTCTTATTGTAGACTCTTGAACAGCTTGTTTCTTTGAAAGCTTTTCACCTATATGAATGAAAAAGGAATAGCATCATCATCTGTAGTATAGAAAATGTGGTCTTTGAAAGCTTCATCTAGAACTTGGGAAACCTCTTTTCTAGTAGTTAGCTATTTCATTACCCTCTTCCATAACTTGAGTGATTATGTCATCCTTTTCCTTTAGAAGTGCAGTGGCATCACTTCTTTTATTTTGTTCTCTACGTAGTGTATCCCTTTCTCTTGTAAGAGCATAAACCTGAGTCATTGAAGCTGAGTTAATATATAGCAACTAAACATCAGAAATATTAGTTATATGGACCATGACAGAACAACCTACATAGTCAAAAGTAAAATATCCCTTCACAGAAATTGGGCTAGCCCAATTTACTCAAGATTTATGGTGAAGTGCTATAAGTTGAGAGTTCATGTAAGTATATGTAATAATTGAGAATTATACGATAGTTAGATGAAGTATATGGACTTACACTAAAGATCATGTAAGTATATGAGCAAGTTTCCTTTGGGAATGTTAATGTCCTTCCCGTCACTAATACCCGTACACTATCAGTTAACTCTCATTTGCAATTGAAGGATGTCCTTATTGTACCAAATATCAAGAAAAAATTGCTATCTATCAGCAAACTTACTAACGATTACCCGGTTGATTTCTTGTTTTCTTGCTCTTATTTTGCTATTCAGGACCGGTCACCAAGGTCATTCTAGCAAAATGAATGCATAAGGATGGTCTATATGTTTTGAGCCCCAATTTTCAAGCACAAGCGGCCACTGTTATTTCTTCTTCCATTGTTTCTTTTGAATTATGGCATAAACACCTTGGGCATGTTAACTTTGATGTTTTGTCTCTTTTAAATAAACATGGGTGTTTACATCTTACATCTATTTTACCTAGACCGCACATTTGTTCATCTTGTGAGCTTTCAAAACAACATCGTTTGATTAGAAAGATATTAAGGGTAAATTAGAAAGATATTAAGAGTGAAAATACCTTATTGATTGTGTACGTTACAAGGAGCTGATACAAGACTATATATAGAGGGTAGGAGGATTCCTAGTAGGGGTGAAATTGGTACGGTACCAACTCGTTTTTTCTTAAACCGTGTACCGTGCCAACTATAAGTGATATAAAAAATTTGATACCTGTACCGTACCAAGTATACTTGGTACCAATATATTTTGCTACCAACAAGTTTGGTTGGTACAAATTGCTAATAGTATATACCGACTTCTTTTAATTTTCTATTGTTACATTTTAAAATAATAAATACTTCGGGTAATTTTGACGTTTAGTAAAGAAATTAGGTACACATTTCTTTTAATTGACAAAAGAATTCTATTGAAGTAACGCTAAAAAACGTTTTAATTTTATGCTTTAACGTGGTAATAACTATTGACTAATGCGACCAAATAACTTATATAATGTTCTTCTTAAAATTGTAAACACTAAACACAATCAACGATTGAAATATACGATTTCATATATATAAATAAATAAATATATATATATATATATATATATATATATATATATATATATATATATATATATATATATATATATATATATATATGAATGATCATTTGAGAACTCAAAGTTTCCCGAGAACCCGGGAACTAAAGATGGAGCGTTAGATAAAAAAAAAAAAGGTCAAGATGGAAGGTGACGTTTTTGTAAATAATTAGAAAATTAAAGAGAAGGGGGTATGTTAATTAAATAAGACCAGGGCATTATAGGAAATAATAATATTGTTAAATCGAATCCAAACTTTTGATACAGTAAACTTGCAACCTCTCTCACTCTCTCTCACTCTCACACACACACTCTCTCTCTCTCTCAAATGCACGATCTGTACTCTTTCTCCCGATGATGTTCTTCTCCAATACTTCTCCTCATCGATCTTTTTCTCCAACTCAACGCTAGATCCTTCATCGATTCAGTTTCCCCTAAAATTAACACCACCGCATTCCAAATCTGAGGATTATTCATCGTTCAACATCTCGTCTCCTTACCGTCTCCAAATCCGGATCCAATCGTTCCAGCTGTCATTAATCGATAAATCCTTAAACGATCCAGGCTTGATTATCTTCGATCATCAAAAAGATGAAGGTGTGATGTGGCTGGGGTTCAAGGCGTCAAAGACGTTTGTCACCATCGAGGCTCCCAATGAGTTCTCCTTCCTCTTCCGTCTGTGACGAAGTCAGTCCAATCTTCATACCATATTTAATCAGGTGTGAAATACTTTACCTCGATGTATCTGTATCTGTGTATCGATTATTTAGCGATGACTTGATAAATGTTTTCCGATTTGTAATTCTATTGCATTGGATTAAACTTTGTTAATTGTGAACTATTTTAATCATCTGATTCGCTAAAGTTGTGAACTATTTTAATCATCTGATCAACACTTGACCTGAACAAAAAACGAATTTTTATTTGTTTCGTTTGATAATATCAATTATAGTTATGAATTCGAGTTTGTTGTTTTAGTTCTCGGTAAGTGTTGTGTTCTATGGGATTTTAATTTTCTAGCATTTTAAATGATTTTACATATTTAAAAGTTTTTGCAGCAACACAGAGAAATAAAGCAACAACAGCCAACAAAAGTCCAAAACCAACATCCTTAAGGACAAAATGGTCATAAAATAAAAATATATATATCAAGCTCCAGGAGGGAAGAAAGAGCAGCGCTAAGTTGAGAACTACAACCAAATAAATTCCAGGACCAGTAGCACCAATAAGAACCCATTTGGACTGAAACTAACAACATCCAGGGGCAAAATGGTCCAATTCAGGGAAAAGAAAAAATCCACAAAGAGCATTACCAGATGCAGATTTGTATGTGCTGAATACCCAACAACCGACTTCTGGAAAGATGAAGGGATGACACTGAGAGGTGAGTTGCATCCCCACAGAAATCTGAATAGTCTTGTTAAACCCACAAGTCAAGTACTCAATAATGAAACTGTCATAAGAAAAACTTTGCCATGTTGAGAGATAGGAGGACATGTAGCACCCATATTTTGCAATGTTACTTGCAAAAGCTAAAAAAAACAATACATTCAAGAAAAACACTTGGTAATAGTTTTCTTCTATCATAGAATAAGCAATTTCTCTTTATGACATAGGAAGGGGGCTAACTATTCCTGATTGGAGCTTTTTGCATGGAATTTCTAGTATATTAAAGGTTTGTTATTTTTATTTACTTTATGATGTTCTTTAAAGCATCTAACAAAAAAAAGTCAAAAATAATAAAATAAATACTTAAGTTCTTTTTGTTCACAACATAACAATTTTTGAGCATTTGAATTAAATGCGATTCACATGTAAATCACAAGTGAATCACATGAGATTCACATGTAAATCACATATTAATGACATGTGATTCACATGTAATTCACATATGAATCACTTGTAATTCACATGTAAATCACAAGTGAAGCACATATGAATCACAAACGAATCACATATGATTTACATGTGATTCATATGTAAATCACATGTAATTCAAATGTAAATCACAAACGAATCACATATGAACTACATGTGATTCACATGTAAATCACAAATGAATCACATATGAATTACGTGTGATTCACATATAATTAGCATGTAATTCACATATGAATTACATGTGATTCACATGTAAATCACAAGTGAATCACATATGAATTACATGTGATTCACATGTAAATAACATGTAATTCACATATGAATTACATGTGATTCATATGTAAATCACATGTAATGCACATATGATTTACTTGTGATTCACATGTAAATCACAAGTAAATCACATATGAATTACATGCGATTCACAAGTGAATCACATATGAATTACATGCGATTCACATGTAAATCACATGTAATTCACATATTAATCACATGTTACTCATCAGTAAATAAAAAGTGAATCACATATCAATTACATGTGATTCACATGTAAATCACAAGTGAATAATATATGAATTACATGTGATTCACATGTAAATCGCAAGTGAATCACATATGAATTACATCTATATGCACATATGCATTTTGTGTGAGTGTTCTTCGTTAATTATTTTTTAAAATTTTCTTGTGAATTTCACATTTGAATCTTAAACGATACAATCACATTTGAATATCACATTATATAATCAAATGTAAATCTTACATGATATATACATTTGCATTTTTGTGAGTGTTCTTGCATTAATCAAATTTTTTTTTAATTTTCTTGTAGATTTTGAAGAATTTGTGGAAAAATATTGAAGAGGTGAAAAGTGATAAATTGATGAAAATATGAAAATCTTGATATGAAGAAATGATAACATTGTGAATCTTTGTATTTTTTTTTTATTTTTTTATTTTATTTTTTAATGAATAAAATACTTGTAGCATTATATTTATAGATTAATTAATAAAAATGAGATTTTTTATGATTTACTTACGAATATTATAATATAAGAAATATACATATATGAATTTGAAAAAATATACATGTATGCACCTAAAATGTTGTTTTTTTTTTGTTAAAAAAAATAGAGTTTTTTTTTAATAAAAAACTATTGTAGTTTTTTTTATTTATTGATTTTTAAAAATTTACATTAAAATAATGCAGTTTTTTTAAAAAAATTACAGTTTTTTTTTTTAAATTGCAGTTTTTTTAAAAAAATAATTTTTTTCAATTTTTTTTTTAAAAAATTCATGTTTTCTGAAAAAATTTAATAAATCTCCATTTTTTTTAAAAAAAAAATCAAAATTTTTTTTTCAAAAAAAATCTAAAATTTGAGTTGTTATGTTAATTTTTAGAATTTTTTATTAATATTTCCAATAACAAAAAAAAATAAACATTAAATGAGATTGGTAAGATGACGATCATGCCATTAATGAGTTAATTTTGATCTAATGCTCCACCTTTAGTTCTCAGGTTCTCGGAAAACTTTGAGTTCTTAACGGATGTCACTATATATATATATATATATATATATATATATATATATATATATATATATATATATATATATATATATATATGAACTGGTTGGTACGGTATTATTATGTTATTCAATCCTTTGTATCATTACCGTACCAAAATTGTTTAATTGGTACGATATTACCAACCAAACATGTTGGCTACCAAATATATTGGATACCAACTTTCTTGGTTCGATTGGTAGCATGTTGGTTGATTTTTTTTGTTCAATTTTAACAGCCTTAACCCCTGGTCATAGGAAACCCTACGGGCCAACTAGGCCAAAACTAATATATACACAATATTTACATTCTAATAGAGCCCAACACCAACTTCTTTTGGGCCGAACAACCCACGTTTTGTGCAGTCGGCATGCACCTTTGTCGACATCCTCAAGGGTTGTAGCCCATATCCTGTTTCGTTGCATTTTGTCGTGAGTCATACTTTTCTTTATTCATAAATTTGCCGAGGAGCTCTAACGAGCTTTCTCTTTTCAAACAAAATAAGGAAAAGTCAAATTGACTTTGACCATATAGAATATAGAATACGGGAGTTTGTTTGAGTTTCCTCTTGTTTTCTCTGCATTTGGGTATACATATGTACACGCTACACACACAAGAACCAATAAAGTGAAGGCAATATTTGGCTATTCTTTATTCATATTTCTTTTTAACTCCTACGTACTTGTTAGAATCACGTCCCCGCATTACACATAATATATTATATCTTTATTCTAAATAATATTAAAAAATAATAATATTAATATTCTTCTTGATCTTCTTACTATTGTTTACTATTTATACTTCTATTATCAATAGTAATGTTAATAACCAATATATATGTTATTAATAATATTATAATAATGATCATCATTACTGTTAATAATAATTGTAATTATTGTTATTGTCAATAATAAGAATCAAACTATCAATAGTTCAACAGTAAATAATAATAATTAAACTATCAATAGTTCAACAGTAATAATAATACAGTAATAACATTATTGTAATTATTAATATAATATTTATTTTCATTAAATACATTATTATATTCAGCAATGTTAATGCTAATAAGTTACCGTATTATTGATAACAATGATATTATTATTATTATTATTATTTTCAAAAATAAATTGAGATTAAATTAATAATATTGACCGTGAGACTGGTTGGTGGGGCCGGTCATGGGTGGCTTTTACCCTAAACCTAATTTAACAAATTTGTGCCACATCACTAGGTCTTTTATTGGTCACACCGCATCAAATTTCCACAAAATGTAACTTAAAAACTAAGTTGTTGGATTTTAACAGTGCAAAAAAAAAAAAAAAAAAAACAGACTAAAGTCAGCATTTTGGTTAATTTGGTTACCTTAGAATAGTATTAATCCTTAGCCAATTTAAAAGCAAAAAACTATAAAACCTTCTACCGTTCTACCAATACATTCATATAGTACTTCTGATAATGGAAGTCTTAAGATTAAACAAGATTTAGAAAAATGCAAAGAGTTTACCTTTCGTTCAAGAGTCGAGACCCTTTGATGACACTCTTCTCGTAGAGACTCCATTCCAGCCTCATTTGACTTTCGCTGTATACCAATGTGAGAGTCAGAATATAAGAAAAGAGAGAGGGACAAAATACAAAAGAGAAGTGAGACTAATTAAGTTTCAGGCAGCAGATGCATCGAGGTAGGACATTACAGTTTGTTTATTCTAGGCACATGCTTTTCACAATCTTCCCACATTGTTTAAGTCTCTTTTAGTGCCCCTTTTAAGATAATAAGATAATTAATTATTGGAAACGCCGTGTTTCTGATGACATGCATAAACATGTACATACCTTCTGATCCTCGATTATAAATTTCAGCTGCTCATTTTCATTCATCAGCTTCGAAATTTCATCAGCTTTTGCCTGTAACAGGTAACTATAATGATTGGGTACAATTAAACATATGAACAATTATTACGAATTTGAAATAGAGTAGAGTACCCTACGCATAGTTTAGGCAATTAAGAATATGTAAATATAGATGCCAACATTCAACATAAAAATTTTGAAAATAATAAAAAAAACATAAATCAATTTCGAATATAAATAACGTGTGGATAACCATTTATATACCTGAGCTTGTCTAGCAGCTCCAAGAAGTGCATCCTCCATCTTCTTCATCTCACTTTTCAATGTCTCCACTTCAACCATGGAATCTGAATTGTCAGACAATCTGCTTCCCGAAATTGTGTGATGTTCTTTTTCATCTCTCTCATCATCACCAACAAGCTGATTCACTGTATTTACTTTAGCATTTTCATTGTTATCCTTAGGAACTACTTCTGGAACCTTCTCAGAAGCATTTTCTGGTAATAAATGTGGTTGACCTTTTTGGACAGTTTTAATCATTTCATGTGGCTCTGACTCTATTGCAGATTGGCCATCATATGTTGCATCCACCCCCTCAACTAAAGCATCTTCTTGTGTAGTCACTGTGTTTTGTACGTTTAGTTCATGGTCACTCTTCTGCAAATCAGGTGAAGTGGTTGGAACTTGGTCTACAGAATTTGTCAACTGATCTTCTATTGATCCAGGATTTTTTGTTGAACCAATTTCTGAGCTTTCACTATCTTGAACATGCTCCAAAGACTCTGATTGATCCTCAGCATCATCGGTACTTGGTTTTGCTTGTGAGTTAGCTTCTGCTTCATTGTGATTGTCAGCAATGGAAGATGCTGCAGTGTCAATTTCTATATGTTTTTTAGCAATGTTTTCTTCTTCCTCAGGAAGCCCAAGAATACCATCTGCTTGCTTACAAATAACGGTGTTTGTCTCTATGGCTTTTTCAGCACTGTTATCTACTTCTTCAGGAATTGCTATGTTCGTTTCCACAGGGTGATGTTGATGCTCTTCAGGCTTTGAAATTTCTGCACTTGCTTCCCTAACAGGAGAGATATGTTCCTCGCTATTGTTAGTTGAGTCTTTAACATCAATGCCTTCCTTTTGTTTGGAAAAAGATGGATGGGTTGAAGATTCATCTTTTTCTGAAGATTCAACATGTAAAATTATTGATTGTAAGCATAAAATTTCTCCCAGAACATCTATTAACGAATGTTACAACTGTTAGATTCAATGTGTTCTTCTGTATGGAGAATTAAGACGAGAATTTAAATTGATAAACTAATTCCAAATTGAGGAGAGGTCATCAAGTACGTACCATCAATGGTGGATGTAGAACCACCAGGCTGGTCTTCTAAACCAAGAGCATTGTCAAAATTCTTCTCGATGTTCTTGACGCTCTCGCTTATCTTGTTAACGGCTCCAGCTAAATCTGGGAAGCTCCCTAACGCGACCTTCCCGCGTAACCAGGCCATATCAAAATCTACAGCTTAGATAGGTATTACGAGTTTCCTCAAAACTACATGGATCAAAAGCATCCGGAAACCCTAAAAACTGAACGATAATTCAACAATCATCGACATTGTATTGCAGATTTAGGAAACTTAAGACATGAAACGAAACTCAATTTAGGCAGATCAACGCGTTTTTGTATTTGATTGACGTATTGAGATTGTGAATAATGAATTAGGGTACATACTTTTTGATTTCGTCTAGATTGACGATGCAAGTTTTCGAATGCTAGCTAGTGTGAATTATTATGAAGAAGCTTTTTATTGATCTGATGGATTTGCCTACCATTCTGGATTCTGGAAGATGATACTGCCTCCGTCCATAACCATAACCAAATTCCATTAACTTCCTAAAAAAAATAAAAAAGAAAAGGATTTGAAAAGGTTATTCACAAAAATGCATCACAAATGTGTTAAGATTAAATGTTGGAAAACCAATAAAAAGTCGAAAATATTATTATTATTCCATCAGAAGAAAAAAAAACAATTATTCCATTATACATACTAGTGACTTACATTAGGCTTATCCGGGTTATTAGGGGTGAGCATGGTGCGGTTCGGTGCGGTTTTTTGGCCAAAACCAAACCGAAAACCGCAACTTCGGTTTTTTGAAGTTTAGAAACCGCACCGTTCGGTTTTTATGCGGTTCGGTTTTTGCGGTTTTTTGCGGTTCGGTTATTTCTTTGTGGTTTTTTATTAGTTTTTTTATTTTGTTTTTGTTTTGCCTTTTTACTAAAACTCAGGTAACTCAACGAGTTACTTTGACTCGGATGAGAAATCTTAATCATTTTTTGAGAAACTTTATGTAGAGATGAGGAGCGCCAAATTTTTCATCGCCAACAATCTACGACTCCTCAAAGATGTGAGTTAAAAGCCATAGACTTGACTCTCTTATATGAAATGTGAGGATGATGAATGTTATATCTCAAATGCGATGAGAGATACTCTTATAAAGCTGGAAAAATTAAAGCCCAAATAATATCTTGGATATCAACCAATACCACCACCTCTTGGTTTGAAATCAAATAACATAACCACTCATCCAACATGCTTCTAATGTTTGAATATAATACAAATTAAATATAATATTTGTTTCACAGGTACATACGATAATAGCAATTAATGTATTCATAAAGATGATACTATCATCACTAGTACTCTTAATATTAAAATATTAAAAAATATAATAACATTATTTTTTCTTGTAAATATCACTATATGTATGCTTAAAAATATACAATCATTTTCTAATAAGATAGAGATTTATATTTATAGAAATTTTAATTGTCATGAGTTCTTCGTTCTTACAAATATCAACACTTAATATATATATATATATATATATATATATATATATATATATATATATATATATATATATATATATAGGTTTAGGTTCTATGGAAAACAAAAAACCCTAAAAAAAACCCTAAAAATCATTAAAATGCATAAAAAAAATACTTAGAGATCACAAAACTTTTTTTTGAATTTTTTTTATCAAAAAATCGCAACTTTTAGGTCAAAATCGTTGAAAAAAAATTTTGAAAGTTTTTTTTTTTTACAAAGAAAAAATGATTTTTTATTTTTTTTTTAGCGAAATTGTAAAAAATACTGCGATTTTTTGATAAAAAAATTCAAAAAAAAGGGAAGGGTTATTTGGGAAACAAAAAAACCCTAAAAAACCCAAAAAAATCATAAAAATGCATAAAAAAATACCTAGAGATCACAAAACTTTTTTTTGACATTTTTTATGAAAAAATCGAAGGAACTCGACGATTTGGGCCAACTCGACGAGTCCATTGTATTGTTTTCAAAGTTGGAAAATTTTAATTTTTGGCCTCTGACTGCTGGACTCGACAAGTCCTATGAAGGAACTCGACGATTTGGGCCAACTCGACGAGTCCATTGCCTGACTCGACGAGTTGGATCATCTGTTTGCAGTTTTTTCAGTTTTTGGCCAGATTTGGTTAGGATCATTACCACAAACTGTTTTGATTGATAAAATTCGATTTTTCTAATAAGGTAATGATTATCCTCATCCAATTGAATGATGATTGTCAAATTTTAAGATAATTACTTGATTTTGTGAAAATATTAATTATTTGTAGAATTTGATTTGAATCATCTTGCTATATGAAATTAGATTAGGTCAATTTTATGATATAGTTAATTATATGATTAATTTAATTGTTTTCAAATTGATCCAAGAGAGTTTTGAAAAGTTTCAAAATTTGCCCTCAAGTTTTGGAATTAAAAAAATTGATTAAAAAGTTTTAATTTTGAAATATTTAAATTCTAAACCCTAGAGTTTTAAAAGTTTAAAATTCAACCCTTATACTATTATAATATTAATAACTTAATACTTATATATATGTATAAGACAGTCAGTCTTACCGTTAGTAGGTCTCATTCACGAAGCTGATCTATAACGGGGGTATAAGGAAATTACCTATAAAATGACGATTGAATGGGTGTCCACTCTCACCCACCGCTCCCTTGACTAGTGGATGGTCGTTAGCCGAACGGGTAGGATAGGACATTAATTCTCATTAAAAAGTATAATGATAATTATAATAGTAACTAAATGTTTTTCATAAATTCCCGGTCTTAGTTACTTTAGGAAAAATGTGAAAATGGTGTTATTCCATGAAATTGCACTTTGCACCTTGCCAAGTCGTTAGTGGAGCGTGTGTGGTTAACCGACACACTAATTTGGACTAACAAGGGTGGCTCGATGTTTGTCATAGATCAATGGAGCGTCTGTGGTTCACCGGCACATTGATTAGGTGATAAATGACATCAAGAGTACCACACATATTTGCATGGTTATTCACACCTTGTTTGTAATCCTCGGTATCCCAGTCACAAACTTGAAGGGCATAATCGAGATTTAAACATGCCATTGAAAAGTTCAATGAATCTCAAAGAACTAGGAATTTCATAAAACTTAATTCTTTAAATTTTAGCTTTGGGTGGTGAAATTGGTAAATCGTCATTTACCTACCTTCAAATATTTTCCAGTTAGATTACGGCATCCCTCTTCGGTATTGTGAAATATTGTGTTTGGGTCCTAGCCTTAATATTTCATTTGGGTGTTATATTAAGGAATTTCTATCTAATGAAACTTGTCCTTCTTTTTCAGATGTCTGCTTCAAACAACGCTTCAAACTCAAATGCTTCTGGCTCTTTCTCCCTCATGAACTTATGTGGGAGGGTCATTTTCGATGGGTCGAATTTCAATGACTGGATTCGAAACATTTGCATGGCATTCGATACGAGGAAAAGGAATATGTCCTCTACAAAGAGCTAAAGGAGATTGATGAAGAAACTGCTACTCCTGAGCAATTGGCTGAGTATAGGGGTCATGAGAAGGACGTGAAAAAGGTGTCGTGCATCATGCCAGCCACTATGACTTTTGAGCTTCAGAAGTCCTACGAGGACTTCTGGCCTTTCGAGATACACCAAGACTTGATGGAAAGGTACCATCAGAGTGCTCGACAAGAAAGGTATGAAATCATTGCCTCCATGATAACAACAAAAATGAAGGATGGAGAGTCCATCACGGCTCACTTGCAAAAGATGCAAAGATATGTGGACCGCTTGCTAAAGTTGAATGTTAATATCGACGAAGAGTTGGCTATTGATATTATCCTACACTCCTTGCCTCCTTGTTATGATCAGTTCAGAATGACTTATCATATGAACAAGGAGGAAGTCACTCTAAGAAAGCTTCAAGGCCTACTGAGAACTGTTGAAAGTAGTTTAAAAGGCAAGTTTGTTGTATCCACTCCTACTACTGCCCCAGTCCTGGCAATTGGACATGGGGAGGGAAAGAAGAGGAAAGCTTCCTCAAAGAATCACAAGGGAAAGTCTCATGATGGATCCTCTTCTAGTGCGTGTAAAGGTGGTTATGTTGCTCCCTTATCAAATCCAAAGGAAGCAGAGTGCTTCCATTGTCATGAAAAAGGGCATTGGAAATGAAGCTGCCCTAAATACTTGCGGGACATTAAGGATAGGAAGATAAATCCCACCTTCGCAGGTATTTACACTATTCAATCTAAAAACTCATCACATGTTAGTTCTTGGGTTATTGATGCAGGATGTGGTTTTCAAATTTGTTCTTATTTGCAGGATCTAAGAAGAAGTAGGGATGTGGAGCACGGGAAGATGGACTTGATCATGGGGAATAGGAAAGCATCGCCTGTTACCAAGATTGGAGTTTCTTCTTTATTGCTTAGTAATGGGTTAGGTTTAGAGTTTAATAATTGTTGCTACTCGTTAGATATGGCGAGAAACATTATTTCTTTTCATGGTTTGGATAAACAAGGTTTTAGATTTTCATTTAACAATGAAATTGGTTCTATTAATGCTTTTTGTAATGGTAAATTTTATTTTGAAGCATTGCCTTGTAATGGTATATATCAAAACTGTGATGGTTGTAGACAACTTAGGAAATAATGTATTACATATTGATTCGTCCAATGGTTTGGACAAGGCATGCTTGTGGCATTGTCGTATTGGACATGTCAACAAGAAGAACATAGCCCAACTCCAAAAGGATAGAGTGTTGGAGTCATTTGACTTAAATTCGGATGACACGTGTGAATCTTGTTTGCTTGGAAACATGACCAAGTCACCTTTCACTGGTACTTGTGAAAGAGGTGAGAGTTTCTTGGATCTCATACACACCGATGTGTGTGGACCCTTCAGATCCGCCACAAGGGATGCTAACCGCTTCTATGTAACCTTTACCGGCGATTATAGCAGATATGGATATATCTACTTAATCAAGCACAAGTCAGAAACCTTTGAAAAGTTCAATGAGTTTAAGCAAGAAGTGGAGTATCAATTGGGCAGGAAGATAAAGATGCTTCGATCTGATCGTGGATGTGAGTATCTTAGTATCAAGTTCCACGACTATCTTAAAGAATGTGGAATTATTTCACAATTGACGCCACCTAGGACACCACAGCTTAATGGTGTGGCTGAGAGGCACAATCGAAGCTTGTTGGACATTGTTTGTTCCATGATGAGTCGAGCTTTGTTACGTATCTCATTATGGGGGTATGTCTTAGAGACTGCCGCCCATATCCTTAATCTAGTCCCAACTAAGAAGGTTGCCAAAACACCTCACGAAATGTGGACAGGGAAGGTTCCCTCGTTAGCACATATCAAGGTTTGGGGTTGCGAGGCTTTCGTAAGACGAGAGACTCATGACAAGCTCGAACCTCGTAGTGAGCATTGTATTTTCATCGGCTACCCACATAAATTGTAACATCCCAAATTTCGAGTCCAAAAATTTCATTTTATTTAACTGATTATAAAAGCATTCATAAGAAAACCACATAAAATATATCATTCCGTAAATCAGTATATCATGTCTGAAAACCCAAGTCATAAGATAACATCATGTCAGAGTATAATCCCAGAATATCTCAAGTGCGGAAAATCAATGCGAGTGTGTATGATGTGCTGATACCGCGCCAGCTCCTTCCCCTTCGCTGAAGAGGTACCTGAAACCAAAACTATAAACTGGAAGCACGAAGCTTAGTGAGTTTCCCCCATCGTACCACATACCATACAATCATATAGCATACATACTGCCGGACAATTCTGGGGTGCCCGACCTACCCGGTACGACCATTCTGGGGTGCCGACCTACCCGTGTCAAGCCATTATGGGGTGCTGACCTACCTGTGTCGAGTCATTCTGGGGTGCTTACCTACCCGTGTCGAGCCGTTCTGGGGTGCTGACCTACCCATCGGTCCTAACAACCGAACCTCGGGGACTATTCCACCCCTTATTGCTACTATCACATATATCATAACACAAACATACTATCAGACATATCTGGGGTGTCCGAACTACCCTTCGGTCTTAACAACCGAACTTGGGGACTATTCCCTTCCTACTACCACTATCACATATAACATATCATGCCAGCATATCAACATATCATCACATACTGTCAGACATATCTGGGGTGCCTGACCTACCCTTCGGTCCTAACAACCGAACTCTACTACTATCACATATAACATATCATGCTAGCATATAATGTTGGATTAATGTCTAAGTCCATAACTATATTTGGTATGTACTTGACCCGACCCGGCATGGTCCATTTGGGTTGCACTTCACCGGCACAATTTATATGGATAGTCTTTTGAGAATAGTATATTTATGATTTATATTAATATATTATAAGTTCTAATATATTAATATGGAATCATATTATTTAATTAGTGTTGATCAAGAATTAATTTAGAATTAATTAAGTGATCAAAAAGAACTAATTAAATATGGACTCTTATATATATGGAATGGGCAAAGTTCATTTAGGTTGGGCTAAGCTTTCATGGATGGTCCATGGAGCTTTTAACCCATGGATCCTATGTAAATGTAAGGTCATGGGTATTAGGGTTTACATGGATGTAACCCTAATCCTCCATAATATATAAAGGGGTCCTTGGCTCACAAAATTGGCACAAGTGTGTGAAAATAAGAGTGGGCCGATTTTAGTGTGCATACATATTCTCTCAAGTTCTTCCAAGGTGTTTTGGTGATTTGTGATTCCATTTGAGGCTTCCACACTATTGGGGCTAAGCTCTTAAAGCTTGAAGACATCAAGCTACATCAAAAGGTATGTCATCTAACTAGAACTTTGTAGTATTGGTGCTTCATAATATGCTAGTTAGGATGAAACTTTGGAATAGTTAATATTTGCATGTATAATAGAGAAAACATAGATCCAAGGTTTATAGGGTTGCATGTACACCATAGGAGTGTTAGAATGCTCAAAACCCAACAGTGGTATCAGAGCCATGGGTTGTTTTCTGTTATATTAGTGCAAATGTTTTATTTTCAAGTTGAAAAAAAAGGAAAAAAAAACATGACGTTTGTCAAATTTTAAGATAATTACTTGTTGTGTGAAAAACTAATTATTTGTAAAATTTGAATCATTTGCTATATGAGTTGAATTAGGTCAAATTTAGTAAAAGATAAAATGATATGATTATTTTATTAGTTTTAAAAGTTTGATTTAAATGTTTTAAGGAGTTACAAATTTTGTCATAAAATTTTGGAGCTCAAAAGTTTTTTTTAAAGTTGTGATCTTAAGTGTTTTGAATCCTCCATAAGTTATGGATATGAAAGTTTTTTTTTAAAAAAAAAATTGATTTAAAGTTTTTATGGAGTTACAAAATTTGGAGTTAATGTTTTAAAGAATTCCATAACTTGTTCTTAAGTTATGGAACATGAAAAGTTTCATCATAAAACAAGTATTTAACTCCATAAGTTATGGAATCCAAAGGTTTTCAAGAGTTACAAAACTTGCCCTCAAGTTTTGGAATTTGGAAAAAGCTTTTTATGAAAAAAAAAAGAATTGAATTCTAAAACTCTTGGGTTCATAACTTAAACAATTAATTAAATGGTTTTAATTTTGAATTTAATAATTGGAATTATGATGTTTTATTGAATAATTCAAATTAACTCTTATGGACTTTATTAATAGTTAATTAAAGCGTTTAATTAAATGAGTATTATTAAATCCATAAATAAAGATATGGTTTGAGTTTAATTAAATTAAAAGTTTAGTTTAATTAATAGATTAAACCACCAAGTATTTTAAATGTCTAAAATACACCCTTATACTATTATAATATTAAAAGTTTAATATATTATATGTATAAGAGCAAGTCGTCTTATCAATAATATGCCTCATTCACGAAGCCGGACTATAAGGGGGGTATAAGGTTACTGCCTATAAAATGGCAGTTTAATGGGTGTCTACTCTCACCCACCGCTTCCTTGACCGGTGGAGGGTCGTTAGCCGAACGGGTAGGACAAGGACTATATTTCTCCCTTCATTAAAAGTATTAATGATAAATACTAAGTAACTAAACTCTTAATAATACCCAATCTTAGTTACTTAGGAAAATGTGAATTTGGTGCTAACCCATGAAATTACACTTTGCACTTTGCTTAAGTCAGTTAGTGGAGCGTGTGTGGTTAACCGGCACACTAGCTTGATTTAACAAGGTAGGCAAAGGGTAACTTAATGTTTATCATAGTATCGGTGGAGCGTGTGTGGTTAACCGGCACATCGATTGAGGGGTAAATATTAAGGGTACCAAGTATATTTGCATGGTTATTCACACCTTGTTTTGTGATCCTCAGCATCCCAGTCACAAAACCTGAAGGGCACACTCGAGATTGAAACATGCCTTTGAAAAGTTCAATGAATCTCAAAAGAATCTAGGAGTTTCAAAACCAATTAAAACCTAATAATACATTTCGTTTATCTTGGTGGAAATTGGTGAATCGTCATTCACCTACCTTCAAATATTTTATAGCTTGGATTACGGCATCCCTCTTCCAAGTTATAAAATGGTTTGCTGGGTCCTAGCCTTAATATTTCATATTGGGTGTTATATTAAGGACTTTAGATCAACTATCTTGAATATCTCCCAAAAGATGTCGAGTTCAGACATCTATGATCTTCCCAAATCTCTTGGAACTTTACTTCCTCCACCTCCTCCAATTATTCTCCCTAACCCACAAGTTCAAGGTCACTCAAGCCCTAATGGCAAGCAATGTCTATGTGTGATCACATCTTAGAGATGAAGTCACATATTGACAAGCCGGGAGAGTTGGGTTTCAAAGTCTTGAGAAAGTTGGATGTTCAATCACTTTCTAAGTCACATAGTGAGTTCCTTTGGGACTACTATGATACAGACTATGACATGAACCTTAATGATCATATCTATTTGCTTGGTGCTGCTGAATCAGCAATGATTTGGAACGATAGTGAAGCAAATTTGATTAGAAGATCAACTTCCCAAAAACTTTATGGACAGTGACAATGGTGACACTGGAAATCCAGAAAAAGCATTCTCTTCCCAATGGAAAGGGATTGGCCATAGTCAACCCGATTGACCAAATGGTAAAGAGAAAGGCTAAGTCTGAGATAGTCCCATTACCAAAGGGTCCATATGTTTATTTTGCCAAAGGAAGGGGCGTTGATTGCAAAGCTGCCAAATTTACCTAAGGATGTTAAAGTCAATAAGTTTGACTCTACATCAGGTAAAGCCCATTATCTAACTCTGTTAAGCTCTATTCTGAGATCCTCATTACATGATGTGACTGGGTCACATGTTGATGTTTTAAGAATCAAAGAATAGAGAGAAATCTTAAAGGAAGTATATGATGATTCTGATCGCGAAGGTGGATTTCGATCGCATCAGAATTTTGAGCAGTTGCTTAAGAAGTTATGATATATTGCTAAGGAATAGATAACAACAATTTTCCATGTGGATTGTAAGGATAAGTTTTTCCACAAAGTTTTAAAATAAAAGAAAATTGTTTAATTTTGTTTATTTGAAGTATCCTTACAATGGCATTTGTGGAAAATTGTTGCTTATATGTTTCCACTGACAGCAATATTGGAAAATGGATTTGATTCTTTCATTTGTGGTAGTGTCTAAATTTACCAAATCAGGAAAGTTCCTCATCACCCAAGTTTCAATTGGACCGAAACTTGGAATCATGCAAATTGAATAGTATGATGAATGAGAACTTTCAAGCATTGGAAAATCAAGACTAATTACTTGTTCACATGGATGTGTGAGTCAAGTGAAGGACTAAAGGGATCGAGTACACATTCTTGTGCACTGGTCATGTCCACCACAAAGCTCGTTAAGACTATTTGATTTCCTAAAGTTTAGTAAATATGGTTATACTTACAAGTTTAAGTATAATTCTGAAACATTGGAAAAGTCTCAATGTATGGCAGAATGAATGGGAAGAATCAAATTAGGCAGAAAGATAAAAGTTTCTCAAATCTGAAAAGATGGGAGAGTACTTTAGTATCATGTTTATGATCATCTTAATGATTTAGAAATCATATCACAATTAGTCCTCTAAAGGTCATCTTAGTGCATTCTTATGACTAAGAAGAGGAGTCATGAATTATTGAAATGGTTAGATCAGGAAGATGAGTCATACTTCGTTCCAAAACAATTCTTAGAGTCATACTCCAAGATTGTAACTTGAGTGACATATCTTAAAGAAAGGTTTAAAACACTTGTCAAATGTAAGAGTAAAAGTGTCCTACTCTTGTACATTTGAAATTGGTAAGTTGTGATGTTTTGGATAAAACAAAGACCAACTAAGGCCAATTGTGTGAAGTGTTTGTCTTGATAAAGAATCCGCACTATCTCTTGAATATTTGGCAAGATAGTCTTATATGTCAAGAGGATAGTGGGAGTCTTAAAGATCCTAAAAATAATTTCAAGAACTAATCAAGAATAAAACCTGAGGTTCTTCACTAGCACACGACTTGAGGTTTATAACCTATCGTGTTGACATATTCTGTGCCCATTCCAGTTAAAGTTGGCTTTGCATAGGAGTTCTGAAAGTTCTCAATTGGTTGCATAACAACTTGGAAGCAATGGCAGGCCCTGTACTGCCAGGTGGCAAGAAGTTAAGATTGCATAAGTTCAGTCCATATGAGTTTGGATTTGTCATTATCCTTGTCTTATGACTATGGTTTTGACGATTCACGTGGATAAGAACACATACACCATAAAATCTAAGGGTCATAAGGTTTCTCTCTGATTCATGAAAATGATGGTGAGGAAACACTTCCACCAAGTAGATTTGAAGCAGATGGCAAACGGTCTAAACAATTGAGACTATGATTACGGCATCCCTTTTCATAGTTCTGAAATTGTTTAGACAAACATGCATGCTATCTAAGGAAAGGTGTATGATTTTGATAAAGTTTTATCAAAGCATCTCGTATCAGAAATCTGAACTTTGGTAAGAAAGTCAATAAAGTATTGATTTCTAGAAGTCCAGCTGATTTCTGAGTACATGTCAAAGCTAGTGGGAGCATAAGTGTTATGCTAATAATAATCATGTAAGTGGGAGCATGATAATTATTGTTAGTGTTGCAAGTTAGCAATGTTAATTATAGAAAACAAAAGTTTCAATTCGTGAGGCTGCAGGGATTGAAAAAGTTGTTTTGCTATAATTAAGGGAGAGGATATACTTCATTTCAGTTCTAAAGGCTTAGATTGAGACCTTAATCATCTTTAGTCAAGAATATATATATGAATTTCATGTTGGATTGGTTCAACTTAAGGAAATTCTATATATTGCGTTCTCAAAATTCGATTATGATTACGGCATCCCTCTTCATAGTCAAATTTTGAAAACATGGCAAATAAAAATATTGTAGCAAAAGACTGGTCTAGAATCATGTCTTTATGTGAGACATCATGAATCGTGTACCATTTTCTTTGGGTACAGGATCGATTGCATGTGCTATAATATTTGTCATTTCTAAATTTTTCCAAATGCCCAGAGGCATTAAGAAGGGAAAAGGTCTAGAATTGGACATGACTAAAATGATTAAGCAATTGTCGAGGACAATCTGAGGTTTACCAAAGATTGGTTGCTCAGGGACAGTTGGAAGTATAGTGCTAATTTTGGAAGGACCATATTGACATATTCTGAAAAGAGGCATCTCTTATTCAGAAGTGATAGTCAAAATGAGAATATGGAGTTGTCTCCATAGGTGGAAGTTATCTGTGTAAGATTAGAAAACTTAATGCAAGAAGCATGTCCAAAGCAATGTACTTTGAATATGAGACTTAGTTTCCATGGAGTTGATCTCCATTGGAATACCTTATAATGACTGTTGACAAGTCGTTGTGACTTTGTACATATTCATTACAGGAGGGTCAGTGCATATAAGTTTAAAATCTAAACAGATTTCGATAAATGATAGGAATTTGAAATTCTCACATTTTTCTATAAGGATTTGGGAGTGTGAAATTAGAATCATTGAAATTATGTTCAATTGGTTTATTTCACAAAGTAAGGATCATAGACAAACATAGAGTGCATACTTGGTGTATGGCAAAGCTATTGTTTAAGAAAAACATAGTGTACATGCTTGGAGCATGGGACAACTAGTGTTTTTAATTCAAGTATAAAGTTGATAAAACCAAAACAATGAATAATGAGTAATCAGTATGGTGATAAATAAAAGTGTTTATTTATATTCATAGGGTTTGATACCATATTTGATTCATTTATTCTTGTGTTTCACTTTGCATGTTTTGACTTCCAGAATAACTAAGTCGCTCTTCCTGAATGATTAAGTTATTCAAACCATCCACAGTCGGTCATATGTTGGAAGTAGATATGAATCAAGACTGTCATGGGTTGGTTTGTAGAGGTCCAAGTTGGTGGACAAAGTGGTGCTACAACACTCATGAGTGCTCATAAGTTCTGAGTATTGGATTCAACCCACGCTCATTTGAATCACTTCATGGATTTTATCACGAGTGATCATGAGACGATAATATCTTATATTCTTAAAACCTAGAGATATGAGTTGTTACTATGAGTTGGTTATACATTGATTGCACGAAAATGCATTGGTAACTCGATGTTATAAAACGTGCCTTTATGTATGATTCAACAAGTAGTAGAACAAGCCATATGAGTCGAAGTTTATCCATTCCTTTTACCTTCGGGATAAAAGCGATATCTGTGGGCCCCTCGATGATTTAGCGATGACACATGTGAGTGCTTGGCCAAGCCAGGACTGATTTGATTTGTTCAATGAGTCAGTTATCATAAATCAAAAATCGGGAAACAACAAATAGATAGAGAGAATGATTATAATCCATGTCTCAGTCCATATGATTGCCAGTTAGGTTTTGAAGTCATACTCAATAATAGTTTTAGACTTATCCAAGTGGGAGACTGTTGGATTAATGTCTAAGTCCATAACTATATTTGGTATGTACTTGACCCGACCCGGCATGGTCCATTTGGGTTGCACTTCACCGGCACAATTTATATGGATAGTCTTTTGAGAATAATATATTTATGATTTATATTAATATATTATAAGTTCTAATATATTAATATGGAATCATATTATTTAATTAGTATTGATCAAGAATTAATTTAGAATTAATTAAGTGATCAAAAAGAACTAATTAAATATGGACTCTTATATATATGGAATGGGCCAAGTTCATTTAGGTTGGACTAAGCTTTCATGGATGGTCCATGGAGCTTTTAACCCATGGATCCTATGTAAATGTAAGGTCATGGGTATTAGGGTTTACATGGATGTAACCCTAATCCTCCATAATATATAAAGGGGTCCTTGGCTCACAAAATTGGCACAAGTGTGTGAAAATAAGAGTGGGCCGATTTTAGTGTGCATACATATTCTCTCAAGTTCTTCCAAGGTGTTTTGGTGATTTGTGATTCCATTTGAGGCTTCCACACTATTGGGGCTAAGCTCTTAAAGCTTGAAGACATCAAGCTACATCAAAAGGTATGTCATCTAACTAGAACTTTGTAGTATAGGTGCTTCATAATATGCTAGTTAGGATGAAACCTTGGAATAGTTAATATTTGCATGTATAATAGAGAAAACATAGATCTAAGGTTTATAGGGTTGCATGTACACCATAGGAGTGTTAGAATGCTCAAAACCCAACATATAACACATCAGGTAGTAGTAAACCTGGATGATATTACAAAGACAATCATCCAACATACAACTCCTACTGGTGGGCCGACATTGTGGCCGTAGACCCACCGCTACTGGAAGGTAACTCACCTCGTACGAGTAACTGCTGATAATCTGTGTGGGAAATCTCTGTCTGCTGCTGCTCCGGAAATCCTCCGGCTATAATCCCCACAAAACACTCAGTCAGAATATGATATCTACTCTTCGGGTAAAATGACTATTTTACCCCTAACCAAGTCCAAGTCAAAGTCAACTTCCAGTTGACCTGACTCGCCGAGTTGCACCGTCAACTCGTCGAGTCCCTAACCTTTTAACTGTCCTCATCTACGTCTCTACTCGTCGGGTTTAGAAATGACTCGACGAGTTCTCCTTCTATACGAGCATCGAATGAACCTTCATCCGACTCGTCGAGTTCATCCTCATCCTAAGAACCAGTCCTGTCCTCGACTCGCCGAGTTGTATGAACAACTCGTCGAGTTCATCTTCAAGAGTTGGGAGATTGCCTTGGACTCGTCGAGTCTGTTCATGCACTCGCCGAGTCCTATGGACTCCAGGACTATGGCTTAGCCCAATACGTTGGGTCACTACCCTGGACCCTCTAAAAACCTTTCCAGCACTCCACTGGGTCTCTTTGACCCATAACAGAAAAGGGAAGTCTAGCCTCGGACTCGCCGAGTCCCAAGAACGACTCGCCGAGTCGATACAGTCCAAGTCTTATTTCTTCGATTTCTAGTGTACAACTCTTGTCCAAATGATAGATCTAGGTCCCTAAACTCGATCTAGCACGTAAAGTTATGAACTTTACGTGCATGCATGGGACTTTGAGTCAAAAAGGCTCTAAAAGAGACTCTTGGGTTTCATGGGGGCTTCCATGGGTGCAAAAGCAGCCCCTTTCTGCCTTGTAATTCCTCCATGGACCTAGATCCGAAGCCTCAACACCCAACCATGCTTGCAATCTGTTGGATTAGTGTCTAAGGCTATAACTATATTTGGTAAGTACTTGACCCGGTTATGCATGGTCCTTTTGGGTTGCCTTCACCATAGCAACTTGACAGGATGATTTGTTAAGAGAGAAGAAATATTATTAATATATTATGAGAATAATATATTGAGGAAATAATAATATTATTTGATTAATATAAGTCATATATTAATTGAGAATTAATTTGGTGACTTAAAGAGGTTAATTGAATAAAGGGGCATAAACTGTCAAATGTGTGATAGTTGTATTTTGGGCTATGTATCCTTATGGATATTAGGGTGAACGAAATTTAGGGGCTTGGGAACCTTAATTTCGTCCAAGCCTATAATCTAGAAGGATCTTGGATTGCTTAGGGCCTAAGTCATTCAATTAGGGTTAAAGGAGAAACCCTAATAGCTCATAGTATAAATAGGACCCTTGGGATGGAGAAATTGACACTCTTGCAAGCCAAGGAACCCTAGGGCCGATTTCTATCCCTCCTCCCTCTCTCTCAAGATCATCTTCTTGCTATTTGGTGTTTGTAAGCCATTAGAGGAGTGACAATTGTGACTCTAAGCTCCAAGAAGAAGAAGTATCAAGCAAGTAATTCAAGGTATTCTTTTAGATCTGATTTCATATGATTAGATTCAATATATTACATTAGATCTAGTATTGCAAGTCTTGGATTCAATGCATGTTCAATTAGAGAAACCTAGATCGAAGCAATTAGGGTTTGCATGTGCACATAGGAAAGTTCTTATGGCTCAAACCCATCAGTGGTATCAGAGCTTTGATTGATTTCTATTGAATTGATGCATTGGTTGATTGCTTGTTGCTTACAAAATTCGATTTTTGTGATTCTGACTGTTGTACTCGGCGAGTTCCCTTGTGGACTCGGCGAGTAGCTCCAACTCGACAAGTCCATAGAGGTACTCGGCGAGTTCGAGCGTCAGAAGGAGGAAGTTTCGGGATTTCTTGCTGTTTTACTTGAGGATACTTGCCTTAACTGTTTTGGGTCATTAAAATCCGATTTTAATCATATATATGAGTATATTCTTGACCTAACAAAAGATAATTGCCAATTAGTTGAATAATAATTTCCTTATATGATAATTGTTGATTATTTGAATTGAATTGGTAAATTGTTTTGCAAGTAATGTTAAGTAAGATCAAATTGAGATAATCTAATTTGTTGATTTATATTATTTGCTATTTGATCCTTATGTTTTGAAAAGTTCAAAAACTTGTCCTCAAGTTTTGAAATTTATATTTTGTGATTAAATGTTTAATTTGAATAATTTAAATTTCAAATCCCTAGAATTTTACAAGTTTAAAATTCAACCCTATACTATTATATTATTACAAGCTTAATATATATATATGTATAATTTAAAATGCTAGTCTTACCGTTAGTAGGCCTCATTCACGAAGCCAGTCTATAAGGTGGGTATAAGGTTGCTGCCTATAAAATAGCGCTTAATGGGTGTACATTCACACCCACCGCTTGCTTGACTGGTGGAGGGTCGTTAGCCGAACGGGTAGGATAGGGCAAACATCCTCTCATTAATAAGTATAATGAATCTATATAAAGTAACTAAACATGTTTTATAAAATTCCCAATCTTAGTTACTTTAGGAAAAGTGAATTGATGCAATCCCATGAAATTACACTTTGTACCCTCGCTAAGACATTAATGGAGCGCGTATGGTTAACCGGCACATTAATTGGGTTCTAAGCAAAGGTGGCAAAGGGTGACTCATTGTTTGTTATAGTTCAATGGAGCGTGTGTGGTTAACCAGCACATTGAATAGGTAACTGTAACAGTGGGGGCACCTTGTACATTTGCATGGTTATTCACACCCACTTTGTGATCCTCGGCATCCCAGTCACAAACGAGAGGGGCATATCGAGATTTAAACATGTCATTGAAAGGTTCAATGAATCTCAATGAAATATAGGAATTCTCAATACATTTAAAACTTAAAGCTTATGTTTTTCATGGTGAAGAATTAGTGAATCGTCATTCACTTACCTCCAAATTATTTGCATGTTGGATTACGGCATCCCTTTTCTAATGTGTAAATAATGTTGTTGGGTCCTAGCCCTAATTTTCTTTTTTGGGTGTTAATTAGGGACTTAATCTAATCAAACTTTGTTCTTTCTATTTGTAGATGTCTAACGCAAACAACGCAGCTGCTAGCTCATTTCCCCTAATGAGCCTTTGTCAAAAAGTAACATTCGATGGAACGAACTTTAGCGAATGGATAAGATACATTCGCACAATCGCGCTTTACGAGGACAAAGAGTATGTTCTCGATGAGAAGCTCGAAAAGATCAATCCAGAAACTGCTACTCCTGAAGAAATGGCTGTCTTTGAGAACCATGAGCGTGATGCAACGAAGGTCCATTGCATCATGATAGCCACAATGAACTCAGAATTCCAAAAGTCCTATGAGGACATGTATCCTTATGAGATGCATCTAGACTTGATGGAGAGGTATCACCAAAGCGCGAGGCAAGAACGCTATAAGATCATAACGAATATGATTACTGCTAAAATGGGAAGTGGAGAGTCTCTTACTGTGCACTTGCAAAAGATGCAAAGGTATGTTGATCGTCTTCGCAAGTTGAATGTCAACTTTGGGGAAGATTTGGCTATCGACATTGTTCTTCACTCCTTGCCCTCATGCTACAACCAATTCAGGATGACCTACCACATGAACAAGTAAGAGGTCACCCTAAGCAAACTCCAAGGGCTCCTGAGGACTGCTGAGAGCAACTTCAAGGACAAGTCTGTTGCACCAACTCCCAATCCACCCGTTGCTCCTGTTTTGGCTATTGGACAGGGAAGGGGCAAGAAGAGGAAGGATTTTTCAAAGAACCACCACAAAGGAAAGTCCCAAAATGGTTCCTCTTCTAGTGGGACCAAGGTTGATCCTGCTAAGCCCAACCCAAACCCAAAGGAGGCAGAGTGCCACCATTGCCACAAAATAGGGCATTGGAAGAGAAGCTGCCCGGAATATCTGCAAGCCATCAAGGATGGGAAGATCAAGCCATCCTTTGCAGGTATTTACACAATTAAATCTAATGATTCATCTCATGCTATTTCTTGGGTTCTTGATACAGGATGTGGTTACCACATTTGTTCTGATTTGCAGGGACTAGGAAGAAATAGGGATGTGGAGCTTGGAAGAATAAATCTGATCATGGGAAACAGAAGAACGTCGCCTGTCACCAAGATTGGAGTGTATTCTTTAGAGCTTAGAAATGGTTTGAATTTAGAATTAAATAATTGTTGCTACTCGCCAGATATGGCAAGAAACATCATTTCTTTTCATGGTTTATTTAGACAAGGATTTAGATATTCGTTTAATAATGAGAATGGTTCGATTTATGCTTATCTAAATGGTGTTTTATATTTTGAAGCAATGCCTTGTAATGGAATTTATGAAACTGTTATGGTTGTAGATAACCTAGGAAATGATGTGTTGTGTATGGATTCTTCCAATGGTATGGATAAAGCATCCTTGTGGCATTGTCGTCTTAGACATGTCAACAAGAAGCGCATAGCCAAACTCCAAAAGGATGGAGTGTTGGAGTCGTTCGACCTTAGGGAAGATGACACGTGCGAATCTTGTTTACTTGGAAAGATGACCAAGTCACCCTTCACTGGCACTTATGCGAGGGGTGAGGGTTTATTGGATCTCATACATACAGATGTATGTGGACCCTTTAGATCCACCACAAGGGATGCAAATCGCTTCTATGTGACTTTCACAGATGATTATAGCAGATATGGGTATATCTACTTAATCAAGCACAAGTCAGAAACTTTTGAAAAGTTCAAAGAGTTTAAACAAGAAGTGGAGAATCAATTGGGCAGGAAAATCAAGATGCTTCGATCTGATCGAGGTGGAGAGTACCTAAGTCTTGAATTCCACGACTACCTCAAGGAATGTGGAATAGTTTCACAATTGACGCCACCTAGGACACCACAATTGAATGGTGTAGCTGAGAGGCGTAATCGAACCTTGCTAGACATGGTTCGTTCCATGATGAGTCGTGCTTCACTACCTATCTCATTATGGGGGTATGCCTTAGAGACTGCCGCCCACATCCTTAATTTAGTACCCACAAAGAAGGTTGCCAAAACACCTCACGAGATGTGGACAGGGAAAGCTCCCTCGTTGGCACACATCAAGGTTTGGGGCTGTGAAGTTTTCGTAAGACGAGAAACTCACGACAAGCTCGAACCTCGTAGTGAGCGATGTATATTCATCGGCTACCCACAGAAATCCTTTGGATATCTCTTCTATAGGCCGAGTGACAATGTTGTCTTCGTTGCGAGGATAGGGGTTTTCCGAGAGCGAGAACTCATAAGCCAAGGAGACAGTGGGAGGCAAGTCGATCTTGAAGAAATTCAAGAGTCTAGCGATGAAGGAACCTCTAACACTGGCGCTCAACCCGAGGAGGAAACTCCAGTTGAACCAATTGACGAGTCCTTACCTCTTAGACGTTCCGAAAGAGTTAGAGTTCAACCCCAGTTTTATGGTTTTCATATTACCACCGAAGGGGACACGTATATTAGTGATGGTACACTAATAAATCTAGATGAACCTAATAGCTATGAGGAAGCCATGGCAGGCCCAGAGTCTGTGAAATGGAAAGAGGCGATGGACAGCGAGATTCAGTCCATGTATGACAACCAAGTTTGGAATTAGGTTGACAATGTACCAGGTCGTAAGACGATCGGGTGCAAGTGGATCTTCAAGAAGAAGACCGACGTGGATGGGAACGTGCACACTTATAAGGCGCGATTGGTTGCGAAGGGTTTCACTCAGACTCCTGGAGTTGACTACGACGAAACCTTCTCACCAGTTGCGAAGATAAAGTCTATTAGGGTGATGCTAGCCATTGCTGCATTTCATGACTATGAAATATGGCAAATGGATGTAAAAACCGCTTTCCTTAATGGGAAGTTGGCTGAGGATGTTTACATGGCTCAGCCAGAGGGTTTTGTCGATCAAAAGCATCCCAATAGAGTGTGTAAGCTTGAGAAGTCTATTTATGGGCTTAAGCAAGCATCTCGCAGATGGAATCTTTGCTTCGATGAGAAAGTCAAAGAGTTTGGATTTGTACGAAGTGAAGATGAATCATGTGTATATGTCAAGGCCAGTGGGAGTATAGTTAGCTTTCTCGTTTTGTATGTCGATGACATACTGCTCATAGGAAACAACGTCCCGACTCTGCAGGAGGTTAAGTCCTGGCTCGGGAAGTGTTTCGCTATGTAGGACCTCGGAGAGGCTTCCTATATTTTAGGAATAAGGATAGTGAGAGAACGAAGTAAGAGACTAATAGCACTTAGTCAGAATACTTACTTGGATAAGGTACTAAAACATTTTAGTATGGAAAACTCGAAAAAGGGAGAACTACCGATACAGAGTAATGCCAAATTGAGTAAGACTCAAAGCCTGAGTACAGAAGCCGAGATAGCTGAGATGAGCCGAATACCCTATGCTTCCGCAGTTGGCTCAATCATGTACGCTGTGACTTGTACTCGCCCTGATGTGGCCTTTGCTTTGAGCATGGTCAGTAGATATGAAGGGAACCCAGGCAGAGCTCATTGGGTTGCGGTCAAGAATATACTTAAGTACCTTCGGAGGACCAAGGAATGGTTTTTAGTCCTCGGAGGGAGTGATGACTTAAAGGTGCGAGGGTATAGTGATGCCAGTTTTCAGACCGACAGGGACAACTACCGTTCGCAGTCGGGCTGGGTCTTTACCCTAAATGGAGGAGCAGTGACTTGGAAAAGTTCCAAGCAAGAAACAGTAGCTGATTCAACGTGCGAATCAGAGTACATTGCAGCGAGCGAAGCGTCAAAGGAGGCTATGTGGTTGAAGAACTTCATTGGTGATCTTGGAGTTGTGCCTACCATAAAGGAGCCTATGGAAATTTTCTGTGATAATGAAGGAGCGGTTGCCTTGACCAAGGAACCAAGGGATCATGGTAGATCTCGACATATCGACAGAAAATATCATTTTATTAGACATCGAGTAGAAGAAGGACACCTCGTGGTAAAGAGGGTATCGTCAGAGGATAACCCAGCAGATCCGCTTACAAAGGGACTTAGCAGGGTTAAGCATTTGCAGCACGCTAGGAGCATTGGGCTGAAGGACGATATTAGTTTAGATTAGATAGTTTGGAAACGTGTAATAGCTAAATGTAATTGACATTTGATGATTAAATAAAGGAGTATTATTTATAAGTAAAGTTACTGTCTTATGTTAATTGTTTAACTATTGTTTCATTTTGCATGTTTTGACTTCCTGAGTAATTAATTATTTGATAATAATCGAATTATTCGAATAGTCCACAGTCGTTTATATGTTGGAAGTAGATATGAATGAAGACTGTCATGAATTGGTGTGTAGATTGTCTAAAGTGTATTAGACATAGCAAAGGTTTGCTACAACGTTCATGAGTGCTTATGAACTTGATTTGAGCATTGGAATAAACCCGCACTTGTTGGAATCACTTCATGGAATTTATCACGAGTGATCACAAGATGGTAATATCATATAGTCTTAAAACCTAGATATATGGTTTATTGTTTGTTAATTGGTTATGCATTGATAATACGCAAACGCATCAGTAACTTGATGTTATAAAACGTATTGTTGTGTGTAAATTGATTAGTGGATAATAAATGCATATAAGTCGAAGTTTATCTGTTCCTTTTATCCTAAGAGGGTAAAAGCGATATCAGGGCCCCTCGATGATTTGATTTGACTCATGAGCCGGGCCCGGTCAGAACTAAATTGATGTGTTCGATTAAGTTCTATGTCAAATGAATCTGATATCGAGAAACAAATTGCAGGACAATAAGTATGACCATGTTCCATGTAATTGTCCACACGATATCTAGAACAGAGGATTATACGATCCCTTATGTAAAGGACAGGATACTGATAAGATCAGAGTTGACAGCGTCTTTGAGAGCTACGATTGCTAATCGGATTATATTTGCATATATAGTTACTAGACTTATCCAAGTGGGAGACTGTTGGATTAGTGTCTAAGGCTATAACTATATTTGGTAAGTACTTGACCCGGTTATGCATGGTCCTTTTGGGTTGCCTTCACCACAACAACTTGACAGGATGATTTGTTAAGAGAGAAGAAATATTATTAATATATTATGAGAATAATATATTGAGGAAATAATAATATTATTTGATTAATATAAGTCATATATTAATTGAGAATTAATTTGGTGACTTAAAGAGGTTAATTGAATAAAGGGGCATAAACTGTCAAATGTGTGATAGTTGTATTTTGGGCTATGTATCCTTATGGATATTAGGGTGAACGAAATTTAGGGGCTTGGGAACCTTAATTTCGTCCAAGCCTATAATCTAGAAGGATCTTGGATTGCTTAGGGCCTAAGTCATTCAATTAGGGTTAAAGGAGAAACCCTAATAGCTCATAGTATAAATAGGACCCTTGGGATGGAGAAATTGACACTCTTGCAAGCCAAGGAACCCTAGGGCCGATTTCTATCCCTCCTCCCTCTCTCTCAAGATCATCTTCTTGCTATTTGGTGTTTGTAAGCCATTAGAGGAGTGACAATTGTGACTCTAAGCTCCAAGAAGAAGAAGTATCAAGCAAGTAATTCAAGGTATTCTTTTAGATCTGATTTCATATGATTAGATTCAATATATTACATTAGATCTAGTATTGCAAGTCTTGGATTCAATGCATGTTCAATTAGAGAAACCTAGATCCAAGCAATTAGGGTTTGCATGTGCACATAGGAAAGTTCTTATGGCTCAAACCCATCACAATCATGGTTGGTTACCAAGAATGGCTTATAAAAGCCCTAAATCTCCCCAAAAAGGGATCTAGCAAAAGAACAAGCAAGGTATCGACTTTATACCTTCTGTGAACTTCAAATGGTGCACAAACTTGAACTCCCTTGGTCTCCTCTTGATTCCTCTAGGCTTTTCCTTCTCCTTTGAATTCAAAATCACCAAGAAGCACCACAAAAGCTTTAGCTCTTATACAAACGGCTAGGGTTTGCTATGGGGGGGTTTTTTGGAAGCAATAAGGACGAAGGGTGGCTGAATGAGACGTTTAAATAGGGTGCAAACCCTTAGATTAGGGTTTTTGTCCAGTCAGAGCCTACTCGTCGAGTCTGCAGCCGACTCGACGAGTCCGTCATTTAAATCCCGAGTCAAATCCGTTTCTACTCGACGAGTTGGTCCTTCAACTCGCCGAGTCCCATGCCAAAAATGCAAAATACTCAAATAAAATACATACCAGGAAGCAGGTGCTACAAATCTCCCCCACTTATTTTAGACTTTGTCCTCGAAGTCTGCTGCTCGTTCCTGGAAAATCTCTGGGTAATGCTCCATCATCTCATCCACCGGCTCCCAAGTCCATTCCGAGCCCTTCCGGTGCTGCCATTGCACCTTCACCAGCTCGACCCTCTTGTTCCTCAGATCCTTCGACTTCCGGTCGAGGATTGCTACAGGTCGCTCAATGTAATTCAGGCTGTCATCGTCCTAATATCCTCTAACGGTACCACGGCTGAGTCGTCCACCAGGCACTTCCGCAGCTGGGAGACGTGGAATGTGCTGTGGATCTGACTGAGCTCGGCTGGCAGGTCCAGCCTATACGCCACTTTGCCCACCCGGGCTATAACCCTGAAGGGTCCAATATACCTGGGGCCCAACTTGCCCCGCTTCCTGAATTGGATGACGCCCTTCCATGGCGACACCTTCAGGAGAACCATATCCCCGACCTGAAACTCCAGGTCTGATCGGCGCTTGTCGGCATAACTTTTCTGCCGACTCTGAGCAATCTGAAGCCTGCTCCGAACCTGCTGAATCCTCTCTGTCATCTTGAGCACCACTTCGGTGCTCCCCATGACTCTCTGGCCAACCTCACCCCAACATATCGGGGTCCTGCACTTCCTCCCGTATAACATCTCGAAGGGAGGACGGTCAATACTCGTGTGGTAGCTGTTGTTGTACGAGAACTCAGCCAATGGGAGGTAAGTATCCCAACTACCACCGAAGTCCAATACGCATGCCCGCAACATATCCTCAAGTGTCTGGATGGTCCGCTCGCTCTGCCCATCCGTCTGCGGGTGAAAAGCGGTGCTAAAGTGTAGTCGAGTACCCAACTCGTCGTGGAATTTCTTCCAAAATCTGGAAGTAAACCTCACATCCCTGTCAGGAATCACGGAGACTGGCACTCCATGCCGAGCCACCACCTCCCGAATGTAGATGTCGGCCAGCTTCTCAGCCGATATACTCTCCTGGATCGGTATAAAATGGGCACTCTTGGTCAACCGATCCATGATGACCCATATGAAATCCACTCCCCATGCGGTCCTGGGAAGTTTGGTGATGAAGTCCATAGTGATATCTTCCCACTTCCACAGGGGAATATCCAACGGCCGCATCTTGTCGTGTGGCCTCTGGTGCTCGACCTTGACCTTCCTGTAGGTCAAGCACCGCTCCACATACCATGCTACATCCCGCTTCATGCAGGGCAACCAATAGTCAAGACGAAGGTCTCTATACATCTTCGTCGCCCCGGGATGAATGGAGAATCGGGATTTGTGCGCCTCCTCCATCAGAACCTGGTGCACACCCCCGTGGTATGGAACCCACACCCTGCGGTGTAGTGTCAATAACCCTCGGCTATCATAGTCGAAGGAGGAAACCTGACCTACTATACGCTCGCTCTTCCGATGTTCCTCCTTCATAGCCTCCTGCTGGGCCTCTCGGATCTGCTCCAGCAGCGGAGTCACCACGGTCATCCGCGTGCAGATATCTCTGATCAGCGCCGCCTTGCGGCTAAGCGCGTCTGCCACCACATTGACCTTCCCCGGGTGGTAAAGGATCTCGCAATCATAATCCTTCACCACGTCCAACCACCGACGCTGCCTCATGTTCAGATTCGGCTGATCCATGAGGTACCTCAAACTCTTGTGGTCCGTGTAAATGGTACAACGGACCCCATATAGGTAATGACGCCAAATCTTGAGGGCGAACACAACAGCCCCCAACTCTAAATCATGCGTCGGATAATTCGCCTCGTGAGGCTTCAGCTGCCTCGAAGCGTAGGAGATGACATGCCCCCTCTGCAACAATACCGCGCCCAAACCCGAAATAGACGCGTCGCAGTACACAACAAAATCCTCTACGCCCTTTGGCAGGGCTAAGATTGGCGCCTCGCACAACCTTTGTCTCAGTGTTTCGAACGCCGCCTGTTGTTCAGGCCCCCAACGGAAAACTACAGCTTTCTACGTTAACCGCATCAAAGGTACGACTATCTTGGAGAAGTCCTGGATGAATCTCTGATAATAGCCGACTAATCCCAGGAAACTCCGAATCTCGGATGGAGACTTCAGAACCTCCCATCTCATCACGGCCTCTACCTTGGCCGGGTCGACCAAAATACCGTTATGGTTGACAAGGTGCCCAAGGAACTGCACCTCGCGCAACCAGAACTCGCACTTGGAGAACTTGGCGTACAAGCTCTCCCTCCGTAGAGTCTCCAACACCTCTCACAAATGCTCCTCATGCTCCTCCTGCATCTTGGAGTAAACCAAGATATCATCGATGAAAACTATCACTGACCGATCCATCATCGGTCTACACACGCGGTTCATGAGGTCCATGAATGCGGCAGGAGCATTGGTGAGCCCGAAAGGCATCACCACGAACTCATAGTGGCCATAACGCGTCCGAAACGCAGTCTTCTGCACATCCTCCTCTCTGACCCTCATCTGATGATACCCTGAATGCAAATCAATCTTGGAGAACCAAGATGCTCCCTGCAGTTGGTCAAAGAGGTCATCAATCCTCGGGAGTGGGTAACGGTTCTTCACTGTTACCTTATTCAGCTCCCTATAATCTATACACATCCGATGCGACCCATCCTTCTTTTTCACGAACAGAATCGGGGCTCCCCACGATGAACTGCTCGGTCTAATGAATCCCTTGTCTAACAGCTCCTGCAGCTGTGTAGACAACTCCTGCATCTCGGGAGGAGCCAACCGATACGGTGCCCTGGCTATCGGAGCCGCACCAGGGACAAGGTCGATCCTGAACTCCACCTGCCGCTCCGGGGGTATCCCAGGAAGCTCCTCTGGGAACACATCTGCGTAGTCTCGCACCACTGGAACATCGCCCACCATCACCTTACCCGCCTCCCGGGTATCCATGACATAGGCGACATACCCAACACAACCCTGCTGAAGGTAGCGCCTAGCCCTTGCTGCTGAACACACGGTGGGTCCACGCTGCGGTCTCTCGCTGTGGATCACCAAATCTCCCCCACCTGGGGTCCTGACCCGCACTAACTGTTGTGCACAATCTATCACCGCCCCATTAGGTCTCAACCAGTCCATGCCTATAATCACCTTGTTCCCACGCAACGGAATGGGAATAAAGTCTACCAGGTATCACTCCTCGAATAACCTCAGCACACAATCTCGGAAAACTGCTGATGCTCGCACCGATCGATCATCGGCAATCTCTACCTCTAAAGGGTAATCCAACCTGCCCGAAGACTCAGAAAACCTCTTGCTGAGCGCAAGAGAAACAAAAGATCGAGTGGCACCTGAATCAAACAACACCTATACCGGAATACCGTTCACATGGAACGATCCTAACATGTACATACAAAGCATATATCAATATCATAAACATCATATAAATAGATCAGAGGGAAAGAATCATACCCGTCACCACATCGGGTAAGGCGCGTGCCTCCTCGGTAGTCAACTGGAAAGCCCGGCTCCTCACCACTGGAGCCTCTGCCTTGCCCTGCCGGCCATCAGTAATCCGCAGGGTCGCTGGAGTTGGCGCCTTCACTGGCGCTGCTGCTGTCAACTGAGTGCAATTGGCCTTCTTGTGGCCCCTCTGGTTGCAGTGGAAACACAGCAACTCAGATGTCGGAATAGTGGGTGCAGGGGCGGTACAATCCCTGCTGAAGTGCCCCGTCTTGCCGCACTTGTAGCAGCCCGACGATCCCAACCTACACGCCCCCTCGTGCGGCCTGCCGCATTTCCTGCATCGGCCCTGTCCTGACTGGCCTTTCGGCCTACCATCTGATCCCTTGGGCTTCTTCCCTGAAGCCCCAGTCGTATGTCCCTCCTCTACCTTCCTCTTCCGGATATGCTCCAGATCAATCGCCCTCTCCCTTGCCCTGGCAATCATGGAATCCAGGGTAGGGCAAGATGAAAAACTAACATGCTCCCGAATGTCAGCTCGTAGCATGTCATGGTAGCGGGTCCTCCTCATATCCTCATCTCCCGCATACTGGGGCACCAGTAACGCCCTCTCCCGGAACTTGGCGGTGATCTCCGCCATAGTCTCCGTAGTCTGTCTCATATCCAAAAACTCCCTGGCCAGCTGCTGAAGCTCCACAGCTGGCGCGAACTCAATCCTGAATCGGGTCACAAAGTCCGGCCATGTCATAGCCTCAACATCCTAGGCTCCCAGAGAGTCACCAACCGACTCCCACCAATCCCTGGCCCTGTCTCTCAAGCACCCTGTTGCATATCTCACCTTCGACCCCTCAGGGCAGAAGCTGGTCAACTGTACAGACTCAATGTCTGCAATCCACCGTCTGGCCACAATGGGGTCCTTCGCCCCCATGGAAATCTGGCGCACCACTGCCCCTGAAGTCCTTAAAGGACAGTGTGTGTGATCCCGACTGGCTGGTCGCCATGTCGCTCCTGAACGCTAGGAGGTGATCCTCCATCAGCTCGACAATCCCTTCCTTGATCGACCCAAAGATGACCGGGGTCGCATCAAGGATGCCTCTAGTGATCTCGGACGCGATGAACTCGCGTAGCCACTCATCCACTGGTTCGGAACCTGAGCCCGAACCCGATCCCTCTCCTGAACTGCCAACTGTTGGCCTCGAACGTAGTACCACCATTCTGCAATACATAATGACAACCTTCAGTGATACTGATACATCTAGAGGGATCACACCCATCAAAAGTTCCCTGGTCTTGCCTCAACCTTCCTCGATTCAAGTACGGATCCTCTGCTTTCAGTAGTACGGGCCCATACTACCTTCCACATCTATCCGTACTTTCCTCAAGAACCGCCTTGACTCCACCAAGTCCCTTCTACTACTACTGATCTCTGCTACTCTCATCCTAGGCTTGCCCTAGGGAAATCTCTGACTCTACCCAAACCAGTCCTCAGCTGCAGAAGGCCTCCTCGTAATGCCAATTAGTCATCACCTGAATACCATCACATGTGACGAGGCTCAGATAATCCTTCGAGTAAAAGACTCGTCCCTACAACGGTTAGACTCAGACAAGAGCTGCATAATAGGGCCAAATCCAGCACTCTGAGATTATTCAACCCTGATCACATGTGACGTGATGTATCCACCTAATGGCTAACTCCCATCACTCAGAGTCCCACATAGCACAAAGCGTGCAACATTCAGACAAAGGGAACGATCTCAAGCAATCATATCCTCATAACAGGAAACTGTACTAGCATACAATGCTAAGCTCATACTATCAGGTATAACCTAAACAGGCTATCCTACTACTGTCTACTCAATACTAGCATGCAATTCTCATAAGCTGAAACACATAAAGCAGGCACATAGGGCATCATTACTAGATCCTTAGTCCTATTCTAGCATGCTGTTATACTAAAGCTGATAAACATAAAATAAACTTGTATGGGTACTTTGGGGAATACTTACTTGAGCTCGGCCGGTCGCGCACATCACACACTTCGTTCTTTCTCAAAGCTCCTTTAACTTATCTTTTAGAAAACCATTTTATTGTAAAAAGCTTTTAATCCCTCGATTTGAGTCCAGACACCCCCGAGGGTGTGTCCGAATCCCTCAAACCAGGGCTCTGATACCAACTTGTAACATCCCAAATTTCAAGTCCAAAAATTTCATTTTAATTAACTGATTATAAAAGAATTCATAAGAAAACCACATAAAATATATCATTCCGTAAATCAGTATATCATGTCTGAAAACCCAAGTCATAAGATAGCATCATGTCAGAGTACAATCCCAGAATATCTCAAGTGCGGAAAATCAATGCGAGTGTGTATGATGTGCTGCTACCGCGCCAGCTCCTTCCCCTTCGCTGAAGAGGTACCTGAAACTAAAACTATAAACTGTAAGCACGAAGCTTAGTGAGTTTCCCCCATAGTACCACATACCATACAATCATATAGCATACATACTGCCGGGCAATTCTGGGGTGCCCGACCTACCCAGTACGGCCATTCTAGGGTGCCGACCTACCCGTACGACCATTCTGGGGTGCCGACCTACCCGTGTCAAGCCATTCTGGGGTGCTGACCTACCCGTGTCGAGCCATTCTGGGGTGCTGACCTACCCATGTCGAGCCGTTCTGGGGTGCTGACCTACCCATCGGTCCTAACAACCGAACCTCGGGGACTATTCCACCCCTTATTGCTACTATCACATATATCATAACACAAACATACTATTAGACATATCTGGGGTGTCCGAACTACCCTTCGGTCTTAACAACCGAACTTGGGGACTATTCCCTTCCTACTACCACTATCACATATAACATATCATGCCAGCATATCAACATATCATCACATACTGTCAGACATATCTCGGGTGCCTGACCTACCCTTCGGTCCTAACAACCGAACTCTACTACTATCACATATAACATATCATGCTAGCATATAACACATCAGGTAGTAGTAAACCTGGATGATATCACAAAGACAATCATCCAACATACAACTCCTACTGGTGGGCCAGCATTGTGGCCGTAGACCCACCGCTACTGGAAGGTAACTCACCTCGTACGAGTAGCTGCTGATAATTTGTGCGGGAAATCTCTGTCTGCTGCTGCTCCGGAAATCCTCCGGCTATAATCCCCACAAAACACTCAGTCAGAATCTGATATCTACTCGTAGGGTAAAATGACTATTTTACCCCTGACCAAGTCCAAGTCAAAGTTAAAGTCAAAGTCAACTTCCAGTTGACCTGACTCGCCGAGTTGCACCGTCAACTCGTCGAGTCCCTAACCTTTTAACTGTCCTCATCTACGTCTCTACTCGTCGGGTTTAGAAATGACTCGACGAGTTCTCCTTCTATACGAGAATCGAATGAAACTTCATCCGGCTCGTCGAGTTGTATGAACAACTCGTCGATTTCATCCTCATCCTAAGAACCAGTCCTGTCCTCGACTCACCGAGTTGTATGAACAAATCGTCGAGTTCATCTTCAAGAGTTGGGAGATTGCCTTGGACTCGCCGAGTCTGTTCATGCACTCGCCGAGTCCTATGAACTCCAGGACTATGGCTTAGCCCAATACGCTGGGTCACTCCCCTGGACCCTCTAAAAACCTTTCCAGCACTCCACTGGGTCTCTTTGACCCATAACAGAAAAGGGAAGTCTAGCCTCGGACTCGCCGAGTCACAAGAACGACTTGCCGAGTCGATACAGTCCAAGTCTTATTTCTTCGATTTCTGGTGTACAATTCTTGTCCAAATGATATATCTAGGTCCCTAAACTCGATCTAGCACGTAAAGTTACGAACTTTACGTGTATGCATGGGACTTTGAGTCAAAAAGGCTCTAGAAGAGACTCTTGGGTTGCATAGGGCTTCCATGGGTGCAAAAGCAGCCCCTTTCTGCCTTTTAATTCCTCCATGGACATAGATCCGAAGCCTCAACCCCCAACCATGCTTGCAATCATGGTTGGTTACCAATAATGGCTTATAAAAGCCCTAAATCTCCCCAAAAAGGGATCTAGCAAAAGAACAAGCAAGGTATCGACTTTATACCTTCTGTGAACTGCAAATGGTTCACAAACTTGAACTCCCTTGGTCTCATCTTGATTCCTCTAGGCTTTTCCTTCTCTTTTGAATTCAAAATCACCAAGAAGCACCACAAAAGCCTTAACTCTTATACAAACGGCTAGGGTTTGCTATGGGGGGTTTTCTGGAAGCAATAGGGACGAAGGGTGGCTGAATGAGACGTTTAAATAGGGTGCAAACCCTTAGATTAGGGTTTTTGTCCAGTCAGAGCCTACTCGTCGAGTCTGCAACCGACTCGACGAGTCCTTCATTTAAATCCCGAGTCAAATCCGTTTCTACTCGACGATTTGGTCCTTCAACTCGCCGAGTCCCAGGCCAAAAATGCAAAATACTCAAATAAAATACATACCAGGAACCAGGTGCTACATAAATCCTTTGGATATTTTTTCTATAGACCAAGTGAGAATGTGGTCTTCGTAGCGCGAGCGGGTGTCTTTCGTGAAAGAGAACTCATATGCCAAGAGGATAGTGGGAGGCAAATTGACCTTAAAGAGCTTCAAGAGTTAAGCCATGAAGGAACCTCTAATACTAGCAATCAACCTGAGGATGAGACTCCCATTGAACCAGTTGACGAGTCTATACCTCTGAGACGTTCCAGTAGAGTTAGCGTTCCACCTGTGTTATATGGTTTTCATATAACAACTGAAGGTGATACGTTTATCAGTGATAGTACATTGATAAATTTGGATGAACCTAACTGTTGGGTTTTATGTACTCTAACATTCCTATTATGCACATACAACCCTAATGCTTTAGATCTAAGTTTTCTCTAATTATACATGCAACATTGGTTCCAAAGCATGAAGCCTAAACTAGCATACAAAACTTAACATATGAATCATAAAACAAGTTGTAGAGTTACCTCTTGATGTTGTTGATGTTGCTAGTAAGACTTTAGCCTTGTGAGAACTTAGCACCCCAAGTGTTGTGCCTCAAACAAGTCACAAACACCAAGTAAAAATTAGATGGATATGAGAGAGGCTAAGGAGACTCTAAAACCAATTTCTCTTCTTGGAATGCAAGTAGTGTGTCAATTTTAGGGCTTAGCACAACATATATATATATACATATATATATATATATATATATATATATATATATATATATATATATATATATATATATATATATATATAGAATATCAAGGGTCATGTGTAACCCTAATCCATACACATTAGCCCATGATCCATCAATTTGATTTGGATAACCACTTCATGGATTAACTCATAAGCCCAATCACAAACCAAACCGTGGATCATTAGCCCAACTCATATGTATCAATTTAATTAATCTCTTTTGATCACTAAATTAATTCTAAATTAATTATTGATCAACACTAATTAAATAACATGATTCCTCAATTAATATATTATACTTATAATATATTAATAAATCATAAATAACCTCTTACTCAAATATCCATCTATCAAATTGTTCTGGTGAAGGCAACCCGAAATGGACCACGCTACTATCGGGTTAAGTACATACTAAATATATTTATGGGCTTAGACACCTAATCCAACAGTCTCCCACTTGGATAAGTCTAATAACTATAATTGCCAATGCAACTTAAAATCCGATTAGAAATCGTAGCTCTCAAAAAGCCGCTGTCAAACTCTGACGTGTCCATTAGATAAGTGATCATATAATCCTCTATTCTACAAGATATCATGCGGACAAATACATGGAATATAGTCATACTTATTGTCCTGTAGTTTGTTTCCCGATTTCCGATTTGTCTGACATAGAACTTGATTGAACACATCAATAGAGTTCTGACCGGGTCCGATACATAAGTCAAAACAAAATCATCGAGGAGCCAAAGATATCGCTTTTAATCCTCTTAGCATAAAAGGAACAGATAAACTTTGAGTTATATGCTTGTACTAACTACTCGTTGAATCATACACACCATCACGTTTTATAACATCGAGTTACCGATGCATTTTCGTACTATCAATGTACAACTAACGAATAATCGCCAACTCATATATCTTGGTTTGAAGATTATATGATATTATCGTTTCACAATCACCCGTGATAAATTCCATGAAGTGATATGTGAGCGTGGGTTTAGTCCAATACTCAAATCTTATTTCAAGAGCACTCATGAATGTTTGTAGCAATCTTTTGCTATTTCTAACACCTTAGACAATCATACAAAAACCCATTCATGACAGTCTTCTTTCATAACCTACTTCCAAAGTATGACCGACTGTAGATAGTTTGAATAATCTTATTATTCTGGAAGTCAAAACATGCAAAGTGAAACACAAGAATAACTGAATCCAATATGGTCTCAAAACTTTTGAATATAAGTAAAACACCTTTTATTTAATCACCATATTAACTACACATTGTTCATTGTATAATGTTTCGATTTATCAACTTTATACTTGAATTAAAATAATAGTTATCCCATGCTCCAAGCATGCACACTATGTTTACCTATGGTCCTTTCTTTGTGAAATAGATCAATTGAATACATCTTCAAGAAACTCATTTCACAACTCCAAATCTTTTTCACAAGTGTAAGAATGCCAAATTCTTGTCACTATTAGAATGTGTCAGATTCTAACCTTTATGCAATGATCCTTTTGTAATGTCAATGCACCAAGGCCACAAAGACATGGACAATGAAATTACAAAGTATTCCACTGGAGATGGATAACAAAACAATTCCAAGGAAGCGAAGTCTCAAATTCAAAGTACATTCATTTGAACATCCTTCTTGCATAAAAGTTTCTAACCTACACACAGATTCCTAATATCTAACTCCCATTATGGAACCATTTCCATATTTGCCATATGACAACTCATTATTAATAGAATCCTGTCTACTCATAATAATGTCGATATGTTCCATCCATTACTATACTCCCAACTGCTCTTAAGCAACTAATCCTCAACGAAGTTTAGATCGTCCTTTGCATTTGCTTAACTACTTTAGTCATACCCGGTTCTAGTCCTTTTTCCCTCTTAATGCCCTAGGCATTTGGAAAATTAGAACAGGCGAATATTATAGCATATGAAATCAACCCTATACCCGAAGCATATGGAATACGATTTATAATGTCTTACATAAAGACATGATGCTTGACCAGTCTGTTACTATAATATTTCCATATATAGAAATTCCAATGTTGAATATAATATTTCCATATACAGAAATTCCAATGTTGAATCATTTCAACATGGTATTCATATATATCTTTGACTAAATTTGATTAAAATCTCAAACTAAGCTTTTAGAATTGAAATGAAGTATGAATTCCTCTCCCTTAATTATAGCAAAACAACATTTCAAACCCTGTAACTTTGTGAATTGATTTTTTTTCTATAATTAACATTGCTAACTCGCAACACCTAACGTAATAATTGTGCTCCCACTAGCATAATAATTACATTCTTATTAGCATAACACTTATGCTCACACTATCTTTGACATGTACCCAGAAATAAGCTAGACTTCTAAAAATCAATACTTGTTGACTTTCTTACCAAAGTTCAGATTTCTGAAACAAGATGCTTCGATAAGACTTTATCTAGGCTTCTCAAACTCATATACCTTTCCTTAGAGATAAACAATTGGTTTACTCTTGATTAGTTCTTGAAACTATTCATGATCTTTAAGACTCCCGCTAACCTCTTGACATATAAGATTCTCCTTGTCAAGAAATATTACGTGACAAAAAAATATTCAAGAGTTAGTGCGGTTTCTTATCAAGACAAACACTTCTAACAATTGGTCTTAGTTGGTCTTTGTTTTATCCAAAACATCACAACTTACCAATTTCAAATGTACAAGAGTAGAAAACATTTTACTCTACATTTGATAGGTGTTATAAACCTTTCTTAAGATTATGTCACTCAAGTTACAATCTTGGAGAATGACTCCAAGACTCGATTTTGGAACGAAGTATGATTCACCTTTTGATTTAACCATTTCAACAATTCACGATTCCTCTTCTTAGCCATACAAATGCACCAAGGTGTCCTTAGAGGATCAAATTGTGATATGGTTTCATAATCACTAAGATAATCATAAAACATGATGCTAAAGTACTCTCCCTACTTTTTAGTTTGGAGAAACTTTTATCTTTCTGCCTAATTTGATTCTTCTTATTCGTTTTGCTATACATTGAAACTTTTTCAACGATTTAGAATTACACTTAGTCTTGTAAGTATAACCATGTTTACTAAACTTTTAGTAAATCATAACGAATAGCCTTTATCATTCTTTGTGGTGGACCTGACCAGTTTACAACCAAGTGTACCTGATCCCCTAGTCCTTCACTTGACTCACATATACTTGTGAACAAGGAATTAGTCTTAATTTCCCAAAGACAAAGGTTCTCATTCATCATACAATACAAGTCGCATGATTCCAATTTTCTATCCAATTGAAACTTGGGTGATGAGAATCTTTCCTTATTTGGTAAATCTTGACACTACCACAAACGAAAGAATCAAATCAATTACTTAAGAATAGAAACAAAACATAAGTTTTCACACAAGCCATTGCAAAGATAAATATAAAACAAGATAAAATCAAATTTTTATTTATTTATAAAATGCGGAAAAACTTTTTCCTTACAATGCAATTACAAATGAAACCTATGGTTCTAAACATTTCCTAAGCAATCTATCACAACTCCTAGCAGCAGCTCAAAAATTTGATCATCGAACCATGCGATCGAAACCCATCTCTTCGCGATCAGACTCAGCTTACTCTTCCTTTAAGCTTCCTTTATTTTCTTCGATCCTACAATAACATCAAAATGTAATTACATTACATTATGTATCAAGAATCTCCAAATAGGAACTTAATAGAGTTAGATAGTGGAATTACCTGAAGTAGAGTCAAACTTTTTGACTTTACCATCCTTATGATCCTTCAGGTAGATTCGGCAGCTTCGTAACCAATGCCCCTTCTCTTGGCAATAGAAACATATAGACTCTTTGGGAATGGTACACGGTACTATCTCAGACTTAGTCTTTCTCTTTACCATTTGGTCAAATGACTTGACCATGGCCGATCCCTTTCCATTGGGAAAAGAAAGCTTTTCTGGACTTCCAATGTTACCATTGTCAATGTCTGTGGAAGTTTGGGAAGTAGATCTTCCAATCAAATTTGCTTGACCAGTGCGCCAAATCATTGCTGATTCAGAAGCAATTAGCAAATAGGTAAGATCGATAAGGGTCACGTCGCGGTTTGTCATACAGTAGTCTTTAACAAACTGACTATATGATTCGGGAAGTGACTGAAGAACCAAGTCGACATCCAACTTCCTTGGGAACACGACACCCAACATTCCCAGCCTATCAATATGTAGCTTCATGTCCAAGACGTGAGCCATACTTTCCATCTTCATGTTTGCTTGCCAATAGGGCTTGAGTGATCTTGAACTTTTCAAGTCTATGAACAGGTGGGTCAGGGAGAATAATTGGAGGAGGTGGCGGAAGTGAAGTATGATTTCCAGATACTTGATCAAAACATGGAACATCATCTTCATGCGGAAAGATTTTTCCAAAAGATTCGGGAAGAACATAGTTGTCAGAACTAGACATCTACAGGGAGAAATTCAAGTTAGTTGATTTAAGTCCTTAATATAACACCCAAAATGAAATATTAAGGCTACGACCCAATACATTATTCTACAATTCGGAAAAGGGATGCTGTAATCCAATTGCAAAATAATTGATGGTAGGTAAATGACGATTTACCAATTTCCGTCATGAAAAACGAAAATAAACATTAGGTTTTAAATGAATCGAAATTCCTAGATCTTTTGAGATTCATTGAACTTTTCAACAGCATGTTTAATCTCGATTATGCCCTCTCAAGTTTGTGACCAGGATACCGAGGATCACAAACAAGGTGTGAATAACCATGCAAATTAGTTTGGTACACTTAATGTTACAAATCATCTAATCAATGTGAACCACACACGCTTCATTGATCCATGATTAACATCTAGCTAACCTTTGCCACACATTGTCAGTCCCAAATTAGTGTGCCGGTTAACCACACACGCTACACTAACGACTTAACAAGGTGCAAAGTGCAATTTCATGGGTTAGAATCAAATTCACATTTTTCCTAAGTAACTAAGATTGTGAATTTATAAGCATTTAGTTACTTACTTTTTCATTATACTTTTAATAAGGATTTAAATGTCCTGTCAAACCCGTTCGGCTAACGACCCTCCACCACTTAAGGAAGCGGTGTGTGAGAGTGGAAACCCATTAAACCACCATTTTATAGGCAGTAACCTTATACCCCCTTATAGACCGACTTCATGAATGAGGCCTACTAATGGTAAGACTGACTTTTTAATTATACATACATAATATATTAAATTTTTAATTTTATATAGTATAAGGGTGTATTTTAAACTTTTAAAATACTAGGTGGTTTAATCTATGAATTAAACTAGACTTTTAATTTAATTAAACTCAAACCATATAATTATGGATTTATTAATACTCTTTTAATTAATCTTTTAATTAATTATTAACAAAGCCATAATTAAAACTTAAAATTCTAAACTTAAGTTATGAAGTCAAAAAGGTTTAGTATTTAATATTTGACCATTAAAACCTTTTTTAATCAAATTTTAATTTCCAAAACTTGAGGACAAGTTTTGAAACTCTTTAAAAAAAACCTTTGAGTTTTATAACTTATAATTTATGTTATATTAAAGCGACTTTCCAAGCTCCATAACTTGAGGACAAGTTATGAAACTCTTCAATACCTTTGGACTCCAAAACTTGATGGCAAGACTTGTAACCATCAAGACTCTTGAATTCCATAACTTAAAGAAGTTAATTTGTTTTATGAGTGAGACTTTTCATATCCATAACTTATGGAGGTTTCATAAACAAAGACTTTTCATGTTCCATAACTTTAGGACAAGTTATGGAACTTTTTCAAGAACACACAAAGATCAAATTAACTAATCCAAGTATGATAGGATGATTGTTTACCAACTTGACCTAATTTGTTCATGTTTCATGATAACTTCAAATTTTACAAATAACTAGTATTTACCAAAAATCAGGTAGTTATCTTAGAATTTGACAAACATCATGTTTTGGATGGGGGAACATTACCATATCATTAAAATCAAATTTTATGAACCAAAACAGTTTGTGGTAATGTTCCTAATCCAAAACAGGCCAAAAACTCGAATATTCTGCCCACTGACGAACCAACTCGTCGAGTGCACTTATGAACTCGACGAGTTCATCATTATAAGGCACCTACTCGTCGAGTTCATACATGGACTCGTCGAGTAGGCCCTGGCAGGATTCAGTTTTGAAGTTTTTCAGCTTTGAAAATTACACAGTTGCATCAATACAATAAAAAACACCCATGTCTCTGTTACCACTGTTGAGTTTTATGTACTCTAACATTCCTATGGTGCACATACAACCCTAATGCTTTGGATCTAAGTTTTCTCTAATTATACATGCAACATTGGTTCCAAAGCATGAAGCCTAAACTAGCATACAAAACATAACATATGAATCATAAAACAAGTTGTACAGTTACCTCTTGATGTTGTTGATGTTGCTAGTAAGACTTTGGCCTTGTGAGAACTTAGCACCCCAAGTGTTGTGCCTCAAACAAGTCACAAACACGGAGTAACAATTAGATGGATATGATATGAGAGAGGCTAAGGAGACTCTAAACCGATTTCTCTTCTTGGAATGCAAGCAGTGTGTCAATTTTAGGGCTTAGCACAATATATATATATATATATATATATATATATATATATATATATACACACACATATATATATATATATATATATATATATATGTGTGTGTGTGTGTGTGTGTGTAGAATATCAAGGGTCATGTGTAACCCTAATCCATACACATTATCCCATGATCCATCCATTTGATTTGGATAACCACTTCATGGATTAACCCATAAGCCCAATCACAAACCAAACCATGAATCATTAGCCCAACTCATATGTATCAATTTAATTAGTCTCTTTTGATCACTAAATTACTTCTTGATCAATACTAATTAAATAATATGATTCCTCCATTAATATATTATACTTATAATATATTAATAAATCATAAATAACCACTTACTCAAATATCCATCTCTCAAATTGTTCTGGTGAAGGCAGCCCGAAATGGACCATGCTACAATCGGATCAAGTACATACTAATTATAGCTATGAGCTTAGACACCTAATCCAACACTAACAACTACAAGGAAGACATGGCGGGCCAAGAGTCCACAAAGTGGAAAGAGGCGATGAACAACGAGATTCAGTCCATGTATGACAATCTATTTTGGAACTTGGTTGAAAATGTGCCAGGTCTTAAGACGGTCGGGTGCAAGTGGATCTTCAAGAAGAACACCGAAATGGATGGGAAGGTACACACATATAACGTATGATTGGTTGTTAAGTGCTTTACTCAAACTGCTGGAGTTGACTATGACGAGACCTTCTCACCAGTAGCGAAGATCAAATCTATAAGGGTTATGCTAACCATAGCTGCGTTTCATGATTATGAAATATGGCAGATGGATGTCAAAACCGCTTTTCTTAATGGAAAGTTGGCTGAATATGTTTACAGGAGTCAGCCAGAGGGTTTTGTAGATGCGTAGTACTCTAATAGAGTGTGTAAGCTTGAGAAATCCATTTATGGATTAAAGCAAGCGTCTTGTAGATGGAATCTTTGTTTCGATGAGAAAGTCAAAGAGTTTGGATTTTCGAGAAGCGAGGATGAGTCCTGCATATATGTCAAAGCTAGTGGGAGTATAGTTAGCTTTCTGGTATTGTATGTGGATGACATACTACTCATAGGAAATGACGTTCCAAACTTGCAGGAAGTTAAGTCCTGGCTTGGGAAGTGTTTCGTTATGAAGGACCTCGGGGAAGCTGCTTACATTGTAGGGATAATGATATTGAGAAATAGGAGTAAAAGACTAATATGAATTAGTCAAAGTTCCTACTTAGACAAGGTGTTGAAACTTTTCAACATGGAGAATTCCAAGAAAGGAGAATTGCCTATCCAGAGCAATACCAAACTAAGTAAGACTCAGAGTCCGAGTATCGATGCCGAAATAGCAGAAATGAGTCGAGTACCATATGCTTCTGCCGTTGGCTCGATCATGTATGTTATGACATGTACTCGCCCAGATGTGGCTTTTTCTTTGAGCATGGTTAGTGTTGGATTAGTGTCTAAGGCTGTAACTATATTTGGTAAGTACTTGACCCGGTTGTGCATGGTCCTTTTGGGTTGCCTTCACCATAGCAACTTGACAGGATGATTTGTTAAGAGAGAAGAGATATTATTGTTAATATATTATGAGAATGATATATTAAAGAAATAATAATGTTATTTAATTAATATAAGTCATATATTAATTGAGAATTAATTTGGTGACTTAAAGAGGTTAATTGAATAAAGGGGCATAAACTATCAAATGTGTGATAGTTGTATTTTGGGCTATGTATCCTTATGGATATGAGGGTGGACGAATTTTAGGGTTTGGATACCATAAAATCGTCCAAGCCTATTATATAGAAGCATCTTGGATTGCTTAGGGCCTAAGTCATTCAATTAGGGTTAAAGGTGAAACCCTAGTAGCTCATAGTATAAAATAGATCCCTTGGGGTGGGGAAATCGGCACTCATGCAAGGCAAGAAACCCTAGGGCCGATTTCTCTCCCTCCTATCTCTCTCAAGATCATCTTCTTGCTATTTGGTGTTTGTAAGCCATTAGAGGAGTGACAATTGTGACTCTAAGCTCCAAGAAGAAGAAGTATCAAGCAAGTAATTCAAGGTATTCTTTTAGATCTGATTTCATATGATTAGATTCAATTGTTTACATTAGATCTAGTATTGTAAGTCTTGGATACAATGCATGTTCAATTAGAGAAACCTAGATCCAAGCATTAGGGTTTGCATGTGCACATAGGAAAGTTCTTATGACTCAAACCCATCAGTGGTATCAGAGCTTTGATTGATTTCTATTGAATTGTTGCATTGGTTGATTGCTTGTTGCTTAAAAAATTCGATTTTTATGAGACTGCCTGATGAACTCGGCGAGTTCCACTGTGTACTCGGCGAGTAGCTCCAACTCGGCGAGTCCATAGAGGTACTCGGCGAGTTCGAGCGTCAGAAGGAGGAAGTTTCGGGATTTCTTGCTGTTTTACTTGAGGATACTTGCCTTAACTGTTTTGGGTCATTAAAATCCGATTTTAATCATATATATGAGTATATTCTTGACCAAATAAAATATAATTGTCAATTAGTTGAATAATAATTTCCTTATATGATTATAATTGATTATTTGAATTGAATTGGTAAATTGTCTTGCAAGTAATTCTAAATAAGATCAAATTGAGATAATCTAATTAGTTGATTTATATTATTTGCTATTTGATCCTTATGTTTTGAAAAGTTCTAAACTTGTCCTCAAGCTTTGAAATTTTATATTTTATGATTAAATGTTTAATTTGGATAATTTAAATTTCAATCCCTAGAATTTTACAAGTTTAAAATTCAACTCTATACTATTATATTATTACAAGCTTAATATATATATGTATACTTTAAAATGCTAGTCTTACCGTTAGTAGGCCTCATTCACGAAGCCAGTCTATAAGGTGGGTATAAGGTTGCTGCCTATAAAATGGCGCTTAATGGGTGTACATTCACACCCACCGCTTGCTTGACTGGTGGAGGGTCGTTAGCCGAACGGGTAGGATAGGGCAAACATCCTCTCATTAATAAGTATAATGAATCTATATAAAGTAACTAAACATGTTTTATAAAATTCCCAATCTTAGTTACTTTAGGAAAAGTGAATTGATGCAATCCCATGAAATTACACTTTGTACCCTTGCTAAGACATTAATGGAGCGCATGTGGTTAACCGGCACATTAATTGGGTTCTAAGCAAAGGTGGCAAAGGGTGACTCATTTTTTGTTATAGTTCAATGGAGCGTGTGTGGTTAACCAGCACATTGAATAGGTAACTGTAACAGTGGGGGCACCTTGTACATTTGCATGGTTATTCACACCCACTTTGTGATCCTCGGCATCCCAGTCACAAACGAGAGGGGAATATCGAGATTTAAACATGTCATTGAAAGGTTCAATGAATCTCAATGAAATCTAGGAATTCTCAATACATTTAAAACTTAAAGCTTATGTTTTTCATGGTGAAGAATTAGTGAATCGTCATTCACTTTCCTCCAAATTATTTGCATGTTGGATTACGGCATCCCTTTTCTAATGTGTAAATAATGTTGTTGGGTCCTAGCCCTAATTTTCTTTTTGGGTGTTAATTAGGGGCTTAATTCTAATCAAACTTTGTTCCTTTCTATTTGTAGATGTCTAACGCAAACAACGCTACTGCTAGCTCATTCCCGCTAATGAGCCTTTGTCAAAAAGTGACTTTCGATGGAACGAACTTTAGCGAATGGATAAGATACATTCGCACGATCGCGCGTTACGAGGACAAAGAGTATGTTCTTGATGAGAAGCTCGAGAAGGTCAATCCAGAAACTGCTACTCCTGAAGAAATGGCTGTCTTTGAGAACCATGAGCGTGATACAACGAAGGTCCATTGCATCATGATAGCCACAATGAACTCAGAATTCGAAAAATCCTATGAGGACATGTATCCTTATGAGATGCATCTAGACTTGATGGAGAGATATCACCAAAGCGCGAGGCAAGAACGCTATGAGATCATAACGAATATGATCACTGCTAAAATGGGAAGTGGAGAGTCTCTAACTGTGCACTTGCAAAAGATGCAAAGGTATGTTGATCGTCTTCGCAAGTTGAATGTCAACTTTGGGGAAGATTTGGCTATCGACATTGTTCTTCACTCCTTGCCCTCATGCTACAACCAATTTAGGATGACCTACCACATGAACAAGGAAGAGGTCACCCTAAGCAAACTCCAAGGGCTCCTGAGGACTGCTGAGAGCAACCTCAAGGACAAGTCTGTTGCACCAACTCCCAATCCACTCGTTGCTCCTGTTTTGGCTATTGGACAGGGAAGGGGAAAGAAGAGGAAGGTTTTTTCAAAGAACCACCGCAAAGGAAAGTCCCAAGATGGTTCCTCTTCTAGTGGGACCAAGGTTGATCCTGCTAAGCCCAACCCAAACCCAAAGGAGGCAGAGTGCCACCATTGCCACAAAATAGGACATTGGAAGAGAAGCTGCCCGGAATATCTGCAAGCCATCAAGGATGGGAAGATCAAGCCATCTTTCGCAGGTATTTACACAATTAAATCTAATGATTCATCTCATGCTATTTCTTGGGTTCTTGATACAGGGTGTGGTTACCACATTTGTTCTGATTTGCAGGGACTAGGAAGAAATATGGATGTGGAGCTTGGAAGAATAAATCTAATCATGGGAAACAGAAGAACGTCGCCTGTCACCAAGATTGGAGTGTATTCTTTAGTGCTTAGAAATGGATTAAATTTGGATTTAAATAATTGTTGCTACTCGCCAGATATGGCAAGAAACATCATTTCTTTTCATGGTTTATTTAGACAAGGATTTAGATATTCGTTTAATAATGAGAATGGTTTGATTTATGCTTATCTAAATGGTGTTTTATATTTTGAAGCAATGCCTTGTAATGGAATTTATGAAACTGTTATGGTTGTAGATAACCTAGGAAATGATGTGTTGTGTATGGATTCTTCCAATAGTATGGATAAAGCATCCTTGTGGCATTGTCGTCTTGGACATGTCAACAATAAGCGCATAGCCCAACTCCAAAAGGATGGAGTGTTGGAGTCGTTCGACCTTAGGGAAGATGACAAGTGCGAATCTTGTTTACTTGGAAAGATGACCAAGTCACCCTTCACTGGCACTTGTGCGAGGGGTGAGGGTTTATTAGATCTCATACATACAGATGTATGTGGACCCTTTAGATCCACCACAAGGGATGCAAATCGCTTCTATGTGACTTTCACAGATGATTATAGCAGATATGGGTATATCTACTTGATCAAGCACAAGTCAGAAACCTTTGAAAAATTCAAAGAGTTTAAACAAGAAGTGGAGAATCAATTGGGCAGGAAAATCAAGATGCTTCGATCTGATCGAGGTGGAGAGTACCTAAGTCTTGAATTCCACGACTACCTCAAGGAATGTGGAATAGTTTCACAATTGACGCCACCTAGGACACCACAATTGAATGGTGTAGCTGAAAGGCGTAATCGAACCTTGCTAAACATGGTTCGTTCCATGATGAGTCGTGCTTCACTACCTATCTCATTCTAGGGGTATGCCTTAGAGACTGCCGCCCATATCCTCAATTTAGTACCTACAAAGAAGGTTGCGAAAACACCTCACGAGATGTGGACAGGGAAAGCTCCCTCGTTGTCACATATCAAGGTTTGGGGCTGTGAAGTTTTCGTAAGACGAGAAACTCAAGACAAGCTCGAACCTCGTAGTGAGCGATGTATATTCATCGGCTACCCACATAAATCCTTTGGATATCTCTTCTATAGACCGAGTGACAATGTTGTCTTCGTTGCGAGGAGAGGGGTTTTCTGAGAGTGGGAACTCATAAGCCAAGGAGACAGTGGGAGGCAAGTCGATCTTGAAGAGATTCAAGAGTCGAGCGATGAAGGAACCTCTAACGCTGGCGCTCAACCCGAGGAGGAAACTCCGGTTGAACCAATTGACGAGTCCTTACCTCTTAGACGTTCCGAAAGAGTTAGAGTTCATCCCCAGTTTTATGGTTTTCATATTACTACCGAAGGGGACACGTATATTAGTGATGGTACACTAATAAATCTAGATGAACCTAATAGCTATAAGGAAGCCATGGCAGGACCAGAGTCTGTAAAATGGAAAGAGGCGATGGACAGCGAGATTCAGTCCATGTATGACAACCAAGTTTGGAATTTGGTTGATAATGTACCAGGTCGTAAGACGGTCGGGTGCAAGTGGATCTTCAAGAAGAAGACCGACGTAGATGGGAACGTGCACACTTATAAGGCGCGATTGGTTGCGAAGGGTTTCACTAAGACTCCTGGAGTTGACTACGACGAAACCTTCTCACCAGTTGCGAAGATAAAGTCTATTAGGGTGATGCTAGCCATTGCTGCATTTCATGACTATGAAATATGGCAAATGGATGTAAAAACCGCTTTCCTTAATGGGAAGTTGGCTGAGGATGTTTACATGGCTCAGCCAGAGGGTTTTGTCGATCCAAAGCATCCCAATAGAGTGTGTAAGCTTGAGAAGTCCATTTATGGGCTTAAGCAAGCGTCTCGCAGATGGAATCTTTGCTTCGATGAGAAAGTCAAAGAGTTTGGATTTGTACAAAGTGAAGATGAATCATGTGTATATGTCAAGGCCAGTGGGAGTATAGTTAGCTTTCTTGTTTTGTATGTCGATGACATACTGCTCATAGGAAACAACGTCCCGACTCTGCAGGAGGTTAAGTCCTGGCTCGGGAAGTGTTTCGCTATGAAGGACCTCGGAGAGGCTTCCTATATTTTAGGAATAAGGATAGTGAGAGAACGAAGTAAGAGACTAATAGGACTTAGTCAGAATACTTACTTGGATAAGGTACTAAAACGTTTTAGTATGGAAAACTCGAAAAAGGGAGAACTACCGATACAGAGTAATGCCAAATTGAGTAAGACTCAAAGCCCGAGTACAGAAGCCGAGATTGCTGAGATGAGTCGAATACCCTATGCTTCCGCAGTTGGCTCTATCATGTACGATATGACTTGTACTCGCCCTGATGTGGCCTTTGCTTTGAGCATGGTCAGTAGATATCAAGGGAACCCGGGCAGAGCTCATTGGATTGCGGTCAAGAATATACTTAAGTACCTTCGGAGGACCAAGGAATGGTTTTTAGTCCTCGGAGGGAGTGATGACTTAAAGGTGCGAGGGTCTAGTGATGCCAGTTTTCAGACCGACGGGGACAACTACCGTTCGCAGTCGGGCTGGGTCTTTACCCTCAATGGAGGAGCAGTGACTTGGAAAAGTTCCAAGCAAGAAATTGTAGCTGATTCAACGTGCGAATCAGAGTACATTGCAGCAAGCGAAGTGTCAAAAGAGGCAATGTGGCTGAAGAACTTCATTGGTGATCTTGGAGTTGTGCCTGCCATAAAGGAGCCTATGGAAATCTTCTGTGATAATGAAGGAGCGGTTGCCTTGACCAAGGTACCAAGGGATCATGGTAGATCTCGGCATATCAACAGAAAATATCACTTTTGTTAGACATCGAGTAGAAGAAGGACACCTCGTGGTGAAGAGGGTATCGTCAGAGGATAACCCAACAGATCCGCTTACGAAGGGACTGAGCAGGGTTAAGAATTTGCAGCATGCTAGGAGCATTGGACTGAAGGACGATATTAGTTTAGATTAGATAGTTTGGAAACGTGTAATAGATAAATGTAATTGACATTTGATGATTAAATAAATGAGTATTATTTATAAGTAAATCTACTGTCTTATGTTAATTGTTTAACTATTGTTTCATTTTGCATGTTTTGACTTCCTGAATAATTAAGTTATTTGATAATAATCGAATTATTCGAATAGTCCACAGTCGTTCATATGTTGGAAGTAGATATGAATGAAGACTGTCATGAATTGGTGTGTAGATTGTCTAAAGTGTATTAGACATAGCAAAGGTTTGCTACAACGTTCATGAGTGCTTATGAACTTGATTTGAGCATTGGAATAAACCCACAATTGTTGGAATCACTTCACGGAATTTATCACGAGTGATCACAAGATGGTAATATCATATGGTCTTAAAACCTAGATATATGGTTTATTGTTTGTTAATTGGTTATGCATTGATAATGCGCAAACGCATCAGTAACTTGATGTTATAAAACGTATTGTTGTGTGTAATTTGATTAGTGGATAGTAAATGCATATAAGTCGAAGTTTATCTGTTCCTTTTATCCTAAGAGGGTAAAAGCGATATCAGGGCCCCTCGATGATTTGATTTGACTTATGTGTTGGGCCCGGTCAGGACTGAATTGATGTGTTCAATTAAGTTCTAAGTCAAGTAAATCTGAGATCGAGAAACAAATTGCAGGACAATAAGTATGACCGTGTTCCATGTAATTGTCCGCACGGTATCTAGAACAGAGGATTATACGATCCCTTATCTGAAGGACAGGATACTGATAAGATCAGAGTTTGACAGCGTCTTTGAGAGCTACGATTGCTAATCGGATTATATTTGCATATATAGTTACTAGACTTATCCAAGTGGGAGACTATTGGATTAGTGTCTAAGGCTGTAACTATATTTGGTAAGTACTTAACCCGGTTGTGCATGGTCCTTTTGGGTTGCCTTCACCATAGCAACTTAACAGGATGATTTGTTAAGAGAGAAGAGATATTATTGTTAATATATTATGAGAATGATATATTAAAGAAATAATAATGTTATTTAATTAATATAAGTCATATATTAATTGAGAATTAATTTGGTGACTTAAAGAGGTTAATTGAATAAAGGGGCATAAACTGTCAAATGTGTGATAGTTGTATTTTGGGCTATGTATCCTTATGGATATGAGGGTGGACGAATTTTAGGGTTTGGATACCATAAAATCGTCCAAGCCTATTATCTAGAAGCATCTTGGATTGCTTAGGGCCTAAGTCATTCAATTAGGGTTAAAGGTGAAACCCTAGTAGCTCATAGTATAAAATAGATCCCTTGGGGTGGGGAAATCGGCACTCATGCAAGGCAAGAAACCCTAGGGCCGATTTCTCTCCCTCCTATCTCTCTCAAGATCATCTTCTTGCTATTTGGTGTTTGTAAGCCATTAGAAGAGTGACAATTGTGACTCTAAGCTCCAAGAAGAAGAAGTATCAAGCAAGTAATTCAAGGTATTCTTTTAGATCTGATTTCATATGATTAGATTCAATTGTTTACATTAGATCTAGTATTGTAAGTCTTGGATACAATGCATGTTCAATTAGAGAAACCTAGATCCAAGCATTAGGGTTTGCATGTGCACATAGGAAAGTTCTTATGACTCAAACCCATCAGTTAGTCGATATCAATGGAATCCTGGTAGAACTCACTGGATAGCAGTAAAGAACATTCTTAAGTACCTACAGAGGACTAAGGATTGGGTCCTTACCATCACTGGGAGTGATGACTTGAGAGTGACAGGGTATAGTGAAGCCAACTTTTAGACCGACAGAGATCATTTCCGCTCTCATTCGGGCTGGGTATTTACCCTAAATGGAAGAGCAATAACATGGAAAAGTTCCAAACAAGAGACTGTAGTTGATTCAACTTGCGAATCATAGTACATAGCAACAAGCGAAGTGTCGAAGGAGGAAATATGGCTAAAGAACTTCATCAGAGACCTTGGAGTTGTACCAGCTGTAAAGGAGCATATGGAGATTTTATGTGACAACGAGGGTGCGGTGGCCTTAACCAAGGAACCAAGAGATCATGGCAAATCCAGGCACATAGACAGAAAATATCACTTCATAAGACATCGAGTAGAAGAGGGACTCCTCGTAGTGAATAAGGTATCGTCAGAGGATAACCCAACAGATCCCCTTACGAAGGAACTGAGTAGGGTTAAGCATTTACAGCATGCTAAGAGCGTTGTCCTAAGAGACGATATTAGTTTTAGTAATTAGATAGGCAGTTAGAAACTTGTAATAAATAAATGTAATTGACATTTGATGATTAAATAATAAGGGTTTTATTATAAGTAAAGTTTATAGTCTTTTGTCAATCGTTTATTTTATGTTTCACTTTTGTATGTTTTGGCTTCCAGAATAATATGATTATTCGAACTATCCACAATCAATCATACTTTGGAAGTAAGCTATGAGGTTAGACTGTCATGAATTGGCTTGTAGATTGTTAAAGGTGTTTAGACATAGAAAACGTTTGCTACAACGTTCATGAGTGCTCCTGAAATAAGATTTGAGTATTGGACTAAACTCATGCTCACATGAATCACTTCATGGAATTTATCACGAGTGATTGTGAGACGATAATATCATATATTATCCAAACCAATATATATGAGTTGTTGATTACGAGTTGGTTGTGCATTGATAGTAAGAAAACGCATAAGTAACTTGATGTTATAAAACGTGTTGTTGTTTATAATTTAACAAGTAATTAGTACAAGCATATAAGTCGAAGTTTATATGTTCCTTTTATCCTAAGAGGATTAAAAGCGATATCTTAGGCCCCTCGATGATTTTGTTTTGACTTATGTGTCGGGCCCGGTCAGGACTCAATTGATGTGTTCAACTAAGTTCAATGTCAAACAAATCAGAAATTGGGAAACAAATTGTTGGACAATGAGTATGACCGTATTCCATGTCTTTGTCCACATGATCTCTTCAAGAACAGAGGATTCTATGATGCCTTATCTAAAAGACAACGACTTTTGAGAGATACGATAGCTAATCGGATTTTGAAGTTACATTGGCAGTTATAGTTATTAGACTTATCCAAGTGGGAGACTGTTGGATTTAGTGTCTAAGCCCATAACTATAATTGGTATGTACTTGACCCGATAGTAGCATGGTCCTTTTGGGTTGCCTTCACCGGAACAATTTTATAGGATAGATAATTGAGAAAGAGGTTATTTGTGATTTATTAATATATTATATGAATAATATATTAATTGAGAAATCATATTATTTAATTACAAGAATTAATTTAGTGATCAAAAGAGACTGATTAAATTTACAGGGACTGATTAGGTAAATCAGTAATACTTATAGTTTGGGCTAATAATCCATGTTGATTAGGGATGGGCTAAATCTATGTGAGAGTCCATTAAGAGTTAGTCCAAATGGCCTATCATATAGATCATTGGAATACTTAATGGTTTAAGTAAATTAGGGTTTTATGTAAGAAGCCCTAAGGATTCCACACTATAAATTGAACCCCTAGCCTTCCCAAAATCAGTCTATCTCTTCCAAGAAGAAACTCTAGCCGATTTTTGGTGCTTCCTAACCTCTCTCTCATAAGCCTCCTCTTGCTTTTGGTGTTTGTGACTCATTTGAGGTATCACACTTGAGGTACTAAGCTCTTGGAAGACCAAGTTCTACAAGCTACAACAAAGAGGTATTCATCTAACTTGTTTTATGTTGCAAATCTCTAAATTGTATGCTATTTAGGGTTCATGCTTTGGAAAAATGAAAATTGCATGTATAACTTGAGAAAACTTAGATCCAAAGCATTAGGGTTGTGTGTGCACCATAGGATTGTGAATGTGCTCAAAACCCATCATCTTATCCTCTATGTCATTCATATGTTTCCCCCTTTGTGTGATTGGAAGAGATCCGACCTGGGACGCAACATATGCATCTCTATATCTATGCATCTCTATTTCTTTACATCTCTCTATCTATATATGTCAGTCATATGCTGTCCCCTCTGCGTGATTGGAAGAGATATGACATGGGACACATCATATGCATCTTTCTATTTCTCTATCCCTCTATCTATGTTAGTCATATGTTGTCCTTCTGCGTGATTGGAAGAGATCCGACCTGGGATACAACATATGCATCTCTATATCCATCTTCTCTCTCAAATAATTGAGCACTCACCTAAAGTAAAGATCTATTTGGAATTCCTTAATTGCTAGGGTATGTCATGAAGTGGGGAATGCGTTCTAGTGCACTTAAAATTGAATTGGTTCATAACTAAAGGTTGACTGTAGATATCGCTGCTGAATTTAAGTGGACAGTAATATCCTTGGTCGTCGTCAGCAAAATGGTCTATTTAGGAACATAATTGCAATGTCTTGTCACTTATAATCTGTCCAACTTGCAAATATCCTTTGTGTTTAAGTGGACCATAATATTGGTGATTGGCCAGAGCTATTCATGCAGGTGTGTGTTGAGAAACGATATTAAATTGCTTGACAATTTTTTATTCCAAAATGTTTTAAATTTAATTATTAAAAAGTGTTTGTTTTATTTTATTTTATTTTGTTTTTGTTAAATTTGTTCATATTTTTCCTCTATGCACAAATTTAGGGGGAGAATTAAAAAAACCAAACAAAAATCATAAAATAAAAAAATCCAAAAATATGTTTATTCCTGTTTTTTATTTCTTTTTCAGAAAAATCAAAAATCCAAAAACATTGTTTTGAGCGTATTTTAATTTTATTTTTATTTTTAGTTGTTTTATTGTGTGCTAAGTTTATTTTTATTTTTACTTTTATCTCAAAATTTCATTTGTCTTAAAAACGCGAATTCAAAAGAAGAAGAGACTCAAGAAGATTTTATCAGAAGAAGAGACTCAAGGAGACCGTATCGGAATTTTCTGAGCGAGGAGAACAAACTTGGAAAGGAATTGACAGTTATTACACTTCACACTACTTTCACAAGGAATTAAAGGATTGAAATTGTACAACCTGTCAGTTAGGCAGTATCTCTCTAAGAACTGTCGTATTTAAGGAATTGAAAGTCTGAAACTGTACAGATTGTAAAAATTGGTCTTGTCAGTTATCTTTACCTAAGAACTGTCATGGTACCAGGGCGATTCACCCAACCGGGAAATAGATATCGCTGAACATCCCGCCCATGGTCTTGGCAATCTCTTTTTCAAGAAAAACTGCAGAGACTCAAATGTATTCTCGAATACATTCTTCGTAGGTAAGGAATTAACGGTATTGGTATTAGTGTGATGCACCTCACAAGGCACGATTATCGTTGAACGTCTCGCCAAGGGCCAAGTTAACTTGTTAACTTGAAAAACTGTATTGAGATCTTTGATCGAGGATATGCAGGGGCTAAGATCAAAAATAGCCACGAGTAGTTCTCCGATACTCAACAAATCGCAGTGTGTTCCTCCGTGTTCATACAGATACTGTGAGTAGTCTCCATCTCAGCCAAGGCTGGGTCCTTGAACAACTGTGGTGAGAAGGGCCTTTATGACTCTGTGATCCACAAGGACTTTTTAGTCATGGTTACTTTTAAGACGCATCTATGATCGAAGAAGAATATTCATTCAAAGGAACAAGACATGAAGATTATTTTTCAACTCACAATCTTTCAACCCTAGAAGCAAGGTGAAGCTATTTTTGAAGTTATGTGACGAATTGCATTGAAGCCTCCTCAATCAATTTGTTGCTATCTATGAACTTGTTGAGGTGATCTAGAAGAATCGGTCTCTCTATTATTATCCATGATGTTTCTCTAAGCTGAAAGTGCTGATTTTCAAGAACCTTTACAAGAAGCCTCTATACCTAATGTGCGTTCAAAGTCAAATTTTTCAAAGGAAGTCCAACTGTTCAAGATAAAGTCATTCATGTAGAAATTCATATGTTCATCTTGAAGTTGTGAAGAAATCGAAGATAAAAGCTGAAAGTCAAGAACGAAGAGAAGATTGAAAGGAAAGGAAAGTTATAAACCAAGGGGGAGATTGTTAGGACATAAAATTTGTGGTTTATACTTTGCTTTTCATAGCTTTTATAGTTCTCGGTCTAAGTACCAAAAACACCAAGGTTTCGGTGTTGTGTGGACCGAAATCTATTAATGATTTCGGTTGGGCTTTGGGCTGGGCTTTGTATTAGGTTTAGGTATATATTGTTTTGTTTAAGACATGTAAAATGTGGATTCCAATATAGCCATATCGAGTTCAAGAGAGAAAAGGGAGAGACAACCGAGAGTAATTCATCATCTTATGTACTAGACTATTTTCAATATAGTATGCATTGAAGATTTGATAATTGTGTTCTTGTTCCATATTACGATTTGTGGTATTCACTATATTGGGATTCCGCACCAAATCTTGTGATTTCGATTGATACGCAAAATTGGGTTTTACACATTCAAACTTACAACAATTCTACTTTTCACTCGTTTCCAGTGCATCTCTTGCTTCAATTCTTTATTTCATCAACCTATATATTAACAAAATCAAAATTATTCACTTGGTCGCCATCTTCAGCTTTCAACCCTTTCCGATGTTCCTTGTTTATGAGTTTCCTTAACTCCAACCTGCTCTTTTTCATTTTCTGGCTTATTGGTACTTGAAAACATAGTACCTAAAAATAAGTCATTGAACTTCTTTGTCATAATTTTGTTATATTTTCATTTGGAAACATAGACACTTAATTAGAAATAATTGCTTCTATATTCTCTTTTTCAACTGAAACTATTTGGAACACCATTTCAAACATTTTTCATATTCCTGAAAAGTAAATATAACTTAGAATATCAAATGAAATTAGAATATGCAGAAAAAATAATCATTTATGAAGTATCATATAATTTATCATATCAAAATACATAGAATATCAAGAATAAACGATAAGCATGTCATATTATAATACATAGAATTACGGAAAGTAACAACATACTTTAACTTTGATACTAATATAGACAATATATTATAACTATATTCTATTTTTCTAACTAATTAATTTTATTATATAGTATATAAAATTTATGATACAGTTCAAACTGATGCAACATTCTAAAACATGTAAAATTAGAATACCTAGAATTTCCTAGAATAACATCTGTGAACCATAAGCATGTCATATTAGAATACATAGAATTACATAAAATAGTGACATACTTTAACTTTGATACTAATATAGACAATGTATTATACCTATATTTGGTTTTTTAACTAATTAGTTTTATTATATAGTATACAAAATTTATAATAAATTTCAAATTGTAGCAACATTCCAAAACATGTAAAATCATAATACCTAGAATATAATATATGAACCATAAGCATGTCATATCATAATGCCTTGAATTACAGAAAATAGCAACATGATTTACTCATGCTATTAATATAGACATTGTACTTTACTTTTTACCCATTATAACAACGTATTTTTATTGATTAACCAATATAAGAAATATATGGAACCTCTATAAAGTGATCACATGTGTTACATTAATGTTGACACAAACAATTCCACAAGATTGACATTATAAACTATAAACCTGTATTATATACTATAAACAAATGATAAACAATTCCCTATATCATGTAAATAAAAAAAATCAAGTTATGAAGTAACATATGTTTTATCTTATCAGAATACTTAGAATTTCAATTATGAAACCATAAGATTGTTATATTATAATACTTAAAATTACGTAAAATAGTAACACACTTTACTCTTGCTACTAATATAGACATTGTACTTTACTTTTTAGCCACTATGGCAACATACTTTCATTTATTAACCAATATAACCAATATGTAACTTGAATCTTTGTAAAATGATCACATGTGTTCAGTTACATATTGTTATTATCAGTAAAAATATGTGTTGAATTCTCAACATGTGGTTTAGCCATGGTTAACCAGGTACTCACATTCAGTATGAGAATGACATGAGGAATGAACAAAAAATAAATAGAATATATGTTGAATGTTATACCTTTGTTTTTTATTTGCTAATTTTGAGTTTTAATGATAACTTAAAACCTATAATCAGAATACTTTTGACTTACCTGTAGAGTTAACGTCTATATGAAAATCTCTTCATGATTTTATATATTCTAGATATATCACACACATAAATGTAGGTTTAAATGATAAGTTGTATAATACTATATTCCATTACATAGTGATTTTTTACTAAAAACTATACTACAATTATAACTCGTAGATTTATAAAATATCTAGAGTGAATATATTAAGTCAAAATCACATACATAGATAAAGTTAATGATTGTAATATATTTACTCAAAATCACACACAAAGATAAAATCATGAAGAAAATATAGTATTATGTGATACTTGGAATAACTCTAGATGCAAAATCTGAATCTGATTATGTAGAATGAGCCATTTGTTGGAATAAAATCCTTCGGTTTCTTTGATTCATGAACTGTTGATGATTGAGGCCTTGATTTGGTTTCATATTAAGAATCACAAGGTTGAAAATATGACCGGTATCCAAACTAGAAAACCAATTCTTTTCATAATATTACACATCTCAGAATGACTAGAATATATGTGTAATATATATTAACCCCAATATATGTGTAATAAAATTAGAATGCCTATAAAAATTAAAAACAAGAATATATGTGTAATATATATTAACCCCAATATACAAAATCAAAATGATTGTAGACATATAAAAATATACATTAATCAACATAATAACATTTGAATTAATCATACTGATCATCCATCTTTTCCATCTGTTCTATTGGTCGATCATCATCCCTCTTTTCCATCAATTCTTTTGGTCGACCATAATCGTGTAACTCCAACAACGCATTAGTCACGAATTGTTCCATATTATATTTCTATTTTAAAATTCTTGTATATCCCCTCTCAAACATTTCCTCATACCCCTGACATGTAATAGCAAAATTATTCACAAGAATAAGTAACATATTTAGATAATATAATATCTAGAATAATTTATAGAAACAGTTTTATCATATTTGACTATGTAGAATGAATGTAGACATATAGAAGTTTTACAATAACACATAATAGCAAGCATAATATATATATATATATATATATATATATATATATATATATATATATATATATATATATATATATATATATATATATATATATATATAGAGAGAGAGAGAGAGAGAGAGAGACATTTATATAGAGTATTAATCCAAAATATATACATAGTATCCTACTAAAACATACATTACAATTCAAAATATATCAAAAATTATACTAAAACATAGATTTAATTCATAAAATAATTAGAATATCATACAAAAATTTTCAGAATATGTCAAATATAATGGAATTATCAAGTTCATGATGATGATCAAAGTCATTATAATGGAATTTATCCATTCCTTTGTTTCTTCAGATATTTTCATCTTGAGATTATGTATGGTATGTGTATAAAGCTTTGCAACATGCATGCAACATAATTTTTCAAGATTTCTGTTATGCATAAAACCTTTGTGCCTAAGTGAATATTCCACCAACCCTTGTTGCAGGAATCAATTCCATTGCTATAGTAAACAATTTCATGAATTAGAACAAATAGAATAACACTATTATTTCAACAATAAAATTCAAACTTTAATATAAATACTATGTTTTTACAAGTGATTCAAACTTAATCCATAGATTCATAGAAAACAGAATTGTATAAAAACAAACTAAAAGACATATTAGTTTTATCTTAGCATATTGTGTTGAACATTGTGTTGAATGATCCATTTTTGATGATCATAATCAGAATCGCTAGCTTCATAATACGAATCCAAATCCAAAATCTAACCTGAAAGGGATAAATTTGACTTTTAAATCAGATGAAGATTCAAAATCAGTTTCATAGGGGTTTTCTCGAGAGATTTGGGAAGGTGATTGTTATCGGAAGCAAATATATTCTCTATCCAGCTTAGGTATATACGAGGTTAGGGTTTTCTCGAGAGATTGGGTTTTTATCGAGAGATTTGGGAAACAAAATGTAATATTGAACAACATTTGGATCGGAAACCGCTTCAGATCGATGAAACCCCAACGTATTATGGTAGATTTTGTTGGATAAGGTGTCTAAGTCCATAACTATTTCTGGTATGTACTTGACCGGACCCGACATGGTCCATTTGGGTTGCATGGCACCATGCAATTGGATAAACTAAAATGAGAGAAATAACACTTATGGTTTATTAATATATTATAAGTTCTAATATATTAATAATATTATTTAATTAGTTTGATCAAGAATTAATTTAGAATTAATTAAGTGATCAAAAGATAACTAATTAAATATATGGATAGATTATGTAAATCTTCCATATCTTCTATAGTGGGCTAAGAGGCTCCATGGATTATCAAGTTGGGTTCCACCCATAGGATGCTCCATGGATGCTCCATGGATGCTCCATGGGAGTTACAAACCCATGGGCCATAGAAATGAAGAGTCATGACACATTAGGGTTTACATGGTGTAACCCTAGATGTGTCAACACTATATAAGAAACCCATTCTCCACCAAAATAGGTGACACTAAGAAACAAGAGGGCTAGAGCCGATTTTGCAAGTGTAAGATTCTCTCAAAGTTTACTCCTTTGCATTTGGTGTTGTGTGAAGCATTTGAGGCATCACACTTGGGGTGCTAGGCTCACAAGGTTTCAAGGATCATAATCAACAACAAGGTAAGTTATTCTATCTTTCATTCAAGTTAAAAATGTTCCCCGTGTATGCTAGATAGGAATATAACCTTGGAATTCAACTTTGCATGATTATTAGACAAACATAGATCCAAGGTTATTAGGGTTGCATGTACACTTAGGAAGTGTTAGAATGCTCAAAACCCATCAGTGGTATCAGAGACTAGGTTTGTTTGTTGTTTTTTTTTTGTGCAAACTGCTTGAAAAAAATCGTTTTTCTGTTTTCTGCTCGTATGAAAGTTTGCACATTTGTTGCTGGAAATGGACTAGAAACATTACCCTAAACTGTTTTGATGTTTTAAAACTTGTTTTAGATGGTGTAATGTTTATGCTAATCCATTTACAATGGCAATTATTAAAATTACAAGTTTTTTTAAGTGTAATTTTTTGATTCTTGAAAGTGTTCATATTCATGTTCTTGAACTTATGAAGATTAGATGATCATAGGAATTGTTTGTAACCTTCATGGTAGTTTAATTCATGATCATAATGTGTTTTAATGGAGTCCATAACTTGTCCTCAAGTTATGGAAAACCAAAAGTCTCACTTTTATTAAAGCCATTAAAAGAACACAAGAGTTATAAAAATGAAGAGTCTTCATTTTTATTACTCAATTAATTCATAAGTTATAAGAAATGAAAAGTTTTGGAAGTTTACAAAACTTGCCCTCAAGTTTTGGAACATGTAAAGTCTTGATTAAAACTTTAGTTCCAACCCTTAGAATTTTAAAAGTTAAAATTCAACCCTTATACTTTATAATATTATAAGTTACTAATATATATATGTATAACGTCAAGTCGTCTTACCGCTAGTACGTCTCATTCACGAAGCCGGTCTATAAGGGGGGTATAAGGTTGTTGCCTATAAAATGGCAACTTAATGGGTGTCCACTCTCACCCACCGCTTCCTTGATCGGTGGAGGGTCGTTAGCCGAACGGGTAGGACAAGGACTTATAAATTCTCATTAAAAGTATGATGAATATTATAAAGTAACTAAATGCTTTTATTAAATTCCCAATCTTAGTTACTTTAGGAAAATGTGAATAAGGTGCTAATCCATGAAATTACACTTTACACTTTGTTTAAGTCGTTAGTGGAGCTCGTGTGGTTAACCGGCACACTAACTTGGACTTAACAAGGTAGGTAAAGGGTGACTTAAAGTTTATTATAGGTCGGTGGAGCTCGTGTGGTTAACCGGCACATCGATTGAGTAATAAACATTGAGTGTACCAAGTGATTTGCATGGTTACTTCACACCTCGTTTTGTGATCCTCGGTATCCCAGTCACAAAACTTGGAGGGCACACTCGAGATTGAAACATGCCTTTGAAAAGTTCATTGAATCTCAAAAGAATCTAGGAATTTCTAAGAACCAATTAAAAACCTAATATTTATATTTCGTTTTTCATGGTGGAAATTGGTGAATCGTCATTCACTTACCTTTCAAATATGTTATAGCTTGGATTACGGCATACCTCTTCTAAGTTATAATATATTGTGATTGGATCCTAGCCTTAATATTACATTTGGGTGTTTTATTAAGGACTCTGTTAATATCTAAACTAATCTTGTTCTCTTTTTTCAGATGTCTTCAAACAATGTTGCTTCTGGCTCTAATCCTAATGACTCCTTTACCCTTATCAACTTGTGTGGGAAAGTCACTTTTGATGGATCCAACTTCAATGAATGGATCAGAAACATCAGGATGATTACCCGCTACGAGGACAAAGAATATGTCCTTGACAAGGAGCTTAAGGAGATTGATGAGACCACTGCAACTCCCCAGGAGATCGCTGACTTCCGGGCACATGAAAGGGATGCTACAAAAGTGGCATGCATCATGTTGGCCACCATGACAGCGGAACTCCAAAAGTCCTATGAGGACTTCTACCCTTTTGAAATGCACCAAGATCTGATGGAAATATACCATCAAAGTGCACGACAAGAGAGGTATGAAATCATATGCTCTATCATAACAACCATGATGAAGGACGGGGAATCCGTCACGAGCCACATGCAGAAAATGCAAAGGTATGTGGATCGGTTGCTGAAGCTTAATGTGAACTTCCCTGAGGAGCTTGCAATAGATATCATTTTGCACTCCTTACCATCGTGCTATGATCAATTCCGCATGACATATCACATGAATAAGGAAGAGGTCACACTCAGCAAACTTCAAGGACTCCTCAAGACTGCAGAAACAGGTCTTAAGGGTAAGTCGGTTGTTAACACTCCTACTCCAAACTCCGCCCCGGTTTTGGCAATCGGGAAAGGTAGAGGGAAGAAGAGGAAGAGCTCTTCGAAGGGTACCAAGGCTAGGACCCTTGATGGCTCTTCTTCAAGTGGAACCAAGAAAGGTTTTGTCACTCCTTCTTCTGACCCTAAAGAGGCTGAATGCTTCTATTGCCATGAAAAGTCACATTGGAAGCGGAACCGCCCAAAGTACCAGCAAGATGTGAAGGATGGGAAAGTTAAACCCAACCATGCAGGTATTTACACTATCTTATCTAATAACTCACCCCATTCTAACTCTTGGGTCCTTGATACCGGTTGTGGTATTCATATCTGTTCTGATTTGCAGGGACTAAGAAGAAGTGAGAATGTGGAGCATGGAAGAATAAACTTAATCATGGGGAATAGGAAAGCTTTACCTGTCACCAAGATTGGAGTTTATACTTTATCGCTAAGTAGTGGGTTTAGTTTAGATTTGAATAAATGTTGTTATTCGCTAGAAATGGCAAGAAATATTATTTCCTTTCATGCATTGTATAAACAAGGTTTCACCTTTTCATTTGATAATGAAGTTGGTTCGATTAATGCTTTCTTTAATAATGTTCTTTATTTTAAAGCATTACCTTGTGATGGTGTGTATGAAACTGTATCTGTGGTTGATAACTTAGGAAATAATGTATTGTGTATTGATTCTGTTAATGATAATAACTTGGATAAAGCATCATTATGGCATTGTCGTCTTGGACATATAAGCAAGAAACGCATAGGCCAACTCCAAAAGGATGGAGTATTGGAGTCATTTGACCTAAAGTCAGATGATAGTTGCGAATCATGCTTACTTGGAAAAATGACAAAGTCACCCTTCACAGGTTCTTGTGAGAGGGGTGAAGGTTTGTTGGATCTTATACACACGAATGTGTGTGGGACCTTCAAACATGCCACAAGGGATGCTAATCGTTATTATTTGACTTTTACTGATGATTACAGTAGATATGGATATGTCTACTTAATCAAGCATAAGTCAGAGACTTTTGAGAGGTTTAAAGAGTTTAAACAGGAAGTCGAGAATCAATTGGGCAGGAACATTAAGATGCTTCGATCCGATCGAGGTGGTGAGTATCTTAGTTCAGAGTTCCTCGACTATCTTAGGGAATGTGGGATTGTCTCACAATTGACACCTCCCAGGACACCGCAGTTGAATGGTGTAGCTGAGAGGCATAATCGAACCTTGTTGGATATGGTTCGTTCCATGATGAGTCGAGCTTCGCTACCAATCTCATTTTGGGGGTATGCCTTAGAGACTGCCGCCCATATCCTTAATCTAGTTCCCACAAAGAAAGTTGCCAAAACTCCTCATGAGATGTGGACTGGCAAAGTACCCAAACTAGACCACATTAAGATTTGGGGTTGCGAGGCTTTCGTGAGACGCGAGACTCATGATAAGCTCGAACCTCGAAGTGAGAGGTGTATTTTCATCGGCTACCCACATAAATCCTTTGGTTACCTCTTCTACAGACCTAGTGAGAATGTGGTCTTTGTAGCTAGGAGGGCTTTCTTTCGAGAGAGAGAGAGAGAGTTCATAAGCCAAGGAGACAGTGGGAGGCAAGTTGACCTTGAAGAAATTCAAGAGTCAAGTGGTGAAGGAACTTCAAACCCTAGCACTCAACTTGAGGAGGAAACTCCTGTTGAGCCAATTGACAATTCTGTACCTCTGAGGCGTTCCACAAGGGTTAGGAATGCACCTGAGCATTACTATGGATTCCATATTACTGCGGAAGGTGATACACTTATCAGTGATGAGACACTGATAGGTCTGGATGAACCTAACAGTTACGCGGAAGCCATGGCAGGCCCTGAGTCAGCCAAGTGGAAAGAGGCAATGGACAGCGAGATACAGTCCATGTATGACAATCAAGTTTGGAACTTGGTTGAGAATGTACCAGGTCGTAAGACTGTAGGGTGCAAATGGATCTTCAAGAAGAAGACCGACATGGATGGTAATGTACACACTTATAAGGCACGACTGGTTGCAAAGGGTTTCTCACAAACTCCGGGAGTTGATTATGATGAGACCTTTTCTCCAGTGGCCAAGATTAAGTCTATTAGGGTTCTGTTAGCCATAGCCGCATTTCATGACTATGAAATATGGCAAATGGATGTCAAAACCGCTTTCCTTAATGGAAAGTTGGCTGAGGATGTTTACATGAGTCAGCCAGAGGGTTTTGTCAACACAGAGTACCCTAATAGAGTGTGTAAGCTTGAGAAATCCATTTATGGGTTAAAGCAAGCACCTCGCAGATGGAATCTTTGCTTTGATGAGAAAGTCAAGGAATTTGGCTTTTCTAGGAGTGAAGAAGAATCTTGTGTATATGTCAATGCTAGTGGGAGTATAGTTAGCTTTTTGGTATTGTATGTGGATGACATACTACTCATAGGAAATGACATCCCAACTCTGCAGGAAGTTAAGTCCTGGCTTGGGAAATGTTTCTCTATGAAGGACCTAGGAGAAGCTGCCTATATTATAGGGATAAGGATCTTGAGAGACCGGAGTAAAAGACTAATTGGACTTAGTCAGAGTACTTACTTGGATAAGGTGTTGAAGAGATTCGGCATGCAGGACTCCAAGAAAGGAGAGTTACCCATCCAAAGTAATGCCAGATTGAGTAAGACACAAAGCCCTAGTACTGAGGCTGAGATAGCAGAAATGAGTCGAATACCTTATGCTTCGGCTGTAGGATCGATCATGTATGCTATAACGTGTACTCGACCTGATGTAGCCTTTGCTTTGAGCATGGTTAGCAGGTATCAGGGGAACCCTGGCAAGGCACACTGGACTGCGGTAAAGAATATCCTCAAGTACCTACGGAGGACTAAGGACTGGGTCCTTACCCTCGGTGGGAGTGAAGACTTGAGAGTTGTAGGGTATAGTGATGCTAGCTTTCAGACTGATAGGGATAATTTCCGCTCTCAGTCAGGCTGGGTCTTTACCTTAAATGGAGGAGCAATTTCTTGGAAGAGTTCCAAGCAAGAGACAGCGGCTGATTCAACTTGCAAATCAGAGTATATAGCAGCTAGCGAGGCAGCAAAGGAGGTGATATGGCTGAAGAACTTCATTGGAGACCTTGGAGTTGTACCAACTATTAAAGAGCCAATGGAAATTTTCTGTGATAGTGAAAGTGCAGTTGCCTTAGCCAAGGAACCAAGGGATCACGGGAGATCCAGACACATCGACAGAAAATACCATTTCATCAGACATCGAATAGAAGAAGGACTCCTCGTGGCAAAGAGGGTATCATCGGATGAGAATCCAGCAGATCCCCTCACGAAGGGACTGACTCGGGTTAAGCATCTCCAGCATGCTCGGAGCATAGGGCTGAAGGATGATATTAGATTTAGTAGTTAGATAACCTTGAAATTTGTAAAGTGTAATTGACATTAGATGATGAATAAAAGGTGTTTTATTTATGAGTAAAGCGTTGCTATCTCTTGTCGATCGTTTACTATATTTCTTTTGCATGTTTTGACTTCCAGAATAATTATGTTTGGTATATCATATTATTCGAACCTCCACAGTCGGTCATATGTCGGAAGTAGGTATGAATCAAGACTGTCGTGATTGGTTGCAGAGGTCTAAGTTGTTGGACATGGCTACAACACTCATGAGTGCTCATAAGTTCTGAGCATTGGACTCAACCCACGCTCACTGGAATCACTTCATGGAATTTATCTCGAGTGATCGTGAGACGGTAATATCATATAAGTCTTCAAACCTAGATATATGATTTGTTACTTATGAGTTGGTTATGCATTGATTGTATGAAAACGCATTGGTAACTCGATGTTATAATACGTGCTCTTGTGTATAATTCAATGAGTAGCAGAACAAACATATGAGTCGAAGTTTATCTGTTCCTTCTTGGATTAGAAGCTGATATCTGGGCCCCTCGATGATTTTGTTTTGACCTATGTACCGGGCCCGGTCAGAACTAAGTTGATGTGTTCAATTGAGTTCTATGTCAAACAAATCGGAAATCGGGAAACAAACTGCTGGACACAAAGTAAGACAATGTTCCATGTATTTGTCCGGCTGATATCTAGAACAGAGGATTATATGATCACTTATCTTAAATGGTGTATCATCATCTTCTCAGTTCCGAGAGACCTTGAAAGAGCTACGATTGCCTTCAGGTTCCTGAAGTATTGCAGTTATAGTTATTAGACTTATCCAAGTGGGAGACTGTTGGATAAGGTGTCTAAGTCCATAACTATTTCTGGTATGTACTTGACCCGACCCGGCATGGTCCATTTGGGTTGCATGGCATCATGCATTTGGATAGACTAAATGAGAGAAATAACACTTGTGGTTTATTAATATATTATAAGTTCTAATATATTAATAGTATTATTTAATTAGTATTGATCAAGAATTAATTTAGAATTAATTAAGTGATCAAAAGATAACTAATTAAATATATGGGTAGATTATGTAAATCTTCCATATCTTATATAGTGGGCTAAGAGGCTCCATGGATTATCAAGTTGGGTTCCACCCATAGGATGCTCCATGGATGCTCCATGGGAGTTACAAACCCATGGGTCATGGAAATGAAGAGTCATGACACATTAGGGTTTACATGGTGTAACCCTAGATGTGTCAACACTATATAAGAAACCCATTCTCCACCAAAATAGGTGACACTAAGAAACAAGAGGGCTAGAGCCGATTTTGCAAGTGTAAGATTCTCTCAAAGTTTACTCCTTTGCATTTGGTGTTGTGTGAAGCATTTGAGGCATCACACTTGGGGTGCTAGGCTCACAAGGTTTCAAGGATCATAATCAACAACAAGGTAACTTATTCTATCTTTCATTCAAGTTAAAAATGTTCCCCATGTATGCTAGATAGGAATATAACCTTGGAATTCAACTTTGCATGATTATTAGACAAACATAGATCCAAGGTTATTAGGGTTGCATGTACACTTAGGAAGTGTTAGAATGCTCAAAACCCATCAGATTTGTCGAACAAAATGGAATCGGGAGGGATATTTTTAGTATTTTGTCGTGAAGAGTTCTTGGGGAGGAAGAAATTTGTGGAATGTTAGTGATTCTAGGGTCTACTGAGTGAATAGAAAGTCAAAAGACGATAGTAGCCCTCTGTATCCTACATTAATCCTAAAGTTTCATGTATTTACAAAATTGCCACCGCCCTAATCTTCTTTTGATATGATTTATTCTCAATCTTACAATAAATTAGATTAGTGGTCTGGATCTTGTCTCCTTGTCTCACAAGATTTTATTGTCTCACATGAACCTAACCCTATATATATATATATATATATATATATATATATATATATATATATATATATATATATATATATATATATATATAAGGTAAAAACAATTTAACATGGTAGGATAGTCTTTTTATGTTAGATAGAGATAACAACAAAAAAGATCTGATTTTGGATCATCCATGTTCAAAAGATTTTGGACCTTATCCACATTTTTTGCTAATAATAGGGACCACATTTGTAGTTTAGTCTTCTAGTATTTGTATGATAAAATTAAGACAGGGTTGCATAAATGGTCCCTATAGTTTAGCAAATATTATAAACTCAGTCCCTTACAAAAAATATTGACGAACATGCTTCTTTGTTTACGCCATGAATTTTCATTCATTAATACCTATCACGTGCCCCATATTTGGGGGTAATTTGTTCTTATCGACTTTGGCTCTTTCTAGTCTTTAAGATACTTCTCTATACGCGCATACGTTGCGTCTGCATCTACTTCGATTACTAACCCTGTCTAAACTTGTTTTTTCTTTTCCAATTCGAACAATAAGCTCCAACCCTCTGGCTTGAAGATTCTTTCTCAAATTAGAAATCGCTTCAATCAAGAAAGATGCACAGTAAGGCCTGGTTTTATCGAACCCATATGAAGATTTCCTATAGTTTTTAGGGTGGAAACAATAAAGTGGTAAACACTAACATTGATTCATTGTTAGCAACATACACAAATTCATAATTGTAAACGCGAAGATTGTTATGGAACCATACAATGGAAGCACGGCGTGCGTTAGTGACATTGGATGTCCGAAAAGGGCGACGATGATTTAGAGATAATGGATTTTGAATAGAGTTTGTAGAGACGGTGGACTTGAAGAATTGTTTGCGTGGATTCAGGGTGTTGGAAGAGAGGGAAAGATTGCATGTGGAAGATATTTGATCATGGATTTTAAGAAACTTATAAATTTAGGAAGGGAAATGTGAGATTTTTGGTGGGGAGATGAAATGGAGGGGAAGTAGAGGTGGCAATGGGTCGACCTAGGTTGGGTTTGGGTTCAACCCATTTAATAATTGGGTTGAAAATTTCAACCCAATCCAACCTATTTATTTAAATGGGTTGATATTTTCAACTCAACCCAACCTTTTAGATAAATGGGTTGTCACCGGGTTGACCTTTTTATGCAGTTCCCGACCTAACATATTAAATAAATGGGTTAAACTTGGGTTAACCCATTTAAAATCAATTAAATAAATTATATAATTAAATATTATACCACTTAAATTGTAAAACGTAAATAAAACTTCATAATTATGACAAAAGCACAATCATAATTCATAAATACAAATAACATTAAAAATGTTTTGTTTCACAGTGATTTTGGAGAGTGACTACTATTATCGGTGCTAAAAAAAAGATGGAAATTAGAATTGAATTTTCTTAAACATAGATAATAATAATGCGAAATTATAATTTACAAATTAATACTTTGATTAATACATGATAATATTCAAATAATTTTAAATTAAATATATATATTAAAGTTAAATGGGTTGACGGGTTGTAAACGGGTTGATAATTTTAACCCAACCCAACCTATTTAATTAAATGTGTTAGACGAGTTAACTCATTTAAGTTAAATGGGTTGAAAATTTCAACCCAGCCCGCTAATTTTGGGTTGGATTTGGGTTGGGTTGGCGGGTTGGATCGATTTTTGGCAGCTCTAAGGGGAAGAGAAAGTGTGATTGAAGTAAAGGGGAAATGGAGAGATGAGATTTGTCTTTTTTTAGGTTTCAAAATCAGGGTTTTCGAATTCTTAGGGTTTTGCTTCCATTTTTGCTGGTTTTTGAATATCGAATAAGATAAGTTGATGTGTTTTTGTGAGTTGTGTGTAACGATAGTATAATATGGTTTTTGTGGTTCGGTGAAAGGGAGGGTGTTTAGTGGCGACCGACGAGGCTAACGATGATATTGCATCTCCAAATACTTATAGGAATTGTTCATCTTTTTCTTATAATAATGAGTAAATTACACGAATGGTCCCTATGGTTTGGGGTAATTTGCGCGCTTGGTCCCTAACTTATTTTTTAACTTGGAAAGTCCATACTGTTTGTTTTTCTTATGCGCTTGGTCCCTACTGTTTGTTTGTGTTATGTGTTTGGTCCCTTCCTTACCTAAAAAGACTATTATTTAAATATGGAAAATGGTAGGGTAAATAAGATAAGGTGAGGGTGTAGGGTTGGGGGTATGTTTATTTAAATAAATTAAAATACAAGGGCAAAATAGTTTTTTAGGTAAGACAGGGACCAAACGCTTAACAAAAACAAACAGTAAGGACCTTCCGACTTAAAATAATAAGTTAGGGACCAAACACGCAAATTACCCTAAACCATAGGGACCGTTCGTGTAATTTACTCTAAAATAATTAAATGGATCGTTTCTAAAACTCTTTTGTTGAATCCTGGTATTAGATTGATAAATGATTCCCATAAACTTTATATTTCAAGCAAATATCTCATATCTTTCAGGAAATGGGATTACGATTATGATTTTGGAGCCATAAATTCCAACTCATAAGCATAAATTCAAAGTTTATACTGGTTTTTTGGATCCTATTAATTCCAATAGTGAGAAGGGAATGGAATTGTTGGATATAGGAAGAAACATACTTGATTGGGAATGGAATTGTTGGATATAGGAAGAAACATACTTGATTGCCATGTTGGCGTTTAGGTGAGAATATAAGGAAATTGTTGTATATCTGGTGATCCTCTAGACCTCTATGAATCATAAATCAGGGATCAGAGGATGATCTTTCACGGATTTAGTGGTGCATGTGAGGAAATTGAGGAGATTGTAGCAGCTATGTATTTTTTTTTAACGGGCAAATATAATATATAACTACTCCTAAACTAACACCTAAATCCACCTATGTCCACGACGGGAATTGAACTCTCAACCTCAAGGAGGGAGGACACCACCTGATACCGTTAGGCTAGAAGCCCTTTGGTAGCAGCTATGTATTGACTATGGAAAGGAGGGAGGACACCACCTGATACCGTTAGGCTAGAAGCCCTTTGGTAGCAGCTATGTATTGACTATGGAATTTAGATGGTTTCAATTAGAACTTAAAGCGTGCACAAATTTTGAAAAACAAGGAGAATATTTATTATTAATTTTACGGCTTAATAAGTAATCTGACATTGTATTCCACATCAATGTATTATTTAATTTGGTTACTTTATTCATCTAATGTTTGGATATGTTTATTGATAACATTTTTTTATAAATATATAATACAATGATTTTGTGGAGTGATGCGTTTTTACAAAATTTTGATAATATATGTTGTTTTTTATGGTTTTCACTTTTTCATCACTAAATCATTTAATTTAAAATAATTTTATTATTTAATTCATATAAAATATTTTTTTTATTTAATAATGGTAAAAGTTCAGTTATAAACATATTCAATCAAAACTCATAGAAATAGACAAAATTACATAAATAGTCCCTGTTTTACTAGGCATCACAAACCATGATAAACCTGAAAATACCAAATTAACCTCTAATTAGGGGCACATGATAGGGCTTAACTAACAAAAAGTGTGATGGTGTGAGCAAAAAACATTATTGATGCAAATTTTGAAAACCATAAAAACTATTTCTTCGAAAAATTAATATGGACCGAGTCTATGACCTTTGGTGAACCACAAGGACCATTTATATAATTTTGTCTAAATTAATTTGTGTTCCTATAATGTCTAAATTAATGTTTTATAACCGAAGAGTCCTTAAGAGTCGCAAGATTCTGTTATAAAACCTACGTTGCTTTAAAAAAAAATTAGGAAATCATTGACGATGGAAAAAATAATGGAAAATGACTATTTAGGGTAACTAATGTTGCGTTTATTTTCATTTGGTCCCTTTTTTTTTGTACTCAATATACAATCGAACTTGTTGTTTGTGTTCACCATAACCCTTTTGACCGGCTTTTGACCTGTAATAGCCGGTCAAAGGGTTATGGTGAACACAAACAACAAGTTCGATGGTATATTGAGTACAAAAAAAAGGAAAGGGACCAAATGAGAATAAATGCAACAGTTGGTTACCCTCCTGATTCATTTTCCATTTACTCATTTACAGCAAATCCCATGTCATCTCCTACTGATATTAATGACTTTATTAGATTCATTCTTGCTTCTCTTCAAAACATAACCCACGAAATAACATTATTCATACATGTACAACTTTGTAATGCACTTGAATACTTATCAGGGGAATCTTGACTAAGCAGATGCATTTAATGACTACATTTACTTTTCCAATCAAATGATTTATCGTATTATGGATTCTTGACAAGTCTACAAACCAGTGGAATCACAAGTGCTGTGATTTTTTAGTTTACTTAGCTTTAAGATCGAATTCATGGGATAAGATACAACATTAATATGTACAATGTCATGCAGCTTTTGCAGACTCATCACCATAATATACCTTGTGGTAAACGTTTATGCTGATAAATATATCTCTCATACACAGTCATATCCTTTTGTAGAAAGGTGTTGACAGCTAACCACAGTAAGAATAGCATATACCTTGTTTTAACGAAGTTACCCCTTCGAAACGTTTTTCATATATGTTATGGCCAAAGAAGGTTGCAGTCTTTGATAATTTTGCAACTTTAATTTCATTTAAATTTTCGGGGAAAATGACTCAAGAAGGTAACCAACTGTTGAGTTTGTTCTCATTTGGTCCCTTTCCTTTTTTTTGTACTCAATATACCATCGAACTTGTTGTTTGTGTTCACCATAACCCTTTGACCGGCTATCACAGGTCAAAAGTCGGTCAAAAGAGTTATGGTGAACACAAACAACAAGTTCGATGGTATATTGAGTACAAAAAAAAGGAAAGAGATCAAATGAAAACAAACGCAACAGTTAGTTACCCTAAAGAGTCATTTTCCCAAAAAATAAAAAGTGTCGTTTGGGAGTATGGGTCAAACAAAATTCCGGGTTAAGATGGGTTCTAATTTTAGTTTATGAAAAGATTTTGGAACATCTTGGTAGGGGATATTGCTCGGGTGGTTAAGGATTTTTTGTCCATCCAAAGAATCCTGAATGTAAATAGGTCTTAGATAGGAAGGATTGCAAAATCTACATGGGTGAATGGTGATGTCTTTCCAGCAAATAGAAAATCAAAATTGGGGAAATATTTTTGTTGCAATGAGAGCTTACATGCATAAGAAATCAATTATGGATATAGGAAGGATTACAAAATCTACATGGGTGATGACGTGATGTCTTTGATAGGACCAGTTAACCATTTAATAAACTGAACATCGTTATTTTGCTATCAAGTCTAACGTTGTATTAGTATAATGTTCATTTCCGCATTTGAGTTCTCATGGTAAAAATCTATAATTCTTGCAACTTGTAGTGTCTCTTTCGTATATTTGCATAATTTATTGAACGATTAGTCATTGTCTTTCATCTTTTTTTTTTGTCTTGTTTTTTTGTTTTTGTTTTTTTTTTTTCAGTCTAGCTTCAAAACCCAGAAAACAAACTTGCACAAAAGACATCGGTTATGGAACTTTATTTGATCAAGTTGATGATTTCATCAAATTCTCTCCGGTCACCGACTGACCGACACCACCCTCAATTCTATCAATTGCAATGATTTTGTTAGGAATTGAGACAGGATACACACAGCGGAAACACTATCACACACTCACAAACGAAACGAGAAAATAAAGCAATAAAGAACACAAGGATTTTACGTGGTTCGGATTCGGTGTAAATCCTACGTCCACGGGCGCAACTAGATTTTATATTAACTCACTATAAGATTACAAATGGTAATATCACTCAGCACTTTTGTTGTTCTACGCTACATCGCTCTTCTTACAATTCATATATATATATATATATATATATATATATATATATATATATATATATATATATATATATAGGAGAGAGCCGTAAGCCTTTTTCTTTTGTTTACACAAATTGCCGCTATATTTGACTAGAATATATATATGCCGCAAAGTTTGAAAAAAAGAATGCGTTGATTTCTTTAGCCGTCCAAAATAGAGCCGCCGTCCACTTCAATATTATTAAACAATTGATAGTGCGATCCAATTCAATATTCAATTGTTTTAATTTACAAGTTTCATTTATGGCCCTTGAATTCTTAGGAACTTGTCAATTTATTCAAGACTCCATAAATCTTAACAATCTCCCATTTGGAGGCTTGAACAACTTTAGCTTTTCTCCGCCATTCAACTCTCAATTACTCCAGTAATCTTAAAAAACAACCAAGTCCTTTTAGGCTTCCAGTTCCAAAGAACAAGCTAAAACTTAGTCTGATTTCTCTAGTTGCAGCCGCCCCTCATCATCAATTACTAGAAGGCCCAGTTGAAGCTCCCACTAGCTCCAACTCAGTCGTGGCTAATCCCACCACCGACTCATCCTCTGTCTCAACTGGTTTGGACACTCCACCGGATCCAGAGATACACCGATGACCACTAACACTCTCCAAACATAGCAAACATCCAACAGGAGAGAAATTTTCAGTCTTAGTCTTCAAAACCCAACGGCTCTTTGTAACTGTACCCGTAACACGCCCCGTGCTCCCACTGTCACAGAATCTCCTGACTGGTTTAGACTTTCCGACTCGTTCAGCTAACATCCCCTTGGCTCCAGAATTCATGTTTGCAAAATAAACTCTCTTAGCCGTAGATTTAGCGAACCAGATTTTGTCTTGCTTAACAGGGACGATCATACTTCCCTCAGCAGGTACCTCAACCATATACAATGACCCACACTTCATACCACGAGCAATCACCAGATCACCATTGACCACCCTCCATTTACCATTACCAAACCTTACTTCCAGTCCTTGTTTATCCAGCTGACCAACAGAAATCAATTTCTTCTTCAGCTCCGGAATCACCCTGACATCCTTCAGGCTCCATGTAGTTCCCAATGAAGTAACCAAATCAATATCTCCCATGCCCGTTACTTGAAGCATCTCGTTATTTGCCAAACGTACCTTTCCAAAATCTCCTTCTTTCAAATTCACCATCGTTTCCCCGTTGTCCATGGCGTGAAACGAAGCCCCTGAATCCATGACCCAAGAGTCTACAGAACTTTCCATACTGAGTAACAATGCATCATCCTCAGACACACTATCAGCAGCGGTAATGTTCAATTCTTTCTTTGGACATTGACTCTTAACATGTCCCACCTCCTGGCAGTTCCAGCACTTCACATTCTTCTTAGTTCTAGATGAACTTCTTCCCCGACTCCCACTGCTTCCACTATTCCTGCTATTCCCTCTACCTCTTCCGACATTTAATAAATCAGAAGAGGAAGATCCACCTTGATGCTTGCGTCTGATATCCTCGCCTAGAACCAAATCTCTAACCCCTTCAAAAGTCATACCACTGGTCCCCACGGAACTCGTAACAGCGGTAACTGTTCCGGACCAGCTATCAGGTAGAGAAGCTAGTAGCAGTGATGCTTGAGTCTCGTTATCAAATTTAATTCCCACAGATGATAATCTAGACATAATTGAATTTAGATTGTTAATGTCAACCGTAACTGAGCCTTTCTCATTCATCCTTGTAGTGAACAACTCCTTCATCAAGAACACCTTGTTAGCCGCCGATGGTTTCTCATACATATTTGACAGAGCCTCCATCATACCATGTGTCGTGGTTTCATTCATGATGTTGAAAGCAACGCTCTTCGTCAACGACAATGTAATAACCGCCTTGGCTTTCTTGTCCTTTGAGTTCCACGCATCTTCAGCAACTTTTTCCATTTTCTCCGGTTTGTCTTCGAGTACCATGTCCAAGTCTTTCTGACATAGCAATGCTTCTAATTGCATTTTCCATCAGCTAAAATCAGAACCATTGAACCTTTCGATTATAATCTTGTCTTCAGCCATTACGACAAACAAGATACAAATCAGGTACACTTGTGCGTGATAAAAAAAACGATCGTACCCTCCAAAACCTCGCTAACCAGTCTCTGATACCAGTTGTTAGGAATTGAGACAGGGTACACGCAGCGGAAACACTATCACACACTCACAAACGAAACGAGAAAATAAAGCAATAAAGAACACAAGGATTTTACGTGGTTCGGATTCGGTGTAAATCCTACGTCCACGGGCGCAACTAGATTTTATATTAACTCACTATAAGATTACAAATGGTAATATCACTCAGCACTTTTGTTGTTCTACGCTACATCGCTCTTCTTACAATTCATATATATATATATATATATATATATATATATATATATATATATATATATATATATATATATATATATATATATATATATATATATATATATAGGAGAGAGCCGTAAGCCTTTTTCTTTTGTTTACACAAATTGCCGCTATATTTGACTAGAATATATATATGCCGCAAAATTTGAAAAAAAGAATGCGTTGATTTCTTTAGCCGTCCAAAATAGAGCCGCCGTCCACTTCAATATTATTAAACAATTCATAGTGCGTACAATTCAATATTCAATTGTTTTAATTTACAAGTTTCATTTATGGCCCTTGAATTCTTAAGAACTTGTCAATTTATTCAAGACTTCATAAATCTTAACAGATTTTGCAGACATTTGGACCAACATTTCCCATGAATTACACACCCATATTTTCCGATAGCAATGCAACCTACACGTTGTCAGAAGGGCTTGTCATTCCGATGAGTAATCACAAACTTGGTAATTAATTTCATGAAATTTACTGAATTTATTTTGAATTATGACGTCATTTTATTGGAACTTGGTGTCATCGCTGTGTGTCCAACAGTTCTTTCCTCCATCTGACCTGCAAGAATATGGACTCATCTTGATGGCTCCATAGAAATCCAGCGACAATAGGAATTATATACACTTGTCTACACGAGTTAGTTGCATCTTTTTCTTATAACTTAAGTAGTTACCTTTGTACCTTCTTGTTGCAGCTAAGTTTTCTCCATCTGTATCATTTTGAATCAAAACCATGTAGTTTTGATGCATCCTGGTTTTCAAGGAGTTACATGAACATCAAGTAACTGTTCTTCTTCAACTTGTTATCGTCGGAGTTACGAGAATGTAATCAATCATATTGACGTTTCAAAATCCCAATTCCGTTGAATTCTGTTGGAATCTGCATCTTTCACAGATAGACTCAAGTCTTCATTCCTAGCTTGGACTCGGATGTTGGAATTCAATTTTCGAATGGTTTCTCATGGACCATTTTGAGGCTGGCTCTCATGATGGCGGAGATGGAAAAAAGTTCAAGATCTCGGTCAAAATCTCAACCATGTGCATCCCATTAATCAGAATATTCAAACATTTTCTTGCATCCCATAAATCGATGAATGGTCTCAAGTTTAGCTGTAAATGATTATTTGTGTACTATATCATCATTTCTTATCTTTTTATATCAACACAATGGACTTTCAAAATGTTATGCGAGTATTTGATGGTGGTTTATGGGAGGACATCTGTTTTCATTTAGCATATAAGAGCTTTAAGATCACTTCATGACATTAACATTTTTCTTTTGTTAATTTAAAGGTCAAAAGACTTTTAAAAATACATAAATTACCCTTTATGGGCTGTCCTTAGGACGACCTTTACTATATATATATATATATATATATATATATATATATATATATATATATATATATATATATAATGACATCCACAATAGGTTTAATAGAAATTGAATTGATGATGATTAAGATTGAATAAATGTTGAATGAAGTGTGGGTGATAACATGTAAGAGGGTTGAATAAAAGATTTGTATGATCATTAAGTGGTTGATTGAAATTTTTTTTTTTTTTTCATTTAAATTTCAAACCAAATATATATGTAATCATATTTTCATATTATTTTATATTTTCATATTATTATTTTTAATTAAACCACAAATAAAATTAACCATATTTTTTGATATTATATTATTTAGGTTTCATGTTTTTAAGTTTCGTGTTTTTTAATTAATATATTTTTAGGTATTAAACGTTTTATGTTTTATAATTTTTAATTAATGCATTTTTTAAGTATTTTATTTTTTTTAACTATTATATGTTCTATTTTTAAATTTATAATTATGTTTAAAAGTATAATAATGATGATGTGGAAATCCAGTAAACTTTGTTGGGTTTAATGGAGTGTGGATGTTAACGACTAAAGTTGAATAAAAGGTGAAATATTGATGTGTCAGTGATGTGACAATCCATTGAACTCTATAAAGTTTAATGGATTATGGATGCCCTTAGGTTATTGTGTTCTAACCAATTATTGTGTGGATGTAAGTGTTGAGACTATATTGTGTTGTGTCAATTTTGTATTATTATAGTCCACTAGTAGCGGGTTGGGCATGTCCGCCCGTTTATTTATTATTAGGGGTTTACTATTTAAAGTTCATGCATGCAGCCATGCACCATATCTTGTAATCGTCAATCTGGTAAAACCCTACACACCCTTTACAGTAGCAGTTCTTCATCGAGCTCTTCTAAGCCTGTGCTCATTAATCATTCAGCACAACTTTGATCTTCTTTCTGTGTTTTGATTCTTTTACGTGTTTGAATCTAATCGATCATTCAAGTTTTATACTTAATAATTGGTATCAGAGCAGGAGACTGTGTAATCCATACGCATCTCTTCTGTTAAAGAGCTTTTAGGGTTTCCGCTTTAATAGGATCTGGAGTTTCCCGTCTTCTTAGTTTCCATCGTTTACAGACGTTGAATCTTGATCTTAATTTTACCCTAAACTCGACTTTAGGTTTACACATCTGGTTCATACATGTTTTTTATATTGAATTGACAAGATGCAGCCTGACGATTCTCACGTTAACTCAATCAATCTCTCAAGCGGCATTGGATCTACAACAAAGATCCCTATACTCTTTCCATATAAAGTGTGGGCACTACATTTTGAAGATTATGTGCTAGGGCTTGAAGATAAGGGTTCCTTGATATGGGATGCAATAACCTAGGAGATGTTTGCTCATACTGGTACAAAAAAAGGTCACCAAGACTCAAGCTGAGCACAATGATCTTCTTCTGGAAGCTGGAGAAGTGCCTCAAGACGAAAAAGACAAACTAATCAGTAATGTCAAGGCTATGAGGATCATTCGTTTTGCTTTGCCAGCCAACACGTTTCACTTAGTAAGCTCCTGCGAAACTGCAAAAGAAATATGTAATAGGCTTAGGGAACTATACTCAAGCGACGCTGATCTTGAACATTCCATCCAGACTCTGTTACTTTCGGAGTTTGGAGCTTTCGTCCAGAAGCCTGAGGAGAAACTGGACCAAACGTTCAATCGTTACAACCATCTATTAAGCAAGATGGTGAAGCATGTCACACCCCCAAACCAGAACGGCGGAAACATCTAGGGGTGGATGACTTTCATGTACAGTATCCTAACAAATGAATAGTAGTGATCAAAGCATTACAACCATCATATTGATAAATAATAAGTTTACATTGTATCCCAAAAACATTGTTTACTTCATACCATATACATATGACCAAAAATAAATGACGTGACGCTGTGATGTCCCATCCTTAAAATCCTTTTGGTTACATGTTTACTGATTCCCTGAGAATACAAGTGGTTTTGAAAAAGTATCAACAATTAACTTGGTGAGTTCATAAGAGTTTTGTATGAGAAGGATTGGAACTTTTTCTTGTAAACATGATAGAGTGTAATTTTAGAAAATCCAATATTTTCTTTAATATGAGCTGTAAGTCTTAAATCCAAAGGCTAGAAATGTAAGTAGTGTTGTACTGGAAAATAGTATTATGAAGTTTTATCTTTATATACAACTACTTGAATGTATGTTAACCCCGTAAACCAAATGTTTTGTTAATACCCCATATGAGTTATCATAACCATGCTAGCGACTAGTGGCCTGCTACGACGTTCTTCAGGCGTCGGAATGTTATGAAATTTGTCACCCTAGACCTGCCTGTCTGACTGTAGCTAACAGTTTGGGTGCGGGGTTGTCAATCTCGTATAGATCTATACACAAGTGTCACACTCTCTCTACAAGAGACTCTGGTTATATTCAGGACTTTAGTGTGTACTCTAGTAGGTACGGTGAAGCCAAATGTCTCACAAAATTGTATCAACTGGTTTACGTATAGTGTACCGAAAACCCTTTTTCTTGTAAATGTAAGTATTAACATTCCATAGTGGTTACATAGTGTAAAAATAATTATACTTTTAAATAATTATTTCTTTGTCCCAAAAGAGTAAGATAGTGTGAATGCCCCATAAACTATACCTATTATAGTTTATAAAAAAAATGTTTCATTGAAATGAAGAATCCCATGTATGTACCATCATCATTTTACAATGATAGATAATAAAATGGAATGAAATAATTATATATATATATATATATATATATATATATATATATTATAATTATACACATTGCTCAACATGTTACAAAGGTGATAAAGTCTCATAAACTATACTTACATAGTTTATTATAGTAATTAAATTTGTACCCAATATATATATATATATATATATATATATATATATATATATATATATATATATATATATATATATATATATATATATATATATATATATATATATATAAGAATAACATAGCGTTTTGGTACTCGTTTTTCATAGCTTTATGTTTTTATCAAAACTTTGCATGTAAAAGTTCACAAGTTGGTAGTAAAGCTATTTCATGTATTTAGCAGCTTTTTTTTTACAAAAAGTAAGAAAACAGATTTAAATATTTGTGTTTTAACGTAAGTTTTCTTGTGTTTTACTTGTATCCCCCCCCCCCCTAAAACATGGAAAAGTCTTGAAAAATGTAGGGGTATGAACTCACCTTGAGTGTGCTCGTGGTTGGATGAAAAGGTGATGGTGAAGATCTTTAAGCTTAGAACACATCGAAGATAGTTGTATCCTATGAGTTTTTAACACATAACAATGTGTGTAAATTAGATAAATTATCAAGAAAGTGTTGTAAAAACACTAGATAATTAAGGAAACTTACAACAATTCCTAAGAACCAATCTTGAAGAATAGCTTCCTGGGAATGTTTTGGCGATGTTACTGGGAGTAAAAATGCAAGTGTTTGAAGATGTTTGATCTCGTTTTCTTGAGAGAAAATGAAGAAGTTTTGAATATGCAAAAGAGGATTGTGAGGGATATTCTCGGCCTAATATATATATAAGAGGGGGGTGAGGGTGGAGTCGATTGATGTGATGTTTGCATTGGTTTGTGTAATCTATCTCATTGGGAAAAGATACACCAATCACGTCTAAGAAACCACCGAATTCACTTAGTGATTTTGGTCTAAGCCCCAACCGAGAACACCTTTAAGCACCGAAATCAAAGTGTTTTCGGTCGTATACCACCGTAATCTCCATGTCTTTGGTCCTAACCGAAGTCTCAAGGTTTTCGGTCCCAAACCGAGAACCTTAAAAGCAAGGTATAAAGATTTTGATTTATGTCATAACTCGTTGACTTATGGTGACTTGTTTGACTTTTGTTGACCCAGAATAGTCGGTTGTCACAAAGCACAATATCAAACGTGAACTGATAGAGCAGAAGATCACGTTCATGAATGGGTTAAGATCTGAGTGAAAGTTGTGGTGTCAACGCTTAAAGCACATGAGCAGTTCAAAAATTACTCCTTGCAAAGCTCGTTGGTATTTTGAGATCACATGAGGACAAAGTGACAAGTGAGGGAAAGGTCGTTTCTGGAATGGGTTTTTTGGCTCTTGTAGCCAAGGGTAAGAAGATTGTTGATGATGGTTCGGAGTCAGATCTCTCTAATTGTGAACTCTCAAAGGAAGATTATGCTATGATGGTGTCCAACCCTAAGAGATTCGCAAAGAAGAATTTCGGTCGCAACAAAAACCGAAAATGACAGGGTAGTTACAGTTCTGAGAAGGTGAAGGATGAGAGTGCGAATAACTCTCAAAAGGAAGAAGCGAAGAAAGAAAAGAAGCTTGTATGAGACTCCGACTATGACTGTAACTATTGTCGTGGCAAAAATCATCTAGCAAAGGAGTGCATGCTGAGAAGAATGAATGACAAGAAAGAAGATGAGGATGGTGAGGCCTATTTCCTCAGAAAGGTGGAGGAAATTAAGAAGAATAAAAATACTAATGACACTAAACCTGCTTTAATTGTGCAGGAACAGGATGATGAGTTTGGTAGAGTCGAAGTGTGGTCGACTGACTCTGAGGACGAAGAGGTTCGTAGGCCAACTCACGGGAAAAGCTTCGTGGCGAAAGATGATGTTTCGCAGTTCGGTGGAAGGTGCTTGATGGTGACCAATGAGGTTTCGCAGCTTAGAGGATACGCTATTAAAGGCAACCATGTCTCCGATAGTTGTTTCGCTGCGAAACCTGTCCCTAAGCAGATTAGTGAGTGTGACAACGTCATAAACAAGGTACATACTATTCTTAAATCTCTAAATATTCTTGTGTCTCAATATGAAACTGAATTAGATGATCTAAAATATACAGTCTCTAGTTTCAGTGAAAGTTTAAAAAGAACCTGTTTGAATAATTCTAACTTAACCGATCAACTCGGCAGGGTTACGAACAAAAGTTAAGAGAGTCACATGTGGATTGAAAAGTTGGAGTTGGATTTGTCTAGGTCTAGGGATGAGTTGATTTAATTGCAAAGAGATAATTTGGGGCTTTTAAAACATCAAAACATTTTTTGTTTAATTGGTAAAAGACTTTATTTTAATATTACCCAGTTACATCTTGATTGTGAAATTGGAAAGAAAATTCATAAGATGATTTTTCCCTTTGTTGAATTGAAAGATGATGAAATCGATGCAGATTGTTATAGGTGCGAATCCATCATCTCATCTGACGAAGTCTCAGATGCTTACAAAATAGGACTGGACAAAATTTAATCCTACATACAATCCAAAGATCACAAAAATATGTTGAAACAACTTTTGGATGAAAATGACAAAGAGAAAATTAAATTTGATACTGTACAGAAGTTTGTCTCATTAAACACTAAGTTGAGTTCAGAAAATAAACTTAATGTTGAAAATACATCTGAATTCGATGATGATAGTGATATGAGTGAAATCTCTGTGGACGATGAGGTTGATTGATCAGAATTTGTTAAAAGCGAACCTGAACCTGCGAAAGTCTTAATTTCTGAAAATTCATTTGAGTTTGCACGTGTCTCTGAAAATAAATCAAATGTTTTAAAAGAAAAAGAAATTGTTTTCCAAAAGGTTCAAACTGTTCCTAATCAAGTTTTCGCAACCAAGGGACTGAATAAAAATTAGACTATATAACTAACATCCATGGTCGAAGAAGACAATAAAGATGGTTGTGATGAATATTTCTGGTCAAATCATATCGACAATGCAGATGAAACCAAAGGTCTCTCTGAAATGACCTCTTGGAAAACAAAGGGCAGATATGTAGCAGAACCGCTGAGCAAAGTCAACTCGAGCTACGAAAAAGGGAGTCCAAGTAGAACCAAGAATGTTCCAAGTGATACATCATCCGTACAGACCGAAACTCCCATTAGAAAGCCTAAATCTAGGGCTAATGTTCATAAATCCTCAGAGCAGTTCGCATCTCAAAAACGTCAAAGAAATGCAAGATATACCAAAAATGTGAAGGAAAGAAAGCATTTCTGGAGATCCAAAAATCTCAACTTTGTTTATCAAGAAAAATTATCCAATCCAAATGCGAAAGTCTCTTCACATGCGAATCCTAGAAGTTTTTCAAAAACTCAGTCTCAGTTTACACAGGTTTCAAAACAAAAAGTTTTTCAAAAACCCTCTTTTACAAATCAAGCGAAACCTATGGAGATGTCAAAGTCTCACTTCTCTCCTAACAAGAATGCTTCACATTCTGCCAAGACATCGAAAGATGTTAAGGGCAAAGGAAAGGTAATTTCGGAACCTAAAAGTACTTCAAAGAGATCCGAAACTATCTCAAAGTGATGAGCAACGGTTTGTCAAGCAATAAATCAAAGATAAACAAAGGAAAATATCCACAAAGGATAAGAACTTACAAGATAATAGGATCACTATTTTTCAAATTACAAAGAAAGATAGCACCACCTTGGTTAAAAGATCTTATGTAGTTGATGTTGCTATTACTTTTCTTGTTTCCGTGAAAGCCTCACGTGGACCCAAACAACTTTGGGTTCCTAAATCTCTTTGATTTTTGTAGGTAATTCGTGACGAGCAGTTTGACTCTAAATGGTACATTGATTGTAACATCCGTCTCTCGAGGTATTATTTAAATTATGAAAATTAATATTAGCTTTGGGCTAACACTTGGACAATGGACCTTTTGGGGTGGACCTTAGAAAAATGGGCCAGGAAGTTGGGCTGCCCACAAGTCGTACGCTGGGCGTAACCTGGCATACGCGGGGCGTAATGGCCCATTGGATTCAAGGGACTCGGGGGCGTACGCGCATCGTACCAAGAGGTACGCCCAGCATACGTGGGCACATGCCAAACCCTAATTTTTATGGTTTAAGACATATAAATACCCCATTATAGCCTCCCCTCTGGCCTCCTCACCAGTCCCTCACCCTCATAAAACCATAGTTCGCCTCATACTCCATTGTTGTGTGTGCTTGACCTTTTTGAGTTCATTTTTGGTGAAGAAAGGCTTGGAAGAAGTAAAGAGAAGTTGGAGGAGAAGCACTTGAGTATCTTGAGCTCAAGGATCTAGAACTAGTTCATCTTTTGGCACCCATAGGAGGTATAAAGCTCCTATCTTTGCTTTTAGAAGCTTAGATCTAGGGCTTTGAAGGTTTGAACCTTTTTAGGTCCAAAGAATGGATCTTGGTCATGCAACTTCATTTTTGAGCTTAGGGTTGCCACCCTTGAAGCTCAAAGTCTTCCTTTAGCAGTAAAGTTGCAAGCTTTGAGGCCTTTATGTAGCCCTGCATGAGATCTAGCCATTTCCATGGAAGTTTATTGCTATTTTTAGAGTTGGGTTCATATGGTGGGTTGCAAGCCACCAAGTGATCGACTTTATGGGTTAGGACGAAGTATTGGACTCATATCTGTAGTTTGGACGTAGTGTCTTAAGGGATTAAGCAGTTTTGGAGAAAATGGCTTAACAGGAGAGTACGCTAGGCGTACACGCCAGTACGCGCAGCGTACGCTCAGACAGTAGGCTTTATGTTATTGGGCCTCGGTTTGGGCCAAGCTTTGGACATAGTAGTAGGTGGGCCGTGATGGTCCTCCGAAAGTCAGTCAAGGGCCCAAGGAGTAGTTGGGCTTGAGAAGAAAGCCCATTTGAGGAGTTGGGCCCAATTTAGAAAATTGGGCCATTTGGAGACTTTAATGAGCTTTAATGAGTTTGGAAGGACTAGAAAGGATTGGGCCTAGGTCATGGCCCAAATTAGATCAAAAAGGGGTAAAACAGTCATTTTACCCTTAGAAGGATGTCACACCCCCGAACCAGACGGCGAAAAACGTGCGGGGGCTTGTGCGTGACTTCATCTTGTAATATCATCACAATGTATATAATTGAAACAAGACAACAATATCATCATACATATCAAAATACAACCAACATTGTTTACATCAAGTATAGTATCATAAATTACATGCCAAAATATTCAATGTATGATGATAACAAAATATAACAAATTCCACACTTCTTGCTGACCTTTCCGCTTAACAATTCCCTGAGAATGCAAGTTATTTTGAAAACGTCAACATATATAATGTTGGTGAGTTCATAAGCATGTTTGAATGAAAAGTTTTGTATTGTTCGTAAAACGCCAGAAAATCCGATGTTTTCTGTATAATAGTTTGAAAGTAATGTGTCAAAATCAAGTATTAATGCATGTATGTTTTCTATTTTTGGAATGTGTATAAAAATGTAATCCAGATAAAAATCCTGTATTTTCTGTTGTAAGTAAAAAGTATTGTTTAGTTGTGTATTTCTTAGCAACAAGAGATTTTCTGTATTTTATGAGAGTGTTGTGGTCTCAACCCTAAGACCGAATATCAGTGTATGCATGTTTTCGTAGCAACAAGATTTTTATAGGTGTTCCATAAAATTATGTTGGAGAGAATCTCTAGGTAAGTCGTTTTAACCATACTTGATAATGACGAATTCGCCTGTCGTGGCGTTTTTAGGCCCCTGCTTGTTTAAGGTAACTTTTGTCACCCTAGACTAGCCTAGTCTAACTGTAGCGAACAGCTCAGGTGTGGGGTGTCACCCCGTATAGATCTATACACAAACTCTCGCTCTCCCTCCAGGAGACTCTGGTTATAACTACAGGCTACGATCGTACGCTCTAGAGGTGTCAACCCACATGTCTCACTAGATCTTTAACTGAGTTTACGCGACTATTGTATCATCTTATGTATAATGTTTTTCCGAGTATGTTTTATGTTTGAAAAGTCCAACGAGTATGTATGTGAATGTACGAGGCCCAACAGACATGTAGGAGGACCACTAAGGCCCAATAAACATGTAATGTATAGTCTAGGCCCAATAAGCATGTAAATGGGCCCCTAAGGCCCAATAAACATGTAGTGTATAATCCAGGCCCAATAATCATGTAAATGGGCCACTAAGGCCCAATAACATGGATTGTAAGGGTTAGGCCCAATAAACATGTAATTGATGAATTTAGTTCGTTTGTTTTTACGTCGTTCGTTTTAGCTTGATTGTTTTCTAAAATGGCATAAAAAAACCCATTTTGTGTAATGATGACAGTTTTGGCCCATTAAGCCGAAAATTTTCAATTTAGGCATATTTTTTTATGGAATTGACACTTTAGGTCTTTCAAGACCTAAATTTCCTTTATGAGCTCATTTCAAATAAAATGACATTTTTAGTCCACTTTGGTTAAAAATAACATTTTTTTGGCCCATTATCATAAAAATTGTCATATTCGGCCCATATATATATATATATATATATATATATATATATATATATATATATATATATATATATATATATATATATATATATATATATATATATATATAATTGATGTTTTCGACCCATTATTATAAACATTTATATTTTCGACCTAGTTATATATATAATTTACATTTTTAGCCCAATTTAGATAAAAATAACATTTTCGGCCCAAATCCAAATAAAGTGATAATTTCAGCCCATAAAACCGTAAAATTTCATTTTTGGCTCAAATTTGTGGAAAATGACAATTTAATCCATAAAAACCATAAATTTACAATTTAAGCCCAAAGAAACCGTGAAGACCCACATTAAGGCCCATTATACGAAATTTCACACTTTTGGCCCTTGTTAAAACTATGATTATCATAAAGAACCACTTTCATGTATATATAACTCTTCTTGTCCATGTATAACCGTAAGTTTCATAAAATTCTATTCTTTTTGTTTATTTGTCAAAAATGGTCCCTTTACAAGATTTTGTTTAGTTTTTCAACATTCTTAACATGTTTAACACTTTCATCTTCATGGTAAGTTGTATAAAGTGTTTTAGTTTACATATATTGTCAAGATCTATAAAGTTCTTCACATAATCACAACATATAACTTAGAAAACACACATAAACATGCACAAATACATAGATCTAACACATACGCAACTTGTAATATCATCACAATGTATATAATTGAAACAAGACACCACCATCATCATACATATCAAAATACAACCAACATTGTTTACATCAAGTATAGTATCATAAATTACATGCCAAAATATTCAATGTATGATGATAACAAAATATAACAAATTCCACACTTCTTGCTGACCTTTCCGCTTAACGATTCCCTGAAAATACAAGTTATTTTGAAAACGTCAACATATATAATGTTGGTGAGTTCATAAGCATGTTCGAATGAAAAGTTTTGTATTGTTCGTAAAACGCCAGAAAATCCGATGTTTTCTATATAATAGTTTGAAAGTAATGTGTCAAAATCAAGTATTAATGCATGCGTGTTTTCTATTTTTGCAATGTGTATAAAAATGTAATCCAGATAAAAATCCTGTATTTTCTGTTGTAAGTAAAAAGTATTGTTTAGTTGTGTATTTCCCCAGAAAATCCTATATTTTCTGTTTATGAGAGTGTTGTGGTCTCAACCCTAAGACCGAATATCAGTGTATGCATGTTTTCGTAGCAACAAGATTTTTATAGGTGTTCCATAAAATTATGTTGGAGAGAATCTCTAGGTGAGTCGTTTTAACCATACTTGATAATGACGAATTCGCCTGTCGTGACGTTTTTAGGCCCCTGCTTGTTTAAGGTAACTTTTGTCACCCTAGACTAGTCTAGTCTAACTGTAGCGAACAGCTCAGGTGTGGGGTGTCACCCCGTATAGATCTATACACAAACTCTCGTTCTCCCTCCAGGAGACTCTGGTTATAACTACAGGCTACGATCGTACACTCTAGAGGTGTCAACCCACATGTCTCACTAGATCTTTAACTGAGTTTACGCAACTATTGTATCATCTTATGTATAATGTTTTTCCGAGTACGTTTTATGTTTGAAAAGTCCAACGAGTATGTATGTGAATGTACGAGGCCCAACAGACATGTAGGAGGACCACTAAGGCCCAATAAACATGTAATGTATAGTCTAGGCCCAATAAGCATGTAAATGGGCCCCTAAGGCCCAATAAACTTGTAGTGTATAATCCAGACCCAATAATCATGTAAATGGGCCACTAAGGCCCAATAACATGGATTGTAAGGGTTGGGCCCAATAAACATGTAATTGATGAATTTAGTTCGTTTGTTATTACGTCGTTCGTTTTAGCTTGATTGTTTTCAAAATGGCATAAAAAAACCCATTTTGTGTAATGATGACAGTTTTGGCCCATTAAGCCGAAAATTTTCAATTTAGGCATATGTTTTTATGGAATTGACACTTTAGGTCTTTCAAGACCTAAATTTCCTTTATGAGCTCATTTCAAATAAAATGACATTTTTAGTTCACTTTGGTTAAACATAACATTTTTTTTGCCCTGTATCATAAAAATTGTCATATTCGGCCCATATATATATATATATATATATATATATATATATATATATATATATATATATATATATATATATATATATATATATATAATTGATGTATTCGGCCCATTATTATAAACATTTATATTTTCGACCTAGTTATATATATAATTTACATTTTTAGCCCAATTTAGATAAAAATGACATTTTCGGCCCAAATCCAAATAAAGTGACAATTTCAGCCCATAAAACCGTAAAATTTCATTTTTGGCTCAAATTTGTGGAAAATGACAATTTATTCCATAAAATCCATAAATTTACAATTTAAGCCCAAAGAAATCGTGAAGGCCCACATTAAGGCCCATTATACGAAATTCTATACTTTTGGCCCTTTTAAAACTATGATTATCATAAAGAACCACTTTCATGTATATATAACTCTTCTTGTCCATGTATAACCGTAAGTTTCATAAAACTCTATTCTTTTTGTTTATTTGTCAAAAATGGTCCCTTTACAACATTTTGTTTAGTTTTTCAACATTCTTAACATGTTTAACACGTTCATCTTCATGGTAAGTTGTAGAAAGTGTTTTAGTTTACATATATTGTCAAGATCTATGAAGTTCTTCACATAATCACAACATATAACTTAGAAAACACACATAAACATGCACAAATACATAGGTCTAACACATAAGCAACTTGTATCCTCCCCCAAAACATAGTAAAACCGAAAAACAAGGGGTAACATTGCTTTGATGTTTTCGGTTATTGGTGATAAATTGAGTAGATCTCGGCCCCAGGAAGCATCTTGAGGAGGATTTTCGGACTTAGATGGTTCTAAGAAACATGATTCACGAAAACATGGGTGTAAGAGGAGTGAATGAGTTTAAAGACGAAGTATAACACTTGGGTTTGTAAGATCTTACCACAATGGATGAGTTCTTGATGAAGTTCTCTTGAAACACCCATACTAACTCACAAAATTTTGAAGAGGAAATGAAAGTTCTTGAGAGAATATTTGAGAGAGTTTGAAAGTGGAAGTGTGTGTGTGGGTCTTCTTCGGCCGAGAGAATTAAGAAGGAAGGGGAGGGGTTTCAATTTGGTTATTACATGTAGGGTTTATCCTAGAGATATGAGGGATAATGCATGGGTTACCACTAAGTAATAATTAGGTGTCACCTCTTTTCTCCATGCAATTGTTTTTCTTTTTTATAGTTGGGCCGAGAATAAGGGAGAAGAGAAGAAATGAGAAGTAGTTTGGGCCTTACATGCTTGACTTCAATACTATGAGGCCCAAATGGATGGTTATCGGCCCATTGGTCCCTTATGAGGGTTCACGGCCAAATAGAAAGAAAGGAATGGAGTTTATGGCCCATCCTGGCCCATTAGGGATAAATTGAACCATTTTAGGCCCACATGGCCCAACATGCTAAAGTTTATGAATGTGGGTCCAATTAGAGCCCAATTAGGGTTCCTTGGCCCAAAATAGTCAAACTTAATGTTTATTGGTCCATTAAGCCCAATAAGAGGATCCTAGTCCATATTAAACTCGAACCGGGATTTTTAGGGTTTTCAACCCATAGTTGACTATATGGAATGTATTGTATTAGTTTTTGAACTTAAATCAAGAGTTTGGACTTAAATGGATGGTTTTGATTAAGCATAGAGTATGATTTTCACTTAGAGTACATGCCTTACAGTAGATGATGTTTACATGAGAAAAGAATTTCCTAGCACCCGGTCCCCGACTTGGAGCTCCAGGGGATTTCAATAGCACACGGTCCCCGTTTCCCCAAAACGGATCATTCCTTTCCAGGGAGAGACTTTTAATAGCACCCGGTCCCCGACTTGGAACTCAAGGGGTTTTCGCCGTTTATCAGCATAGCTCTTTTGTCGGTCTCGCGATGCTTGAAGTCGGGCTTTGATTTGGATTATCTTTTCGGTCGTTTCACGAATGATTTCTGGCCCTGTGAGAGTGCTGTCTAGTGATTGCCCTTTTGCTAGTTGGGTGCCACCCACCTCAGCCCAACATAGAGGCGATCTGCATTTGCGACCATATAAGGCCTCAAAAGGAGCAACCTTGATGCTCGTGTGATAACTGTTGTAATATGAGAATTCAACCAAATGCAAGTGGGTATCCCATGACTTGCCAAAATCAATCACACAGGCTTGGAGCATGTCTTCAAGTGTTTGGATGGTTCATTCGCTTTGGCCATCGGTTTGAGGGTGGTAAGCAGTACTAATGTCTAGTTGTGTTCCCATTGCCTTGTGAAGTGATTGCCAAAACCGTGAGGTAAATATACTATCTCGATCCGAGATAATGGACATTGGCACCCCATGAAGTCTTACGATCTCTTTGATGTAGATTCGTGTCAACCTTTGCATCTTGTAAGATTCTTTTATTGGCAAGAAATGAGCGGATTTAGTTAACCTATCGATGATCACCCTGATATCATCCAATCCGTCTGTCGTCTTAGGTAATTTGGTCACGAAGTCCATAGTAATCCTTTCCCATTTCCACTCGGGTATTACTGGCTGTTGTAATAGTCCCGAGGGCTTTTGGTATTCCACTTTCACCTTGGCGCAAGTGAGACACTTGCCCACGTAAGTGGCGATCTCTGCCTTCATATTTGGCCACCAATAATGTTGATTTATGTCCAGGTACATCTTATCCGAACCCGAATGGATGGAATATCGCGTCTTGTGGGCTTCGTTCATGATCATTTCTATGAATCCCCCAAGTTTAGGGACCCAGATTCTGTTCATGAAATAATAAGCTCCGTCCTCTTTGGCTTCAAAATCTTTATCCATCCCACGTAGTGTTTCATTTGCAACGTTCTTCGGCTTCAATGTATCTGTTTGGGCTTCCATGATTTGTGAGGTTACATGGGATTGGATGGTTATTGATACGGTTTTCACATGGTGATCTGAGTATTCTTTTCTGCTCAAGGCATCGACTACCACGTTAGCCTTGCCTGGGTGGTACTTGATCTCGCACTCGTAATCATTTAGCAGCTCAACCCATCTTCGCTGCCTCTTGTTTAATTCCTTTTGGTTTAGGATGTGCTGGAGGATTTTGTGATCTGTGAAGATGGTGCACTTTATACCATAGAGGTAGTGCCTCCAAATATTTAGGGCGAAGACCACAGCTCCCAGCTCGAGATCATGAGTGGTGTAATTTACTTCATGCGTCTTTAATTGCCTAGATGCGTAAGCTATCACCTTTCCACGCTGCATGAGGACACAACCTAACCCTTGATTCGAAGCATCGCAATAGACTACGAAGTCTTCGGTTCCCTCTGGTAAGGATAGCACTGGTGCACTACAAAGGGCTCGCTTTAGGGTTTGGAAGGCGGCTTCTTTCTTTTTTGTCCAGTTAAAAGGCACACCCTTTTGTGTCAAGGCGGTAAGGGGTTTGGCTATCTTGGAAAAATTCTGGATAAACCTTCGGTAGTAACCTGCGAGACCCAAGAATTGACGAATTTATGTTGGGATTCTCGGGATCGCCCAACCTTCAATGGCCTTTATCTTGGAAGGATCTACGTGAATCCCCTCCTCGCTGACTACATGACCCAAAAAGTTTACGCCACTTATCCAGAATTCTCATTTGGAGAGCTTCGCATAAAGTCTTTCAACTCTTAGGGTTTCTAAGATTTGACGGAGATGTTGACCATGCTCTTCTTTGCTTCGAGAGTAGATAAGAATATCGTCGATGAAGACAATCACGAATTTATCAAGGAATGGGCGGCAGACTCGATTCATGAGGTCCATAAATGCAGCGGGGGCATTTGTTAGACCGAAGGGCATCACAACAAATTCGTAATGATCGTATCGAGTTCGAAAGCCAGTTTTCGGAATGTCCTCTTCCCGAACTCGGAGTTGATAATAACTGGATCTCATATCTATTTTTGAGAAATAACTAGCTCCTTGAAGCTGGTCAAATAGATCGTCAATTCGAGGAAGTGGGTATCGGTTTTGACAGTGAGCTTGTTTAATTCCCTATAGTCGATGCACATTCGGAAGGATCCGTCCTTTTTCTTGACAAACAAGACCGGATCTCCCCAGGGTGAGAAGCTTGGTCGGATGAATCCTTTGCTCAGCAGCTCACTTAGTTGGCTGGATAACTCCTGCATTTCGGCAGGAGCTAACCTGTAGGGTGATTTGGCAATTGATGTGGCTCCTGGTATTAGGTCGATTCGGAATTTAACCTGTCTTTCTGGGGGTATTCCCGGAAGATCTTCTGGAAATACATTCGGGTAGTCACATGCCACTGGAATATCTTGAATGTTTACTTCTTCTTTGGTCTTATCCACAACATGAGCGAGGAATGAGTACTTCTTCTTGTGTAGACACTTTTGTACCTTGATGCACGAGATAAGACAAAGATTGGCGCCAGGTTTATCTCCGTAGATTATTAGGGTTTTATGATTGGGGAGATGAGGCGAACGGCCTTCTCGCGACACATAATATCAGCATGGTGGGGGCTTAACCAATCCATGCCGATTATCACATCAAAACTCCTAATATTTACTGGTATCAAATATATTTGAAAAGAGTGATTGTTTAGTGTTAAAGTGCACCCTACATAGACATCTTTGGTTGTTTCAGTTTTCCCATTAGCCATTTCCACCGTATAGGCTTCGTTGAGCTTCTGGGGTTGTTGATTTAGTAAATGTTTGAATTTATTACTAACGAAACTTCGCTCTGCCCCACTATCAAATAAGGTGCATGCGTATGTGTTGTTAAGTAGAAACGTACCAGTAACAACTGTGGGTCCTAGACTGCTTCACCTTGACCCAGTGCCAATACCCTTCCTGATGTTCCTGCCCCCCTGGTTGTTTGCTTTGGGGCAGTCGCGCTTGAAATGACCGGTTCCTCCACACCCATAGCAGGTGTAACTGGCCCCAACATTATTGTTGTTGTTACTGTTGTTGCGATTGTTGTTGCTGTTGTTGTGGTTCGACTGTTGGTTTTGTTGAGGCTGAGTTCTACAGTATCTCACAGTATGGCCCTTTCGGTTGCAGCTTTAGCAATGCATCTCTCTACATTCTCCGTGATGGTGGAAATTGCATTTGCTGCACTTGGGTAGGGTCCCTGAGTATTGCTTGGGAGCATTTGGTGTGGATGAGGCTGGAGCATGTGGTGTTGTGGTAGCTTGAGTAGCAACATGGACAGTCACAGTTTGTAGTTTCTTTGATGATTCTGAATTTTGTCTTCCCTTCCGCTTGTTGTTTTCACCCTTCTTGCTATCACCTTCTTTCTTAACTTCCGCTTCCCCTGCTTTGGCACGCTTTTTATTGCAATGGTCGTACAGTTTCTTGGCTAGTCTCTTTGCACTATCATACGTGGTCGGGTTTGCTTCTATCACATTCCCTTGGATTGGGGCTGTCAATCCCTAAATAAATATTTCGATCTTCTTCCCTTCAGATGTGATCATCCCTGGACACAAGAGAGACAACTCACTAAACCTTGATATGTACGCATCGATGTCAGAGTTTTGAACCGTGAGGTTCTACAGCTCTTGTTCCATTTTTTGGATTTCTCCCCTTGGACAAATCTCGAACACTGATTCCACCTTTTCTATCCATCTTTTCAGCGTTATTACGCCTCCCATCCCGTTGAAGGTTCGAGGCTTGGCGTTTGTTAAGTCCTTGTAGGTGCAGGTTCTTGTGGGTTCGTGATTTGTTTCCTGATTTTTGCTTCCGGTTCCCTGCCCGTTACCTTGACTGTTGTTTCCGTTGCGCATCTGCGCCAGTGCTGCAGTGACCGCAGCGGACACTACTGCTTGGAATGCGACTGCGTTTATTTTTGGTGGCGTCGGTGTCGTGTTATTTCCACGGTTTGGTCTTTGAGGCATCTTTCTGTCATGGAACGGAAAGATGTTGAGTATCCAATGTATTTAGTTTCACGATTTCTTGGCTAAAGCACAGTGTTAGTGATTTGGTTGTGTATAAGTGAGTGCCTGTGCCTGCTCGCCGATATCGCGTGTCCTCCTCACTATCACAGGCAAGGCTCGGTCGGCGGGTCCACCGTGACTCAAGTCGTAGTAGTCCCGGTTCATACCAAATGGGGGTCGCACCCCTTGATGGCGGCTCCACCTCCAAATCTCGTGTGCCCATGGGGGCGTAGGACCATTAGGACCCATCCGGTATGGGGGAACTTTGGCCATGTAGGGCGGATCGATGACTTCAGACTCCACATCCGAGTCATCTGCGTCGCTGCCATCAACATCCTCCTCGTCTGAGTCAGCTAACGGTTCTGCTAGTCCTCCAATAGGATCTTCCTCGGGCTCTTCCTCTGGTTCTTCCTCTGGTTCTTCCTCCGGTTCTTCCTCGGGTTCTTCCTCCGGCTCCAACCATCCACCATTCCCCTGGTTGGGGAATAAGGATCTCCAGGATGATGAAATCCGGCCATAGTGTCTGCAGGAGGGGTGAGAGACGTTGTAAAAAGAGTATGCATATAGTATTCCCAAAAATACTCCAATAGTATTTTTAATTATTTAAGTTTGAGTTTCCTTAGAAGTTTTGGATACGAGGTAAGCTTCTAGATCCATTTCTCGCCATGATTACTCCCAAACACATGTTGGTCATATTGTGAATAAATATAGTTTATCAGGCTATATATATCCCCAATATGACTACATATCTGTCCGCGTTTAATCACAGTGTTCCATTTCCTCCAGAGACTTTTAGAGTTAGTGTTTTAATGTTCTCGTAGGTATTCATTTTATTTAGAGTATTTTAGTCCCATTGTATTTATAGTTGCATATCAAGTATGATTAGATATGCAAGTTCACTATAAACAATGCTCTGATACCAATCTGTCACACCCCCGAACCAGACAGCAGAAAACGTCCGGGGGCTTGTGCGTGACTTCATCTTGTAAAATCATCACAATGTATATAATTGAAACGAGACAACACCATCATCATACATATCAAAATACAACCAACATTGTTTACATCAAGTATAGTATCATAAATTACATGCCAAAATATTCAATGTATGATGATAACAAAATATAACAAATTCCACACTTCTTGCTGACCTTTCCGCTTAACGATTCCCCGAGAATACAAGTTATTTTGAAAACGTCAACATATATAATGTTGGTGAGTTCATAAGCATGTTTGAATGAAAAGTTTTGTATTGTTCGTAAAACCCCAGAAAATCCGATATTTTATGTATAATAGTTTGAAAGTAATGTGTCAAAATCAAGTATTAATGCATGTGTGTTTTCTATTTTTGGAATGTGTATAAAAATGTAATCCGGATAAAAATCCTGTATTTTCTGTTGTAAGTAAAAAGTATTGTTTAGTTGTGTATTTCCCCAGAAAATCCTATATTTTCTGTTTATGAGAGTGTTGTGGTCTCAACCCTAAGACCGAATATCAGTGTATGCATGTTTTCGTATCAACAAGATTTTTATAGGTGTTCCATAAAATTATGTTGGGGAGAATCTCTAGGTGAGTCGTTTTAACCATACTTGATAATGAAGAAATCGCCTGTCGTGGCGTTTTTAGGCGCCAACTTGTTTAAGGTAAGGTTTGTCACCCTAGACTGGCCTAGTCTAACTGTACCGAACAGCTGAGGTGTGTGGTGTCACCCCGTATAGATCTATACACAAACTCTTGCTCTCCCTGCAGGAGACTCTGGTTATAACTACAGGCTACGATCGTACACTCTAGAGGTGTCAACCGACATGTCTCACTAGATCTTTAACTGAGTTTATGCGAATATTGTATCATCTTATGTATAATGTTTTTTCGAGTACGTTTTATGTTTGAAAAGTCCAACGAGTATGTATGTGAATGTATGAGGCCCAACAGAAATGTAGGAGGACCATTAAGGCCCAATAAACATGTAATGTATAGTCTAGGCCCAATAAGCATGTAAATGGGCCACTAAGACCCAATAAACATGTAGTGTATAATCCAGGCCCAATAATCATGTAAATGGGCCACTAAGGCCCAATAACATGGATTGTAAGGGTTAGGCCCAATAAACATGTAATTGATGAATTTAGTTCGTTTGGTATTACGTCGTTCGTTTTAGCTTGATCGTTTTCTAAAATGGCATTAAAAAAAACCCATTTTGTGTAATGATGACAGTTTTGGCCCATTAAGTCGAAAATTTTCAATGTAGGCATATTTTTGATGGAATTGACACTTTAGGTCTTTCAAGACCTAAATTTCCTTTATGAGCTCATTTCAAATAAAATGACATTTTTAGTCCACTTTGGTTAAAAATAACATTTTTTGGCCCATTATCATAAAAATTGTCATATTCGGCCCATATATATAAATTGATGTTTTCGGACCATTATTATAAACATTTATATTTTCGGCCTATATAATTTACATTTTTAGCCCAATTTAGATAAAAATGACATTTTCGGCCCTATTTTTGTAAAAATAACATTTTAGGCCCAAATCCAATAAAGTGACAATTTCAGCCCATAAAACCGTAAAATTTCATTTTTGGCTCAAATTTGTGGAAAATGACAATTTATTCCATAAAAACCATAAATTTACAATTTAAGCCCAAAGAAACCGTGAAGGCCCACATTAAGGCCCAATATACAAAATTTTACACTTTTGACCCTTTTAAAACTATGATTATCATAAAGAAGAACTTTCATGTATATATGACTCTTCTTGTCCATGTATAATCGTAAGTTTCATAAAACTCTATTCTTTTTGTTTATTTGTCAAAAATGGTCCCTTTACAAGATTTTGCTTAGGCCCCGTTTGATACGCATCTTTCCAGGTCCAAACAGATCTTTCTGGCTGAATGGACCGGAAAGACTGTTTGATTTGCACAAAAGAAGGGGTCTTTCCCGGTAAGATATGTCTTTCCCAGAAAGCCCCAAGATCATATCTTTCTGACTGAATGGGCTGGAAAGACAATTATACACCAAACCCCGCCTCTTTCTTTCTTTATTGGATTATTAATTTTTTTAAATAACTTTTTTTAATTATATTTTTTATTGAATTATTACTTTTTTCATCATTCAGCACATTTAATCAGATGTACATTCAAACAGCATGGTTTCTTTCCCAGTCAGAAAACTTTCCCAGACAGCACTTTACCAGACAACACTTTCCCAGACAGAAACTATCAAACGGGACCTTAGTTTTTCAACATTCTTAACATGTTTAACACTTTCATATTTATGGTAAGTTGTATAAAGCGTTTTAGTTTACATATATTGTCAAGATCTATGAAGTTCTTCACATAATCACAACATATAACTTAGAAAACACACATAAACATGCACAAATACATAGATCTAGCACATAAGAAACTTGTATCCTCCCCCAAAACATAGTAAAACCGAAAGACAAGGGGTATGAACTCACATTGCTTTGATGTTTTCGGTTCTTGGTGATAAATTTAGTAGATCTCGGCCCTAGGAAGCTTCTTGAGGAGGATTTTCGGACTTAGATGGGTCTAGGAAGCATGATTCACGAAAACATGGGTGTAAGCTGAGTGAATGAGTTTAAAGACGAAGTATAACACTTGGGTTTGTAAGATTTTACCACAATGGATGAGTTGTTGATGAAGTTTTCTTTAAACACCCACACTAACTCACAAAATTTTGAAGAGGAAATGAGAGTTCTTGAAGAATATTTGAGAGAGTTTGAAAGTGGAAGTGTGTGTGTGTGGGTGTTCTTCGGCCGAGAGAATTGAGAAGGAAGGGGAGGGGTTTCAATTTGGTTATTACATGTAGGGTTTATCCTAGAGATATGAGGGATAATGCATGGGTTACCACTATGTAATAATTAGGTGTCACCTCTTTTCTCCATGCAAATGCTTTTTTTTATAGTTGGGTCGAGAATAAGGGAGAAGAGAAGAAATGAGAAGTAGTTTGGGCCTTACATGCTTGACTTCGATACTATGAGGCACAAATGGATGGTTCTCGGCCCATTGGGCCCTTATGAGGGTCCACGGCCCAATAGAATGAAAGGAATGGAGTTTATGGCCCATCATGACCCATTAGGGATAAATTAAACCATTTTAGGCCCATATGGCCCAACATGCTAAAGTTTATGAATGTAGGTCCAATTAGAGCCCAATTAGGGTTCCTTGGCCCAAAATAGTCAAACTTAAAGTTTATTGGTCCATTAAACCCAATAAGAGGATCCTAGTCCATATTAAACTCGAACCGGGATTTTTAGGGTTTTCAACCCATAGTTGACTATATGGAATGTATTGTAATTGGTTTTGAATTTAAATCAAGAGTTTGGACTCAAATGGATGGTTTTGATTAAGCATAGAGTATGATTTTCACTTAGAGTACATGCCTTACAGTAGATGATGTTTACATGAGAAAAGAATTTCCTAGCTAAAAATGCTAGTTGTGACAAAAGATTCTCAGTTTTTGACTAAGTGTTTATTTGGTCATAATAGTCGGAGAGTAGTTGGAGCAGCGGACAGAGTTACCTTGTACGAGTTTTCAACAGCCAGATTGAGAGGTGAGTTTTCCTCCAGTAGGAACGGGTCTAAGGCACCAATGACAACCCGTTTATATAGTTACAGTATGCCGGACTCTGGTCCGATGTGGGGGTTATCCCGATGCAGATTACATGTTTCCGGACTTCAGTCCGATGTTGGGGCGATCCCGAGAAGTAGTTATGTATGCTTGATGTCTTTGTGATTCATGCATGTTATATTTTATGTGTCGGGTCAAGCCCGATGTATGCTAGTTTGTATGTTATATGTTATATGTTCCGGGCTTTGGTCCGATGTCGGGGTAAACCCGATGCACGTTATGTGATTATGTTATGTGTTATGATATATTTTATGTTGTGTATGTGTCGGGGTAAGCCCGATGTCGGCGTGAGCCCGATCCCAAACGTAGTCTGTGTTGGATTAGGTGTCTAAGTTCATAACTATTTCTGGAATGTACTTGACCCGATTAGCATGGTCCATTTGGGTTGCATGGCATCATGCATTTGGATAGACAAAAATGAGAGAAATAACACTTAAGGTTTACTAATATATTATAAGTTCTAATATATTAATAATATTATTTAACTAGTATTGATCAAAGAATTAATTTGAAATTAATTAAGTGATCAAAAAAAGATACTAATTAAAAATATGGGTTGATTGTGTAAATCTCCCATACTTGTATAGTGGGCTAATGCTCCATTGATTATCAAGTTGGGCTAAAACCCATAGGATGCTCCATGGATGTTCCATGGTGTCTTTGAAACCATGGATCATGGAAATGAAGAGCCATGTCAAGTTAGGGTTTACATGATGTAACCCTACTTATGACACACTATAAAAGGAATATGTGAGCAACCAAAATCGGCACTAACTGAGAACAAGAGCGCATAGCCGATTTTAGAAGTTTTCCATTTCTCTCAAGGTTATTCCAAATGTATTTGGTGTTGTGTGAGACATTTGAGGCATCACACTTGAGGTTCTAGGCTCACAAGGTTCTCAAGGAATCCAAGCAACTAAAGGTATGTATTTCTTACTATCTTTTATGTTTAAAAGTTCCCTATGTATGCCTGATAGGTTATGAACCTTGGAAAATCAATTTTGCATGTATCATAGATAAAACATAGATCCAAGGTTTCTAGGGTTGCATGTACACCTTAGGAGTGTTAGAATGCTCAAAACCCTTCAGTGGTATCAGAGCCTAGGTTTGTTTTCTTGATACTTGATGCTATTTGCAAGAAAAATCATTTTTTTGGAATCTGCCAGTTTACCACGAGGTGGTAAATTTTACCACGAGGTGGTAAATTTTACCACGAGGTGGTGACTGTTCAGTGAAAAAAAAATATTAGTTTTTGGCCTGTTTTGGATTAGAATCATTACCACAAAGTGTTTTTGTTCATAAAACTTGATTTTGATGTTATGGTAATGTTTATTTTCATCCAAATAAATGGTTATTGTCAAAATTTTCAAGCTTTGTGTGGTTTAATTTTATGATTCTTGAAATTGTTGATATGCATATTCATGAACTTATGAGTTTAGAAGATCATAGTAATTATTTGTAACTTACTTGTTAGTTTAATTCTTGATCATTATGTGTTTTAATGGAATCCATAATTTGTCCTCAAGTTATGGATTACCAAAAGTCACTCTTTTAAAGTCCATTATTAAACACATAAGTTACATAAAATGAAAAGTCTCTCATTTTAATAAACCATTTAACTCATAAGTTATGAAAGATGAAAGGTTTTGAAAGATACAAAACTTGCCCTCAAGTTTTGGAACATGTAAAGTCACTTTAAAAACTTTAGTTCCAACCCCTAAAATTTTAAAAGTTAAAATTCAACCCTTATACTTTATAATATTATAAGTTTAATAAAAATTATATATGTATACAAAAAGTCGTTTTACCGTTAGTAGGCCTCATTCACGAAGCCGGTCTATAAGGGGGGTATAAGGTTGCTGCCTATAAAATGGCAGCTTAATGGGTGTCCACTCTCACCCACCGCTTCCTTGATCGGTGGAGGGTCGTTAGCCGAACGGGTAAGACAAGGACTTTAAATCTTCATTAAAAGTATTAATGATGAATATAAAGTAACTAAATGTTTTTATAATTCCCAATCTTAGTTACTTTAGGAAAAAGTGAATAAGGTGCTAACCCATGAAATTACACTTTTCACTTTCCTTAAGTCAGTTAGTGGAGCATGTGTGGTTAACCGACACACTAGTTGGACTTAACAAGGTAGGCAAAGGGTAACTTAATGTTTATCATAGTATCGATGGAGCACGTGTGGTTAACCGGCACATCGATTGAGGGGTAATACATTAAGGGTACCAAGTAATTTGCATGGTTACTTCACACCTTGTTTTGTGATCCTCGGCATCCCAGTCACAAAACCTAAAGGGCACACTCGAGATTGAAACATGCCATTGAAAGTTCAATGAATCTCAAAGATCTAGGAGTTTCAAATCCAATTAAAACCTAATAAATTATTTCGTTTTTCATGGTGGAAATTGGTGAATCGTCATTCACCTACCTTCAAATATTTTATAGCTTGGATTACGGCATCCCTCTTCCAAGTTATAAAATATTGTGTTGGGTCCTAGCCTTAATATTTCATATTGGGTGTTATATTAAGGACTTTAAATCAACTATGTTGAATATCTCCCAAAAGATGTCTGGTTCAGACAATTATGCTCTTCCCAAAACTCTTGGAATAAGCTTTCCTAATGAAGATGATGTCCCGTGACTGGATCATGAAAATCATACTTCAATTCCTCCACCTCCTCCAATTATTCTCCCTAACCCACAAGTTCAAGGTCACTCAAGCCCTATTGGCAAGCAAGGTCTATGTGTGATTACATCTTGGAGATGAAGTCACATATTGACAAACCGGGAGAGTTGCGTGTCAAAGTCTTAAGAAAGTTGGTTGGTCAATCACTTTCTAAGTCACATAGTGAGTGTCGTTTGGGACTACTATGGAAAAGACTATGAAATGACCCTTAATGATCTTATCTATTTGCTTGGTGCTGCTGAATCAGAAATGATTTCGAGCTCTGGTAAAGCAAAGTTGATTAGTAGATCAACTTCCCAAACTACCATGGACATTGACAAATTGGTGACATTGGAAATCCAGAAAGCTTTCTCTTCCCAATGGAAAGGGATCGGCCATAGTCAACTCGGTTGACCAAATGGTAAAGAGAAAGGCTAAGTCTGAGATAGTCCTGTGTACCATTACCAAAGGGTCCATATGGTTCTATTGCCAAAAAGGAAGGGCCATTGGTTGCAAAGCTGCCCTAACTACCTAAAAGATCTGAGAGAAGGTCTAGTCAGAAAGTTTGATTCTGCTTCAGGTAAGTCCCCTATCTAACTCTGTTAAGTTCCTTATTGATGATTCTTAATACAAAATGTGACTTGATTACATTTTGGTGTTTGGCAGAATCAAGCAAAGGGAAGGACACTTAAAGAAAGAGTATTCTGAATCTGATCGCGAAGATGGATTTCAATCGCATGGTTCGAAGATCGGATTCTTGAGCTACTACTTAGGAGTTATGATAGATTGCTAGGAAATATGTAATAGCATAGTTTTCATTTAAAGCTGCATTGTAAGGAAAAAGTTTTTCCGCATTTTATAAATAAATAAAATTTTGATTTTATTTTAGTTTATATCTCCTTGCAATGGCTTTTATGGAAAATTGATGTTTATATGTTTCTAGCAATAATGGAAATGTGAATTTGATTCTTTCATGTGTGGTAGTGTCTAAATTTTCCAAATAAAGAATATTCTCATCAACCAAGGTTTCAATTGGAACGAAACTTGGCATCATACAAGTTTTATAGTATGATGAATGAGAACTTTCAACTTTGGAAAATTAAGACTATTTCCTTGTTCACATTTATATGTGAGTCAAGTAAAGGACTAAGGGATCGAGTACACATTCTTGTGCACTGTTCAAGTCCACCACAAAAGATCGATTAGATTATTCGCCATGATTTACTAAAGTTTAGTAAATATGGTTATACTTACCAGTTTAAGTATAATTCTGAAACATTGAAAAATTTTCAATGTTTTGCAGGACGAATAAGAAGAATCAAATTAGGCAAAAAGATAAAAGTTTCTCAAATATGGAAAGATGGGAGAGTACTTTAGTATCATGTTTTGTGATCATCTTAATGATTAAGAAACCATATCACAATTGGTCCTCTAAGGACATCTTAGTGCATTCTTATGGCTAAGAAGAGGAATCATGAATTGTTGAAGTGGTTAAATCAAGAAGATGAGTCATACTTCGTTCCAAAACAAATCTTAGAGTCATACTCCAAGATTGTTACTTGAGTGACATATCTTAAAGAAAGGTTATAACACTTGTCAAATGTAAGAGTAAAATGTGGCCTACTCTTGTACATTTGAAATTGGTAAGTTGTGATGTTTTGGATAAAACAAAGACCAACTAAGGAAAATTATGTGAACTGTTTGTCTTGATAAAGAATCCGCACTATCTCTTGAATATTTTGCAAGTGAGTCTTATATGTCAAGAGGACAATGTGAGTCTTAAAGATCTTGGAAAAGCTTGAAAGATCTAATCAAGAAGAAAAAACCTATAGTTTCTCACTAGATCACGACTTGAGGTTTATAACCTATCGTGTTTACATATTTCTATTTCTATGCCCATTCCAGTGAAAGTTGGCTTTACATATGAGTTCTGAGAGTTCTCAATTTGTTGCATAACAACTTGGAAGCAATGGCAGGCCCTTCTGCTACCAGGTGGCAAGAAGTTAAGACTGCACAAGTTCAATCCATAAGAGTTTGGATTTGTCACTAACCTTGTCTTGTGATTATGGTTTTGACAAATTCACATGGATAGGAACACATACACCATAAAATCTAAGTGTCATAAGGTTTTTCTCCGATTCATGAAAATGATGGTGAGGAAACGCTTTCACTAAGTAGATTTTAGGTAGATAGCAAGTGTGATATTTGCATTCTCAAAGTCGTTAGTGGAGCGTGTGTGGTTAACCGGCACACTAACATGGACTTGTGAGGAATGTCAAAGGTCAAAACAATTGAGACTATGATTACCGCATCCCTCTTCATAGTTCTGAAATTGTTTAGACACACATGTGTGCTATCTAGGGAAAGGTGTATTATTTTAATTAAGTTTTATCAAAGCATCTCGTAACAGAAATATGAACTTTGGTAAGAAGGTCAATAAAGTATTGATTTCTAGAAGTGCAGCAGATTTCTAAGTACATGTCAAAGCTAGTGGGAGCATAAGCTTCATGCTAATAATCATCATGCAAGTGGGAGCATGATAATTATAATAAGTGTTGCAAGTTAGCAATGTTAATTATAGAAAACAAAAGGTTTTAATTGGGAAAAAGTTGTTTTACTATAATTAAAGGAGAGGAAATTATACTTCATTTCAATTCTAAAAGCTTAGATTGAGGTTTTAATCATCTTTAGTCAAGGATATATATATATATATATATATATATATATATATATATATATATATATATATATATATATATATATATATATATATATATATATATATATATATATATGAATTTTATGTTGGAATGGCTCAACACAAGGAAATTCTATATATGGGTCCATTATTTGCGTTCTAAAATTCGATTATGATTACGGCATCCCTTTTCATAATCTGAATTATGAGAACTTGGCAAATAGAAATAGAAATATTATAGCAAAAGACTGGTCCAATATCATGTCTTTATGAATCGTGTCTCATATGCTTCGGATATAGGATCGACTGCATGTGCTATAATATTCATCCGTTCTAAATTTTTCAAAATTCCCAGAGCATTAAGAGGGAAAAAGTACTAGAACTAGATATGACTAATTTGATTAAGAAATTGTTGAGGACAATCTAAGGTTTACCAAAGATTGGTTGCTCAGGGACAATTGGAAGTATAGTGTTAATTTTGGAAGGATCACATTGACATATTCTTAAAAGAGGCAACTCTTGGTCAGAAGTAATAGTCAAAATGTGAATATGGAAATATTCCCATAGGTGGAAGTTATTCATTAAATATGTGTAAGATTAGGAAACTTAATGCAAGAAGAATGTTCAAAGGCAATGAACTTTGAATATGAGACTTCGGTTCCATGGAGTTTATCTCCACTGGAATACTCTGTAATGTCTGTTGACAAGTCTTTGTGACTTTGTGCCTAATCATTACAAAAGGACCAATGCATATAAGTTTAGAATCTAACAGATTTAGGTAAATGGCAGGAATTTGGAATTCTTGCATTTGCGGTAAGAATTTGGGATTGTGAAACGAATATCATTGGAAGTATGTTCAATCGATCTATTTCACAGAGTAAAGATCATAGACAAACTTAGTGTGCATACTTGGTGTATGGCATGACTAGTGTTTAGAAAACATAGTGTACATGCTCGGAGCATGGGACAACTATTGTTTTAATTCAAGTATAAAGTTGATAGTTTGAAACAGTATACAATGAATAATGTGTAATCAATATGGTGATAAATAAAAGGTGTTTTTATTTATATTCATAAGTTCTGAGACTATAGTTGATTCAATTATTCTTGTGTTTCACTTTGCATGTTTTGACTTCCAGAATAACTAAGTCGCTCTTCCTGAATGACTAAGTTATTCAAACCATCCACAGTCGTTCATATGTTTGAAGTAGATATGAATCAAGACTGTGATGGGTTGGCTTGTAGAGGTCTAAGATGTTTGACAAAGTGGTGCTACAACACTCATGAGTGCTCATAAGTTCTGATTATTGGATTCAACCCATGCTCGTTGGTTTCATGGAATTTATCTCGAGTGATCGCGAGACGGTAATATCATATAAGTCTTCAAACCTAGAGATATGACTTGTTGCCTATGAGTTGGTTATACATTGATTGTACGTAAACACATTGGTAACTCGATGTAATAAAACGTGCCTTTGTGTATGATTCAACAAGTAGTAGAACAAGCATATGAGTCGAAGTTTATCTGTTCCTTCTTGTATTAGAAGCGATATCTGGGCCCCTCGATGATTTTGTGTTGACCCATGTACCGGGCCCGGTCAGAACTAAGTTGATTTGTTCAATTAAGTTCTATGTCAAACAAATCGGAAATCGAGAAACAAACTGCTGGACAATAAGTAAGACATTGTTCCATGTATTTGTCCGACTGATATCTAGAACAGAGGATTATATGATTACTTATCTTAAATGGCGTATGAGCATCATCTCAGTTCCGTGAGACCTTGAAAGAGCTACGATTGCTGATCAGTTCCTGAAGTTATTCTTGCAGATATAGTTATTAGACTTATCCAAGTAGGAGACTGTTGGATTAGGTGTCTAAGTTCATAACTATTTATGGAATGTACTTGACCCGATTAGCATGGTCCATTTGGGTTGCATGGCATCATGCATTTGGATAGACCAAAATGAGGGAAATAACACTTAAGGTTTATTAATATATTATAAGTTCCAATATATTAATAATATTCTTTAATTAGTATTGATCAAAGAATTAATTTGAAATTAATTAAGTGATAAAAAAAGAGACTAATTAAATGTTGGATTAGTGTCTAAGTCCATAACTATTTTGGTATGTACTTGACCCGATTATGAGCATGGTCCTTTTGGGTTGCCTTCACCATAGCAATATGTAGGATGAATTAAGGAGAGAAAGTTTTAATTATGATTTATTAATATATTATAAGAATATTATATTAAAGGAGAAATCATATTGTTTAATTAATATTAGTCAAGAATTAATTAAGAATTAATTTAGTGGCTAAAAGAGATTAATTAAACTTAGGGGACTGGATTTGTAATTATAAGATAATTGCAATTGGGCTATGGACTACCTAAATAATATAGGTTGGACGAATTCTATGGGAAGCCCATAAGGAATTCATCCAAGAGATATGTTAAAGGAGTCCATGGGCTGCTTAGGGCTTAAGCAGCCAGATTAGGGTTTCCTAGTTGTAAACCCTAATAGCCTACATGTATATAAAGGACCCTTAAGCCCCAAAAACGTGGACAAGTAATCCTTTAGGGTTTCCAGCCGTTTTTGGTGCCTCCTCTCTCCTCCCTCTTCATTCAAGTTGCTTAGTGGTGTTTGTGACTCCATTAGAGGTGCAACACTTGAGGCACTAAACTTTCTGAAGCCAAGGATCGATTGTTATTGCTATATAACAATCAAAGGTAAGATCTAAACCCTAATTTCAGTTATAGTTAATTAGATCTAGGGTTTATGGCTTTGGATTATCAATTGCATGTTCATTAGACAAACTAGATCCAAAGCTATTAGGGTTTGCATGTACACCATAGGATTGATGTAGTGCTCAAAAACCCATCATTAAATATATGGGTTGCTTATGTAAATCACCCATACTTGTATAGTGGGCTAATGCTCCATGGATTATCAAGTTGGTCTAAAACCCATAGGATGCTCCATGGTGTCTTTGAACCCATGGATCATGGAAATAAAGAGCCATGTCAAGTTAGGGTTTACATGGTGTAACCCTACTTATGACACACTATAAAAGGAATATGTGAGCAACCAAAATCAGCACTAAGTGAGAACAAGAGGGCATAGCCGATTTTAGAAGTGTTCCATTTCTCTCAAGGTTATTCCAAATGTATTTGGTGTTGTGTGAGACATTTGAGGCATCACACTTAAGGTGCTAGGCTCACAAGGTTCTCAAGGAATCCAAGCAACTAAAGCTATGTATTTCTTACTATCTTTTATGTTTAAAAGTTCCCCATGTATGCTAGATAGGTTATGAACCTTGGAAAATCAATTTTGCATGTACCATAGATAAAACATAGATCCAAGGTTTCTAGGGTCGCATGTACACCACAGTCTTTCTGGCCTAGGAGATTACTCTGATATTTTTATCATATGTTTTTGTCACAGTATTCATATGATGTTTTGAGATACATGATACATGGTTTTCTTTATGATTATGGATGGTTTATGGTTTTATAATAATTTTCAAAACGAAATTTTTGGACTGTATTTTTGGGATGTTTCATTGATAGTGGCTGCTCGTGTCACATGACAGGAAGGAAGGAAGAACTGCGAGAGTTCATGGCATTAAAAGATGGTGGAAGGGTGAAATTTGGAAATAATTCACTTAAAGAAATAAAGGGTTATGGAATGATCACGAATAGGGAATTTCCCATTCGCAAGGTCGCATACGTGGAAGGCTTACAACACAACCTCATAAGTGTTTCATAGTTGGTTGTTGGTACCGGATTGAAAGTTTCGTTTGATGATGAGGGATCTAAGATTATCGAAAAGGAGACCAAAACAGTGCTCCTAAACTCAAAGCGCAAAGGTGATATGTATCCACTCAATCTTAACCCCATCAAAGGGAAGCCCGCCATGTGCTTACTTACGAAAGCTTCTTCAGATGATAGCTGGCTTTGGCACCGAAGACTCTCGCACCTCAATTTTAAAGACATCAAGAAACTTTTTCTTGGTGATCTTGTGCGAGGGATTCCTCTCTTGAAGTTTGATAAAGAACATCTTTGTGCAACCTACGAATTAGGGAAGCAGAGTAGGAATAGTCATCCAACAGTTGTGAATACGAAAGTCATAAAACCACTTGAACTCTTGAATATAGACCTTTGTGGTCCTTCTGCAATTGAAATCATTGGTGGTAACAAATATATACTTGTAATTGTTGATGATTTTTCTAGATTTACCTGGGAGTATTTTCTTAAGCAGAAATCTGAAGCCACTCCCAAGCTCAAGGATTTTATAAAGCAGATAAAGATTGAACTGCGAAAGCTCGTTCGTAACATTCGCAGTAACAATGGTTTGGAATTCAAAAGCCAACCGTTTGAAGATTTTCTAACTTCGAAAGGAGTAACTCATAACTTTTCGGCTCCTTATACTCCTCAACAAAATGGGGTCGTTGAAAGACAAAACCACTCTTTGTGCGAAGATGCGAGAACCATGTTGTCATTTGCGAATCTGCCTCTTTACTTATGGGCGGATGCTATAGGAACTTCCTGCTTTACACAAAATCGATCAATCCTTAATAAGCGATTTTTTGTTACTCCCTATGAAATTATAAATAATAGAAAACATAATGTCAAGTTCTTTCATGTGTTTGGTTCCATGTGCTTTATCTTCAATTCCAAAGAGCAAAGGAACAAATTCGATGTGAAGGCTGATGAAGGTATTTTCTTAGGGTATTCTCTGACTTCTAAGGCGTATAGGGTTCTCAACAAAAAGTCTAAAAAGATAGAAGAAACCTATTATGTCACATTCGATGACAATTACTTAAAGAAGTATCAGAAGGATGATATTCGATCAAAGGAGATCTTTCCCAAGACGAATCCAACAACGATTCCGCTCTCCAATCTCTACGACGAATTCATGAACTTATATGATGAGCCGGAGAAAGCGATATCTTCTGAATCCAAAGCAGCAGATAACAAGGAGGATGAATTAAAGAAAAGTGTTGATGAAGCTGCAAAGAATCATGAAAGCGAACCTCAGAATCTGAAAGATCCACAAAATGCCTCATTTTAGGGGGAGGATTCTACATCATACTCAACACCTGGTACACCTTTTCAGGGGGAGCAATCAACTCCTCAAGTGACCCATGGAAGTCCTCTCCAGGGGGAGAATCCGATTCCAGAAGAAGAGGTACATCCATCATTCGAAGGGGAGAATGAAAATACTAATGATGATTCCGATGTGCAGTCAGAATTTAAGGATGTAAATGTTGAATTGGATCCAACCTATGATCCAAACTACCCTCCGTTAACCAAATAGACCAGAGATCATCCAAAAACTCAAGTAATAGGAGATTCGTCTTCAGCATTTCTTACAAGAGCACAACAAAAAGCGAAGAAGACTGCATTATTCTCTAAAGTGGAATATTGCATGTTCAACTCATTTATCTCCAAAATTGAACCTAAAAATGTTCAAATTGCTCTTGATCATTCTGATTGGGTGCAAGCAATGCAGGAGGAGCTCAATGAATTCGAACGAAACAGGGTCTGGCGGCTTATTCCCACTCCAAAGGATGCATCTGTAGTTGGTCTAAAATGAGTGTTTCATAAAAAGCTAGACAAAGAGGGAAATGTGATACAAAACAAGGCGCAACTAGTTGTTAAGGGGTATTGCGAAGAAAAAGTCATTGACTACGAAGAAACCTTCGCACCAGTTGCAAGGCGGGAATATGTTCGCATCTTTCTGGCGTATGCAGCTCACAAGAACTTCGAAGTCTTTCAAATGGACGTTAAGTGTGACTTTTTGATTGAGGAACTAGAAGAAACAGTATATGTGGAACAATGTCACACCCCAAAACCGAGAACGGCGGAATACGTTCTGGGGTGGAGGACGTCATGTACAGTATCATAACAATTTATAATAGTAAAGACAAGCAACAACATCCATTGCATTAATATAATAATTGTAATACAAGTGTGTTCAGTACAGTTTGTTAGACACTAAAAGTATAATCAAAATAAATAGGAGTCTTGTATATGCTCCATCTTCTCAAAAGCTGCATATGTACCTGTCTACTGATGACCTGAGAATACAAGTTATTTTGAAAGAGAGTATCAGCATAAAGCTGGTGAGTTCATAAGTATTTAGTGTCATTGCTTGTATAAAAATGTTTACAACAATGTGGTATAATAACTGGTTTCAATGTTTGAAAATTGTATACTCCCTAGAAAACCCTATGTTTTCCAGTAAAAAGTAGCCTTCTACCAAGACTCAATTGTTTGTATATTTGTTCTTTCATAAATGTAGAGATTTTCCCAGTGAAACTATTATTATGAAAATATAGTTTTTGACCTCATTAATGTAAAGAAATGGGAAAATAATGTTTTACCCCAGCAGTGTCACTTCCGGCTGAATGTAATGAAAATGCAGACTCCAGGTGGTATTAAATGTACAATACACCTCGGGGAGTCTGTTTTGCATCTAATTCTTAAAGTGTTAATTAAAGGTCTGAATGTGAACTCGTATGTAACCATGCTGATTGACGATCGAATAACTGATGACCCTCCAGGTCACACATAGTATGGTGACATTTTGTCACCACTGGGCCTAGTCGGCTCGGACTGTAGCTAGCAGTCGAGATGTGGGAGTGTCTGTCCCATATAGATCTATACACATAATGCCCGCTCTCCCTCCAGGAGACTCTGGTTACATGGTGATAGCACAATGAAGTGTCGTATCGAGAAGTAGTATGTCACATTTTGCTTTAGTATATTCTCTTGTATATTGTATAATGTATTTTTTGGTATAATGTATAGAGTGTTCTCTTGGATAGCATATAGTATTCTCTTTGTATAGTATTTATCATGTATTGACTCATAACTGTACTGACTCTGGTAGATGTCATTTTAATAGGAGTAATGAGTAATATTCCTTAACTATACCTATTATAGTTAAATAGTAATGTTGGTTGCATGTCTTTGTTACACAAAGGTACTGAACTGAAGTGAAGACTTTTATATCCAACACAAATCCATATGATCTATAACTAAGAATTCAATGACAGTCGGACAAATAACATAATACCCTAAGTCCACAACCAAACAAGGAACAGGAAATAAGGTGAGCTATCAATCCTAAATCCTTCAAGTCTTACTTATATAAATATATTAGTATAGATATGGTTTTGAAGATAAAACAAGTTTAAAAGAGTTTGAGAACGGTTTTAGCATTTAAAGAATTTGATAAAAGGTTTGAAACACTTGAAAACCCAAAGTTTGATGGAAATATGAAAGTAGCAATAAATTATGTAGTATGTTCTAGTTATTAATCACATGTGATTGATACAATAACTATAACAGTTCAACTTGTATTCCCCCCCCCCCATAAAAGCATTTAAAATCATTTAAAAGGTTGATTTAGGGGTATGAACTCACCTGCAGTGAGTGGAATGGATGGAAGTGCCGAGTAGGATGCTAGGTGTTAAGTGAGGACTTGAACACACACACGGATCCTATGTAACATGTAGTGATACATAAATGTATCTAATTAGTTATTTAATCACTAATTAATCAAGTAAAGACACTCTAATGCATGAAAACACTTTGTTTCAAGTGCTAGGAGTGCTAAGGGTTGCATCTAAGGAGAGTATGGCCTCACATTGGAGTTTACTCCTCAAATGGTGGCCCTTATGTGTGTTTACAGTTTCTGGACCATTTCCCCCATAAGTTTACGGCCATAAACTCATGGGAATGGTGCATTTGTGTGTTTTAGGGTCTCATGCTTCACAAAGAAGTGTCCTAGGGTTGAATCAAAGGCCTAGGAAGTGGTTAGGGCTCGAAATGGCACACTTTTGGAGTTTACGGTCGTAAACCCTAGAGTTTACGGCCGTAAACTCTGAGCCACTTCATTCTTTTCGTGTTTTGTGGTTCTTAGTTCATGCATGACAATTTCTAGCCTCTTGTTCAAGCATTAGAAGGTGTTAGGGGCATCAAAACACCCTTTGGGGGTGTTTACGGTTTTGGGAGATTCCCAAACCGTAAACACATATGTTCTTGGGGTTTTGGATGATTTTCCATGGATTAACAAGTATACTAAGCAAATAACTAGCTAGAAGGAGTATACTTACTTATATGAAGCTTGTAAGAGTGTTTAGGACCCAAAAACACTAGTGTGTTCTTGGTGTTCTCGGTGTTTTGAAGAACACTTGAAGATCTAAGTAAAAACCAAGAATCCATGGATGAAATGATGTATAAACACTAGATTAAGTGTTGTATGAAAGAATCTAGGAAGGAAAACTTACACTTTTGGCGGATTTGGAAGAATGAACTTATGATACTTGAGAGAAAAACTTGGTGTTCTTGAGGTGGGAAGTGGAAAATGAGGAAAAGTGTGTAAACTCATGCTATATGCATGAGTTCTTGGGAAATTGGTGTTTACGGCCCAAACACCACTTGTTTGGCCGTAAACTCCTAGCTAATGTGTTGATTGTTTTGTTTGCTACACACCATTAATAACGTCACTTCCTTTTATTTAATCGTTTGACGAAAAATAAAATAAAACACCCAAACGGACTTAAATCCGGCCAAAAATATACTTAAATGTTTTTGAATATTATATGAAGTGTTTAACGGTAGAGATTATACAAATGAAAATTTCGGGTTGTCACATCATCCCCCCGTTAGAGGGAATTTCGTCCTGAAATTAGAGTTCAGAAAACTAAGTTATTACAAAATAACTAAGTAAAAAGATGAGGATATTTAAGTCTCATTTGATCCTCGCGCTCCCATGTGAATTCCGGTCCTCGCTTGGCGTTCCAGCGAACCTTCACGATTGGGATGCGGCTTTGTTTCGTTCGTTTGACCTCACGGTCCATAATCTCTACAGGTTCTTCCACGAAGTTGAGGCTCTCGTCGATCTCGATCTCGATCTCGTCGAGTGGGATTACAAGAGTCTCGTCGGATAGGCACTTTTTCAAGTTCGAGACATGGAAGGTAGGATGTACGTTACTAAGCTCGCGGGGTAGATTGAGTTTGTAAGCTACGGGGCCGATTCTAGCGAGAATCTCGAAAGGCCCTATGTATCTTGGATTCAGTTTTCCACACTTTCCGAAGCGTATCAAGCCTTTCCAGGGTGAGACTTTCAAAAGGACTCGGTCTCCCACCTGGAATTCCAAAGGTTTCCTTTGTTTGTCTGCGTAGCTTTTCTGTCGGTCTCTAGAGGCTTTCAATCGTTTACGAATCTGAACGATCTTCTCTGACGTTTCCCGAATGATTTCCGGACCCGTGAGAGTGCTGTCAGGAACTCGTCCTTTAGCTAATTGAGTGTCACCCACCTCAGCCCAGCACAGAGGGGACCTGCACTTCCGGCCATAGAGGGCTTCAAATGGAGCAGCCTTGATGCTCGTGTGATAACTATTGTTGTAGCAAAACTCGACAAGGGGTAAGTGGGTATCCCACGCCTTACCAAAGTCGATCACACAGGCTCGCAGCATATCTTCCAAAGTTTGGATAGTCCTCTCACTTTTTCCGTCGGTCTGTGGATGGTAGGCAGTACTCATGTCCAGCCTCGTTCCTAAGGAGTTTTGTAATGACTGCCAGAACCTCGAAGTGAATCTACTATCTCTATCTGAGATGATAGATATAGGAACACCATGCAGTCGTACGATCTCCCTAATGTATGTTCTCGTGAGCTTCTCCATCTTGTCAGTTTCTTTGATGGGTAGGAAGTGTGCGGACTTGGTCAATCTGTCGACGATGACCCATATGGTATCAAGTCCACCCGCTGTCTTGGGTAACTTGGTTATGAAGTCCATAGTGATCCGCTCCCACATCCACTCGGGTATCTCTGGTTGCTGGAGTAGACCTGACGGTTTCTGGTATTCGACCTTGACCTTCGTGCAAGTAAGGCATTTACTTACGAAGGTAGCAATCTCTGCTTTCATGTTAGGCCACCAGTATGATTTCTTGAGATCCAGATACATCTTATCTGAACCTGGGTGGACGGAATATCGAGTATTGTGCGTTTCCTTCATGACCAAGTCTCTGAAGCCACCGTGCCTCGGTGTCCAGATCCGGTCCGTGAGATATAAGGCTCCGTCACCCTTGGTTTCCAAGTTCTTATCCATTCCTCGCAGGGATTCTTCTGCTACATTTTCAGGTTTCAAAGCTTCGAGCTGAGCCTCCTTAATTTGTGCGGATAGATGCGAATGGATAGTCATTGTTAGTGACTTGAATCTTCGACCAGAATATTCTTTCCGACTTAGGGCGTCTGCTACTACGTTGGCTTTACCCGGATGATAGCGAATTTCGCATTCGTAGTCATTGAGTAGCTCGACCCACCGTCGTTGTCTCATGTTGAGCTCTTTCTGGTTGAAGATGTGTTGGAGGCTTTTGTGGTCGGTATAAATGGTGCTCTTCGTACCATACAGATAGTGTCTCCAGATTTTTAGGGCGAACACAACCGCTCCTAATTCGAGGTCGTGCGTGGTGTAGTTGACCTCGTGTGTCTTCAGCTGTCTTGAGGCGTAGGCAATGACCTTACCTCGTTGCATCAGAACACAGCCGAGCCCTTGGTTGGATGCATCGCAGTATACCACGAAGTCTTCTATCCCTTCGGGGAGGGACAATATCGGTGCGGTGCATAAGGCTCGCTTCAGAGTTTGGAATGCCTTCTCTTGTTTCTCTTCCCAGTCAAAGGCCACGCCTTTCTGGGTCAATGTAGTCAGGGGTTTCGCGATTCGAGAGAAGTTTTGAATGAACCTGCGGTAGTAGCCAGCGAGGCATAGAAATTGACGAATTTCTGTAGGCGTCTTTGGTGCTGACCAGTTTTCAATGGCTCTAATTTTGGAAGGGTCCACGTGGATTCCTTCTTCGCTCACCACATGCCCTAAGAATTCGACTCTTCGGATCCAAAATTCACACTTAGAGAACTTTGCGTATAGCTTCTCCGATCGTAAGGTTTCCAGGACTTGTCGTAGATGATTGTTATGCTCTTCCTTACTTCGAGAGTAGATAAGTATGTCATCAATGAAGACGATGACAAACTGATCCAAGTAAGGACGGCATACCCTATTCATCAAGTCCATGAATACTACGGGCGCATTGGTCAGTCCGAACGGCATTACTACGAACTCGTAGTTTCCTTAACGAGTTCGGAAGGCTGTCTTCGGAACATCCTCCTCAAGCACTCGTAACTGGTGATACCCGGACCTCATATCAATCTTGGAAAAGTAACTTGCCCCTTGCAGTTGGTCAAATAAATCGTCTATGCGAGGAAGAGGGTAACGATTTTTTATCGTAAGTTTGTTGAGTTCCCTGTAATCGATGCACATACGGAACGATCCGTCTTTCTTTTTCACGAACAAGACTGGTGCTCCCCAGGGTGAGAAGCTCGGTCTTATAAAGCCCTTGCTGAGCAGCTCGTTAAGTTGACCGGACAATTCTTGCATCTCAGCAGGCGCTAGATGATAGGGCGATTTGGCTACGGGGGTGGCCCTGGGATTAAGTCGATTCGGAACTCAACTTGACGTTGGGGAGGTAAGCCCGGTAGTTCTTCCGGAAAGACGTCGGGGAAGTCGCGCACTACGGGGAAGTCTTTTTAGTCTTTTGTTTTCTGGCTCGTATCGACGACGTGTGCAAGGAACGCGCGATATTCCTTACGCAAATATTTATGGGCTTGAATACTTGAGATGATACGAAGGCTCGTACTGGGTTTGTCTCCGTAGATCAACAAGGTTTCGTTATTTGGTAGGTTCAAACGGATTGCTTTGTCGAAACACAGAATATCGGTACGATGGAGACTCAACCAGTCCATGCCCACAATGACATCGAAGCTCTTGATTGCTACTGGTATGAGGTCAATTGGAAACGAATGGTTATCTAGTGTGAGGGTACAACCTATGTAGATTTCATTAGAACTCTCTGTCTTTCCGTTAGCCATTTCTAGGACGAAGGTTTCTTTTAGTGGTTGCGGTGATTGTTTAAGTAAGTGTTTAAAGTTTTGGTTTACGAAACTCCTCTCTGTCCCACTATCAAATAGGATACAAGCATAAGAGTTATCGAGAAGGAACGTACTCGTGACTACTGTGGGATCTGCTACTACTTCATTGTGGCCAATAGCAAGTAGTCTGCCTGCTCCTCCCGCATTCCCAGCCTTTGGACAGTTTCTTTTGAAATGTCCTACCTCGCCACAGCCGTAACAGGCCTGACTTACTCCCGAACTGGGGACCTGGGAAATGGGTTTGGGTGGTGTTCCGCAAAACCGGGCGGTATGGCCCTTCTGGTCACAGTTAGTGCAGTGTATTTCTCGGCAGGGGCCGTTGTGATGGAAAGAGCACTTGGTGCACTTGGGTAGACTCCCTGCATATGTTTTGGCTGGTACAGGGGCAGCAGGAGTAGTGGCAGCATGGACAGCCACCGTTTGTTTGTTCTTTGAAGAGGATTGAGTTGACTTGCCCTTCTTTCGGTCCCACTTCTTCCTCTTGTTGTCGGATGTCTTGGTCGGTGCACTGGCAAACGTTGTGGTTGTTGATGGAGTGTAAGGAACTTCATGATCAATCAACCTTTGGGCCAATTCCTTGGCACTGTCAAAGGTCGTAGGGTGTGATGCTAGAACATTCCCTCGATACGGGGGCACTAAACCCCAGATGTATCGTTCAATTTTCTTGCCCTCAGTGGGGACCATGTTAGGACATAGAGTTACCAGGTCGCAGAACCTGGCTGTATAAGCCACTACGTCGGTCCCCTTCATCTTGAGGTTCCAGAGTTCCTCCTCGAGTTTCTGAATTTCACCCCTAGGGTAGTACTCCCTTGTCAGGAGGTCTTTCAGTGTGTCCCAGCCCATGGCGTTGGCTATTACTAAAGAGAGTGATTTGACATGGCCGTTCCACCACGTTAAGGCCCTTTCGGTGAAAGTGCAAGCTGTGAACTTTATCTTGCTCTCTTCGGGGCACGAGCACATCTCGAAGATGGCTTCAGTTCTTTCGATCCATTGGGATAGTGCAATGATCCCTCCGGTCCCATTGAAGAATGTTGGTTTGCAGCTCATGAAATCCTTATAGGTACACCCTTGTGTACGTGGGTGGATTTCACCATGTCTAGAGTTGGTGCCCATTCCGGCTCCACTTGCGTCACCAGAATTTACTTGGGCCATAGTTGCGGTCACAGCTGCAGTTACAGCTGCCTGAAACATCACCGCATCGAACTGCGGAGGAGGAGGTGGTGGTGGAGTTTGATTCACAGGCGTGCGTCTGGTCGGACGCTCGCGGGGATGCATCTTTTACTGAAATTTTATAAAGATGAGGACAATAGTAAGTCGCTCGCGGGGATGCATCTTTTACTGAAATTTTATAAAGATGAGGACAATAGTAAGTATCGACTGTAAGTATGAGGAGAGTGTTTCATGGACTAAATCGCCATAGTCCAATTGCCAGATAGAGTCATAACAAATAGAGTAGGGAAACATAAGAGTATAGACTTTCCCATAGAGTAGTCAACTGCCAATGTTACTGGTATTAATGATGTAAAATGAGTTCGGGAAAAATGACCTAACAATAGGTCTTACATCAAACCATAAGGGAAAATGTTGGCAGTTTAGAAGCCTAGTTAGAGTATTTTCAAAGTTAGGAATGTTTACAGACAAGTGCTCTACCGAGCATAGAAAATAAAAGGCTATTCCTTAATCAAAAGAGAAGGATGAGTTGACATCTCCTACTGGCGACGGGTATCCCTTGGGCGAACCCTAAGATCAGCCAGTTGGCATACAATTTCCTGAAGATGTCGCTCATGCGCCCTCTGACGCACTCGGAGTTCCATGACTTCAGCTCGGGATGCAGCTAGTTGTTGCTGCAGAGCCTCATTGGTCCTCCTAGTCCTATCCATAGCTTCTTCGAGTTGGCGGATACGGACAGCGTTAAGGTTAGAGTTGGCGTCAATTTCCACAACTCTGCCGATGGCTGCATGACTTTGTTCGACGTTCCTAGCAATCCTACGGACCATGATGGGCAAGACTCGGTCAGCTGAACCTCCCTCGCTTATGTTGTAAAAGCTTCGATCTCCGTTGAAAGGTAAGGGCTGACCCTGTTCATCACTCCATCGATTCAAGGTTGTTGCCCACATGGGAGTGGGACCTTGAAATGCCGGACGGGGGTTGGGGTTTGGAGCTGATGGGGGTAGGTTGTTGACTTCTGGTTCAGAGTCGGAGCTATCCGAAAAGCCTTCGGCACGGTGATCATCCAAAGGGATTGGGTGATCATCTTCCGGCTCGTCATCAAGCCATCCTCCAATGCCTTGGTTGGGATAGTACGAATCTCTAGGGAGATGAAAGCCAGCCATGCTATCTACGCGAGAACGGGGAAAGAATAGTTAATAGACGCACTAATCTAAGATACTTATAAGATGATCGTTATTAGTTGATTCAATACTTGCATAGTGCATACCAATTACATGCAACCGAAACAGGATAGACCTTCAAATAAGTGACCCTAACACTAAATCCACAACCAAACAAGGAACAAGAAGTAAGGCAAAGATCACAGATTCTAAGTCTATAGCGTCTTAGTCACATGTAACCTTGGCGTACCCACTTAGCAACTATTGTCCTACTAGCAACGACCTTTTTAGTTCTCGCATATGTAATTCATAGGAATGCAGAATACTCCTATAGTATTCTTATTCTAATGTTCTTGTAGTAGTGTGGGTAAGTTTTTAGACTTGTTGCAACACCACAACCATTCTTAGGCACATACTAGTCACTCCACGGGAAATGTAGTTGATCAGGCTACATCCCCCCAGATTTGACCATATGTCTCTAAGCCTAATCGTGTTGTCCAACAATCTTAATACTTTTGTTTTGTTCTAGTATGATACTGACCTTGGTATAAATAGATGTATATATACTTAGTTAAATATGTTATTATCCAAAAGTATATATTCTTGGTCAAAGTGTTTTAATCCCGATGTGTTTATAGTTCGTATATCTTTTATGGGTTGATATACTTGATTCACTATAAACAATGCTCTGATACCAATCTGTCACACCCCAAAACCGAGAACGGCGGAATACGTTCTGGGGTGGAGGACGTCATGTACAGTATCATAACAATGCATAATAGTAAAGACAAGCAACAACATCCATTGCATTAATATAATAATTGTAATACAAGTGTGTTCTGTACAGTTTGTTAGACACCAAAAGTATAATCAAAATAAATAGGAGTCTTGTATATGCTCCATCTTCTCAAAAGCTGCATCTGTACCTGTCTACTGATGACCTGAGAATACAAGTTATTTTGAAAGCGAGTATCAGCATAAAGCTGGTGAGTTCATAAGTATTTAGTGTCATTGCTTGTATAAAAATGTTTACAACAATGTGGTATAATAACTGGTTTCAATGTTTGAAAATTGTATACTCCCTAGAAAACCCTATGTTTTCCAGTAAAAAGTAGCCTTCTACCAAGACTCAATTGTTTGTATATTTGTTCTTTCATAAATGTAGAGATTTTCCCAGTGAAACTATTATTATGAAAATATAGTTTTTGACCTCATTAATGTAAAGAAATGGGAAAATAATGTTTTACCCCAGCAGTGTCACTTCCGGCTGAATGTAATGAAAATGCAGACTCCAGGTGGTATTAAATGTACAATACACCTCGGGGAGTCTGTTTTGCATCTAATTCTTAAAGTGTTAATTAAAGGTCTGAATGTGAACTCGTATGTAACCATGCTGATTGACGATCGAATAACTGATGACCCTCCAGGTCACACATAATATGGTGACATTTTGTCACCACTGGGCCTAGTCGGCTCGGACTGTACCTAGCAGTCGAGATGTGGGAGTGTCTGTCCCATATAGATCTATACACATAATGCCCGCTCTCCCTCCAGGAGACTCTGGTTACACGGTGATAGCACAATGAAGTGTCGTATCGAGAAGTAGTATGTCACATTCTGCTTTAGTATATTCTCTTGTATATTGTATAATGTATTTTTTGGTATAATGTATAGAGTGTTCTCTTGGATAGCATATAGTATTCTCTTTGTATAGTATTTATCATGTATTGACTCATAACTGTACTGACTCTGGTAGATGTCATTTTAATAGGAGTAATGAGTAATATTCCTTAACTATACCTATTATAGTTAAATAGTAATGTTGGTTGCATGTCTTTGTTACACAAAGGTACTGAACTGAAGTGAAGACTTTTATATCCAACACAAATACATATGATATATAACTAAGAATTCAATGACAGTCGGACAAATTACATAATACCCTAAGTCCACAACCAAACAAGGAACAGGAAATAAGGTGAGCTATCAGTCCTAAGTCCTTCAAGTCTTACTTATATAAATATATTAGTATAGATATGGTTTTGAAGATAAAACAAGTTTAAAAGAGTTTGAGAACAGTTTTAGCATTTAAAGAATTTGATAAAAGGTTTGAAACACTTGAAAACCCAAAGTTTGATGGAAATCTGAAAGTAGCAATAAATTATGTAGTCTGTTCTAGTTATTAATCACATGTGATTGATACAATAACTATGACAGTTCAACTTGTATTCCCCCCCCCCCATAAAAGCATTTAAAATCATTTAAAAGGTTGATTTAGGGGTATGAACTCACCTGCAGTGAGTGGAGTGGATGGAAGTGCCGAGTAGGATGCTAGGTGTGAAGTGAGGACTTGAACACACACACGGATCCTATGTAACATGTAGTGATACACAAATGTATCTAATTAGTTATTTAATCACTAATTAATCAAGTAAAGACACTCTAATGCATGAAAAGACTTTGTTTCAAGTGCTAGGAGTGCTAAGGGTTGCATCTAAGGAGAGTATGGCCTCACATTGGAGTTTACTCCTCAAATGGTGGCCCTTATGTGTGTTTACGGTTTCTGGACCATTTCCCCCATGAGTTTACGGCCATAAACTCATGGGAATGGTGCATTTGTGTGTTTTAGGGTCTCATGCTTCACAAAGAAGTGTCCTAGGGTTGAATCAAAGGCCTAGGAAGTGGTTAGGGCTCGAAATGGCACACTTTTGGAGTTTACGGTCCTTGGACCACTCCTTGGGAGTTTACGGTCGTAAACCCTAGAGTTTACGGCCGTAAACTCTGGGCCACTTCATTCTTTTCGTGTTTTGTGGTTCTTAGTTCATGCATGACAGTTTCTAGCCTCTTGTTCAAGCATTAGAAGGTGTTAGGGGCATCAAAACACCCTTTGGGGGTGTTTACGGTTTTGGGAGATCCCCAAACCGTAAACACATATGTTCTTGGGGTTTTGGATGATTTTCCATGGATTAACAAGTATACTAAGCAAAAAACTAGCTAGAAGGAGTATACTTACTTATATGAAGCTTGTAAGAGTGTTTAGGACCCAAAAACACTAGTGTGTGTTCTTGGTGTTCTTGGTGTTTTGAAGAACACTTGAAGATCTAAGTAAAAACCAAGAATCCATGGATGAAATGATGTATAAACACTAGATTAAGTGTTGTATGAAAGAATCTAGGAAGGAAAACTTACACTTTTGGCGGATTTGGAAGAATGAACTTATGATACTTGAGAGAAAAACTTGGTGTTCTTGAGGTGGGAAGTGGAAAATGAGGAAAAGTGTGTAAACTCATGCTATATGCATGAGTTCTTGGGAAATTGGTGTTTACGGCCCAAACACCACTTGTTTGGCCGTAAACTCCTAGCTAATGTTTTGATTGTTTTGTTTGCTACACACCACTAATAACGTCACTTCCTTTTATTTAATCGTTTGACGAAAAATAAAATAAAACACCCAAACGGACTTAAATCCAGCCAAAAATATACTTAAATGTTTTTAAATATTATATGAAGTGTTTAACGGTAGAGATTATACAAATGAAAATTTTGGGTTGTCACAAACAACCACCAGGGTTCATCAATGAAAATTATCCCAATCACTATTACATTCTGGACAAAGCAGTTTATGGTCTAAAGAAAGCTCCAAGAGCCTGGTACGAAACTCTTACTCGCTTTTTAAAGCAGGCTAAACTTAAACAAGGATCGGTCGACCCAACCTTATTTCGCAAGAAAGATGGTGACCACTTGATGATCGTCCAAATTTACGTTGATGACATCATCTTCGGATCAACTAACCCTAGCTTAACTGCTGAGTTCCGAAAGTTAATGGAAACTAAGTTTGAGATGAGCTCCATGGGTCCAACTAACTTTTTCCTTGGTTTGAGTATAAGACAGATTCAGGAAGGTATCTTTATCAATCAGGAGGCTTATACAAAGACCTTACTTGCTAAGTTTGGAATGGTGGGAGATTCAAAGGTGAAGGTTCTAATGGAATTCAGAACGAAACTAACACAGTCTGTGGACAAACCGGCTATTGATATGACACACTATCGTCAAATGATAGGCTCATTGATGTATCTAACAGCTAGTCGTCCAGACATCATGTTTTCTGTTTGCTATTGTTCCAGGTTTCAAGCGAATCCTCGTGAACCCCACATGACTGTTGTGAAGAATATCTTCAGGTATCTCAAATGAACATCCTCGCTAGGAATTTGATACCCATAAAGCTCAGGTTTCTTTGTGCAAGCATTTCCAGATGCTGATCTCGGAGGTTGCGGTTTAGAACGAAAGAGTACAACGGGAGGATGTCAAATTTTTATGGAAAACTTGTAAGTTGGAAATCAAAGAAGCAAACTTGCGTCTCCCTATCAACTCCTGAAGCAGAGTACATAGCCGCTGCCTCTTGTACTTCACAAGTTATCTGGATTCAAAGTCAGCTTCGTGGCTATGGTATCAATATGAAGCGAATCCCCTTGTATTGCGATTCTGAGAGCTCTATTCGCAGATGTCACAATCCAATGCAACATTCAAAGACCAAACACATCGCACTGAGGTATCACTTCATCAAAGATCATGTGGAAGATGGAAATGTCGAGATACACTTTGTTAGATCCGCTGATCAGCTGACCAACATCTTCACGAAAGCCTTGCCTGAACAAACCTTTAATCATATTCTTCAAGGCTTAGGAATGATTGAGGCTGAATCAGTTCTGAAACTACCTTCGCTTTAGAAAAGTATTGTTTGAGCTGCGAATGGGTGCGAACGTTCGTAGTAATTCGCTGTCAACTGTTCATCCGCGAACGCTCATAATGGCTCGCAGTCCATTGTTCATCCGAAATTTCGGAGTTTCTTGTATACTTTTGTGTATTTCCTGTGTTTTTACTTATTCATTTATTTCTGTTTTTATTTCTTTTTCAGAAAATCGAAAAACAAATAATATTTTATTTCTTTCTGTTTTTATTTTTTTTAGGAAAACAAAAATACAAAAATATTTTCTTTATTTTCATTACTTGTTTCTTTTCATAAAATATTCAAAAATACTAAATATATTAGATAATTGAGCAGTTTTGATAGCACATATCTCGGTGTTCTTAATTATGGATGATGGGGCAGGTATATATTTCCTAATCTATCCACTAGTTAAGTGTCCCTATAAGCATGTTGTTGCTTGTAGTCTGAAGCCTCTAAGACTCTATGTTGAAGCTTTAATGAATCGATAACACCAATCGTTTCTTCCCAATTAGGTTGTTTATTCACATAGGTCGTGAGCTACCTTACTCTTCTCACATTAAGTTAAGAGTTGTCTGCTTGGTCACTTTCGCATAGCAGAGGTACATGATCTCTTTGGAACCACCTCCCATTATTTCTCCATTACTCTCGCATTCATAAATACAACCCTTGAGACTCTCAGAAAATACCACTGAGGTTTATGGTTGCACAATCACTATCTTTATGATCTTAAATTTTCTATAGCCACGAATTGAGTAAAACCCAAAATCCAACACACATTTAAGAATTAACGGTGAACAATATAAATGTTCTAGCTTTTCACTAAGGAATTAACAAATGTCCACCTTCATGGCTTGTACCTTGAAATCTCTTTTTTTTTGCGAGATCTTAATGAAATGCTCTAGACCTAAGACTTTTCTACCCATAAGATCCAGCTTTAATTTTTCTTGAGATTCTATATTTATCCAGCCACCAAAATGATTCCCAAGCATACTTGTTCTTATGGTTACACTGGTCAGACAAGTACTTCATCCGAATGGTCGGACTTATGTCAAGTTTCGTAGTTTGGTTGAAGATGAAGCCACCCTTTGAGCTTAATGAAAAGAAGTCTTTCACTGTTTCTCCACAAACAGATGATCGTAATTCAACGGGACACCACAGAAGCACTTCAAAGTCTCTCTTGACTGCGAAGGAAGAGATCGTTGCCCGGGATCCATCTGTTTTATGTCATGAAGATCCTTGTGATTTTCCAAAGTCTGGTTCATGGTACTCATGATTACTTTCAGTTTCGCAGAACAACTAATGGTAATCAATTGCTAAAGTATGGAACTACAAAAGTCAGAAACTGAAACGGCGGTTTTAATGGATAAGATTTGAATTTGGGCGCGTGAAAACTAGAACTACGCCTGCTGTCAGTTACGCCGCCTAACGTCATAGCTGTCAGTCACGCCTTTTTAGGCGCTTTTCCAGGGATTTGGGATCATCAATCACCGAATTTATCTCACTTATCACACAGTATAAAAGGATTTTGACGATTCAATTATCATTACCACTTTCAAAAGAAATCAAAATTCTCCCGGCGACAATTCTCTCTACTGTTCATCTCCTTCTCCACTAAGAATCCATGGCAGCATCATCAGAAACCCCTTTCATCGCAGATTAAATGGCTCAATCATCACTTATCAACATCAAGGCTAACCAGAATCTCATTCTGGACCTTGATCATGCCAAGTACGACAGTTTTCTTCAACCTCTCATCAAATGCCTCCGTTATTCCCCACTGGTCATCGCACTAATGAAATCAGAAATCGTACCCTTGGTTCATCTATCCAAGGCGTATTCTATTGCAAGCTACCAAACAGGGGAGGAACAGATTACCTTTGAAATCGATTACAAGAAAACCCACATCTCGAAATCACGATTATGTAGCCTGCTAGGGCTTCCTCAAGGTCGTGACCTAGTTGACCCTGAGACCATCTCCAACTCTGCGATCTTGGAGATTTTTATCAAATAGGATACAGAGAAGTTTTGACTGCCGTCCCAAAGTTCAAGAAGCCAAATCTGCCACCAATGTGGAACAGGTTGTTTACCCTCATCTTCAAAAGCTTCTCTGAGAGGGTAACTAGCTCCGACTGTGCAAGCAAGCTGTTTATGACGATAATGTATGGCATTTACTCAGGAATCAATCTTGACAATGGGACTGTGCTTTGGGCTCAACTGGTCTAGAGTACCCTGTCGACTACACGACACAACGAGATTTCCTGTGCTCATTTTTGGACTCTCGTGGTTCAAAGAGCTATGGATCGGCTCAACATCCCAGTCATAGAGGGTTCTAGTTTGGCCGCCATTCAGATTTTCCACACCACCAACATCATCTTGGCTGATACTTCAAGATTCACATTCATTGGCTCCATCCCTGAGGCGATGCTTCATAATGTTCCTGCAGGGAGTGAAGTCATGCGAACCTATCGCAGTCTACCGGCCTCCGGTCTTCGACCAATAACATATGTTGTTCGTAAGGTTCTCGAGGAGGCCGAAAAACCAAAGAAGGGCGGAAGGAAAAGAACTGCGAAGGTTGGTCCATCCGAAACTGCCCAGAGTCCCAAGAAGAAGGTTAAACGAGCGGCCCGCAAGCCAAGAACTCCCACCCCAAGTGTCGAGGAGGATTCGCAATCCAACACTATCTCTGAGATTCGCATCGAAGAGCAATTCCAGCACGAACACGATGATACAGCAGCGATTTCACATCCCATGGTTTCGAAGCCTCTCACTACGAATCATGAGGAAACATTCACTATACCAACCTCTGTTCCACTTACATATGACATTTTCCAGGATTTTGCTCCACCTTCTCCTTCTCCTTCATCTTCCACTCCCATCACCATCGCTACTTGCCCATCTGTATCTGTTGGAATTTCGCAACCTCAAGCTTCAATTCCAGCATCCACTCCTTTGTTCACCGAATCAACAGCAACAACTACCAAAGCAACTAGTGCGCCTCCAGTTTCTGTCAAGGTATCTAATATGGGGGGCAGGTGCTTCAGGTTTCACTCTTGGTCAAGATTCTACACCTATCTCACCTCTCTAACAAGATGATCCAGATACTGTTTTTGGGGATGATAATGAAGATTTTGAAGCTTTTACACTTAGTGATGATGATGCTGCAGTTACCAAAGGGCAACTCAAAGTCATCAATGAAAAGCTGGATACCCTGCTTCAGTCTACCAAAGCATCCTCTAGCACTGAATATTTTTAGAAAACTGTCAAGGCATTCCTTAAAACTCTTACCAAAGAAAGCACTGTGAACCTTCACAAAACAAATAAGGTTGTTGCAGACTCTGCGACTGTTTGCAAGCAAACGACCGAAAAAGTTGATAAACTACTTTCTGATGTCAAAACCTTCATGGGAATTCTTCAAACTTCCTTTGAATCGAATACTGCGAAGGCTAATGAAGTTATATCTAGTCTTGGAACTACCCTTTGCACAGAGAAAGATTCTCTTGAGAAGGTTCGCACAGCTATACAATCAGATAATGCAGAGTTTCACACTTCCATCTCTTCAACAGTCGAAAAACTTCAGGTTGATCAGGCTCGTGAACACAAGATCATGCATGAGCTTGCTATGAAAATTGAGCGTGTGCAGGCTCTTTCAAACCCGTTAACAATTGCCAACAACCAGATTGCTGATCTCAAGTTAGAAAATGTTGTCATTCGTAGTTGTGTTGCTGATGTGAATGTTGAGCTACACAATCTGATCGGGACTCACAACTCTCTCCTCACTGTTTCCGTTCGTCAACACCTTGCAGAGAATCTACAACCTATCTTTTCTATGTTAGACAGGATTCAAGGTGTTTCGGATTCTTCCATTCCAAAACAAGGAGGAGAAGCAACGACGAAAGAAACTCAGAAAGCTACAACCGAAAGTGTCAAGAAATCCACTGGGGGTGATTATCATCAAGAACAAAAGCCCAAGATAAACGAACTGAAGGTTAATGCAGCTTCGAGTTCGAAAGTCAAAGAGAAGATTATTGACGACAGTGAAGAAGAAGAACCCAACGAGCATGAATTGAAACGAAGGAAGGTTCGCGAAGCTGAACTTGATGAAAATAATCGTATTGTCAGATAAGATGAAGAGAAAACAAGGCGTGCTCGTGAAGCAGAGGAAACATTGAAAGCTCAAAATACTATCTTTCCTCTGTGGACACTTGAGCGTATTCTGAAAGAAGCCGTCGAAAATCCTAACGAATACTGGCTAGAGCCTGTTGGGTCATTTGACTTGGTGAATTCCTCGGACCTACAGCTTGATATGCCTATTACTCCAAAGACTTTTCTCTTTTGCAGCTTTGATCTGATTGCGAACGCTTCTCCAGCTGATAAAAGTGTTGATCAGGCTCTATGTTCATTTTATCTAAAGCACATGAGGCCACAATATGAAACGTGGAGCTCAAAGAAGATCATTACCGTAAAGGTGTTCAGACCACTTGAAACTGAGAGCTTCTTTAATCCTCGTTTCAAGGTTGCTCGTGGAGCTGTGAGTTCAACTCATGAATTTACTCTCGCAGATCTGCCCTGCCTCAACCCATTCGATTGGATTTCCTTGTTACTTCTACTGTTGAGGGATCAATAGAAATTTGAGCCTATAATTGCCCATCTAAAACGAATGTTGGTCTGCTACATCCAAGAGATTGCGAAGATGGATGCAGAAATTGCCGCTGTTCTACACAAGAAACCCACTGTTCAATTCAAGGAGCATCCGAAGGATCTCGATACGATGAAGCTGGGGAAAATACAAAAAAAGGATTGGAGTGTTGCATTTTAGATAAAGGAGAAACCGAATACGAACTTTCACAGAGTTTGCTTCTACTTATCAGACAAGCATCTGTATTCCACATCATGTCTCGAATTCATTGTGGATTTTGTATGTCAGAATAAAGCGAATAGTGTTGCAGACAAGAAATTTTTTTCGGACATGATCAACTGGTATGTCATGGTTCGCAAGTCCTTATTGGGTATTATACCGAAGTTGTTCAAGGCGTAAAAGCGTCAACGACAATGAATAATCTACCTTCCTAATTGACACAAAGGGGGAGATTGTTGGGACTATATTGTGTTGTGTCAATTTTGTATTATTATAGTCCATTAGTATCGGGTTGGGCCTGTCCACCCATTTATTTATTATTAGGGTTTTACTATTTAAAGTGCATCCATGCACCGTATCTTGTAATCGTCAAGCTGGTAAAACCCTACACAGCCTTTACAGTAGCAGTTCTTCATCGTGCTCTTCTAAGGCTTTGCTCATTAATCATTCGGCACAACTTTGATCTTCTTTCCGTGTTTTGATTCTTTTACCTGTTTGAATCTAATCGATCATTCAAGTTTTATACTTAACAGTAAGGATGAATATGGACCAATCATTATAGTTATTTTAAGAAAATGATTTATCTATATTATTAAATTAAAGAAAAAATAGAATAATACCATTTAATTAATAAAAGGGTTATATTGTATATTTTCATTGCCTTAAAATTAGGAAACACAGATTTAAAAAAGGAAATTTTCTGATTTTATGGGATATTTCATTATCTTAATTTTGAATTCTGATTTTTTTTAAATTAATTCAATTTAAATAATTCTAATATAATTTTTAAAAATACCCGGTTTTATTATGTCTGAATGACATTCTTTTATAAAAAACTTTATATTCAATTCTATGATAATGAAACACCTACTAATATAAAAAAAACAAAATTTGTATATTATTCTACCAGAATATACTATTACATATAGTCTTATCATTCTATTGTAGATTATTCTGCCAGAATAGAATGATGATGAATAGTGCTTTCTTTGGTGGCCACTGTTCACCTCTATTACACACACCATCATCCAGCCTTCGTGTCCTTGATCACCATCTTCCCTTCACTCATTCTATGAGAATAACTTCCATGAAATCAAGTTATGTAATAATAACATTCTGTCAGAATGCTTTTATATGACAAATAATAAAACTAACTTTAGTAATTCTAATTGAATGCATACCACATGGTCAGATATAATACTTTTTGCCATAATATAAAACTTTCTACAAATTATTCTAATCGAAGAATACATTAACTGCAGAATATTCTTAAAAAATAGAACACTTGTTAATGAAACACAACACACAGAGAAAGAAAAAAGGAATTGATGGTACCTAAAACAAGAAACCTAAAATCTTAGAGCTGAAGTGAAAAATAAAACCCACGGATGAAGCAAAAATTAGAAAAAGAAATAGAATAAACATAAATTTTTAGAACCTTGAGAGTCTTATGATGCAAGAATAATCTAATAACATTTCTATTTAGATGAGGGGCGTTACTAGAAGCATGGGGGAGAGAGAACACAATCCAATTTGTAGAGATGGTGTAGTAATCCACTGATGTAACGTTATGGAATCGAAAAATGAGACAGAAATGGATTTAGGAAAAAAAAAGAAAAAGGAAGTTCGTTAAACTTGTCAAACCTGTGCAATGGTAGCAAAAGATTTAAAGATTTACTAAAGCAAGGATTATCACCATACATCTCAAACAAAAAAATAAAGTTTTCTACAACTGAATCAGCCAAATAACACATGAATTTCAACTTATATATATATATATATATATATATATATATATATATATATATATATATATATATATATATATATAACATCGACTTCAAGAGGGTCTCCACTAGAAGTCTATGTTGATAACATTTGGAAAGTTAACATGTAAGATTTGACAATTGAGAGGAAAAGAAGGAAAAATAACATGTGGCCCTAAAACTTAAAATTGCGAGCCTTTCTATAGCTCCATCAAGAGCAACTAGGTATGGTGTCTTTTTTTTATCATATGCACCATATTTCAATGGAACCTGAAAAAATCAGATGCTGATAAATCTGAATAATGAAAAAGGTCAACCAGTTGAGTTTTGATGCAAAGTGAGATTGATTGTAAAGCATATTATATGGACTTCAAATCAATAATATGAATACCTCTTAAACAATATTAGGGCAAGAGAAGTCAATTTTGCATTCTAAAGTACATCAAATTTTGAACAAAGTTTATAAAAACGCAAATCAAATGTCAATGGACTGATTTTTAATGTGCCCTTATGAGAAACTTAGATTATTCCCAGTAAATAAATAGTGTATTGAAATTGATCAAGGGAGAAGGCGATATTGGATGGGTGTATGAAGCGTACCATATGAATTTTAATGGATGAAGGAATAATTGCACCTATTGATAGACGTGATTCGCACACACTTGTACCTCGTATTTATTCCCTTGTGCATTCACTCCTGAATCGAGTGCAGGAAGATGGTTATGTTTTGATTTTTGAGATGGAAAATAGATGCATAATGGTTTATTCCCAGCAAATAAATGGTTTATTGAAATCGATGAAGTTATCTTAATCTCTTCATGAAGTGTAACGCCCCGTTCCTGGTGTGCATTTTTAATTATTATTCTTCTTGTTTTAGAAGCTACTCGACGAGTCTGTAGCCCTAACTCGTCGAGTAGCAGCGGGTCTGCACGTGGATTGAGCGTGGCGACTCGACGAGCCTGTTATTCCCGACTCGGCGAGTCCGCTAGTCTGGATGAAACCCTAATTCTAAGGGTTTGTACCCTATTTAAACATCCTTATAGCCCCCATCCCAACCCCCAACACCTCATGAACGTTCCCCCTCGAAACCCTAACCCTCCATTGGTGATTTTGAGTGATTCTATCCTATTTTGAGTGATTTTTTGTGCTTTCTTCAAGTGGTAGAGAAGAAGGAAGGAGACAATGTTCAAAGGAGAAGAAGTAGATCCAGAAGCTAGCCCTCTTTTGCTACACTTTCTGGTAATCAAGCTTAACACTTGACTTATAGTTCTATAGATCTCCTTTTTGTCACTTTTATGGAGTTTTGGGTCCAACAAGCTTAATCCTTAAGACCTGGTCGTCCCAAGTCGATTCACCTTCAGATCTAGGTTCTGGAATCGAGAACATGGCATGAGAATGCAAGCTTTATGGCCATGATAGCCCATGCACCCCTTTATACCTCATTTTTGGGTCCTTTAAGCATATATTCCCATGCATGCACGTAAAGTTCGTAACTTTACGTGCTAGATCAATCTTAGAAGCCCGGATCTACCTTTTGGATAAGTGTTGTACGTCAGAAATTGAAATATAAGGCATGGACATTATCGACTCGGCGAGTCGTTCTTGGGACTCGGCGAGTCCAGGGTATTGAGTCCCCTTTCTGTTGTGGTTCAAAGGAACCCCAATTGAGTATTAGCAAGGTCGGAAAGGTCCTGAGGAGTGCTTCGATGTATTAAGATATAGCCATAATCTAGGAATCATGGGACTCGACAAGTGCAAGAGCACACTCGGCGAGTCCAAGAGAATCTCCTTACCCGCAAGAACAGACTCGACGATTTGTTCATACAACTCGGTGAGTCGTAGACTGGACGTGTTCATATGATGAATGAGAACTCGACGAGTTGTTCATACAACTCGGCGAGTGAAATGAAGGATGACTCGATGTTATCATAGAAGGAGAACTCGTCGAGTGTTTGCTAAACTCGACGAGTAGAGTCGAGTTGAGAAATAGAATAAAGGATAGGGACTCGGCGAGTTGGTGGCCCAACTCGGCGAGTCGGGTCAATTAGAAGCTGACTTTGACCAGGATGTTGACTTAGGCCAGGGGTAAAATAGTCACCTTACCCTAAGATTAGCAATCAGTGTTTGATTAAGTGTCCTTATGGGAATTGTAGCCGGAGAGTTACCGGAGCAGCAGCCAGACATTTCCCGCCCAGCACTCCAGCAGTCAGCTTTACGAAGTGAGTTTCCTTCCAGTAGGAACGGGTCTACGGCCACAATGCCGGCCCGTTTAGATGATAGTAGTTTCGGACTTCGGTTCGATGTCGGGCGGGGACCGATGCAGTAGTATGTATGCTTGATGTCTTCGTGATTCATGCATGATTGTGATATGTGTTATATGATCCGGACTTCGGTCCGATGTAGTATGTGATTATGCTATATGTCCTTGTTATGTTATGTTCAGCTTATTCCGGACTTCGGTCTGATGCCGGGCGGGGCCCGATGCAGTGGGCGGGGCCCAAGTTATTCAGGACTTCGGTCCGATGCCGGGCGGGGCCCGATGCAGTGGGTGGGGCCCAGATTATGCCAGACTTCGGTCCGATGTCGGGCGGGGCCCGATGCAGTGGGCAAGGCCCAGTATTTGTTATATGTGTTATTGTATGGTATGTGGTAGTTTAGGGGAACTCACTAAGCTTCGTGCTTACAGTTTCAGTTTTGGTTTCAGGTACTTCAGCTAGCAAAGGGAAGGGCTCGGGTTGATCGCATGGCACACACTACAGTCACCGCCTGGGAGTTCACTCTGATGATTTGATTTTGATTTGAAACATATACTATGATGTTTTATTATACATGATTATGATTTTACTTACGATTTTGGATGGTGGATGGTTTTAATATTTTTTTAAAAACGAAATTTGTGGGTTGTATTTTTGGGATGTTATAGTTGGTATCAGAGCCTTGGTTTGAGGGATTCGGGCACACTTTCGAGTGCGTTTGAACTCAAACTAAGGAGATGGTATAGAAAATTTTCAAAAAGAACATCATTTTTACAAAAAGGATTTTGAAAATAGAAAAGAACTTTGAAAAGAGAAAAGGGTGTGGTGCATGCAATCAGCCGAGCTCAAGTAAGTACTCCCAAATTACCCATACAAGACTATGTTATGTTATGATTATTAGCTTTATTAGAACAGCATGCTAGATTAGGACTAAGGATCTAGGAAGGATGCCTTATGTGCCTGTTATATGTGTTCAGCTTTATGAGAACTGCATGCTAGTACAGATTAGTCAGTATGATAGCCTGATTAGTATATGTTTGATTATGTGCACTCGATGTCTGAATGCCGCTTGCTTTGTGCTTTTAGGAGTTCTAGCTGACTTTCACTAACTAGTAAACAAATATGTTAAGTTACATATTGCAAGGGCTAAATAATTTCAGAAGGTTAGGTCAAACCCTATTTCGCAGCTCTTGTTTAAGTCCAACCGTTGTAGGGTAGGAACTCTCATTCGAATAATTATCTAGTCTGAGTGATATGTAATAGTATTTGCGAGCTAGTTAGGGGAAGAAAGCAGGGACTTCTTACGCAGCTGATAACAGAGAGTGGGTCGGTGATTACCCTAGGGCAAGCCTAGGATGAGAGTAGCAGAGATCAGTAGCAGTAGAGGGGACTTGGTGGAGTCAAGGCAGTTCTTGAGGAAAGTACGGATAGATGTGGAAGGTAGTATGGGCCCGTACTACTGAAAGCATAGGATCCGTACTCGAATCAAGGAAGGCTGAGACAAGACCATGAAACTTGTGGTAGAAGTGATCCATCTAGTTATGTCAGTATTTCTGATGATTATTGCTATGTGTTGCAGAATGGTGGTTTAACGTCCTAGACCAGCAGTCGGCAGTTCAGGTGCCGGAGAGGGATCAGGTTCAGGCTCGGGAGCCGAGCATTTGGATGAGCAGACCAGAGAGTTCATCTCTTCAGAGGTCACACGTAGCATACTAGACCAGACTCCTGTGATTTTTGGATCGGTCAAGGAGGGTATCCTAGAGCTTCTGGATGAGAAGTTGGGCGCGTTCCGTACTGAGATAGCGGCCATGATGGGATCGTGCACATTGACGTTCAGGGAGTTCAGAGCTTGTGGAGCTCCCGACTACCATGGGGCTCGGGACCCCATTGCGAGTTCCAGGTGGTTGGCAGATGTCGCCAACGCGTTCTGCACCAGCCGGTGTCCCGAGGGGGACAAGGTCAGATTAGCATCCTGTCTTCTGAAGGACAGGGCACGAGATTGGCGGGAGGAGGTCGGGAGAGCTATTGGAGATGACATTGTGTTGGATGCTATGACCTGGAGTGATTTCACAACCAGGTTCAGAGCCGATTTCGCACCTGTTATTGAGGTGCAGCAGCTTGCTAGGGAGTTTCAGGACCTCCAGCAGACGACAGAGACTGTGGTCGAGATTACCGCCAAGTTCAGGGAGAGGGCCCTCCTCGTTCCGCAGTATGTGGTGGACGAGGAGATGAAGAAGGCCCGATATCATGAGATGTTGCGGAGTGATATCCACCAGTTTGTGAGCCGCTCCAGCTGCAAGACGCTGGAGGACATGATTGCGAGGGCTCGTGAGAGGGAGATTGCTCTAGAGATGGAGAGGAAGAGGAAGCCAGAGGTGACATCCGGCGCAGGAGGTTCAGGAAAAAAGCCCAAGGTGTCTGATCACAGGTCTAGGGGACAACAGAGCCACGGTCGGTGTGGCAAGTGTGGCAGGTCGCACAATGGGGTGTGCAAGGCGGGGAGTTCTGGCTGCTTCAAGTGTGGTCGGACTGGGCATATGAGTAGGGATTGTACAGCTACTACCCTACCACCACAACATCTGATCTGATTTGCTTCCATTGTAATTAGAGGGGACACAAGAAGTCCCAGTGTTCGAGTTTATCACCCGCAGGACAGGTGGTGGTACCCGCTCCTACCACACTGAGGATTACAGACGGCCGACAGGGTCGTGCAGAGGCGCCAGTGGCGAAGAGTAGAGCTTTCCAGTTGACGGCAGAGGAGGCGCGAGCGACTCCTGATGTAGTTGCTGGTACGTATTTTTCTCCATTTTCTCTCTATTACTCTTGATTATTGCTCATGTTTATGTGTTGTTTATAGGGTCGTTCCTAGTGAACGGCATTTCAGCCATGGTATTGTTTGATTCGGGGGCTAGCCGATCGTTTGTGTCGCTTGCACTTAGCAAGCGATTTAGCAGAGCTCCAGGGGAGCTGGATTGTCCACTCGACGTTGAGATAGCAGATGATAGGACCGTCTGGGCCGTGAGAGTTCATAGAGGATGTACACTACAGTTATTTAATGAGCAGTTCTCAGTAGACTTGGTTCCTATTCCCCTGCGAGGGAATAAGGTTATAGTGGGTATGGATTGGTTGAGTTCCAATGGAGCAGTGATTGATTGTGAGCTACAGTTGGTGAGGGTTCGCACTCCTAGTGGGGGAGAGTTAGTGATTTAGGGCGAAGGGTCGCAGCGTGGACTGGTTCTTTGTTCGGCAGCGAGGGCGAGACGTTATTTTCAGCAAGGTTGTGCGGGATATTTTGCTTATGTCACGGACACCCGGTATAAGGGTAAGACGACAGTCGAGGATGTGCCAGTAGTACGAGAGTACCCAGAAGTATTCCCAGAGGATTTGCCTTGAATACCTCCGGAGAGACAGGTTGAGTTTCGGATTGATCTGGTTCTTGGTGCGGCTCCGATAGCCAAGGCACCATATCGGTTGGCTCCTCCCGAGATGCAAGAGTTGTGTATGCAGCTGCAAGAGCTGCTAGACAAGGGTTTTATCAGACCGATCAGTTCACCATGGGGAGCCCCGATCCTGTTTGTGAAGAAGAAGGACGGGTCGCACCGTATGTGCATTGATTATCGGGAACTGAATAAGGTAACGGTGAAGAACCGTTACCCACTCCCGAGGATAGATGATTTGTTCAATCAGCTTTAGGGAGCGTCTTGGTTTTCCAAGATTGATCTACGATCCGGGTATCACCAGATGCGGGTCAGAGAGGATGATGTGCAGAAGACCGCTTTTAGGACCCGCTATGGTCATTATGAGTTCGTGGTGATGCCGTTTGGGCTCACCAACGCTCCAGCCGCATTTATGGACCTCATGAACCGTGTGTGCAGGCCGATGCTGGATCGGTCTGTGATAATGTTCATTGATGATATCTTGGTGTATTCCAAGACTCAGGAGCAGCATGAGGAGCACTTGAAGGAGGTGCTTGAGACCTTAAGGAGGGAGAGACTTTTCGCAAAGTTCTCCAAGTGTGAGTTCTGGTTGCGCGAGGTGCAGTTTTTGGGGCACCTTGTCAACCAGAAGGGTATACTAGTAGATCCGGCCAAGATTAAGGCCGTGATGCAGTGGGAGGTCCCGAGGTCTCCATCCGAGATTCGGAGCTTCCTGGGCCTGGCAGGGTACTATAGGAGATTCATCTAGGATTTCTCCAAGATAGCAGTACCATTGACCGGACTGACCAAGAAGTCGGTAGTGTTTCGCTGGGGTCCTGAGTAGTAGGCAGCCTTTGAGACGCTCAGGCAGCGACTGTGCGAGGCGCCATTTCTTACCCTGCCAGAGGGAGTAGATGACTTTGTATTCTACTGTGACGCTTCGATCACAGGTATGGGAGCAGTGCTGATGCAGCGGGGGCATGTGATAGCCTATGCCTCGAGACAGTTGAAGCCTCACTAGGCTAACTACCCGACGCATGATTTGGAGTTGGGGGCTGTAGTATTCGCCCTCAAGATTTGGCGGCATTACCTCTATGGGGTCTGGTGTACTATTTACACGGACCACAAAAGTTTGAGGTACCTCATGGATCAGCCGAATCTGAACATGAGGCAGCGTCGGTGGTTAGACGTGGTAAAGGATTACGATTGTGAGATCCTCTACCATCCGGGAAAGGCCAACGTAGTGGCCGACGCCCTGAGCTGCAAGGCGGTAGCAGCTCCGATTCGAGATATCTGCTTGAGGATGACAGTAGTTACTCCACTGTTGGAGAAGATTACGGAGGCGCAGGTCGAGGGTCTGAAGGAGGAGCGCCAGAAGTGCGAGAGGATAGTTGGTAAAGTGGCTTCGTTTAATTATGACAGTCGGGGATTGTTGACCCTGCATGGGAGGGTCTGGGTACCGTACTGGGGAGGAGTACGGCAAGTGTTGATGGATGAGGCCCACAAGTCTCGGTTCTCCATCCACCCAGGGGCGACGAAGATGTATAGGGATCTTCGCCCGGATTATTGGTGGCCCTGCATGAAGCGGGACGTCGCCTGGTACGTTGAGAGGTGCCTGACCTGCAGGAAGGTCAAGGCGGAACACCAAAGGCCGCACGGCAAGATGCAGTCGTTGGATATTCCCGAGTGGAAATGGGAGGATATCACTATGGATTTTATTACAAAGCTTCCCAGGACCACACGTGGGGTTGATTCGATATGGGTCATCGTGGATCGATTGACCAAGAACGCTCACTTTATACCGATCCAGGAGAGTATCTCGGCCGAGAAGTTAGCCGAGATTTACGTGCGAGAGGTAGTGGCACGTCATGGAGTGCCTGTCTCGGTGGTGTTAGACCGAGATGTCCGGTTTACTTCCAAATTTAGGAAGCGGTTTCACGATGAGATGGGTACTCGTCTCTATTTCAGCACCCTTTTCCACCCTTAGACTGACGGGCAGAGCGAGAGGACGATTCAAACTCTCGAGGACATGCTTCGGGCATGTGTGCTAGACTTCGGTGGCAGTTGGGATGCGTATCTTCCGTTAGCTGAGTTTTCGTGTAACAACAGCTACCACTCCAGTATAGACCGACCTCCCTTCGAGATGCTCTTCGGGAGGAAGTGTAGGACCCCAATCTGTTGGGGTGAGGTCGGTCAGCAAGTCATGGGAAGTACAGAGGTGGTACTCAAGACTATAGAGCGGATTCAGCAAGTCTGGAGCAGGCTCCAGACTGCTCAGAGTCGGCAGAAGAGTTACGCCGACAAGCGGCGTTCGGACTTGGAGTTTCAGGTGGGTGATATGGTCCTCCTGAAGGTGTCACCCTGGAAGGGTGTTATCAGATTTCGGAAGCGGGGAAAGTTGGGCCCCAGGTTCATTGGTCTGTTTAGGGTTTTGGCCCGGGTGGGTCGGGTTGCTTACCGACTAGATCTTCCAGCAGAGCTCAGCCAGATCCACAACACTTTCCATGTTTCTCAGTTGCGGAAGTGCTTGGCGGATGAGTCAGCAGTTGTACCATTGGAGGATATTTAGGTTGATGATAGCCTGAATTACATCGAGAAACCCATTGCGGTCTTGGATCGGAAGACGAAGACCTTGAAGAACAAGGTGGTCCAGCTAGTGAAGGTGCAGTGGCAGCACCGAAAAGGTTCGAAGTGGACATGGGAGCCTGAGGAGGAGATGAGGGAGCACTATCCAGAGATGTTTATAGAGGCAGTAGACTTCGAGGACGAAGTCTAAGATAAGTGGGGGAGAATTATAATGCCCCGTTCCTGGTACACATTTTTAATTATTATTCTTCTTGTTTTAGAAGCTACTCGACAAGTCTGTAGCCCTAACTGGTCGAGTAGCAGCGGGTCTGCATGTGGCGACTCGATGAGTCTGCTATTCCCGACTCGGCGAGTCCGCCAGTCTGGATGAAACCCTAATTCTAAGGGTTTGTACCCTATTTAAACGTCCTTATAGCCCCCATCCCAGCCCCCAGCACCTCTAGAACGTTCCCCCTCGAAACCCTAACCCTCCATTGGTGATTTTGAGTGATTCCATCCTATTTTGAGTGATTTTTGTGCTTTCTTGAAGTGGTAGAGAAGAAGGAAGGAGACAAGGTTCAAAGGAGAAGAAGTAGATCCATAAGCTAGCCCTCTTTTGCTACACTTTCTGATAATCAAGCTTAACACTTGACTTATAGTTCTATAGGTCTCCTTTTTGTCACTTTTATGGAGTTTTGGCTCCAACAAGCTTAATCCTTAAGACCTGGTCGTCCCAAGTCGATTCACCTTCAGATCTAGGTTCTGGAATCGAGAACATGGCATGAGAATGCAAGCTTTATGGCCATGATAGCCCATGCACCCCTTTAGACCTCATTTTTGGGTCCTTTAAGCATACACTCCCATGCATGCACGTAAAGTTCGTAACTTTACGTGCTAGATCGATCTTAGAAGCCCAGATCCACCTTTTGGACAAGCGTTGTACGTCAGAAATCGAAATATAAGGCATGGACATTATTGACTCGGTGAATCGTTCTTGGGACTCGGCGAGTCCAGGGTATTGAGTCCCCTTTCTGTTGTGGTTCAAAGGAACCCCAATTGAGTATTAGCAAGGTCGGACAGGTCCTGAGGAGTGCTTCGATGTATTAAGATATAGCAATAATATAGGAATCATGGGACTCGACGAGTGCAAGAACACACTCGGCGAGTCCAAGACAATCTCCTTACCCGCAAGAACAGACTCGAAGATTTGTTCATACAACTCGGCGAGTCGTAGACTGGACGTGTTCATATGATGAATGAGAACTCGACGAGTTGTTCATGCAACTCGGCGAGTCAGATGAAGGATGACTCGATGTTGTCATAGAAGGAGAACTCGTCGAGTCTTTGATAAACTCGACGAGTAGAGTCGGGTTGAGAAATAGAAGAAAGGATAGGGACTCGGCGAGTTGGTGGCCCAACTTGGCGAGTCGGGTCAATTAGAAGCTGAGATTGACCAGGATGTTGACTTTGGCCAGGGGCAAAATAGTCACCTTACCCTAAGATTAGTAATCAGTGTTTGATTAAGTGTCCTTATGTGAATTGTATCCGGAGAGTTACCGGAGCAGCAGCCAGACATTTCCCGCCCAGCACTCCAGCAGTCAGCTTTACGAAGTGAGTTTCCTTCCAGTAGAAACGGCTCTACGGCCACAATGCCGGCCCGTTTAGATGATAGTAGTTCCGGACTTCGGTCCGATGTCGGGCGGGGCGCGATGCAGTAGTATGTATGCTTGATGTCTTCGTGATTCATGCATGATTGTGATATGTGTTATATGATCCGGACTTCGGTCCGATGCAGTATGTGTTTATGCTATATGTCCTTGTTATGTTATGTTCAACTTATTCCGGACTTCGGTCTGATGTCGGGCGGGGCCCGATGCAGTGGGCGGGGCCCAAGTTATTCCGGACTTCGGTCCGATACCGGGCGGGGCCCGATACAGTGAGCGGGGCCCAGATTATGCCGGACTTCGGTCCGATGCCGGGCGGGACCCGATGCAATGGGCAAGGCCCAGTATTTGTTATATGTGTTATTGTATGGTATGTGGTAGTTTGGGGGAACTCACTAAGCTTCGTGCTTACAGTTTCAGTTTTGGTTTCAGGTACTTCAGCTAGCAAAGGGAAGGGCTCGGGTTGATCGCATGGCACACACTACAGTCACCGCCTGGGAGTTCACTCTGATGATTTGATTTTGATTTGAAACATATACTATGATGTTTTATTATACATGATTATGATTTTACTTACGATTTTGGATGGTGGATGGTTTTAATATTTTTTTAAAAACGAAATTTGTGGGTTGTATTTTTGGGATGTTACATCAAAGATGTATATATATATATATATATATATATATATATATATATATATATATATATATGGAGAGAGAGAGAGAGAGAGGTTCAAGTATTCTAACTAATTATTGTGTGAATGTAGGCAGGGGCGGAGCTTCAACGATTGATTCGGGGGGGGGGGGGGGGGGGGCGGAAATATAATATGTATAAAAATTGGTAAGCAGGGGGGCCACAACCAAAATTTTATAGTTTTGGGACTAAAATGTATAAAATGAAACTAAAAGGACTATTTATAACAAAAAATTCAGGGGGGGGCCACAGCCCCCCCTAGCCCTAATAAAGCTCCGCCAATTAATGTAGGAATGATTGTGAGCCAATCATTTCAAAACTTAATTAGGGGTATATTTGTAATCTTAGATTTTAATTAATAATTTCAATTAATTAAATTTAATATTTATTCCGTGTAATTAAGGATACGTACCTATTTTTTCTCTGTTAACCTCTTTTATCTTTCTCACCTCTTTCTTTAAATTCACCAGCCGAACATCCGCCCCATTTGTTACTGCAATCAATCGATCACCACATCTGACGAACCAAAGATCCAACATCCGATGTACATCTTTCATGAAGAGATTAAGATGACTTCACTGATTTCAATAAACCATTTATTTGTTGGGAATATATACGGTGAGGTTCAATAGAGAACCATTACTAACCATGGAACCAAGTAACGAATTTTTTTTCAATTTTTAAAACTTATTTTTGAATAAAAAAAATTCATAACTTTTTATCCTTTTTCGGATTATATCAAATTTGATAAAAAAAAATTACTTTTTTTCATCAAATTCACAGTGTGAATCTGTGCAGATTCACAATGTCAATCAGAATTCACACAGTGAATCCGAGAAATATAAAATTTACTTTTTAGCATTCACAATGTGAACTGTGAATTTAGATATTTTTAGTTTTTTTTTTCGATAAAGAATAAAGTCTAAAACTTGAAAAAAAATATTTTGTTCTCTACAAGTTCAACAGAGAACGATTATTAATGGTTCTCCAATGAACCAAATATTTTTTCAAGTTTTAGAGTTTATTCTTAATCAAAAATATATAAATAAATAAATAAATAAATAAAAACTAAAAATATCTAAATTCATATCTTCACATTGTGAATGCTAAAAAATAAATTATATATTTTTCGGATTCACTGTGTGAATTTAGATTCACTTTGTGAATTTGACTAAAAAAAGTAAATTTTTTTATTGAATTTGATATCATTGGAAAAAGCATAAAAAGTTATGAATTTCTGTATTTTTTTTATTTTGTTGATAAAAATAAGTTCCAAAAGTTGAAAAAAAGATTGGTTCATTGGTTCCATGGTTAATCATGGTTTTCTATTTAAGCCCACCCTATATATATATATATATATATATATATATATATATATATATATATATATATATATATATATATATATATATATATGTGTGTGTGTGTGTGTGTGTGTGTGTGTGTATACATGGGAAAAATCAATAGAAAATGCATAATTAAGGTTAAATGATGAGTACCAATTATAAAAGGACACATGGTCATTCCTTTAATTACAAAAACCGTCTTTATGGTTTGGTTAAAATTATACATTTAGTCCAAAATCAAAATCAAAATAAAAAACAAACAAATATTAACATGTGTTCTTATATGGAGTTTCTATTGATCAAGCCTTCATTCTTCTTTGGAATTTAAGAACACAAAATTCAAACATCAAAAGTCAAAATTAAACAGAATAGTAAACACATATCAAACAAAACTTTGATCTGCAGCACAAGGGTTGTACATACAAAATCTTTTTACAAAATCACAACACATCTCGTATTTTTCAAAATACAAACCCGTCATCAACTAATCGTTTTCTTAAATTTGTCTCCAAATTAAGTTGAATAAAAGAATCAATCACAAATTCAATTCCAATCGACCAAAATAATACTAGAAAGACAAGAACCAGAAAAGAATTACAAAATCGCAAGTATGAAATGAAGCCAAGTCATCTGATTAAAGAGAATCATCGGTTTCTTTAAAGACTAGCATCTTGTTCTTCAACGATTTCTAGAGGAAACAAAAAGAACAATGGAAAAAGAATAATCAACCAAAAATGGAAAACTAATGAAACCCTTTTCAGAAATTGAATCAAACCATTTTGCAGATTGTACACAAAAAGCAAGAAACTACTAAAAAAATTGAAGAAATTGAATTAAACCTAATAAAAATCAAAGAGACTACCTAATTCTTCTGTATCGGAGTCCGATTTGATTTCGAAGACTCTTACACCGCCGCCTTCAAACCCTAGATGCTCGATATTACAGGAAATGAACTCATCATCATCTAGTGGTTCCAATGACGACGAAAGGTGGTTCCAACGTTGCTCTGCTATTCGATCCTCCTCATCTCCATTTAGCCTTTTCTTCGGAAACCCTGACTCCCGATCTAGACCGCCATAAGTCTATTAGAATGGAGGATGGAATGATTTCAGATGGTAGGTTTGACTGGAATCATGTGATGTCGCTTGTGAATAAGACAAGGAAATATAGGGCATGCATTATATGTTTAATGATGAGACTAGGAGTCGAAGCTTTCATCTAACAGCGAGCCACCGACTCTGGCAGTAAGCTCCGGTGGTAGAGAGTACCAAGAAATTCGACGTTCAGGGAGAATAGAAGTCGAAGTCTTAATTTAAATAGGATGTAGTAAATGGGATACTGGGGACGAAGTCGAATATCTAATCGTTTGGGGTAATTTTGTTAGTGGTGATTACTGTGAAGAGTCCAAGTTGGGGTCGTTTGAATTTGGTTTAGGTTGATTTGATTTTGGGTTAGGTTTTGCATAAGTAAGTTTATAATTTTTATTTTTTGGACTAAACACCAAAACTAACTCAAATTATAAGGATCATTTGTGTAAATTAACATGTGTTACTTTATTTTTGGTCCAGTTTGTCCTACTTATTTCTTTTCTATTATATATATATATATATATATATATATATATATATATATATATATATATATAAAAGTATGTTCAATCGAAAACATTTCTTATTGCGAGTACATTTGAGAACAAATTTTGACTACTAATTTTTAAATGTTGAAATTTTAATGATATGTTAAAAAATATTTTAATTTTATTAAAACATAATTAGCACTTTATTTTTATTTTTGTAGACATTCTCTCTCCTCTTTCTCTTTCTATGTATATCTCTCATCTTTCTCTCTCTACGTATCGCTCTCCTATTTCTCTTTCTACATATATTTCTCTCTCGTCTTTCTCTCTCTACGTATCTCTCTCCTATTTCTCTCTCTACATATCTTTCTCTCTTTACATATCTTTCTAGGTAATTTGAACCACCATCACCATCGACGGAGCTTATTGTTAACAATATCTGCCGCAAGTCCCAATCAATAGTGAAGTTGATCTCTACAAAGACGGTCTATGAGAGCTTCCAGATAGCATTTTTAAGTCTATACACGTGTGTTTTTTCAACCTAAATTAACTCGATTTATCATGAAATTAAGCTTATAATGAACGAATAATCGAGTGTCTAATACTTGATTTCACATCATTGAAGACTTTCTATGTGAAAAATTCACTTATGTTTTCTTGTTGTTGATGAATTACGAACTTGCTTGTTCATTTTCTTGATTTTGTGAGGAATTATTCGTATAGTTGGATTATTTTAATTGAAAATAGTAAGCTCTAGGAGCTGGATTGGAGTCTATTAGAGAGTTGATGATCACAGTAAGATTTCATGCACACAAGGTGTTTGTCATATTGTTTTAAAGAACCTAATAAGTGTGAAAGTGGCATTTTATGTGAAAATCCTTAACTTTGAATCCTCATTAAGCTAAGCATTAAGGCCCTTAGGTTAAATTGAATTTCACATATCTATAGCATAATAATTAACCAACAATCATGTTAAAATTGATAAACTTAAGGCTTAACCATTAATTCCTTAATAGAACACCAAAAAGTGATTTAGAAGCGATTATGATAAATTTTCCCAAATCTGTCCTCCAACTTGTAAAATTCGTGCAAGTCAATAAGAATATCTAAAAATCATGAGACTTACTTTTCTGGAAATCTTAGTGTGTCTAGTTTCATCAAAATTTGAATCACAATTTGAAATTCCAACTCCTTAAGGGGTAAAATTGGCAATATTCTCAGGCTGGTCCATGTTGTCACAAATTTCATGCATTTTTTTTTTCAAAAAATCATAAGAAATTCATCAGAACTCCAAAGGCCAAAATTCTAGAGCGTATTGTTAGATATGGATTTATATTTTCCCACATATAAAGGGACTGATGTAATTCTTAGTAGATCGGTATAGTTTATTCCAAGAGTGTTGAGTGGTCCAGAAAATGACAGCTTAAAGTTACTAACTTGTAAATTTAATATAAAATCAACCAAAAATCGTTAGAACAGGATCTTTATATTTATGAAAATTTAAAAAGGGTAACTTTACCAATATTATTTTATCGAAATTAATGGGTTCAAAGGTAAGAAAACAGATCTCAAACAGAGCACTATAATCAAAGAGAAAATAAGGAAATATGTACATAAGTTTTATAAGAGTAATACAACAAAGCACAAGCTAAATAATGTTATCATTGTTGTGTAGGTTCTCGGAAAGTAAATAATCCATCTAGCTTAAGCTAGCTAATTTTCAAGTTCAAGGAGGGGAGTTACACTAACTCTCCTATTATGTAGGCATTACTTGTTTTATGTTATTGTTCACGGATACCCTAATCCGGTAGAGTGAACAAGGAAAGTCAAAATGTAGTTTGTTCTCTAGTGAGACAAACAGACAAGATTCATTTCCGCGTTCTCGATTCGTTAATTGTTCTCGTGTACTAAATAACATGTGATTATATGATCTAATCACATATGAATTATATGCACAAGATTCATTTTTGTGTTTTCGATTCAGTAGTGGTTTTTTGTCCATATTAATTGTATGTGATTAAATACATAAAATGAAATATGATTAAATACATGATAGCAACTAGATTAAATACATGATAAAAACTTTTGAATTAAGAACGCGAATTTGAATGTTATTCATATAAATCATATATGATTAGATACGTATAATCACATGTGATTAAATACACGAGAACAATTATTGAATTAAGAGCACGAAAATGAATATTGTCCACGTAAATCATATGTGTTTAGATACATATAATCACATATGATTAAATGTATCTAATCACCTAAGATTCATTTTTGCATTCTCAATTCAATAATAGTTTTTTTTTCCACTTTAAACATATGTGATTAAATACATTTAATCAGTTGTGATTATATGTTTCTAATCACATATGATTTTATTTGGAAAAAATGAATCTTGTCTATGTAAATTATATGTGATTAGATACATGTAACCACATGTGATTATATACACGATAACAAATATTGAATCAAGAACGTGAAAACAAATCTTTATCCACATTAATCATATGTGATTAAAATATATCTAATCACATGTCATTATATAGATCCAATCACATATGATTTATGTGGACACAATTCATTTTCTCTTTGTCGGTTCAATAGTTGTTCTCGTGTATTTTATCACATATGATTATATGTATAATCACATGTGATTAAGTACAGGAGCACAACTATTGAAACGAGAAGGCAAAAATAAATCTTGTCTACCTCAAATCATATGTGATTATATATACATATAATCACATGTGATAAAATACACAAAACCAATTATTCAATCGAAACTACAAAAATAAATATTGTCTACATAAATGATATCTGGCTAAATACATATAATCACATGTGATTATATGTATCCAATCACATATGATTTATATGGATAAGATTCATTATCACATTATCGATTTAGTAAATTTTCTTTTTCAACTTTAATCATATGTGATTAAATACATGTAATTACATCTGATTATATGTATCTAATCACATATGATTTATATGGACAAAAACGAATGATGTCTATATAAATCATATGTGATTAGATACATATAATCACATATGATTATATACACGAGAACAACTATTAAATCGAGAACACAAAGATAAACATTGTCAACATATATCATATGTGATTAAATGCATATAATCACATGTGATTATATGTAGCTAATCACATAGAATTTATGTGGAAAATATTCATTTTCATGTTCTCGATTCAGTTGTTCTTGTGTATTTAGTTACATGAGATTATATGTATCTAACTAGATATGATTTATATGGACAATATTCGTTTTCGTAATATCGTTCAATAGTTGTTCTTTTAGATTTAGCCATATATTATTTATATACACAAGATTCATTTTCGTGTTTTCGATTCAATTGTTTTTCTTTTTCCACATTAATCATATGTGATTAAATACATACAATCACATATGATTAAATACATGAGAAAAAAATATTGAATCAAAAATTCGAAAACGAATATTATCAATATAAATCATATGTGATTTGATACATATAATCACATGTGATTATATACATGAGTACAACTATTGAATCGAGAAAGAAATAATTAATATTGTCCACATAAATCATATGTGATTAGGTACATATAATCACATGTGATTATACGTATTTAATCACATATGATTTATGTGGACAATATTCATTTTTGTGCATTTAGTTCAATAGTTGGTCTCGTGTATTTAATCATATGTGATTATATGTATTTAATCACATATGATTTATGTGAAAAAGATTTGTTTTCACGTTCTTGATTTAATAGGTGTTCTAGTGTATATGATTAACATAGATAAGATTCGTTTTCATGTTTTTTATTCAATAGTTATTCTCATATAATGAATCACATGTAACTGTATGTATTTAATGACATATGATTAATGTGCACAAGATTCATTTGATTGCCCATATAAATCATATGTGATTACATACATATAATAACATGGTGGATTACGGGTGGTGGTGGTAGGTAATTAGATGGGGTGGTGGTGGTGGAGAGTTGTAGGGTGTGGTGATGGGTGGTGGTGGTGTTTAGTGGGTGGTGATAGGTGATTAGTGATGGTGGTGTTTGGTGGGGTGTTAGTAGGTGGTGGGTAGTGGGGTGGTATTGGCGGTAATGTGTACTGATGTTTGGTGATGGTAGGTGGTATGTGGTGGTGGTGGTGAAGGGTGGTGTGGGAGACATGTTGGGTGGTAGGTAGTGGTAGGGGTGATCATTATAGTAGGTGGTGAGTGGCGGTGGCGGGTGGTGGTGATTAGTGGTGGATATGAGTAGCGGTGTTGGGTGGGTGGTGACTGGTAGTGGTGGTTTATGGTGGTTTTGGTGGTTGATCGGTGGGATGGTGGTGGCAGGTGATGGTGATGGGTGTTGCAGGTGGATAGTGGTGATGGGTGGTGGTGATGGTAGGTGGTGGGTGGTGGGTGGGGTGGTTGCAGCGGGTGGTGGTGACGTGTGGTGGAAGTGGGTGGTGGTGATGGGTAGGTGGGGGTGGTGGTGGTAGGTGGTGGTGGTGGTGAAGGCGGGTGATGTTCATAATTATGGGTGATGGGTTAGTGGTAGTAATGGGTTGTGGAGGTGGGTGGGTGGTAGGGGTGGTGGTTTTGGTGGGTGGGGGGGGGGGGGTTGTGCGTGGTGGGTGGTGGTTATGAAAGGTGGAGGCGGGTGGTGGTGATGGGTGCTGGTGGTGATGGGTGTTGGTGGTGGATGGTAGTCATGGTTGGCGGTGGAGGGTGGTGGTCGTGGTTGGCGGTGGAGGGTGGTGGTGATGGTGTTGGTTGGTGGTTTTAATGGGTGGTAAGTGGGGTGGTGGAGGTGGGTGGCGATGATGGGTGGTGGTGGTGGGTGGTGGTGGATGGTGTTGTTTGGGTGGTGAGTGTTGGTTAGTGAGTTTTTTTTTATTTTTTTTTACATTTTTTTATTTATGTTAATATTATTTGATGATTTTAATTTAAAAAAAATTGTGTTGTCCAAATTTATTATTAAATGTTATCGCAATAAAAAAGGTTGAGAACGCGAGAACAAAGTATATATATATATATATATATATATATATATATATATATATATATATATATATATATATATATATATATATATATATATATATATATATATATCTATGAGTAGGATCAAATGAGAACACCAAAAAGGTTGAGAACGCGAGAACAAAGTATATTCATTTGTGATTCCATGTATTCATTTGTGGAGAAATGATAAATTTTTACGCCTTTAATTTCAATTGAAGAGAAATATATATATATATATATATATATATATATATATATATATATATATATATATATATATATATATATATATATATATAGGGAAGGGTTATTTGGAAAACAAAAAAACCCTAAAAAAAACCCCAAAAATCATAAAAATGCATAAAAGAATACTTAGAGATCACAAAACTTTTTTTTGACATTTTTTATGAAAAAATCGCAGGTTTTTAAAGAAATTCGCTGAATTTTAATAAAAAGCTGCGATTTTTTATAAAAAAGCGAATTTTAATAAAAAGCTGCGATTTTTTATAAAAAAAATTCAAAAAAAAGTTTTGTGATCTATAAGTATTTTTTTTATGCAATTTTATGATTTTTAGGGTTTTTTGTTTTCCATAGAACCTCTATATATATATATATATATATATATATATATATATATATATATATATATATATATATATATATATATATATATATATATATATAGGGAGTGGTTCAAATGAGAACCACAAAAGATTAAGAACCCTAAGAACCCTCATTTCATAAGTAAATATGTATTGTGAATATTATCAAGTATGTTAAAATCCTGATTTTTGTCTTTTTGGTAAGAAAAGGACAAAATCTTAGTTTTTTAGTCTAATATTTTCATTAATGCGTTCTGTTGGGAATAAAACCCTAATTGTGATTTGATGAACAAGATGCGGAAAATAAGAACAAACACAATAATGAAGATATGACGAATGATCACTCGATTTATTCAATTATGAGGAACAGATTACACTTTAAGAAATAAGAATCTAACTCTACAAGAAACCTCACAACGTGGCGGCTACATTTTGTCTCACTCTTAACCCTAATAATGAATAATACATGACTATTTATAGGGATAAGACAAGTCTTGGGTTTTTAACATACACTTCATCAAGGGGCCCATTGCCATAATCCATAGAGTACTTTGAAACCCTATAATCTCCCCCTCAAAGTATGGAATGGATGACAATGCTTTAACTTCCAAAACAAGCATCTAGCAAATAAGAAAAGATCTTGCAATGAGGAATATTTGAAGCAATCCACGAATCTTGATTCTTCAATAGTCTTCAACCATGGGTTATAGGATATATATATAAAAACCAAGCACTGAAGTAATGTTTTTAAACTTCATTTTCTGATGTAATCCCAAAGATCTTCTATAAAGCCAAACCCCCCATAAAAACCCATTTCAGAACAAAGAAACCAAATCACTTCTTGTCTTTGAAGATCTCCCCCTCCAAGTCACAATGATCTTCAAATAAGCTAATGATATAAGCCACCAAAAATTATCATGTAACAACCCAAACTTTAAGATTCGTAACGCCACTTGATCGAGAAAATACTAGAACTCGGCGATATAACAAGTCCTTAGAAGAGCTCGATGAAGAACTGCTACTGTAAAGGATACTTCTCTGTAAAAGCTTTAGAAGAGCTCGATGAAGAACTGCTACTGTAAAAACTACCTTCATAATTCTACCACAAGCTTTATCAAAAATCTTCAAATTTGAAAAGTCACAAATCCAATTTCGAATCACAAATCCAATTTCGAATGGCCATACCAAATTCTCCCCCTATTTATAATAAAAAAAACGTGATTATAAAGTCTTCAAATGGTCATGAGAATGATCTTGAATGGATAAATAATTACTGTGCTCCCCCGTGACAAAATGATTTACACAATGAAGTATAAAATCCGAACAAGTCGTGAAAATTTGACGTTATCACGAAAAACGACTTTCCGAACCGCCAAGACTTGATGGAATCCATAATTTTCTGTTTACGAAAAAATATGTGCGTTGAAAAAATCCAAAACTGTTCACCGGCCCTCAAATTTGTAAACTTTTTTGAATATTGGGCAGAAACTGTCACTTGCTGAAAGACAGGGGCTAGAATGGAAATTTTGCATCAATATACCCCTTTATTTGTAACAAAAACTGGAAATGGTCCAAAAATAGCCAAGTCACTAAAAATACCGGGACCAAAACCGTCAAATCGATGAAGTTGCAGGGACCAATAATGAAACTTTTCTATCTTCTTCCCCATTTAGACGCACGATTAAAAGAACATGACTGCATCATGCTCCAGTCTTTCAATGGCGACCAAACAAGATGCGAAACCACCAAATGTTCGTAAACTAAACCTAAAAATCCGACTCTGATCAACCCTTTCGTTCTCTTCCTGATGTTCGTGTCCGAGTCCAATAGTGCCACAGTTCGTTCCAACTACACCCAAATCGAATCTCCACAAAAACGAATCCAATCACAGGTGCGAATCTGAGCACAAGGTTCGTTTTCTGTTCTCCCTTCTTTCGCTCCAAGCACAATCACACGAACCCAAGTTCGTTTTAGGTTTGTTCCAAGTCCGTTGATTATACCCCAAAGCGAAGCACATGTTTGCTTGTGAATCACAGTTAACAAATGTTCGTGGGTGAAGAACGAGCCTAGTTTCGTTCGTTCGCAGTTTCGCATTCGCAAATCATCAATTTTGACTTTTAGATTTTGACTAATGTTCATCCAGATGAGATCGATTCGTTCTTCATTCGTTCACCGGTAAGAACTTTTCACAACAATTTTGGCCTTGAAATTTGACCACACTTCCGATTTAAGCCCCAACAAACCAAACACATGCTCGTTTCTGAGACCTCATTCAATAAATTCCGATTGTTCTAAGCACTGATTGCAAGACCCACTTGGCGATGCGAACAGAACTTCAAAGAAATTTTGAACGCAGTGAACTTCCGATCTTAACAGAAATTCCGACTATGGTTCAACTGCCAAACACATCCACATCAATTCCATCAACCCGATTCCAAGACCCATTACAGTTCCAATTGCGAGCCACTCAATTATCTGTATGATTCCCTTTGCAATCGTGACCAACGTTTTTATGCAGGAAGACGCTTCTAGTTCCAAACGAGTTTCAAACAAGCCAACACAATCCCAATCGCTATTGAATCGATTTCATCTTTCATTTATAACTTTCGTTTCCATACACATGCCTGAAATTGATTTTCGAAATTGAATTTTGATTTATGTTCCGATTGAAGCACATCGACATTAGAGAAACCAACAATCCGTTTGACAGAACAAATCGCTATTGAATCGATTTCATCTTTCATTTACAACTTTCGTTTCCACACACATGCCTGAAATTGATTTTCGAAATTGAATTTTGATTTATGTTCCGATTGAAACAATCGTGACCAACGTTTTTATGCAGGAAGACGCTTCTAGTTCCAAACGAGTTCCAAACAAGCCAACACAATCCCAATCGCTATTGAATCGATTTCATCTTTCATTTATAACTTTCGTTTCCACACACATGCCTGAAATTGATTTTCGAAATTGAATTTTGATTTATGTTCCGATTGAAGCACATCGACATGAGATCGATTCGTTCTTCATTCGTTCACCGGTAAGAACTTTTCACAGCAATTTTGGCCTTGAAGTTTGACCGCACTTCCGATTTAAGAGCCAACAAACCAAACACATGCTCGTTTCTGAGACCTCATTCAATAAATTCTGATTGTTCTAAGCACTGATTGCAAGACCCACTTGGCGATGCGAACAGAACTTCAAAGAAATTCTGAACGCAGTGAACTTCCGATCTTAACAGAAATTCCGACTATGGTTCAAGTGTCGAACACATCCACATCAATTCCATTAACCCGATTCCAAGACCCATTACAGTTCCAATTGCGAGCCACTCAATTATCTGTCTGATTCCCTTTGCAATCGTGACCAACGTTTTTATGTAGGAAGACGCTTCTAGTTCCAAACGAGTTCCAAACAAGCCAACACAATCCCAATCGCTATTGAATCCATTTCATCTTTCATTTATAACTTTCGTTTCCACACACATGCCTGAAATTGATTTTCGAAATTGAATTTTGATTTATGTTCGAATTGATGCACATCAACATTAGAGAAACCAACAATCCGTTTGACAGAACAAATCGCTATTGAATCGATTTCATCTTTCATTTATAACTTTCGTTTCCACACACATGCCTGAAATTGATTTTCGAAATTGAATTTTGATTTATGTTCCGATTGAAGCAATCGTGACCAACGTTTTTATGCAGGAAGACGCTTCTAGTTCCAAACGAGTTCCAAACAAGCCAACACAATCCCAGTCGCTATTGAATCGATTTCATCTTTCATTTATAACTTTCTTTTCCACACACATGCCTAAAATTGATTTTCGAAATTGAATTTTGATTTATGTTCCGATTGAAGCACATCGACATGAGATCGATTCGTTCTTCATTCGTTCACCGGTAAGAACTTTTCACAGCAATTTTGGCCTTGAAGTTTGACTACACTTCCGATTTAAGCCCCAACAAACCAAACACATGCTCGTTTCTGAGACCTCATTCAATAAATTCCGATTGTTCTAAGCACTGATTGCAAGACCCACTTGGCGATGCAAACAGAACTTCAAAGAAATTCTGAACGCAGTGAACTTCCGATCTTAAAAGAAATTCCGACTATGGTTCAAGTGCCGAACACATTAACATCAATTCCATCAACCCGATTCCAAGACCCATTACAGTTCCAATTGCGAGACCACTCAATTATCTGTCTGATTCCCTTCGCAATTGTGACCAACGTTTTTATGCAGGAAGACGCTTCTAGTTCCAAACAGGTTCCAAACAAGCCAACACAATCCTAATCGCTATTGAATCAATTTCATCTTTCATTTATAACTTTCGTTTCCACACACATGCCTGAAATTGATTTTCGAAATTGAATTTTGATTTATGTTCCGATTGAAGCACATCGACATTAGAGAAACCAACAATCCGTTTGACAGAAAAATCGAACTTGAATTTTGATTTTTGATTCAAATCGAAAATCGATCATGATAATTTCAACAATTATGAGAATAACTTGAATCGGCAAATAAACTCGATGTCAAACCACATGAAGATGTGAATCACAATTGACGGAACAACAGAAAAACGCAGAAAACGACATTGATTTGAATTTGGGCTTAAAATTGGATATGAACAGCAATAGATTACTCGTTTTGGGTGAAAACAGATTGAATAAAAATGAATATGGACATGATGGTTGGGCTCAAATCATATTAGATCGAACGAAAAATAATTAATTGAAAGAGAATTGGATCAAATTACCACAACGAACAGTAGAAAACTTCATAAATCTTCATGAACAAAACTTTGAACAATTCTAATCCGCCAAAACACCAATGATCTTCAATAACTTGTGCAAAAAATCATCAAATCAAGAACCGATACTTCAAAAATCAATAGATCTTCAAAGACCCGCTCTGATACCACTTGTTAGGAATAAAACCCTAATTGTCATTTGATGAACAAGATGCGGAAAATAAGAACAAACACAATAATGAAGATATGTCGAATGATCACTCGATTTATTCAATTATGAGGAACAAATTACATTTTAAGAAATAAGATAACTCTAAAAGAAACCTCACAACGTGGCGGCTACATTTTGTCTCACTTTTAACCCTAATAATGAATAATACATGACTATTTATAGGGAAAAGACAAGTCTTGGGCTTTTAACCTACACTTCATCAAGGGGGCCCATTTCCATAATCCATAGAGTACTTTGAAACCCTACACGTTCATTTATATTTTAACACAAAACTTATATAGAATATAATTTTATATAGTCCATTTTACAGTTCAATACACATATTCACAACTTAATACTACCTATTTTACACTAATTATCAAATTGAGAGAAGTGAAACCCAAACTCTACCACCACCACAACCACTAACCACATGTGCCAACATCGCAACAATTATTCCTTCCAAATGAGATCTGTATATAAATTCATGCAATGAGATGTTAAATACTACATTCATAGCTTAATATACTGATTAATTCTTCCATTTTGAATTTAATTCAAAATAATTATAAAAACCAATGCATTCTTACATACTTGTACAACACAAAAAATAAATATATTCACAAGAAACTAATACAAAAACTCTTACATAAATCATTCATATTTTAATGCAAAAATTATAAAAAAATCACAGCACCATGCAGTCAATTCACAACTTAATACAATCAATTACCGTTTAATATATAAAATTCAAAGCATAATATAATAAATTAATAAACTAATACACAAAAATTTCATATTCTTAACTTAAAACTTATATTTATACCTTTAGATCTAGAGGTTGGTGTTTTCAAAGTTTAATTTACAAAATATTCACAATTTTATTTTTATATAATATATTTAAAATTAGAGAAAATCATATATGTGTATAATGATTCTTTCTTCTCATAATTTAGAAGCAAAAACAAACTTCATAAAAATTCACAGCTTAATACAGTCAATTCACAGCTTAATACAATTACTTCACAGTTTAATACACAAAATTCACAGTTTAATATACAAAAATTATATATGCACAACTATATTCTTTAACTTAAAACTAATATTTATACGTTTAGATATGGAGGCATTTTTGTCTATTAAATTGTGAATTTATTATACTAAGCTGCGAATAAATTTACAGTCTAATACAACAAATTCACAGTTTAATACAACACATTCACAACTTATTTAGAAGTATAATCCCATATTTCAGTGTGTAAAAAACTCATTTATAGTTTAACACATACATAAATTATCTCATACTTCAGAAACAAACATCAAAAGAAAAATATATACATGAATCATAAAAACGAATAACTTATCTGAAATCAACGATGAAGATGAGTGAGAAATAGAACATATCATTACTCTACCATCACCACCAGCATCAACACTGTCAACTGCCATACGCTGCCATCAAGCATCGCCGCCACCAAGCATTAATGTCAACACCGCCAACATCCTTCCTTAAAAAGCCAGATATGGATAAAAAAAATCAGAATTCACAGTTTAATTTAACATTTCAAACACTAATTCACAACTTAATTCAATATTTCAAACACTAATTCACAACTTAGTGCATAAAAAAATACACATTGACAGCTTAATAACTTACATATTCACAAATTAATACATAAAAACACATATATACAGTTTAATACACTATATTCACAACTCATTTACAGGTATAAAATTCAGATCTGGATAAAAAAATCAGAATTCACAGTTTAATACAACATTTCAAACACTAATTCACAACTTAATTCAATTATGCAAACATTAATTTACAGCTTGGTGCATAAAAATTACACATTCATAGCTTAATATCTTACATATTCACAAATTAATACATAAAAACAAAAATACACATTCACGGCATAATAACTTACATATTCACAAATTAATACATAAAAACACATATTCACAACTTAATGACTTTCTGAATTTCATTGACGCATTTCATCAAACATTTTGTATGCACCAAACATACTTTATTCAAAATTATAAAAAATCATATTTATGCAAAATGCTTATTTAATCTCATATTTCTAAACATCAAAAGAAAAACATGTACATAAATCATAAAAAGGATAACGAATCTAAATGTTTTGTATTAAATCTGTATTATAACATAAAAATTCAAACAAAAATTCAAATATGAAGTCATATTACCTTATTTGAGTGAAACTCCACTTCATTTACAGAATTCTTGTTGAGAATGACATATTTTCAAATCAAAACAGAGTAAGAGGATGAGATAAAGTGTATCAATGAAGCCAGTGAATACGACATTAAGCATATGAAACGACAAAGGTCGTGGGGAAGGAATCGATCTGAAAATATGTTGCAACAGCTGAAGGTATTCGGTGGTTGGAGATAAAGAAGGTAGCTAGAAGTGGTCGGAGATGAATCAGATGTGGAGGAGGCAGATGTGGTGGATCTCCGGCGCTTACCGAAGCTGTAGATCTGAGAAAGAAAGTTATCGTTGTTAGAGCATCGAAGATAAAAGAGAAAGGCGGAAGACGACGTTTTCTGGTGTTCTAGCAAGGTCACTGGTCGGAGACAAAGCACACATTATAGATTCGGAGGTGTAGAAGGCCAAAATCGGCGGTAGGTGGCATTAGTTGTTACAGATCTGGAAGTGGTTTGATGTTGTTGGCAACAAAGGTTTATCGAATCAATGAAGAAGGAGACGCATTGGCGGTTTAGCACACTCACCGGAGTTGTAGATCTAAAGAAAGAAGGTTATCAGTGTTAGAACACTGGAGATCAAATAGAAAGGAGGAAGGTGGTGTTTTACAGATCTGTAGGTGGTTTGATGTCATCTGCAACAGAGGTTCAACGGAGCAGCGAATAAGGAAATCCATCGACGGTGCTGATACTTGCCGGAGATAAAATGGTTGACGTCTACAACAGCGGCGGCGGCGGTAGGCGGTGTTAGTTGTTTTACGGTTTATATGCTATTGAAGTTGGGAGAGTTTAAGAGATGATAAATGTTTACCGGTAAAAAAGATAGTTCTTTCATTACTTCATTCTTACTGTTAATAGAAATAAAGCTATCTGCCTTAGGGTTCTTAACCTTTAGGGGTTCTTATTTGAAACTTTCTCTCTCTCTCTCTCTATATATATATATATAATATATATATATATATATATATATATATATATATATATATATATATATATATAGAGAGAGAGAGAGAGGGGTAAGTTCAATTGAAAAAATAAAAAAGGTTGAGAATGGGGGAATCATTCTCAGTCACTCATTTATTTTTGCCGCAAAAGTCTCCGTCGTACCAGCGGAAATAGGAAAGGAATACACATGTGTTTTCCAACAAAACATGTTTCCTTAAACTATGCTAATCATTACCTTAATATATATAAAAACATAATTTTTTTTTGTTTTTTTAATTTTTAAGAAACTATTTTTATCGAAAAATAATTTTAAATATACAAAAATTCATGATTTTTTAATCTCTACAAATAGACATCCATATTGATATAGTTTTAAGATAAAATAATTTTTTTTATATTTTCAGCTATCATTATTTATAAGTGAATAAAAATACATCAGATTTTTAGTACAACAAATTCGTTATTCATTTATGAATAAAAAATATGATTAATTTTTTTTACATATTAAGTATCATTCATTTATAAACATAACATATAATAAACTCTTTACAACTTACATCAACTCTCATCACATGTTATATTCACATATAAATAAAACGTGTATTGACTTTCCTTACAAGTTATATTTATATACGAAGAACACATTTATCATAATTTTGTTACAGTTCATTTGTTATTTCTATATGAATAAGTAGTTCAAATTTTCAAAACACTTCATTTTTTTAACATACTACTTATTTATATATGAATAACAAATGAACTGTAACAAAAATATTAGAAATATATTATTAATATATGAATATAATATATGACGACAATTAAAACACGTTTTATTCATATACAAATATAACATGTGACTAAAAATGATGTAAAAAAATATATTTTAGGTAAGAAAACTTTATAACGTGTTATATTCATATATAAACGATACTTAAACAGTAAAAAAGTTAAGAATGCGTTTTATTCATAAGTGAATAACGAATGTACTGTAATAAAAATCTGATGCGTTTTTTTCACTTATGAATAATAATAGCTGAAACTCTAAAAAAAATTTATTTTATCTTAAAACTATATCAATATGTATGTCTATTTACAGAGAATAAAAATTTATGAATTTTGATATATTTAAAATAAATTTTCGATAAAAATAGCATTCTAAAAACCAAAAAAACAAAAAAAAAATGTTTTTGTTTATTTTAAGGTAATGATTAGCATACTTTAATGAAACATGTTTGGTTGGAAAAACACATGTTATCCGTTACCCATTCCGCCGATACGCCTAAGTGTTTTACGGCAAAATAAATATGTGGCTGAGAATGATTTCCTCATTCTCAACCTAAGCATATATATATATATATATATATATATATATATATATATATATATATATATATATATATGCTTAGGTTATTATATTCTAAATAATTATTGTACGGACGTATGAACAATGCTATTCTTTGAGAATGATAAAGAAAATATGTTGTTTGATAATATAAATACGTTCAATGTTAGATAACTATTGTCATTAACACACATTCTCACTAATTAAATCGTCTATAAGGTTATTATACACTTATTATTATTATTCTCATTTCTGTCAGAATGTTGTTAAAATGTTTATGGAGTCGTATTCTGTCAGAATAAAAATGAGTGAAAAACGATGTGTGATAACAAAAATAGATAATAATTAGCAAGAATGCATGAAAATGACGATATTTTTATAAGATTGAACGTATTCGCATTGCTAAACAACTTATTCTCTTAGTAATTCTCATAAAATAACATTGTCCACACATCCGCACAATAATTAGTTAGAATACTTGAACCTCTCTCTCTCTCTCTGTATATATATATATATATATATATATATATATATATATATATATATATATATATATATATATATATATATATATATATATATATCGGTTTTGGTATTGGTCCATTTTCTAGTACTCTAGGATATTCATTATGGAGTGCATGATTATTTTGCAAAAATTTATATAAATTGGTTATTTTTTTTTTCAAAATGTAACCGAGGAATATTATTATTATTATATATTATTATTATTATTATTATTATTATTATTATTATTTGTATATTTTAGAGTTTTGAAAAACTTACAAATTAAAAAATATTGGCAACATTGGATTTTAAATCAAGTTTATTAAAGTGATAAAAAAACAGAGGCCATAATCAGATTATGTTTACATCAATCATAAAGTCTAACACGCATCAAAACAAAATGTGACGATTTGGTATACGGACCGTCGAACAAGGTAAGGATTTAAGAACTTTTGGAATTAGGAACATAATTTGGTATATGGACTCTCGGTCCAATACAAATCCATTCATTTTTAGTAGACTTATTTCATAATCAATACATTATCGATATAGTAATATTATATATATATATATATATATATATATATATATATATATATATATATATTTCTTTTGGAAAAGCAATAACATTAAGGGGCACACCCAGCAAGGAGCTGGGAGGCACAAAACCAACAATTACATGGGTTTGATAGCTAATCTAGGAGAAGAAAACCAAACCCTCCCATCAATCACCATTTTTAACAACCTACTATCAATCCAAATAAAGGAGTCCTTTTGGATAAGAACGAAAATATCCTCCGCCCTTCTCACCTGAGACTAAAAAGTGGCCTCGTTCCGACTCCTCCAAAGATCAATAAAAGTCGCACACCCGACCGCGAATAAAGCTTTGCCTTGCAAACAATCATCAGCAGCCTCCTCAAGCCATTGAAAGAAGTCATCCATAGAAACAATATCATGACTTTTAATACTCCACCAAGATTGCACTTTTGCCCACACCTCTTTAGCAAAAACACAATCTTTAAACACAGGAGAAATGAACTCCTCACCAGACTTGCACACCTCGAAAATAGTAGATCCATGATTAATACCCATTTTTTTCAAGATCGTTTTCACAGCAATTCGATTATTAATCAATCTCCATACTAAAATGTTAATCTTTTTGGGAATGCAGTTTTTCCATCTGTTAAGCCCACACACCTGATGGGATACACCCTTCACTTTTTTACGCATCCAACTCACAGTGAAGCAATCCTTACGCCCACCGGGACAACTCCATTTATCGTCACCGTTTTTCAGTTGGGTCGAAGCAAGCAAATCAGCGAGCCGCTCAAACTCCTCATTGCTTCTACCTGCCCGACTTTCTCCCCTTCCTTCCCGATGGACATCAAAGTTTCTTAATTTCTCTTCAACAGAATAAGATTTGTCCAATTCTAGGTTATACAACCTTGGAAAAACAGATTTGAGAGGTGCATCACCAATCCACCAGTCTTGCCAGAACATAGTTTTTTCCCGTCTACAACCTTCCTTTTAATAAGATTTCTAGGGTCCAATCCATTATCTTTCAGGAGGCACCACTGTCGAGTTATATGTTTCCAAGTATGGCCAATTTTAACTCCAGGATTGTCATCCATAATGGATGCATAACCATGAATACGATTAATTATCGAAGTCCAAACAGCTCGTTGCTCCAATTTGAAACGCCAATACCACTTTGTCATTAGGTGGCAATGTTCAAAGATTCAAGTGACCCAATTCTAATCCTCCAACTTCTTTATCATCCAGGGCAATATCCCATTTAATCCATGGATTTTTTTTCTCTGATTCCGACCCTCCCCAAAAAAAATCACGTCTAATGCCTTCAAGGGTTTTTAACACCTTTTTAGGAGCTTTAAAGAGGGATAATAGAAACGTAGCCAAACTGCCAAGAATATTACTAACAATTGTGTGCCTCCCTCCGATCGAGGGAAGGACAGATTTTAAGCGATTAGACATCATTCTGGAGCGAATTTTGTAAATACTCGAAATTAAGCTGATAAGTCTATAGTATTTAACCGAAGTAGGGTTAGCCAACTTAGGAATAAGAGTGATAAAAGCAGAATTCAAACCTTTGGGGATAACTGGGTTTCTGGAGAATTCATTATAAGCTTCCAAGAGTTCATACTTTAAGACTAACCAAAATTTTCGAAAAAACTCCATAGTAAAACCATCGGGTCCTGGAGATTTATTAGAGCCACAACTCCAAATGGCTCGTTTTAATTCATCTTCTGAAAAATCTTTTTCCAAATCGCTTCTATCCTTATCAGATATACACGATGGGTTGTCGAAATCTTGACTCCAATCACACTCCGGGTCAGCTTTGAAAATATTCTCAAGTGGTCTTTGAAATGTTTCTTAACCAGATTAGGATCCTTCGTCCAAACACCATGGATATCAACACCATTAATACAATTAACATGTTTTCTTCTATTGATACTTCTATGGAATAAAGCTGAGTTTTCATCCCCCTCCAGACACCATTTGTTATTGTTTTTTTGGGCAATGTCAGCACTATCTTTCGAATCTTTCCATCTGATCTTGGAAGCAAGGTCCAGTCTTTCCGCCATGATGTCAATGTTCTGATGATCCTTTTCAACGAGCTTGTCAATTTCTTCAATTCTTCTCATCCAAGCAGTCATATCCCCTTCTTTTTTTTTCTTTTCCATCGCCCAAGCTTTCATCTTTGTTTTCACGGCTTTAGGTTTTTGCATAATCAGAAACAATATTCTGTGGACCATCCAACTTAAAGTTTTGCCAAACATCAATAACCAAATTTTCAAGATCCTCCTCTTCCAGCCATGTATTGAAGAATTTAAAGGGGGGATGGCCATAATATCGTTTTTCATGCTTCAATATTAAAGGTTTGTGATATATATATATATATATATATATATATATATATATATATACTATGTCATCAATGCGGGGCGGGTTGGGGATTGGTATACCCAGCCCCAGCCTCAGCCCCAGCCCCATCCCCGGTTTTAGCATAATGGGGATCCCCAACCCCATACCGAGTACCCGTTTTTGTGAGGAATTCTCGTCCCCAATTGGGGCGGGTCAACCAGGTTCCCCACCAGGTCGGGTGCAATTTTCATGCCTAATATCAGCCAAAGTCTGAACCAAATTATAATCCTACCAAACTATTCGTTTTATTTTTCCAAAAGCCTTTTTATTTTTTTCACAATTTTAACCCAAGTTTTATATGAATTTATATAGTTTTTGTCAATGCTTTTAACTAAAATTTAACTTGGTTTTTTTGAATTTTGTTTACAGCTTATTGTTTTATGGTCCAAACCAGCCTCATATCCACATTCAAACCTGTTTTTTTTATTTTATTATTATTTTTTTACAGTTTTTAACCGGGTTAATGACCTAGAAAGGTAACCAACTTTAGGGTTTGTTCACATTAAGGTAACAATGTTTTTTTCGTATACATTTGCCAATTGAACTTGTTTGACTTGTTCAAATTTAGGTAATATGACCGACTATCTTAGGTTTAAGCTGATTTGGCACATTACTGGGCATATTCACCCTCAATACAAAGAGGGAATCATTTTTCAGATCCACACGTATCGACATTCCACTGAAGGGTCCTGTCCTTGCTCGTTCAAATACGCCGACATTTGGGATTGGTGCTGCCAATTGTTTGTAACAAGTTTTCGATTTGAGAAGGTACTTCTCCTGACAAATCATTGTTTCTCATTTTGTTAAGCTTACACATTTCCAATTTTTATTGGTATGCTTTCATTCAAATAGTTCGTAGATACATCAAGAGCTCGAAGACTAGTTAAGTTACCAAAACTTGTAGGTATTTGTCCACTAATTGATTTTTGCTGAGATTGAGATCGAACAAAATGCTTAAAATAATGCATTTCATTAGGAATTTCTCTAGTTGAAGAGTTAAAGCTCAAATTGGGGTGTGTTTCAGGTAATGCATACCAGGTGTTTGATGAAGTGTGTGAAAGAGATATTTCAGGTAATTCTTTCCCAAATCGTCGCATGTCTTTTATTTCCGACTATCCCAGTTTGTGAATTTGAAATGACAGTTGGTGGAACTAAAAGAAGCACAACAGAAATCTCTCAAGGAATCTGAAAGACTTGAAAAGAAATTGTTGGTGGAGCTAAAAGAAGCACAACAGAAATCTCTCATTGAATTTGATTGTTTGATTACGACAGAAAAAGCTTAGCACCATCATTGATGATAAGTACTTTGAGAAGCATCTAGAGTTGAAGAAGAAGATTGATGATGAAATCAAAAATGATTATTGGGGCTATTGATTTGGATATTCTTAAATACACAAATCTGAATTTGATGGATGTCATGTTGAATACAACCGTTATTTTTTGTTCTTTTGATTGTGTAATGTAGTTAACAAGAAGTAATGTAGTTAGTAGTTTGTAGGGATTGTACTTTGACATTTTGAACTAGATGAACCACTGTAATGTATTTTTTATAACTTAATGGAGGCTTGGTTTGGTATCTTACTTACTTTTATCTATATAATAAAAATGAAACAGTTACACATGTTATGACCGAAACAATTTTGAAATGAATACACCTGTTGATGAAATGATAACAAAATGCACAAGTCTGACCAAAATTCCCTTGGTGTGGTTCCATATTCACAAATTATAAAGACCAAACTTTATAAAGACTAAACTTATTGATTAAAAGAATTAAAGTAAGATGCTAAAACAGATTCATAGATTCGCAGTTCACAAATTACACAAATTATCACAGATTGTCACAAGGGATAGTTAGATTCTTCATAAGTTATGACCAAATTGCCATTTGCATGGTTCTTTATCACAAGGGATAGTTACATTACAAAATAGAAAAAATTACCCCTTGTTATTAAATGACTTTAAGGTTTGTTCCCTAATCTATTCAAAAGACATAAATGATAAATCTTAGAAACTTAGTTAGTGCAGCCTCTGTAATCGACAATTCCTGGCAGGACACACTTTTTTCCTTTCCAAATACCATGAGTTTGTAATAAAAAATTCGAGATTCAAGAATGGAAATTGTGTTATGTTCTATATAATTGAATGAACAATGGGATTGGAGGGAAGCCTAATATAGGCATGATAACATAATGTGAAATTGAGAGGGGAGGGTCATTCAATTTTTTCATCCGTTACATTAAAAAAATGTGTGAGTCATGACTTTACAAATTCTGGTTCGATGCTCCCAGTTGATTCTAGAAAGTGTATCGTAATCAATGAAATCACGATCCATAGAGTTGAAGAAAGAAACGGAGGGGAAGATTGATTGAAGGTCTTCGACTGTGCTACCTGGGAGAACGAAGGAACGGGGAACGAATGAAGGAATTGGGGGGGGGGGGGGATTAGTTGTTTATCAGCCCTAAATCAAGTTATGTACCACATAATGTATGTATAATGCCACGTAATATCATTTAATGCCACATAATATAAACTAATGCCACGTAATGTGCCAAATCAGCTTAAACCTAAGATAGTCGGTCATATTACCTAAATTTGAACAGGTCAAAAAAGTTCAATTGGCAAATATATGCGAAAAAAACATTGTTACCTTAATGTGGACAAACCCTAAAGTTGGTTACCTTTCTAGGTTATTAACCCTTTTTAACTAGATGTCAGGATTTTTTTTGTTTTTTTTTCCGAACACTATTTTTTTTTTGTAAGTTTAACCCAAATTTTAAAAAATTCTAAGTTTTTGTCCAAGTTTTTAAAAAACTCTTTCATTTAGAACTCGTTTTTTTTTAAATATTTTTTACCTCTTATTGTTTTACGGATATTTATATAAATTTAGTTTTTATAGAATTATTTTTGAAATTTTTGTGTGTTGTCGTTTTTAAGTATGCTTTTGGAAGTCTAATTCATTACATAAAAAGTTCATCGTCTTAGTTGTGATAGTACCTTTTGTGATGATACTTATTTGGTCCTTCTATAAATACAATCATACATATGACAAGTTGGTATATAAATTCAACTATTAAAAATTAAGTTATGTTACCATTTTTTTTATTAACTTACTTATTCAAAATCTATATCAGCAAATAGGCGCGACAAACATAGCCTCGTGTATATCAATATACATGTATACCATAAGCACATAGAACAAGATGTTCTAGTCTTCATTTTTTCATTTAGAAGTCTTCATATCTTGGTTGATTCCATGAAATTTTATCCATGGATTTGACATCCATTTAGGAACACTCCATATGATATCCATGGACCTTCCAAACATACAATGATGATGATTTTGTCAAAATTACAGTTGTTCTTTTTTATTTTTTCTTTGAGCTTAAAATATAATATCTATATGGATACATCTATTTTTCAAACCGCAAAATTTACATAAAATGCACCTACCTCTACATGAAGCCAACATGTCATAAAGAGGGCCAAGCTTTTACATTAATAAAAAAATTCGAGCTTCGTTAAAATAGATTATATGAAGCCGTCGGTATTCGCATTAATTACACCCGCCTTTATAATATGAATATCTATCGTTCGTATTTTTTTCACAAACCTTCTATTTTTTATTTATACTTTCTTATATAAACAAACTTTAATTTTTAAACTTGTGTATGGATACAAACTTTCTAATTTTTATATATGAAATGCTAACATATATATATATATATATATATATATATATATATATATATATATATATATATATATATATATAGAGAGAGAGAGAGAGAGAGAGAGAGAGAGAGAGAGAGAGCTAGGTTCATTTGTTTAAACTAAGTATTGTGTTATCGTATGCATAAATGAGGGCCAATCAAAATTAAATAAAAAATTAAATAATTAAATAAATAAATAAAGGTGATTTAGTCATTTGTTTAATAACTTCCAAAAATAATCTCTATAATCATGGTATCTCTCCAGTTTAAATCTCCTTCCCCTCTTTATCTAAAAACCGATTTCTGAAAACCCTAAATTGAACAAATCGACACCCCCACCCTTGTCCCTCCAGCCGTCAATTCCCCTTTATTCCAGTCTGCATCAAGTTCCGATTCCGGCTCGGAGTCGGACGACGAAGCTCATGTTGCTCTCGAATTACAAACCCTAGAAAAGGAGCTCTCGACAAGGAGCAGCGAAGCAGCGGCGCAGGCGAGTATAAAAACTATTGGGAGACCAATATGTTTCTCCAAACAGAAGAATTCGATAGGTAATCATACTAATTAACTAATCATATGATCTTCTCCTTTTCTCTTTGTTGTTTAAACCTGAATCCATCGTTTTCTTCTGCAATTTCTAAAATACAGTTGGGGCGGATTGGAGGAAACATTTTCCGGCTACTGTGATTCAAGTTCGCCGGACGGAACTCAGTCGTCGGCGGCCTCCAAGGGAGGATTGTTCAAGAGGAGATAATGAAACTAGAGTCTCAAAAATCAGAATCTGGGGTTTACGATTTTGATCAGGATACAGTGTTCATGTCAACGAAAAAATCAAAGAAGAAAAGGATTCAGCAATCTCCAGATACAAGTGATTCAAGGGCCTTTCCGATTGAAATTATTGAAGTAAGTCAAAGTCTTGAACTGTTTTTACGTACTCTCATGATTTTATCTCAAATTGATGATTGTGTTAAACTGTTAATTAACAGTTAAAAATGTCATACGTGGGAGAGAAGATAACATTGGTGAGTTTGAAATGCAGGAAAAGAAGAGATACGATGGTCAAGATTTGTGAGGTTTTTGAATCATTGAAGCTCAATGTTGTCACTGCCAATATCACTGCTTTTCCTGAGACCCTTTTCAAGACACTCTTCATTCAGGTTTACACTAGAAAACATACACTTCGGTGGTGTGTTCTTGACTGAAAACGAAGAAGAGAAGGAATGCAGGGGTGATTTTTCTTTTGTATTAAATATTGATTGTGAATCGATGCAGAAAAGAATAGAGAATGGAAGAGTGTTTATGTAGATGATTCAATGGATGATATTGGTGAGATTCCAATTCTATTGGAATGGAATCACGAATTCCAATTCTATTGGAATGGAAAGACGAATTCCAATTCTGTTGGAATCACATATGTTGATGCTTGAAGAACAGACCACAAAATTGAAACGGACCACATTATTCTTTTAGAATGTATTAGTCGTTGTTAGATTTTGATGTTTTCTTTCCTGTTTTGATTGTTTTTTAGTTTTATTCCTTAACAATAAATGTAATTCTTAACAATTGTTACCCGTATTCTACAAGAAATAATGTGTTTTTTGTTTTTATTCTTCAATTGATTATTCAATGATTTGTTATTCTACAAGAAGTTTTTAAATTCATGATCAAGAAATAGGTTCAAGAATATTTTTATTATTTATGGTTCAAGAATATTTTTATTTTTGAATATACTCATAAACATATTCTGTCAGAATGTCCGAATTAAAAAAATTATAATACGTAAAATCGGATTTTTAAAATTAATAGAATCTATGATCCCTTAAAAAATGCAATTTTCCTTTATTAAATCTATATTAATTGACTAAATTACCATTGTAATTAATTAAGATGATATTTTCAATTATATTTAATTCAATAATATATATTAATCACTTTCTTAAAATAAGTAAATTTGATTGGCCCACATTTATGCATACAATAACACAATAATTATTTTGAATAGAATAACCTAGGCCTATATATATATATATATATATATATATATATATATATATATATATATATATATATAGAGAGAGAGAGAGAGAGAGAGAGAGAGAGGCTTAGGTTATTATATTAAAACTAATTATTGTGTTATTGTATGCATAAATGTGGGCCAATCATTTTACTTATTTTGAGAAAGTGATTAATACATATTATTGAATTAAAAATAATTGAAAAATACCATCCAATTTAACTAGAAGGATATTTTAGTCAATTAATAAATATTTAATAAAGGAAAAGGAAATTTGCATATTTTAAGGGATCATAGATTCAATTAATTTTAAAAATATGATTTTTACTAATTATAAGGTTTTTAATTCGGACATTCTGACAGAATATGTTTGAGTATGTTCAAAAATAATAATATTCTAGAATAACAAATTTTCTTGATCATGACTTTAAAAATTTCTTGTAGAAGAACAAATTCTCGAACCAGCAATTGAAGAATTAAAACAAAAATTACATTAATTCTTATAGAATACATGTAACAATTGTTAGGAATTACATTTATTGTTAAAGAATAAAACTAAAAAACATCAAAATCTAACAAATACACTAATTCATTCTAAAAGAATAATGTTGCTAAGAAACACTTTTAATTTTGTTGTCCGTTCTTCAAGCATCAACTTCTTCAAGCATCAACTTCTGTGAAAACAAATCCAATTGTAGTTTAGAATCCAATAACGCAATAGCAAATGATAAATAAAAAACTATATTCCTTTGGAAAAATAAGCGGACTTGTTAACTACACCAAAACCAATAACCAAAAATTGTAGAACATGTATAATCAATGAGAAAATATCCATATTCCATTCCAACAGAATTAGAATTCGTGTTTCCATTCCGATAGAATTTGAATTCGTGATTCTATTCCGATAGAATTAGCTTACCACATAAATCGTTGATCCTTTTGGCCATTTCCTTTACATCTTTTTCAGCTTTCTTGATGCTTGTGGAATATGGCCCCAATCTCTGCATAAGTCTTCATCAATTCAGTTGCGATAAACAAAACATTTCAACCAACAAAAACTATCTACTCAAACGTTTCTCTATAATGCCCATGAATTCTAGTAAAATGCAAGATAAAGATAAAACTATCCTAAGTTCCTAACAGCTGAAGGCATTTAAAAATCAATTTTAAATCAAATTGTATTAAATCGCATCAATTCATCAGTTTTAATAACTTCTTATCCACTGAAATCGACGCAACAAAGGGAGACTTGCCTTCTTACCCTTTTGAGCCTACCAGATGAGATACTTCCGAAAGTTAGATGATTCCTGCCATTCTCGATTATTTCTGCCTTTTTAGGAGTCAAACACCTTCCTTTTTTTCCCCTAAAAACCGTGAAAAATTAGAGAGAGGGTGTGGGTGGATTGTGTGTGTGTTTTGCGTGCGACTGGAATCGAGAGAGTGAGAGAAGCTGAGAGTTAGAACGAGGAAGATTCCATGGATTCTCATACAAGCGATGTTGATCGAGAAGTGGTATCGCAAGAGAGAAGAAGAAAACGGGTTTCAAGTTGATGTTCAAGGAATTCCCGATTTGTGTGTGTGAAAAAGATTTCCAGCAACCCCAAATTGATATAATAAGAACCCTAATCGAAAATCATACATGGATCATGAAAAGGGGATAAATCGTTTCCTGGCCACCCATAAAGTCTCTTCGGATCTGTGTGACACCATGTTAGAGCTCGCTAACGATTTGTTTCATCTACCTATGGAAACGAAGGTGAACAACACTTCTGATCTCCTTGGTTTCGGATACTGGAAGTATATATGGTTTGACTGTTTTACCCTCTTCGTTGAAGATGAAGAGGTTTTCCCCATCGATTATTTTTGAGTGATCAGTGAGGGTTTCCGAACACGATCTGAAAGTGTCAATACCCTGTAGGATGCTAGGGCTTTATCGGGTGGGAGATTGAGGAAGACACGCTTATTTATTTAGATTATAAGTCAATACCATGATTATAGGGATTATTTTTGGAAGTTACTAAACAAATTACTAAATTACCCTTATTTATTTATTTAATTATTTAATTTCTATTGGCCCACATTGATGGATACAATAACACAATAATTACTTTGAATACCTGAACCTATCTCTCTCTCTCTCTCTATATATATATATATATATATGTATATATATATATATGTATATATATATATATATATATATATATATATATATATATATATATATATATATATATATATATATATATATATATATATATAGGGGAAGGCTCATGCGAAAACGCAAATATCATGTGAAAATGAAAACAACCAATAACTATATTACACCTCATTAATCAAATTATTTAAACTAAAAATCCTTTAATTATATTTCAAGGGTATTTGAGTCATTTACAAAATTAATAATTCCCCACTTTTAGGATCAGTTATAATTGAAAAGAAGTAGTTTCATAACTTCTGCAAATCATAGATTCAAAAGCAATATATTTAATTAATTACTTTTCATCTGCATTTCAAATATTCAAAAGGCAACCTTGATCTTTCCATCTCTTATTAATCGGCATCATCATATATTCTAAATAAAATATTTTCACCCATTTAATCATACTAATTATCATCTTTACATTCTTCATCATCATCAACTTCCATCCGATGTTCAAGATCGTCCAATTCCTTTAATTTGTAAGTGATTTGAATTTATATAGTATAAAACATATTAATATATGTTAAAGATATAAAAGATATATAAAAACAATCCATCATGTTCTTCTGTTCCACAAACGGAAGCTCTTGTGATTTCCAATTACGTTTCAATCATATTAATATAACTATCTTAAATAATAAGTATAAGTATTAATATTGCAGATTCCAAATAATACTTATTTTATTTGTCTAAATGGGATCATAAAGATTTCTAACGACTAAAACTGATAAATAAAAGATTAAATTATGACAATTCATTTTTTTAATGGCAAAATGTATTAAAAAATATACAAAGCCAGCAGGAAGCTGGGACAGTACAAGAGTTTGATAAGAAAAAAAACAAAGATTACATGAGAGGGAAACTAATAACACAAGGTCAACAACACCGATATCACATAATTTGGGATTAACAACCCGAGGCCAACCACACCAGGAAGATAACTCTCGAGTCTTGAAGGGGCTAAATGGTAAAATCGTCCAAACAGACCAATGAGGAAGAGGCCATCCCCTGAACTTCATCAATTTAGAAATCTAGAGACCACATACTCCAGCAAGGACCCATAATGGAAACAAAAATTCAACACAAACTCAAGGGCAAAATAGTCAAAATACATTAATTTAACAACAGGGCATATGAATGTCAGGGAGTTGCTCCAGATAGTGATCCCCAACACAAAACTTTAAACTTCACTTCACGCGACACCAAGAGGGCTTTACCCCAAAGGCAGCCATTGTAGAAGGAATTTTGAAAAGATCGCTGCAAATCATAGTGGTCAGAGTCAAACCAAACTAGAGAGCATTGAAAAGGGGAGGATTGCAGTAACTTTGGAGAGATAGTAAAATACTTGAAAATATCTACAATAATATTGAGCTCAAGCTATATAGTATTTAATTAAGATTGGAAATTTGTCTACCTAAGCAGAGTGGGTAGAACCCGAAATATCCAGGAAGACTAAGATTAATCAATAAAAGGAGAAATGGTCTGCCATCAAGCCATTTAATGAGGACAGGTTCTTGGGAAACATATTGGTCTATCAACAGGAAGTGGTTCGCCGACACTTGATACACCTCCTTTAGTTGCTTTAACCTTCAATCGATGGCTTCTTCTCAACATGTACATTGGATTATTTCTCCTTCCGAAAAAAGGTAATTTGCAAGCGAACTCTACACTGTCATAGAAAGGAATCGTGTCAATATGTGTGTGTGTGTGTGACAGAGAGAGAAGAGAGACACTTTTGAATGAGAACCAAAATCAAATTTGATGTGGGATTGAGCAAAAATGATCCTCAATGCCATCACTTTTCAAAACATCGTCATTTAAACAAAGAATCGAGCAAAAATAGTCGCTTGGACGGTGAAGGTGGAGAGAGAGAGAGAGAGAAGAAAAATAGAGCACCGATAAGGGTTTTAGGCAGAAAAACTGGGACATGTATGGCGGATTACCGGTGTTACTAATGTTGTTGTTTGATGGTGGTGTGTTCTAGTTGTAGTCGTGGTGAATCGATCAATGGTCGGGGTTCTCAATGGATGTGGCGTTACTGTACGCGGATTGTGGTGCCAATAGCGGTGGAAGGAGGAAATGATTAGGGGCGGTGGTGATGGCAGCGCTGGTAGTACCATAATAGCGGCTTAGGAGACGGTGGCGGTGACAGCAATGTTAGCAGCGAATGTGGTGGAAACGGTAGCTTCTTCTTCTTCTGTTATGGTTAAAACATAAGGTTTGTTTGTATTAGGGTTTCTTGAGAGAGATAGCGTGTATGAATTGGTAATGAATTAAATGGTTGATGATGGATGTGACGGTTATACCCGTATAAAAATGAAAAATTACTAAAAAGCCCATAACGGTTCAAATGCACTTTATAATGAATTATCAATTATTAATAATAAACAATATTAGGTGGCACTTCCTTATTCGTTCTTTTCATTTTCACATGATAGATATATTTTCACAGGAACCTATATATATATATATATATATATATATATATATATATATATATATATATATATATATATATATATATATATATATATAGGGAAGGGGTTATTTGGAAAACAAAAAAACCCTAAAAATCATAAAAATGCATAAAAAAATACTTAAAGATCACAAAACTTTTTTTTTAATTTTTTTATAGAAAAATCACAGCTTTTAGTGTAAAATCGCAGGAAAAAAATCAATTTTTTTTAATAAAAAAAATTGGTTTTTTTTTAAAAAAATTTCAGCGATTTTATACTAAAAGCTGCGATTTTTTCATAAAAAAATTCAAAAAAAAAAAAAGTATTGTGATCTCTAAGTATTTTTTTGATTTTTAGGGTTTTTTGTTTTCCATAAAACCTAAACCTATATATATATATATATATATATATATATATATATATATATATATATATATATATATATATATAGTCAAGATCAAATAAGAAGGAAATTTTTGGTAGGAAGGTAAGAAGTTTTTTTCTACATATTTTTTTCGCGAACAAACAAAATAAATCATTAGATGATTCATTTGTAAGATGATTCACAAGAAAAAATTCTCAAAAAAACGTCTCGATGATTCATTTATACAATGATTTTGTTGTTATTCACTAAAATTGTCATAAAAATGAATTTTTTCTTAATTTACTTAAAAATGAATTATAAAGATGTTTTTTTGGGAATTTTTTTTGTGAATAATCTTACAAATGAATCATCTAGTGATTCATTTATTTTGTTCGTCAAAAAAATATGTAGAAAAAAAAACTTCTTACCTTCCTACCAAAAAAAATTTCTTACCGAATCTATATCTTATATATATATATATATATATATATATATATATATATATATATATATATATATATATATATATATATATATATATGGGGAATATCAATAGAAAACGCATAACCCTAAAAAAAACTTTAAAATCCTTAGAAATGCATAAATTTTTTTTGAGATATCTAATATGTTTTTTGATTTACATGACTAAAAATCGTACATTTTTATTCAAATTCGAAGAAATTTTTTTTCAACGATTTTGAATAAAAAGTTGTGATTTTTAGTCTTGTAAAATCGAAAAAAAAGTAGATATCTCAAAGTATTTTTTTATGCATTTCTACGGTTTCTATGGTTTTTTTAGGTTTATGTACTTTTTACTGATATTCTCAATATATATATATATATATATATATATATATATATATATATATATATATTCTTGATTTTGATTATATCTAAAGTTTTGATACTCATATATGAGTTGTCAACATTTTTATCAACAATCTTGCTCGTGAATAAAGCGCTAGCATACAACTGTTAAATCTTATAAAGGAGATCATGATTCAAATCAATATGGTTCAAGATAAATCATTTATCCTGAACCATATTCATTTGAAACCCCCCACAACCTTTCATATTATGGTATTTAATGAATTGCTTAACTAAAATATTTTTATTACTTAACTTTTGCAACTTTTCAACTTATGTTAATTAATTCATTAGTTAATTAAAATATTTTGTCTATATAAGAACACTTTTTTCATGTTAGATTACTTACACTCGCGTCTTTTCTCTTTTTGTTTTTGTTATCTAGAGTAATGAAAATAGAAAAGAGGTAAACATATATTGAATACAATGTAAAATATGACTACAAGTTATTTAACTTGTTGTACAGGAGCGGACGCAAGATTTTACAGTAGGGGTTGCACGAGAAAGTAGTAGAAAAAATAAAAATTTAGAAAACTTTCGAAAAATTTTCCAATGCGGCCGGAAAAGTCAGGGGTTGTCATTGCCACCATGGACCCCCTAGGTTTGCCGCTGATGTTGTATATGTAAGTGTGTAATCTCCCATTACTTATTGTATAAATCATTTCAACTATTTGTCATAATTTTCAAAGTGTATTAATAACTTTTGTGTAGATATAGAACGCCATTAAGTTCTTGACTTTTCTATAGATTATGATAATCACCACCAATAGAAAAAATATGTTATTCTTATTTTTCTAACATCTGATTTTTTTATGTTGATTATATTTCATTAGATCATGACATATTTTAAAAAAGAGTGTTTATATTTACATTTAATAATAAAAGAAGTGATATGATCAATCTAAATTAATATATTTTGATTAACAGATGAATTAATAAATATAAGTAGAAAAGTTGTAAGAGTTATGTAGTAAATATATGTTAATTAACCAATCCATTAAATACCGTAAGATAAACATTTGTAGGGTTTCAAATGAATATGGTTGAAAATTTTGAATAACTAAAAAAAAATGAGTAGTTCTTAAATTAATTGAGTTTAAAAATACTTAAAATAATATTTGATAACGTGCCCCTAGCACGGGCTAGAAGTCACGCTCAAAACGCGCTAAAGATGCCTCAAGGCAGGCCACCAAGCCAGGCTACTCCTAGCATAGCCGCACCGACGAAGTCTCGAGCTCGCTGGTGTTCCTCTAGAGCTGTGCGTCCGCGTGGAAGGCTCAGCCCTTAGCGGGCGCCTTCCACTCTGCGACAAACCCACCGGCTCCATGCGACTAGGAGTATGCTCAGAGCATTACTACCTGAACCAATCGTTAGCTCTGACAATACGAGGAGCACGATTAACCAATCAAGGCATCGGATCCTGTAGAACCTGACGACCTTGTCCTCGTATGGACTGGCAATAGGTCTCAGTATAAAATGCCTCCTCCTCTACCTCAAACGGTAATCCGTTCTCTCCAGTTCTCACCATATACTCTCAGTTCAACCACTAACTTGAACGTCAAAGTGTTTTCCCGGGAGTCCCTCCCGGAGAACGGCAGACGGTTTCTCCCTGTTGTGACCTCGCAGGTTTTCCCGGAGCACCCAATACCATCTCACTGTTATCAAAACTATCATACGAGATAACCGGAGGACCAGGTCGCATCATTTGGTGTCGTCCGGTGTGTGGCCACAAGCAACCAACAACCACACATCATTAACCTTGAAGATGACAACAGAAGACACCGGTGAAGCCAGTGAAACGCCGGGAAGCCCAATCAGATCCATGATGTTGTTAGAACTAGACATCACTACCACCACTTCATCACACCCGTCGACAACCGTCGTAACCAATGCACCATAGTCCCATGGTCCACCGACAGTTAGCACTCCGATAAGAAGACTTTGGAGGCCAACAATGGAGGGATCGATGCCTTTTCTCACCACACCACCGCAAACTTTTCCGTTTAACAACGATTAGGCGACGTCAATTTTCAGTTGCATGACATCGCCGGTAGTGACAACCACCGGTGGGGCATTCTCTTTCACGCAAATGCCACCCCAGTTAGTAAACCAAACCATCGGTGAACATGCCGTCACCCTCCATGCAACTCCGTTCACAGAAACCACACTACTCTCTACGCTGTTACAACAACCTCCGCCATTGATAGAAAATCAACTGCCCTCAACAAACCAACTGCTACCAATGAACCAACCATTCATGACAAATCCACCGCTCACCTTCCCGTTCCAACCCCAAAAGCTTCTATGGACCAACTCCAGCGCCTTTTTCAGCGTAAAACAACATGTTGGTACAACCATACCTCGCCACCCAACAATTTTACCCTAGTCACATCTTTCATATCCCAAACCAAGGCAGCTTGTCAAGAAGTGTGACATCACCTTTCGCAAAAGAACTTTTAGACTATGAAATACCGAATAATGAAAAGTTGTCACACCTCAAAACTTACAATGGAACTACAGAACTAGATAGCCATATTGACACGTACAAGTGGGCGATGACCTCCCTAAAGCTAGACGAACGGTTCTGGGGCACGTACTTCCCAACAACGTTAGACGACAACAGAGGAACGTGGTTTAAGACTCTCTGTCCAGGAAACATCTGTAACTTTGGCAAATTGAAGTATCTCTTCCTGATGAACTTCATGTAACTGTGGAAGTACAAGGGAGACTCTCGCTCCATTATTGGCTGTAAACAGAATGAAGGAGAGAAGGTGAGAGAATATTTTGCAAGATTCACCAACGCTAACTTAGACGTCCCAGGACACGACGAAGGGCTAATAGCGGGAGCTTTCACGTGGGGCATCCTTCCTAGACCACTGTCCCAGAAGCTCATGGGGAAGAAACCCCAGACGCGAGCCGAGTTGAAAGAGAATGTAGAACGCTACCTAAGGTAGGAAGAAGGAGAGGAAGCAAAACAAGCATACCTCAACGCCATGACTGACCCAGTCACAAAACACTACCACTAGTCTACCCACCACCAAGAGAGTCAGGGTGGAAGCAGACACTTTGGGAGCGCGAGCCGCCCTCAAGGGTGTTCCAGACCATTCTAACGGGCCGAAAGAAGAGGGCAAAAAACGGATATCTATGTTGTCGCTGATAGGAACATGAGAAAAGGAGTGAAGGGACGCTATTGCGAATACCATAAAAGCAAGACGCATGATACTGTCAACTGCTCAGTTGTAACATCCTAAAAATTTCAACAAATTTAAACTTTTCAAAACAACCTATTTACTAATAAAAGTGTTTACAAAACTACTGCTCCCAAAACATGATTTAAAATCAGAGTCTCTCAAGATCCAGTCAGTAGTAAAACCAAGGATGTGTACGGTCGTGCCTTCGCCGTTCCACAACCGTCTGAACCACCTGAAACAATAAACTGAAACTGTAAGCACAAAGCTTAGTGAGTTCCCCCAAAGTACCATCACATACACAAATAACATATACAAACAAGAATTCTCTAATACTCATGCCTGGCCCAATCAGCCTCGGGTTGGAATACCAAGCATGTCTACGATGGGCCTGGTCATCCTCGGGATGGAATACCCTCGTATCATAAGCAGTTTGGTCCAATCAACCATTAGGTTGGAGTACCAAACATGTCGGGTCCAATCAACCATCGAATTGGAATACCCCAGGCCTATTGACTGCTGCATAAAGCAGTACAGTCTTACCACATACCATACAATCATATTGGGTCCAATCAACCATCGAGTTGGAATACCCCAGGCCCAATCAACCATCGGGTTGGAATGCCAATATTCAACGGGTCCAGTCATCATCGGGATGGAATACCCTCAGGCCCAATCAACCATCGGGTTGGAATGCCCCCGGTCTGTTGGCTCACACACATAGCAGTAAAACCTCAACCACCAACCAACATATAACCAGTCAACAGACAATCGGGCAGATCTATAAATCACTAAGCATAACATCATCCTATATACCAGGATACCGATCTAACATATCACTACAACACAATAACATACTATCACATAACAGGATATCTAATCCAATGGGTCGACCATGGTGACTTCAACCCAAAAGTATAGTGAGGAAAACTCACCTCGCAATTCAGACAAAAGCCGATGAGGTCCCGACTCCAAATCCCAGCTTTCAAACCAACACCTACTCCAACCAAAAGACCAAACACAATCAAACTCCCCAAAATACCCTCAAGTTCCAAATTGGTCAAAGTCAAAGTCAAATGGTCAAGGTCCAAAAGTCAATATCCTTTCCCAGCGGAGTACGCCCTGTGTACCAAGAGAGTATGCCCATCGTACTCTGATGTTGACCTAAAGCGTGGCGCTGACCACAAGCACGCAACGTACCACCAGGTACGCCCAGCATACGCAGCCTAGTCCCAAAACTCCATTAAGAGCTTATTCCATTAAGTTCTTACATCCAAAACTTAGATCCAAGCCCATAATGATGTCCTAAGTCATAAAGTTTCCGTATTTATGACTTTGCATGTTATAATGTGCTTAATGTCCAAAACCATGAGTTCTTAACCCAAGAAGACATCACAACTCTTGCATGAAAGAGATAAATATAGTTCATAATAGCTTTATAATGGATAAAGCTTCCAACTTTATCCATTAGAATAGTCCCAACAAACAAGATCTAGTCTTTAAGTCTCAAAAGGACCCAAAAGTTCATCTTTTTCAACTTAATCCATTAAGTACAAGTCTCCAACTTTTAGATCTGAATCAAAATGATGTTTAGATGGATAAAGTTTCCAACTTTATCCTTAACAAGGTCACAAACTTTCAAGATCTAAACTTTATGCACTAAAATGACCAAAAGCTTATAACATCCAAAACTAGTTAGATCTAGCAAATGCATCATCAAGATTCAAACTTTATACCTCTAGACGATAGATCAAGGTGCACAAAGTCCAAATCTACAAGATCCAATGCAACAAACACTTCTCCAAGAAGTTCCTTATTCTCCAAGGTACACCATGCATAATCCAAAGAACTCAAAAAACACCTTCCTTTAGCACACAAGGCTCAACGAGGGTTAGGGTTTCATGGAAGGGGTGTTGGAGGGGTAGAGGTTGAGAATGGAGTGGGTTTGTGGGAGTTAAGGAGCTTAAATAGGGCTCAAACCACGAAAATAGGGTATGGGCACTGATTGCGTACACCCAGCGTACTCAGGGTGCCTCAATACGCCTAGCGTACGCTCCTCTATACGCCCAACGTACTCAGCATAACCCAAAACTGACCAAACTTCAAACGGGCATAACTTCTTCGTTCTAACTCCGATTTTGACGTTCTTTATTTCCACAGATAGGTAACGAGAAGCTCTACACTTCTATCAACTCATCCTTTCCTTAAAACTTTTCGAAAAAAAAATCCAAAATTCATAAAAGCCCGAACTGACACTTTACCGAAATACCCATTGGTGCCAAAACACAGACCAAACCCCCGGATCATCCAAATTATATTACCCACACCCAAATGGGTCTAAATCTCTTTTCCTTAAAGGCCTTAATCCTGATGACAATCGGTCTTCGAGTCACCACCCCCACATTGGAAACGATTCGGAATAGGGCGTTTATTCAGCGCTAAAGCGAGAAATGGAAGGGAAACAGCTAAAAGAGAACCTGATAGAGATAGCGCGAAGCCTCCGCACCAAATTTGATGCGGAGAATGTCAAGGATGGTACGAAAGTGAATGATTGGCCCCAAGAAATCCTGACCATATGATAAAAGAGAGAAAGGCTGGGGAGCGGCGACGGAGTATATCACATCACAAGATCCATGCAGGGCTTTACTTTCTCAGCGACGATCCTACACCCTGTAGGGTGGTGAGGGGATAACCCGTTGATAATCCTAGGATTCATAAGGAATACCATCATCCATCGTGTGACGTGGACAGTGGTAGCTTAGCAAACATCATCTACGAGCATTGTTTCCGCTGTCTTCCAGATAAGTGGAAGGAAGGTCTTAAGCTCACAACGGGACAATTGATAAGATTTACGGGGCATAACATGTGGTTCCTAGGCATGATACACCTACCGTTCACACTAACCAGCCACGAAAAAATAAGTCAGAAGACGGCACTCATCGATTTTGTCGTCATATGACACCCAACATAACACAACATCATACTGAGACGAACATTCCAATTCAGGTTCGGAGCAATACCGTTCAGCATACATGGAATAGTAATATTCGACACGGTGGAAGGGTCGGGGAAAATCTTAGCCACGTCGCAAAAAGAACAATGATGCTACGAGATCATGCAACCGAAGGAAATCACGAAATAAGCAAAAAAGACACGATCAGAATTTCCCAGCGGTGGGGTGGTCATCAGTGGAGTACCCAGACCAGCCAGTCAGCATAGGGATCAAACTTTCCCCGACAACGAGACAGGAGCTAATTAACTTGTTGAAGAAATATAATCATGTCTTCACTTGGATGACCACATACATGGTAGGGGTAAACAGAGAAGTCATAGAACACAAGATAATGATAGAGCCTGGGACCAAGGAGGTGAAATAGAAGAAAGGTGTCCAAGGTGGAGACATGAACAAAGCGATGAATGCCGAAGTAGCCAAGCTGACCATGGAAGGAAAACCCCGTGAAGAAATATTCCCAACATGGATCGCGAACCCGGTCATGGTCAAGAAGCATGATGGAATATGGTGTATGTGCATTGACTACTCCGATTTAAACAAAGCCTATCCCAAGGACTGTTATCCCCTACAAGATTGACCAAAAGGTGGAGTCCTTGCAAGGGTTCAGACTGAAATGCTTTCTAGACGCATATATAGGATACCACCAAATCCTGATGAGCAAGGAAGACGAGGAGAAGACCACTTTTACATGGACCATGGCGCATTCTGCTACCAGAAAATGCCATTCGGTTTAAAAAACACAGGGGCAACCTATCAACGGCTCGTCGACTCGTTGTTTGCGAAGAAAATCGGCAGGAACATCGAGGTATACGTAGATGACATGGTCATCAAAAGCCAAAGTGAAGGAAGGCTATTGGGAGACGTGGGCGAGATGCTCAAGACTCTAGAGAGGGTCAAAATGAAACTAAACCTAGGGAAGTGCACCTTTGGAGTAGAGCAAGGGTAATTCATGGGGTATTATGTCACGCAGGAGGGGATCCAGCCCAGCCCGGTCAAGGTGGGTGAATTGATGAAGGCGTCATCCCCACATACCTTGAGAGACGCCCAAGGCTTGAATGGAAAGCTGAACACCCTAAGTCGATTCATCTCCAAATCAGCGGAAAAAGCCATTCCACTCTGCCAAACACTCAAAGGGTGCATCGAGAAAAGCAAATTCCAGTGGACACCAACAATAGAGGTAGCCCTCCGACACTTGAAAGAAGCTTTGCACAAACTGCCGACGTTAGCCAGTCCAATCCTAGGAGAAACATTACAAGTATATATATATCAAACTCGAATGAAGCAGTCTCATATGTATTGGAAGTAGAGGGGGAGGGGAGACAACTGTCAATTTAATTCGTTAGTCGGGCCTTGTAGGGCCCAGAAGTAAACTACCCCATCCTAGAAAAGCTCGTGTTATCCCTCATCTTCGCAGCGCGACGCCTAAGGCGCTACTTCCAAGCACACCAAGTGGAGGTGTTGACCAGTTGCCTGATCAAGCAGGTGCTCCTCAAACCAAAGATATCAGGACATTTGAAAAAATGGGCAATTGAGCTAGGAGAACATGATATTAGCTACCACCCACACACAAGTATTAAGGGTCAAGCGTGCAACTTACCTAGTTAAAATTGAGTGAGTGGGATAAAGGTCACCTAACCATTTTTTTACTTTGTAACTTGGACCATAGACTTTAAATAAATAATGTTTTTGGGAACAAAAGGGTATTATTTTTAAAGAATTAAATACTAAATAAAACTTTGTTTAATGTTGTAGATGGCTCCACTAACTACTATAACACATCATCTCCCCATGAACCTTCGATCCATGCTTGAAAAAGAAAAACTAGGCCACTCCAATTTTTTGGATTGGCACAGAAATTTGAGAATACTTTTAAAACAAGAAAAGAAAGACTATGTCCTTGAATCACAAGTCCCAGAAGAACCACCTTCTATCCCAGAGGTTGCACATGATGCTTGGATTAAGCATGTGGATTATTCACTTGATGTTTCATGCCTTATGATTGCCACCATGTTTCTTGATCTTTAGCGGGATCTGGAACTCTTCACTGCCTTTCACATGATTGAACATCTCAAGCAAATGTTTTGTCAGCAAGCTAGGACTGAAAGATTTGAAACTGTTCGAGCCCTTCATGCTTGCAAAATAGAAGAAACCAAAAATGTGAGCACTCATGTTCTCAATATGAAAATCCATCAGGATCAATCGGAGAGATTGGGCTCTCCATATCCATTGGACTTGGCCACAAACATAATTCTGAATTCATCACCCAAGTGTTATGATGCTTTCAACATGGACTACAACATGAATGTGTGGGATAAATCAATTTCTGAGTTGCACAGGATGCTCAAAACTACAGAGAAAAACATTCCATGGAAAACCCCCCAAGTGCTCATGATTCGGGAGGGACAAGTCAAGAAGAAGAATCAAGGCAAGAACTCCAAAGGGAAACCACAAGCTGAGAAGGGAAAAGGAAGAAAGCTCCCCAAAATCCATTACCCAAGAAGAAGAAAAAGGTTGCTAAAGATGTTCCATGCTTTGAGTGTGGTGTTGTATTGGAAAAGGAACTATCCTAAGTACCTTGCTGAGTTAAAGAACAAGAAGGTGAGAGAAGGCTCTTTAGGTATATCCATTTTCATAATTGAAATGAGAATATTCACTTTTTCATCAAATAGTTGGTTATTTGATACTGGTTGTGGAACTCATATATGTAACTCGGTGCAGGGGTTTCGAAAGAGTAGGGAACTGAAGACAGATGAGATGGTATTGCATGTAGGAAATGGAGCATGTGTTGCAGCCCAATCAATAGGACATTTTGATTTATATTTACCATATACTCTGTACTTAATGTTAAACAATGTGTGTTTGATTACTTTTATCACTAGAAATATTGTATCAGTTTCCCGTTTAAGAAAATATTGTTTTAATTTTCAATTTGTTGATGATAATATTCAATCCTTCTTGGATGGAATATCCTATATTGAGACTAGACCAATAAATGGAATTTATGAATTGAACCTAGATGACACTTCAAATGATAAGTCCCTTTATCATGTTAACACCAAAAGGATCAAACAAGGTTTGAACCAAACATATCTATGGCATTGTCGTCTTGGACACATAAACAAGAAGCGCATATCCCAACTCCAAAAGAGTGGACTTTTGGGGGAAATGACACTGAGTCATTTGACATATGTAAATCTTGTTTTATATGGCAAGATGACAAAGGGTCCTTTCTCTGGAACTAGTGAAAGGGCAAGTGTTTTATTAGGCATCATACACATAGATGTATGTGGTCCTTTCAAAACAATGTCAAGATATGGTGAAAGATATTGTATATCACCTTCAGTAATGACATCATTCGATTTGGTTATGTGTATTTGATGAAACATAAACATGAAGCATTTGAAAAGTTTAAATTGTTTCAAAGTGAAGTTGAGAATCAACTCGATAAAACAATCAAAATCCTTCGTTCGGATAGAGGTGGAGAGTACTTGAGCCAAGAGTTTCAAGATCATCTTAGGAGTTGTGGGATTATATCACAACTTACTCCACCCAGAACACCACATCTTAATGTTGTGTCTGTAAGAATAAATCGGACCTTACTTGATATGGTTCAATCCATGATGAGCAGAAGTACTCTCCCTTTATCATTTTGGAATTATGCCTTACTCACCGCAGCCCGTATCTTGAATATGGCACCAACTAAGAAGGTAGACAAGACACATTATGAGATATGGTATGGAAAAGCTCCATCCATATCTTATATGAAAGTTTGGGTTTGTGAAGCCTATGTTAGAAAAGAAGCTTCCATCAAACTCGAGCTTAGGTCTACCAAATGCATCTTTGTAGGATATCCTAAAGATTGTTTAGGATATTAATTCTACATCCCTAGTGAGAACAAGATCTTCATCTCACGAAAAGCTGAAATCTTGGAAAGCAAGTTTCTAATGGATTAAGCAAGTGGGAGGCACGTGGAACTTGAAGAAGATCAAGAACCACATCATGATGCAACTCAGGTTAGCACTAGTACTGAACAAGAGGTTGTTGAATATGAAGAGGTCATTACTCTTCAACCTGTTGAAATACAAGGCGTTCGTAGATCCAGTAGAATTTGTCAAGAACTTGAGAGATATGGATTTATCATTGATGAATGCTTCATGATGATGAATGCTGACGAGCCTGTCACCTACCAAAATGCAATGGCAGATCCTGAATCTGACAAATGGTTTGAAGCCATGAACACAGAAATGCAATCCATGAGAGAAACCCAGGTCTGGGATTTGGTTGAACTTCCTCCCCAATGTAAGACTGTAGGGAGTAAGTGGGTCTTCAATAAGAAGACTGACATGGATGGTAATTTACACACATTCAGAGCAAGACTTTTTGCTAAAGTATTCACTCAAACCCAAAGAGTTGATTATGATGAAACCTTTTCACCAGTTGCTATGATTAAATCTATTAGGATACTACTTTCCATAGCTGCATATAATGACTATGAGATATGGAAAATGGATGTCAAAACTGCTTTTCTAAATGGACATTTAGAAGAAGATGTCTATATGCTTTAGTCCAAAGTTTTTGTCAACCAAAAGCATCCTAATAAAGTGTGTAAGCTCAAGAGATGTATTTACGGGTTAAAGAAATCATCTCGAAATTGGAATCAACGTTTTGATGATGAAGTCTCAAGGTATGGTTTTGTTAGAAACGAATATGAATCTTGTGTTTACATAAAAACTAGTGGGAGCTCGGTGACCTTCTTGGTTTTGTATGTGGATGACATACTTATCTTTGCAAATCACATTCCGACTTTATGAGGTGTAAAGGCATCATTAGGAAAGTGCTTCTCAATGAAGGATCTAAGTGAGGCTCAATATATTATTGGAATCATAATCTATAGAGATAGATCAAAATGATTAATAGGTCTAAGCCAAAGTATATACATTAACAAACTATTGAAATGGTTCAAGATGTAAAAATATAAGAGAGGATATGTACCCATGGCACATGGAACCATACTAAGTTCATCCAAATGTCCTATCACAAAGGTTGAGCTAGACAAGATGAAAGATATTACATATGCTTCGACAATTGGATCTATCATGTATGTCATGAATTGTACTAGTCCTGATCTTTCTTATGCTATGAGCATGACAAGAAAGTTCCAACAAAAACCAGGGGAGAATCATTGGATAGTTGTGAAGAACATCCTTAAGTACTTACTATAACTAAAGAGATGTTCCTCATCTATGGAGGCATTGATGAAAGCTTAAGTGTAAAGTGACACTGACGCTTCATTCACAACAAATCGAGATGATTATAAGTCACAATCAGGATATGTGTTCATTATTAATGGGGGTGCAGTTTCTTTGAAGAGCTCCAAGCAAAGTGTTATAGTACAATCCACTACAGAGTCAGAATACATCGCTACTTCAGAAGCTGCACAAGCGGCTTCTTGGATGAAGAAATTCATTGGAGATCTAGGCATGGTTCCTTCCATTCAGGACCCCATGGAACTCTTCTTTGACAATGAGTGTGCAATTGCTTTGGAAAAAGAACCCATATCACACAAGAAGATCATGCATATAAGCTGGAGATTCCACTTCATTCAGTATAGAGTTGAAGATGGTGAAATTAGTATTCACAAAGCTCACACTAATCAAAAATGGCGGACCCTTTCACGAATCCCCTTCCTCAAACAAAGTTTGAAGGACATGCGCGATAGATTGGACTTTGCTATTCTAGTGATTGGATCTGATCTATGTATTAGTATTGAATATTGGAACATTTTATAGCATCATCTATTGTAATGACTATGATATATATGGCATATGATCTTTTCATTAAATATTTGTTGAGTCCTTCATTAACATGTTTAATCCTTGAGTAAATTTGTTCACTCTAAAATACATAGTCAGTTATTATTATGGGAGGAATAATGAAATAAGGCTAATATGAATTGGAATGGTTGACAAAGTGTTGTAACCAGTTTCATAGTTACTTGATAGAGAACAAGTATTGGCTTGACCTGTTCAAGATCACTTCATGGATCGCTGTCATGAATGATACTTGATAAAAGGTAACATCTGTATATCCTTAACACCTTAGATACATATATGGGTCTTGAGTTTGGGGAGTGTTGTACCTTGATATAGTCAAATGTTGTTCTTTAATGAGGCAGTTATAAAAGGTGTTATCATGTATGATATGAACCATGTAAAAGGCATATGTAGTCAAGAAGGGATTTGTTCCTCTTATTCGTTGAGAGTTAGACATCTACTGCTTGATGTAAAGCTGAACACTTATATGAGATTGACTGCGATCTGTACCTCATCTTCAACATGATGTCTGTAGCAAAGGGATAATTGATAAACTTACCTTATGCAGCAAATGCAACCTTGGGCTTCTGGGAATTGGGCGTTAATAGGATGGCACAAAGTCGTATGTTGATGGTGGCAGTGAAATGTTGCTAGACGTTCACCACTGTCTATATCAATCTAATATGAGTCATGTGCAAGTGGGAGATTGAAATATCTAATATGCTCACGTGTCATATTAGAATGATATTGCTAATTAACATATGATCCTAAGGTTAACACTAACAATAACTTGATACAATTGTTTATTTATTAGAAATTCATTTCAATAAATATTCATAAGATATTATAATAAATTGGGAAAATATTTATTTCATGAAAATAATTATTTTACAATTACAAGTAACACTATATTTCATATGGTATGAATAAATAAGTCATGCACAAACTTTTGGACTAGTTAAATCCTTTTCCATTTTACCTAAAGACAAAGTTTATATTTTAAAAACTTAGAGTTTATAAATTTGAAACAATTCTTTCTTTTTGTACATCATGGCCGAAATTATGGTGGACTAGGACAAACATGGGTTTCCAATTTGTTTAATCAAAAGAATTAAGTATGGGTACATGCATGGGGACAAGATTGTCTAAAGGTCTTGATGGTTAAGGACCTTTAGACCAAGATCTCAATTTAACTTGCAAAAGGGTTGCATTTTGGCTTCACTCTTGCAAGCAAAAATCTGAGACCTTCCTTTCCTCTCTTCTCTCTTCTTCTCTTGTCTCATACTCTTGAAGAAGTTGTTGTTTGCTTACACTCTCTTGGAATAGATACTTGGGTATTTATTTCAAGCTTAAGAGCTTACATACAACTAGCATTCTCATCAAGTTGTGCATTGTTGGTGTCTTTTTTTGGTTCCCGATTCTTCATCAAAACTCAAGCCTCCCAAGAGTACTCAAGGGAAAACAAAGGTTGTTATCATCTTCCTTCTTCTTTGGTTGTGTTTTTATATTTCCATTATGTGCAAGTAGATCCGTGGTGGGTTGTAAATGTTATTATGTTCGAAATTTTTATGAATTCCGTTGCTATTATTAAGAGTTTTTGGAAACTATTTTTGAACTAAAACCTAACAGTATGCCCCTTGGATACTTCACTTGCACCAATGTAGAATTACCCACATTGTTGAATCTACCATCATCTCCTACATGAAACCATTCATGTTACAACTCAAAAACGAATATCCATTTAGACTATGACTCAAAGTCATCTCTAAACATTCATGTCACTATAACTCTTCTCAGTCATGTTCTCTACTATATACAAGTAACCATTCCTTGGTATCTTTCAATACCTCAAAATGTTCTGGAAGTCGTTTAATGATTTAGTCATGCTAATTATTGACAAAATATAACGATGCACAAAACATCTGAAACAGCAAAATATGCACAAGTCATAGCATACAAGATCGATCATATATCCAAAGCATGTGGGACTTGACTCATCCTGTCATTTTCATGATTTGGACAAAGGACATTTGAGATTCACTCAACTCCATGATATGATGCATATGAGCAATTCCTTTCTAAGAATTTCCATGTTGAAACCTTCAACATATTGTGCTTTGAGTGAATCCTAGTAAACACTTTTAGATATGAAAACCAAGTATTAATGTTGCATCCCTTATGTTCATCGTAGCAAAAGAATTCTCGAGCCTTTACACCTTGAAACGCAAGAACAATATCTTCTATGAGCAGTATTGTCATCAATGTGCAACCCCAGGAAGAACAGATTCTTGCTACGCAGTGTCTTCTATGAGCCTTTACACCTTGAAACGTAAGAACAATATCTTCTATGAGAAGTATTATCATCAACATAAGAACAATATCTTCTAGGAGCCAATACTCTTTGACTTTATCCAGGTTGAACAGATTCTTGCTACACAATGCTTGTGTAAATCTATGAATAGATTTTTTTCAAGCTTACACACCTTGTTTGGATACTTTGTATGTTTAACTCATTTCAAAAGATGCCATACATCCTTTGAATGTTTCTTATTGAGCAAAGTTGTTTAACCATCCACTTTACCATATCTTATATCAAATAAGGCAACATTGGTAACAAATAACCTAATAGACCTTTCTCAGCTACTGGTGAGAGCAGTTCCTCACAATCAATTTCTTGATTCTAAGAGAAACTCTTTTCCTACATACTATCTTTGAATGTGTGTACATTCCTATCGATGTTAATCTTCACATTGAAGATCTAATTGTAACCTACTGTTATATGAACAGGATTTGGATAAACCAATCCCATACTTGGTTATCCTTCATGGACTAAATTTCACTATCCTTGAACTCTTGTAATGGCAGCCATAGGTCCCACCATTGCTTCCTAGGAGGTATTAGGCTTGTCCAAATTGATTAATGTTTTATCAATAATCAACGCATCTCCTTCCACGGTTAGATGAATCTCATAAAACTTAGGAGGTGCTCTAACTCTACTAGAATTGTAAAGAGGCAAGGTAATGTCATTTGACCTAACTGGTTTTCTAACCTCATCTTGATAGCTAGTACCAACTATAGGTTCATTGTCAGCCATATCTCAATTTTCTTCAAGGTCAATATGACTCCCACTAAATCCTTGATATCTATATGTTATTTCTCTTAAGGAACATTCCTTTTGAGCTATAAGCATCACCTATATCAAAATTCTTTATTGAATACCTGACAATGTAACACGCCTAAAATCTCGATTTAAGTTGGTCATTGGTTTCTTGTCTAACGAAACACCTCACAACACCAGATATGAATGTGACGGCACTTTCCAAACTCCACATTTTTTGAGGTCTTTTCAAACCTACTCAGTTGGATACAAGGTTCAAAATTATTCTCAATTATTTAAGTGTATATTCCTAAAAAACTTGTGATTGGTAGCAAAGTACGAATCATCCTAGATCAAATCATATAGCATTCGATTCTTCTTTTAACAACATCATTACATTATGGTGTCTTTGGAGAAGCTTATTATGGAAACTATTCCATAATCTGTATGATGATCATAAAACTTGATACTAAGGCATTCTCTTTTCCTTTCATATTGGAGATCCTTTATCTTCATGCCTAATTGATTACCTACTTTTTTCTGATAATCTTTGGAACTTTTCAAAATGTCAAAATTATGGTTAATCATATAAACATAACCATATCTACTAAAACTATCAATAAATATGACATAGTAGTATATGTTGTCCTTTGTGGTAGATCTGATGGGTTCACACACATTAGTGTGTACAAGATCCAATAATCATTGGTCTCCATTACATATCCAATAATCATTGGTCTCCGATACAAGATTCGCATTCATCATCCAACCCAAATTCGAATGACTCCAAGTCCGGTCCAGTTGGAGCTTGGTGATGCGATTCTTACTTATATGGCCAAGGGATTATGACACAAGATCGTTCTTATCTAAACTATTAGAGGAGACAACATTAAAATTAACCTTTTTATTATTAGAAACACAAACTACAATTTCATGAATGCCAATTGCAAGAAGATGTTTTAAACATAAAACAATCATATTTATAAGCTAGAATTGCACCTTTCCATTATTAAATGAAAATTGAAATTCATGTTTATACAATGCATAAAATAAAATTTGGTTTCAAGACATCTCCAAATTGTAATAGCAAATAACTAGTTTAAACATACCTCCACTACTAATCACAAGATTGAAATGCTCAATCATCAATACATGCAACACTTTTCCATTCCCATGATTGGATTTAGCTCTTGATGCTTAACTTCCTTCTTTCCTTTAGATCCTTTAATTCCATCCAAATGTGATTACCACATCATGCATCAAGGATCGATGAATTGGATGTACTTGGAGTTTGAATGTTTTAAGTACTTGACATAGAATTGAACATTTGACTTTACCATCCAAATACTTAGGGCATTCTTCGTTTCCTATTATCCTTGCCATTGCATTAATTGCAACTTGACTCTTTTGAATCATGGTTATGTGGAATAGACGACACATAAATTCTATTTCTTTATAATAGAAAGTTTATGCCGAAACTGTTCCTTTCCATTTAGGATTAGAACGTTTCCTATTCTTTCCACCGATATTCAAAAACGATAACTAGAATTGGATAAGAAATCTAATTCTTTTCCAGTTTCCTCAAATTTAAGAAGGTTTAAAAATCCCAACAATGTTTCCCTCCATACTATTTATATGATAAATCAAATTGAGGTTATCATAAGAACTAACAAAAGTTCCAAGAAGAAGATCTATAACCGGACTCTTGTCACGGGTAACATTGAGATTCTTGAGTTTGTCTATGTAGCTCTCACTGATTACATACAAAATTCTTTTCTTCAATTCGAACGTAATTAGGAACCTTTGACGATTTTCAAATCACTCTTGCTTTTCCTTTTGGTGAAACATTCACTCAATTACAAATTCATTTCATATGTTCACATCTTCACAAAAAAATCATTTTGGAGAATTGAGAACATAAAAATAATGATGCAAGAGACCTCATTTGAAAAATCTACATAATAATAGGAATAAAAACTTATTGAAAATTGACGTATTATTTATTTGAGGGATAGGTTCATCATGGACATCCTTTCTAGTTAAGGAAGATTCCATAGCAAATGAGTTATTCCCGATAGAGAACAATAAGAAGCTACAATTACAAAGTGACCGAGGAGGTGGGGAGGATTTCCATCTAACCTAAGAGAGAAAGTTTAAAAAAGTTGATTCAATCCTTAATTATTAACCAAATTTTAAATTAACGCTAGGATCCATATCTTCAACTCAAACTTTGAAGAGTGATGTTGTAATCAAATTAAGCACCTATTTTAGGTAGGTAAAGATTTTACCAATTTCAAACTTATAAAACTTCTAGATCTTTTGATATTCATTAAATCTTATCAATGACATGTTTAATCTCAGATTATGCTCTCACTTTTGTGACTGGGATGCCAAGGATTACAAACGAGATGTGAATAACCATGTAAAACCGTGTAACATCCTCTATGTCATTTATGATCTCACATTGATGTGTCGGTTAACCACACGCTCCATCAACAACCATAAATTCGAGTATATGGAATCATTTCATCTTTGTAGTCTGACATTAGTGTGTCGGTAAACCACACACGCTCCACTAACTACTAGCAAAGAAATGATGTACGTTTTCATGGATTAGCATACTATCTTCACATTTTTCATAAGTAACTAGACTGGGATTTTAGAATGTTCTAGTACTTTATACATTATACTTTTAATATGATTAGTATCCTATCAAACCCGTTCGACTAACAACCATCCACCACACAAAGAAGCGGTGGGTGAAAAAGACATTCAATAAACAGTTATTTTATAGGTCGTTTCCTTATGCATCTCTTATAGTGTGGCTTTGTAAATGAGGACTACTGTTGATTCGACTAACAATTATTAATCTTATACATATAGTATTATAAACTTCTATATATATATATATAAATGTAACATCGTGATTTTTACCATAAGTTTTTTTTCTTTTTAAAACATTTATTTAACAGAATACGTTAGCGGAAGACTTAGTTTTTTTAAATCAAAACATTTTCAAAATGACAACGTTACTTCAAAAATTCAAACATAATTCCAAACCATTAAACTGTAAACAAAAGTATTTTTAAAGTAAATAATCAAAAACGTGTCCAAGAGTGGTATCGTTAATACAAATCTACTACCCATAAGAACCCCTCTCACCAAGGCCAATCTTCTAAACTGTCTGTACCAATCATAAGACACAAAAGAGAAAAGATACAAGTGTCAGCCCCTGCTGAGTGAGTTCATAAAGTTGCACATAAAACATACAAACCCCAAATGGGTCAATCATTCATTTTATGATGAAGCATAAAAATGATAGACAAATACCACTTAGAAAACAACCGCATATCATAATTATTCAACCGCATACATGTATATATGTTTAATCACAATTCTACCACATAACATATATGATCAACCAAATACCACATAAGCAACAGCATAGCATATAATTAATCACATTTCATATATGAGCAACCTTTAAATGTTCAACCTTTTATTAATAACAAACCTTTTGTTACATATTCAACTTTTTAATATACAACCAACCTTTGTTATATATTCAACCTTTTAATATACAACCAGAATTTGTTATATATTCAACCTTTTAATATGCAACCAACCTTTTGTTACATGTTCAACCGTTTATTACATCTATCCAACCGATTGATAGAAAAATGTCCCTTAGTGCTACCTAACCCAAGAGAAACACCCCGTTCACTACTTGTGTGCACGGCCAGCTGAATGCTCTAAGTGGCTCATGAATTCCACCCGAAACACCAACCCCGTGACTCCACTTTAGCTACTCCGACTTTGCAAAGTACAAGTACCCCGCTGTGTCGTTCAGGATCGGTACAAACGGTGCCAACTCCACCGATACACCTCCCGATTCCCACGTGATGTTTGCGCTGGCCGCGAACGAGGGACCAACATCACTCCAGCCCACGAACACCGAAGTGCCCGCAAACCATGTGTCACACGGTCATCTAGAAAGACCAGAAACTAATCACTGTTGTGGCTATAGCTCTTCCTATAGGTACTCTTTCAACCTAGTAGGCACCCTCAATGATCCGGATAAGGTTTTAGGTAAAGATCATGAACTACCCAAACCCACTACGCATAACCACGCAATGTCATTTATACATTAAGTAAAGCATGTAATTCATACCATATAAATGTGTATTAAACATGCAATGTATTCATAACCAACACATCAAAACATAACCATACATCATATTTCAAGCAACTTAAGCTAGCATGTCGTATACATCAAGTACATCAAAGTGTAAGCAACATAGCAATTAGGTCATATCATGGCATTTACACAAAGCGTATATTAGCATCACAAATATCATATCATCATCAAGCACAAGTAATGACATGGTCATCCTAAAGTGAACCAAATCACCATCTACGGATTGCACGTTTCAATAATGCAACCTTATTGAGTTAAAACTATGAACTCACCTTTAGCCTTGATGAAATCCTCCTACTATTCCAAGTCTTGAACTTACTTGAAATTCTCAAGGCTCCACCTAAACACCACACATAACATTCAATTAACAAATAAAGTATATGTTTCAAAAATACAAGTTTATTCTAACTTTTATATTAATTTTTATATTTTTCCAGCCCGACCCCCGTTCAGTGTTTTAAGCAAAAAACCTAATCTGCAGCTCTAATTAGGATGAAATTGGAGATTCTGGAAACTAGACTCGATTTCCTAGAACTTCATGAGAGAGGAGCATCATCCAATTCTGTCCAGATTAGCAGCTATAGCTCTCGCAAGATGAGGAAAAGTTGCTGTCACCAAAAACATATCACCAAAAGTATGATTATCTAATTAATCACTTTAACTCTTGAATTATTAATATTCAATTAACTAAAATTAATAATACTTTATGCATTATGATTATCTTAATTAATATTATTAATTAAATAATATAAATTCCATCACTATCTTCCTTTATTTTCGAATTAGGTTATATATATATATATATATATATATATATATATATATATATATATATATATATATATATTACCTAGATTTAATGTTCATATTTCAATCAACAAAAATAACAACTAATATCTAGTAATTATCCTATAATTCAACATTAGGCAAGTAAATCCGAAATTAGCTTCTACAGCTCACCACGTCGTGGCAGAAGACCACGTCATGGTGTGAGACATATTTCGATTTTATCAGTTTGATTCTAGTTTCAATTATGCACATATAATAGAAAGAACCCTAGGCTCTGATACTACTGATGAGTTTTATAAGTTACATTAAACATATTTGTACAACGAAATTTCATAATAATCTGATTATTGGGAACATGCTACCTATGAATTTATGTCTTTACACATTATAGCAACGTATTATTGAAACTATTATAAAACCTAGGTATAATCGAAATTCATAGGATTAGAATACATACCTTTGTGTTATAATCGTACATAACACTTCAGAATCCTTAAACCAGCCTCAGAATGCTAGCATAAAAAGTATGGCTGCCTCTAATAACTCACACTGTAACGTCGTGATTTTTACTCCAATTTAAAAAAAAAAAACTAAAACACTTTTTTAACAGAATACGTTAGCGGAAGACTAGGTTATTTAAAATTCATGCTTTAACCAAACCACACATTACCATCTATCAAAAAACAACCCAATTAAAATTGTTTAAGTTTATGACAACCGTTATTGAACAATAAGTAAAAACCAAACCATGTCCAAGTGGCATCGTCTAAATAAAAACATACTAACCAAAGATAATGTCCCCAACCTCACTAATCCAAGCTCCTAAGCTACCTGTACCAAGCAAAAGGCACAAAATACAAGAAACAAGTGTCAGCCCCTACTGAGTGATTTAATAAAAGTTGCATATAGTCGTAGAGAAAGCATATATTCCCAAATGGGTAAAAAATTCACTTTATGACATAAGATTAAGCAACAATACTCTTTACTCACATATACAACACATATGACAACAAATTCAGCGCATACCACCAAATCATATCGTATCACCAAAAGCAATATATATCACCGAAAGCATCACATATCACCAAACCATAACATATCACCAAAAGCATTGCATATCACCAAAAGCACATCACCAAATGTATGTCACCAAAAACATATCACTAAAAGTATGTCACCAAAGGCATATCACCAAAAGAGTATCACCAAAATTATGTCACCAAAAGCATATCACCAAAAGTATGTCACCAAAAACATATCACCAAAAGTATATCACTAAAAGCAACATATATCACCAAAAGCGTCCTATGTTAGGCATGAGTCTCTATGCACATCCTATCCCAGGGGAACTACCCAGTTCACTACTCGTGTACCCACATTGTTGAATGCTCTAAGTGGCTCATGATTTCCACCCAAAATACCACCACGTACACACCATTTACTACTACGACTATGCAGAACACATGTGTTCTACGATGTCATTCAGGATATGGTACCAACGGTGTCATACATCCATAACACCTCCCGATCCAACATGTTGTTTGTACTTGTCCTCCTCAGTAGGACCATACCACTCCAGTCCATGAACACTGTATTGACAGTGTACATGTACTATGTGTCGTAGGATCTTCTAGATAGACCGGGTGACTAACACGAAAATGGCTTAAGCTCTTGCTTATAAGTCATATTTCAACCTATTATGTCATCAAAGGTATCCAGATAGTGTTTAAGGCAAGTGTCATAAACTACCCACCCACCAGGCAACCCCCCACCCCCGGTAAAATTCAACAAATCATCATATTAAGCATGCAATTACATACAATAAATTATTATCATCATATTCACCAAATCATCAACAATTCACGAAAGCATACCAACTAACAATATTTCAATCAAATCCATGCTACCATACCATAAACATCATAATCATCATAATGGAGTCAAATATCAATTTAGACCCTAAGTATGGAAAATAAAAACAAGCATATCAAATTAACACATTATATTCAAATACAAAAAAATGCCTAATTCAGAAATAAACTGAATCCATGATCCGTATATGAAATGTATTGTTCGACTTATGCACATTTAGTAAGTAAAACTACTAACTCGTCTTAGCCTTGACGAATCCTTTATTCACTTCAACTTTTGAGCTCCTTTGAAGTTGTCATGACCTCACTTAATCACATATACCATCAAGTTATTCAGTGCATTCAAAGTCTACAAGTTTATCTTATCATATTTTAGTTTTATATTTTTTTTTTATAATTCCAGCCATGACCATTGTTCAGTGTTTCGATCATAAAACAAAATCTACAACTCCAAACGGAATGATTCAGGACTTTCTGGAAACTAGACTTGATTTTCTACAACTTTGTTCTTCTGGTGATTTTATCTAAAACGGACCAAATTGGCATATACAGGCCTCACAAGATAGATCAACATTGTTGTGCAGATTTCTAACTTTTACCAAAAATCACCATATGCTTTGAGACTTTAGACAAAGGATTAAAGCCGCTAAATTTTAAACACAATAAGATTGAAATAAGTTATTAAGACATCAAATGAGTGTTTAACGAAAATACCAAAGAGATAACCAAAACATGATTGAAAATAGGATGAAATAATCGCACCAAACACATAACTCTACAAACCAAGACTTCATTAGATTCCAATTAAAGACACATACTGGGATGACTCTTGAGTGAACATTAGAAATGAATTATGTGACATATAAATATGTTATTTCGGCCTTTGATTTTGGTTTTAGGGAATAAATTCAAGATGAAACAACCAACATTGCATGAGCTTACAAACTAGATGTTGGGTACATCTTTTCGCTAACAACAACCACATAACAAACCACACATTAAGAAACCTAGGGATTATCTTTAGAACCTTATGAAGGGTACAAAATATGGTATTTATGAAGAAAGTTACACACTTGAAATAATAAGACTTGGAGAGAAAGAGAACAAGACTAATCGCACCAACAACAAGCAATTAAATTTCGTGACTTTCATCTCAATAGTAGCAATTGCAACAAGAAAACATGAGGAGGAAGACTCAAGAACTAATCAAGAATTATAGATAAATTTCCATCCACTTAACAAGGTTTAAGGGCTCTCGTGCTTGGTTATATATGGCTGGGAAAAGAGGGTAACATTTAAGGCTAAGCTTGAATGATTAATTGGTCAATTAACTATACATACATTCATAAATTTCAACACCTTGAAATATTCCCTAAACACAACATGTGAGGGTATGTTTAAGCATTATATTGACAGCAAAACATTTCATGACCTCATTCCTAAGGATTGGAATTCGGCCACACTGCAACCACTATGCCATGGTGGTGTTGTGGTACACCTATGGCGGTGATAAGGGCTGTCAAGGGTGGCTTGATGATTTATTAGATCGATAGGAATGGATTAGGAGTAGGATTTAGCTTACCTGATGAAGAGATACACAAAACTAAAAATCTCGAGTCTCTACGTATTCTCCCCTTCGACCTACTTAAGGATAAAAGAAGACTCACCTCACAGATAAAGGAAAAGCTGAACTGACACGCTGCTCCGAAACCCACACTACTGATCACCTTTACAATTAAAAACCACCAAAACTCAGACTACCATTTAAATACCTAAAATTCCCCTAGGTCAAACCCTAGTCAAAACCATGACAAAGTCAATCGGGTTGACTCAGGGAGTACGCGGGGCGTACCTCGCAGTTGACCGAAGAACGGGGCGCTGACCTCGTACGCTCAGCGTACCCTTCGGTATGCCTTGCGTACGAGGTTGCTTGCCAAACTCTTAACTAAGTGCTTAATCCCTTACTGTGACAACTAGAAAATTTTGAGGCAAACAAAGTCTAAGAGGTCTTGTATATAAGTGTACCCATAACGTATGTGTATGTAACCTAGTTGCAATAAAACTTTAAAAGGCAAAAAGGGGACATTATTTGTATAAGTGTATATATATATATATATATATATATATATATATATATATATATATATATATATATTTATGTATACGTTCAAAATCATGTGGGTATTAAACACTTAAAGGTCAAACAAGTCAAATAATGGATACAAATCATGAAATTAAAAACTTTACTATATAACTTATGGCCTTGTACCCCACCCACCTTGGGATTTCGGTTGTGAGGAGGCCGAAATCTCATCCTAGAACCCCTACTAAGGCCGAAATCACAAGCTAGGTAGAAGCTGTGGATGAGTCAAAACCGAAAACACCATGGGGAAAGGCTTATGACCGAAATCTCTTAATCAAAGTCAAGCCTAGGACCGAAATCACATGTGATTTCGGTCATAATAGGGAGCTTTCGGGTGTTTTCGGTGGTAACAAGGGAAAGTGGATTTTGACTTTATGACTTGACGTAATCTCCCATTTCCCATGCAAATGTTAACCACCAGTATCCCAAGCATTACATAACAGTCACCCAAGTAAACATCAAATCATCTTACTCCTTATCTTAAGGACGAACCCCTTTACACAAACCCCACCATTCCTCCATTTTACTTCCAGTTAACTTCCCTTCTCTCTCAAGGATTCATTTCCAAGTTTTAAAGGATTATAGGCTCCAAGATCATCCTTAGATTTTTGTAAGTATTTTCGAGATTTCCTAGTGATTCTATACATTTTTATGTTGGTTTCACTCTATTTACACACATTAAAATGTGTTAAAACCTTTAGGATAACATTATTCTCAAGGAAGTTTCATCAAACTCATTCAAGAGTGTAAGCTTGGAATCTTCAAAACAACCCACAAATCCACTCAAGGTGAGTTCATACCCCCACTTTTTGGAGATTTTCATGTTTTAGGGGGGGGGGGGGAATACAAGTCAAAATTGGTTTATTATACAAATACTTGCTTATTTTATCTTTATGTTGAGATATAAGCCAATGTATGCACAAGATATCATTATCACTAGCCTTTGTACAAATATTTTTGATATATTTGTTTTGAAATGCAAAACTACAAGAACGAAACATACTTTATGTTAAAAAGATCATAATATAAAATTATGGTTTGTAAAACTACATGATTTTTTGAAAGCCTTTTTACCAAAATATAGCTTTTCTAGAAAAAGGAGTACCTTCTAGTTATTTCACTATTTCGTGGGTTACAACCCAAAAATATGAAGTTTGATCTTACACTGAAACTAAACCAGATAATTTCTATGTATTTATATAACTTGTTATATAAATGATCCAGACAAACAAACATGATAAAATATAATTGGTATAGTTTAGGAGTCACAAAACTACACTATCATTTCAGAAGAGACTGATAAATATTTAAAGGTATAATTATTACATTTACAAGTAAAAGGAGTTTTCAGTTCACGTAAATCGATTGATATTGGTTGTGAGACATTAGGAATGGTCATGGTGGGTGACGAATCTAAAACTTCCCAACCCTAAATACCAAGAAACCCTAGAATCAAACATAAAGATTAAAATACTATAGGAGTATTTTAGAATACTACAGAGTCATACACTTAAAATTTTCATGTCTTTTTTATATCTCTATTCTTGCACAATCATCATGGCAGGTTTTCATATGCCCGGAAACCCCTATTTCCCCAACCAGGGGAATGATGGGTGGATTGAAGAGGATCCTAAGGAGCTACTAGAAGAAGAACCCGAAGAGGATCCTGAAGAGGATACAGAGGTGGAGGAAGAAAAAGAAGAGGAAGAGGAGGACTCGGACGTAAAGTCCGAGGTCATAAATCCTCCTTACGTCGCCAGGGTTCCTGCACACCGCTTGGGCTATAACAGACCCACGCTTCGCTGGGCGGAAGACTTAGAGAGGTGGAGCAGGCAACAGCACCAGCGCTCTCCATTCGGCGTGCAGTGAGGTTTCTATAACCTCATTCATGTGGGACCAGCAAACAGGGCCCTCCCTGTTGTGGTTCAATGCATCTCAAACCTCGGAGACCAGACTAGAGCAGCAGTGAACCAGATTGTGGAGCTAAGGGCTGCTACTGAGGCCGCCAACGCCCGAGACCGATGGATGGAGAGGGATTACCCCCGCACATGTAACCTCATTGACAGTATCTACGAGGACCTTACCACCGCCCAAGCGGAAGTGCGAGAGTATCAGGAGAGGCACACGACTCTCGAGGAAAGAGTGATGGCGGCTGAGCTTCACATAGCAGAGTTACAGGGCGCCTCGCCTTCATGCTCTGGCCCTCAAGAGACTACCCGCCGTGAGTAGGGCATGTACTACTCATATCTTGTTTTTATTTACAAGTAGGCGTTATTGTTACTTTCTCATGTAGACCTTCTTGAAGGTCAAATTTTCAAAAACTATGTACTAGTACCATAATATTAATGGAATAGGTATGATTATTATATCATTGGATGTTGTTATTTGTTATGCAATTTGCTTACTTATTGTGGTAAATTTTCATTGTGAATTGCTTGCAAATTTCAAAAACAACTAGACTTGATACATATACAAAACAAGGCATTTCATTATGGAAATGCCTGATTCATAAATTTCTTGAAAACTTATCGTCATTTCCACGTTAAAACTTTATGGCAGAAGTATGCAAACAAGGAAGTCAAACAGGCGCAAGAACAACACACAAACTCCCAACACATCAGCACCACCAACGCCACCACCTCCGCAAATGGATTTTACGGTGTTCCAGGCTGCCGTAGCAGCTACTGTGGCTGCCGTTGTGGCCCAAATCAGCAGTAACAACAACGGAAACGGAAATGACAGCGGGAACGAGACTGGCAATTCCAATCATGATGACAACCAGGGGCACCAACGGGTGTGCTCCTACAAGGATTTCATAAACTGCAAGCCCCGAACCTACTATGGTGATTGTGGAGTTGTTACTCTAACAAGATGGTTTGAAAAGACTGAGTCTATCTTCGAGATTTACGCATGTCCTAACGAGTTCAAGGTCAAACACGCCACATGTACATTCGCGGATTCAGCCTTGACATGGTGGAACATCCACGTTAAAAATTTGACTCTAGCTGTTGACAATGCCATGAGTTCGGATGACTTGAAGGTGATGATGCTCACTGAATATTGCCCATGAAGCGAGATGCAAAAGCTAGAACAAGAGCTATGGGAACACTTCATTAAGCGCTCCGACATTGCCACCTACACTTCCCGATTCAACGAACTGGCAACTCTATGCCCGGGAATGGTCACCCCAGAGGCCAAAAAGGTGGAACGGTACATTTGGGGGCTATCCCCTCAGATCCAAGTGATGGTCATATCTACCAACCCGAGCACCCTCGACAGTGCTAAGCGATTTGCGCAAACTCTTGTCGATCGAAGAGTTCGTCAATGCATCATAACCCCACGCCCGAGTAGCCAAAGGGAGGTGACAAAAAGAGGAAGTTTTGGAACAAAAAGAAAAGCCAACCCGCTCAACACTCGGCCAAGAAACAACAAACTGTGGCTGTTCATGCTATCACCACCCCTACTGCCCCTGCACTAGCCAAGCAATATGTTGGATCTCTTCCAAAGTGCGACAAGCGCAATTTCCACCACCATGGTGCCTGCCAAGATAGACAATGTACCAACTGCAACAAGAAGGGACACACCGCTCATTACTGCAGAGCACCGGCACAACAAACCACATAGGCCGTAAATGCTGGGGTGAGCCGAGCCTGCTACGGTTGCAGTGAAACCGAGCACTTCAAGAGGGATTGCCCGAAGGCACAAAACAGGAATGGTGGAGGTCTGGGAAGGGTTCTAACAATGGGTCATGAAGAGGCGGTGAGGGATCCCACCGTGGTTACTGGTACGTTCCTCCTAAACAACTCATATGCATGCATACTATTTGATAGTGGTGCGGAGAAAAGATTCGTGAGCCACTAATTTAAACTCTTACTCCAACAGAAACCCCAAACACTAAAAGAAACATTCACCATAGAAATGGCCAATGGAAAGACAGAAAGCACTAAAGATATATTCGTAGGGTGTACACTAACTCTAAACAACCATTCTTTCCAAATCGATCTGATGACGGTCACAATAAGTAGTTTCGATGTCATCATCGGCATGGATTGGTTGAGCCCTCACCATGCCGATATTCTATGTTACGAAAAGGCCGTTCGCCTTAACCTACCAAACAACGAAACTATCGTCATTTATGGCAACAAACCCGGTGCAAATCTACAAATCATCTCGTGCATCAAGGCCCAGAAATATCTGCGTAAAGAATACCACGCCTTCTTAGCCCATGTCGTCGATAAGAAACAAGAAGTGAAAGATATCAAAGATATTCCCGAGGTCTGCAACTTTCCTGATGTATTCCCAGAATACCTTCCGGGAATCCCACCTGTACGCCAAGTTGAATTCAGAATCAACTTAATTCCTGGAGCCACCCCCGTAGCCAAGTCCCCATACCGCTTAGCACTGGCTGAAATGCAGGAACTATCCAGCCAATTGAACGAACTGTTGAGCAAGGGATTCATCCGACCGAGCTTCTCACCTTGGGGAGAAACGGTTTTGTTCGTGAAAAAGAAAGATGGATCTTTCCGCATGTGCATAGACTACCGAGAACCGAACAAGCTCACTATCAAGAACCGTTATCCCCTACCTCAAATCGGCGACTTATTTGATCAACTACAAGGCTCAAGCTACTTATCAAAGATTGATCTAAGGTCGCAATATCATCAACTGCGGATTCAGAAGTAGGATATTCCAAAAACGGCATTCAGAACTCGCTACGGCCACTACGAGTTTGTAGTGATGCCCTTCGGTCTCACTAATGTGCCAACAGTGTTCATGGACTTAATGAACCATGTGTGCCGGCCTTATCTTGATAAGTTCGTGATAGTATTCATCGATGACATACTGATCTACTTACGATGCAAGGAGGAACATAGCCATCACCTACGACAGGTATTGGAGATGTTAAGGGCAGAAAAGCTATACGCAAAGTTGTTGGATTAGGTGTCTAAGCCCATAACTATAATTGGTATGCACTTGACCCGAGAGTAGCATGGTCCATTTGGGTTGCCTTCACCTGGACAATTTTATAGGATGGACTTTTGAGAATAAGGTCATTTATGATTTATTAATATATTATAAGTTCTAATATATTAATATGGAATCATATGATTTAATTAGTATTGATCAAGAATTAATTTGTAATTAATTTAGTGATCAAAAGAGACTAATTAAATTAAAGGGAACTAAATGTGTAAATTAGTTATATATATGTTGTGGGCTTATGATACATGATGGACTAAGTTTATGGAAGAATCCATAAGGACTTAGCCCAGTTGAATCTGATGGGTTTTGAGCATTCTAACACTTCCTAAGTGTACATGCAACCCTAATAACCTTGAATCTATGTTTTCACTATATACATGCAAATTTCTTTTTCAAGGTTATTTCCTAACTAGCATGGTATGGGGATTACATAAAAAAAAACTAGTAGAAATACATACCTTGTTGTTGCTTGGATTCCTTCAAGACTTTGTGAGCCTAGCACCCCAAATGTTGTGCCTCAAATGCTTCACACAACACCACAAGACTTGGAATAACTTGAGAGAATGTCACTTAGCCTCAAAATCGGTTATGCCCTCTCTAGTAACACTAGGTCCACTAGGTCCTCATTTTGCTAGCCATAGGGTTCCTTTTATAGTGTTGTCACAATTAGGGTTTACACATGAATGCCCTTAATTGTCATGACTCTTGATTTCCCATGACCCATGGATTTGTAACTCCCATGGACTATCCATGGAGCTCCATATGGTTATAACCAAACCCATAAACCATGGATCATTAATCCACCATAAAAGAATTGATGATTGTCATAATCAACCCTATATATTTAATTAGTCTCACTTTGATCACCAAATTAATACTAGATTAATACTTGATCAATACTAATTAAATAATACTATTATTAATATATTAGAACTTATAATATATTAATAATCATAAGTGTCTTATTCTCTCATTTAGTCTATCCAAGTATTGCAATGCCATGCAACCCAAATGGACCATGCCGGGTCGGGTCAAGTACATACCAAATAAAGTTATGGACTTAGACACTATATCCAACAGTCTCCCACTTGGATAAGTCTAATAACTATATTTGCAAATATGACTTCAAAATCCGACTAGCAATCGTAGCTCTTTCAAAGTCTCTCGGAACTGAGATGATGATGATACGCCATTTAAGATAAGTGATCATATAATCCTCTGTTCTCATGATATCAGCCGGACAAACACATGGAACATGGTCTTACTTATTGTCCAGCATTTGTTTCTCGATCTCTGATTTGTTTCGACATAGAACTAAATTGAACACATCAATTAGGTTCTGACCGGGCCCGGTACATAGGTCAAAACCAAATCATCGAGGGGCCCAGATATCGCTTCTATTTCTAGAAGGAACAGATAAACTTCGACTGATATGCTTGTACTAAATACTTGTTGAATTATTCACAAAGGCACGTTTTATGACATCGAGTTACCAATGCGTTTTCGTGCAATCAATGAATAACCAACTCATAGTCAACAACTCATATCTCTAGGTTTGAAGATTTATATGATATTACCGTCTCACGATCACTCGAGATAAATTCCATGAAGTGATGCAAGTGAGCGTGGATTGGATCCAATACTCAGCCCTTATGAGTACTCATGAATGTTGTAGCAACCATTGCATTGTCCAAAGCACTTTTAGACAAATCATACAAGCCAAATTCATGACAGTCTTAAATCAATACTTACTTCCAAAGTTTGACTGACTGTGGATGGTTTGAATAATAACATAATTATTCTGGAAGTAAAAACATGCAAAATTGAAACATAGTAAACAATCAACACAAGATAGTAACACCTTACTCATAAATAAATAACAACTTTTATTTATCATCAAATGTCAATTACATTTTACAAGTTTCAGGAATCTAATTATTGAAACTAATATCATCCTTCAGCCCAATGCGCCTCGCATGATGTAAATGCTTAACCCTGCTCAGTCCCTTCGTGAGGGGATCTGTCGGGTTCTCATCTGATGATACCCTATTAGCCACGAGGAGTCCTTCTTCTATTCGATGTCTGATGAAATGGTATTTTCTGTCAATGTGCCTAGATCTCCCGTGATCTCTTGGTTCCTTAGCCAAAGCAACCGCACTTTCGTTGTCACAGAAAATTTCCATTGGCTCCTTTATAGCTGGTACAACTCCAAGGTCTCCAATGAAGTTCTTTAGCCATATCGCCTCCTTAGCTGCTTCACTTGCTGCTATGTACTATGATTCACAAGTAGAATCAGCTATTGTCTCCTGCTTGGAACTTTTCCAAGTAATTGCCCCTCCATTTAGGATAAAGACCCAGCCTGACTGAGAGCGGAAATTATCCGTATCAGTCTGGAAGCTAGCATCGCTATATCCTTCCACTCTCAAGTCATCACTGCCTCCGAGGGTAAGGACCCAATCCTTAGTCCTCCGCAGATACTTGAGAATGTTCTTTACCGCTGTCCAGTGTGCCTTGCCAGGATTCCCTTGATATCTACTGACCATGCTCAAAGCAAAGGCCACATCAGGGCGAGTACAAGTCATAGCATACATGATCGAGCCCACAGCGGAAGCATATGGTATATGACTCATTTCAGCTATCTCAGCTTCTGTACTCGGACTCTGAGTCTTACTCAGCTTGGCATTACTCTGGATTGGTAATTCTCCTTTCTTGGAATCTTGCATACTGAACCTCTTCAGTACCTTATCCACATAAGTACTTTGACTAAGTCCAATTAGTCTCTTACTCCTATCTCTCAATATCCTTATCCCTAGGATATAGGCAGCTTCCCCAAGGTCCTTCATAGCGAAACACTTCCCAAGCCAGGACTTAACCTCCTGCAAGGTTGGGACGTCGTTTCCTATGAGAAGTATGTCATCCATATACAACACCAAGAAGCTAACTATGCTCCCACTAGCCCTGACATACACACAAGACTCATCCTCACTCCTAGAAAAGCCAAACTCTTTGACTTTCTCATCAAAGCAAAGATTCCATCTGCGAGATGCTTGTTTCAATCCATAAATGGATTTATCAAGCTTACACACTCTATTAGGGTATCTTGTATCGACAAAACCCTTTGGTTGAGCCATGTAAACATCCTCAGCCAACTTTCCATTAAGGAAAGCGGTTTTGACATCCATTTGCCATATTTCATAATCATGAAATGTAGCTATGGCTAACAATACTCTAATAGACTTAATCTTAGCTACTGGTGAGAAGGTCTCATCATAGTCAACTCCCGGAGTTTGAGTAAAGCCCTTCGCAACCAGTCGCGCTTTATAAGTGTGTACCTTCCCATCCATGTCGGTCTTCTTCTTGAAGATCCATTTGCACCCAACTGTCTTACGACCTGGTACATTGTCAACAGAGTTCCAAACTTTATTGTCATACATGGACTGAATCTCGCTGTCCATAGCCTCCTTCCATTTAGCAGACTCAGGGCCTGCCATGGCTTCCCTGTAGTTATTAGGTTCATCCAAATCTATTAGTGTACTATCACTAATAAATGTATCACCTTCAGTGGTGATGTGATAACCATAATAAAAATCAGGTGTGTTCCTCACCCTAGTGGAACGTCTTGGAGGTACAGACTCATCTATCGGATCAACAGGAGTTTCCTCCTCAGTTTGGTCGATAGCATTTGAGGTTCCTTCACCACTTGACTCTTGAAGCTCTTCAAGGTCAATTTGCCTCCCACTGTCCCCTTGGCTTATGAATTCTCTCTCACGAAAGACTTCTCTTCTTGCTACAAAGACCACATTATCACTGGGTCTGTAGAAGAGGTAACCAAAGGATCTCTGTGGGTAGCCGATGAAAATACACCTCTCACTTCGAGGTTCAAGCTTATCATGAGTCTCACGCCTCACGAAAGCTTCACAACCCCAAATCTTGATGTGGTCCAAATTGGGAACTTTCCCAGTCCACATCTCGTGAGGTGTTTTGGCAACCTTTTTAGTAGGGACTAGATTAAGGATATGGGCGGCAGTCTCTAAGGCATACCCCCAGAAAGAGATTGGTAACGAAGCTCGACTCATCATGGAACGAACCATATCCAACAAGGTTCGATTGCGCCTCTCAGCCACACCATTCAACTGTGGTGTCCTGGGAGGTGTCAATTGTGAGACAATCCCACATTCCTTAAGATAGTCAAGGAACTCAATGCTAAGATACTCTCCTCCTCGATCGGATCGGAGCATCTTGATGTTCCTGCCCAATTGATTCTCCAGTTCCTGCTTAAACTCTTTGAACTTTTCAAAGGTTTCTGACTTATGCTTGATTAAGTAAATATATCCATATCTACTGTAATCATCAGTAAAAGTCACATAATAGCGATTAGCATCCCTTGTAGCAACTCTGAAGGGCCCACACACATCCGTGTGTACAAGGTCCAACAAACCTTCACCCCTATCACAAGTACCTGTGAAGGGTGACTTTGTCATTTTTCCAAGTAAACAAGACTCGCAACTATCATCTGACTTGAGGTCAAATGATTCCAAGACTCCAGCCTTTTGGAGTTGGCCTATGCGCTTCTTGTTAACATGTCGAAGACGACAATGCCACAAGGATGCTTTATCCAAGCTATCTGAAGAATCAATATACAACACATTATTTCCTAGATTGTCTACAACATTCACAGCTTCATATACACCATCACAAGGTAATGCTTTAAAGTAAAGTGCATCATTGTAATAAACATTAATAGCACCATTTTTATTATCAAATGAAAATGAAAAACCTTGTTTGTACAAGCCATGAAAAGAAATAATATTTCTCGCCATTTCGGGCGAGTAACAACACTTATTCAAATCTAACATTAAACCATTATTAAGCAATAAAGAATAAACTCCTATCTTGGTAACAAGTGATGCTTTCCTGTTGCCCATGACTAAGTTTATCTTCCCGTGCTCCACTTGCTCACTTCTTCTTAGTGCCTGCAAATCAGTACAGATGTGAATACCACAACCTGTATCAAGCACCCAAGAATTAGCATTAGATGAGTTATTAGACAATATTGTGTAAATACCTGCATGGGTGGGTTTAACCTTCCCATCCTTTAGATCTTGCAGATATTTGGGGCAGCTTTACTTGAAGTGTCCCTTATCCTGGCAATAGAAGCACTGTGCTTCCTTTGGGTTTGAAGAAGGAGTAATGGGACCTTTCTTTGTCCCACTTGAAGAGGAACCATCAAGAGTCTTACCCTTGGTACCCTTCGAAGGGCTTTTCCTCTTCTTACCCTTTCCCTGCCCAATAGCCAGAACAGGGGCTGTTGAAGGAGTAGAAGTAGCAACCGCTTTACCCTTAAGGCCATTTTCAGTTGTCCTTAAGAGTCCTTGAAGTTTGCTAAGTGTGACTTCCTCCTTGTTCATATGATAAGTCATACGAAACTGATCATAACTTGGAGGTAAGGAATGGAGAATGATGTCAATCGCCATTTCCTCAGGAAAGTCAACATTTAGCTTCAGCAACCGGTCAACGAACCTTTGCATCTTCTGCAAGTGACCGGTGATGGGTTCACCATCCTTCATCCTTGCGGTTATCAAGGAGGAGATGATTTCATACCTCTCCTGACGCGCGCTCTGATGGTACCTTTCCATCAGATCCAGGTGCATCTCATAGGGGTAGAAATCTTCATAGGATTTTAGAAGTTCAGGAGTCATGGTGGCCATCATGATGCATGCTACTTTAGTAGCATCCTTTTCATGTGCAATAAACTCCGCAAACTCTTCAGGAGTAGCAGCGGCTTCATTCACAACCTTAAGCTCCCTATCGAGGACATATTCTTTGTCCTCATAGCGGGTAATCATTCTGATGTTTCTGATCCACTCATTGAAATTGGATCCATCAAAGATGACCTTACCACACAAGTTCATAAGGGAAAAGGAGCCTGTTGGGTTTGAGCCAGAAGCATTGTTGGAAGACATCTGAAAGGAAAGAAAGACAAGTTTCATTAGATTAGGAATCCTTAATAATTCATCAAATGAAATATTAAGGCTAGGATCCAACAAACTATTTATAGTTGGAATAGGGATGCCGTAATCCATACTATAAAATATTTGAAGGTAGGTAAATGACGATTTACCAATTTCCACCATAAGAACGAAATATTTTATTATTAGGTTTTATTGGTTTTGAAACTCCTAGATCTTTTGAGATACATTGAACTTTTCAATGGCATGTTTGAATCTCGATTGTGCCCTCTCAAGTTTGTGACTGGGATGCCGAGGATCACAAACAAGGTGTGAATAACCATACAAATTGACTTGGTACCCTCAACAATATTATCTAATCGATGTGCCGGTTAACCACACACGCTCCACCGATCTATAATAAGGTCAAGTTACCCTTTGCCACTCTTACTAGTCCATGTTAGTGTGCCGGTTAACCACACACGCTCCACTAACGACTTGGTAAGGTACAAAGTGTAATTTTATGGGCTAGCACCAATTTCACATTTTCCTAAAGTAACTAAGATTGGGAATTTATAATGTATAGTTACTTTATAATTCATTATACTTTTAACAAGTATTTAAAGTCGTATCCTACCCGTTCGGCTAACGACCCTCCACCGATCAAGGAAGCGGTGGGTGAGAGTGGACACCCATTAAGTCACCATTTTATAGGCAACAACCTTATACCCCCCTTATAGACCGGCTTCGTGAATGAGGCCTACTAACGGTAAGAATGACATATTCTTATACATATCTATATAATAAAATTATAATAATAGTATAAGTGTTGATTTTTTAAACTTTTTAAAAATCTAAGGTTTAATTTGGAATTAAAGTATTAAAGTGTAAGACTTTTCAAATTCCAAAACTTGAGGGCAAGATTTGAAACTATTCCAAGTCTCTTCAATTTGTAACTTATGAGTTTTAATGGTTCATAAAAATGAAGACTCTTCATTTTATGAAACCTCTTTAGTTCTTTAATCATAATTAAAAGAAGTGACTTTTGGTTATCCATAACTTGAGGACAAGTTATGGACACCATCATAGCCATTAAGATCATGAATTAAACACACATGGTGGTTACACATAATTCCTATGATCTTCTAAAAACTCATAAGAACACAAATTCTTGTCAAGCAATTTCAAGAAATCATATAACTATATACAATACTTGAAAATTGATAAAAGCCATGTAAAATGGGTTAACATAATCATTATTATTTTGAAAAACAGATTTTACAAGTCCAAAACAGATTGGGATAATGATCTTAGTCCATTTCCAGCAACCAAACTCGAAAAAACTGCCCAACACGCTCCTACTCGCCGAGTGTATTATTCTACTCGGCGAGTAGAATGAATTTGTTCATGGACTCGGCGAGTCCTCCCCATGGACTAGGTGAGTTCAGTCGTCAGAGTGCAGAATTTTCGATTTTTAAGCAGTTTTGCATCAAGTATACAGAAAACAATCCTAGGCTCTGATACCACTGATGGGTTTTGAGCATTCTAACACTTCCTAAGTGTACATGCAACCCTAATAACCTTGAATCTATGTTTTCACTATATACATGCAAATTTCTTTTTCAAGGTTATTTCCTAACTAGCATGGCATGGGGATTACATAAAACATAAAAACTAGTAGAAATACATACCTTGTTGTTGCTTGGATTCCTTCAAGACTTTGTGAGCCTAGCGCCCCAAATGTTGTGCCTCAAATGCTTCACACAACACCACAAGACTTGGAATAACTTGAGAGAATGTCACTTAGCCTCAAAATCGGTTATGCCCTCTCTAGTAACACTAGGTCCACTAGGTCCTCATTTTGCTAGCCATAGGGTTCCTTTTATAGTGTTGTCACAATTAGGGTTTACACATGAATGCCCTTAATTGTCATGACTCTTGATTTCCCATGACCCATGGATTTGTAACTCCCATGGACTATCCATGGAGCTCCATATGGTTATAACCAAACCCATAAACCATGGATCATTAATCCACCATAAAAGAATTGATGATTGTCATAATCAACCCTATATATTTAATTAGTCTCACTTTGATCACCAAATTAATACTAGATTAATACTTGATCAATACTAATTAAATAATACTATTATTAATATATTAGAACTTATAATATATTAATAATCATAAGTGCCTTATTCTCTCATTTAGTCTATCCAAGTATTGCAATGCCATGCAACCCAAATGGACCATGCCGGGTCGGGTCAAGTACATACCAAATAAAGTTATGGACTTAGACACTATATCCAACAGAATCATGGATCATGGATAATAAGCCCAAGAGTATGGATTATGGTTTACCCATGACTCTTGGATTCCTAACATATATATAGAGCACCCCTTTAACCAAAATCACACACAAGAGTGATATTGCATGAGTATGGACGATTTGTGGTGGCTAACCTCTCTCTTATTTGTCTTCCAATTGTTCATGGTGTTTGTGAACCATTTGAGGTGCAACACTTGAGGCACTAAGTTCTTAAAGGCCAATGTCTACAAGCTATAACAAAGAGGTAATCTTCTAACTTGTCTTTTATGATTTATATGTCAATTTTATGCTAGTTGTAGGCTTAATGCTTTGGAAACAATATTACATGTATAATTAGAGAAAACATAGATCCAAGACATTTAGGGTTGTATGTACACCAAAGGATGTTGTAGTATACCAAAACCCAACAGTGGTATCAGAGCCATGAGTTTTTTTCTGTTATATTGATGCAAATGTTTGATTTTCATAGTTGAAAAAAAAAAGAAAAAAAAACATGAAGTTTGTCAAATTTTAAGATAATTACTTGATTTTATGAAAAACTAATTATTTATAAAATTTGAGTCATTTTACTACAAGAGTTGAATTAGGTCAATTTATTAAAAGATAGAATGATATGATTATTTTATTTGTTTTAAAAGTTTGATCTAAATGTTTTTAAGGAGTTACAAATTTTGTCATAAAATTTTGGAACTCAAAAGTCTTTTTTAAAAGTTATGAGCTTAAGAGTTTTGAAACTTCCATAAGTTATGGATGTGAAAAGTCTCATTTATTAACTCTTTAAGTTATGAATTCCAAGAGTCTTAAAAGGTTACAAAATTTGTTATAAATGGATTTGAAGAGTTTCATAACTTGCCCTCAAGTTATGGAACTTGGAAGGTCTCTTTTATGGAATTCTAAAAGTTTTCAAGAGTTACAAAACATGCCCTCAAGTTATGGAATTTGAAAACTTTTTTTTTGAGACATTGAATTCTAAAACTAAAGTTATTTGAAAAGTTTTCAAAAGTGTAACTCATGAGTTCATAACTTAATAATAAATTAAATAGTTTTATTTTTGTTTTAGCATCTTGATGTTTTGAATAATTCATATTACATCTTTATGGACTTTATTAATAGTTTATTAAAGTGTTTAATTAAAAGAGAATTAATAATTCCATAATGACATGGTTTAAGTTTAATTAAATTAAGAGTATAGTTTAATTAATGGATTAAACCACTTAGTATTTTAAAAGTTTAAAATACACCCTTATACTTTTATAATATTAAAAGTTTAATATATTATATGTATAAGTAAAAAGTCGGTCTTACTGTCAGTAGGCCTCATTCACGAAGCCAGTCTATAAGGGGGGTATAAGGTTACTGCCTATAAAACGGCGGTTTAATGGGTGTCCACTCTTACCCACCGCTTCCTTGACTGGTGGATGGTCGTTAGCCGAACGGGTAGGATAGGACATTAATTCTCATTAAAAGTATAATGAAAATACCAAGTAACTAAACACTTATAAATTCCTAATCTTAGTTACTTAGAAAAAAAATGTGAAAATGGTGCTAATCAATGAAATTACACCTTGCACCTCGTTAAGTCGTTAGTGGAGCGTGTGTGGTTAACCGACACACTAATCTGGGACTGAAAATGTTTGGAAAAGGGTAACTTGATGTTAATCATAGATCAATGGAGCGTGTGTGGTTAACCGGAAAATTGATTAGGTGATTTGTAACATTGGGTGTACCAAGCTAATTTGCATGGTTATTCACACCTTGTTTGTGATCCTCGACATCCCAGTCACAAACTTGAAGGGCACAATCGAGATTTGAACATGCCATTGAAAAGTTCAATGAATCTCAAAGGATCTAGGAATTTCAAATCCAATTAAAACTTAATAATCTATTTCGTTTTTCATGGTGGAAATTGGTAAATCGTCATTTACCTACCTTAAAATATTCTACAATTGGATTACGACATCCCTTTTCGCAATTATAGAATATTGTGTTGGGTCCTAGCCTTAATATTTCGTTTTGGGTGTTATATTAAGGACTTAAATCAACTAACTTGAATTTCTCCCTGATAGATGTCTAGTTCTGACAACTATGGTCTTCCTTCCCTTTTTTATTGGAAAAAGCTTTCTAATGAAGATGATATCCCACATGGCGATCAAGGCGAAAGATTAATCTCTTTGTCATGCATTAATGGGACTGGAAATCATATTTCACTTCCTCCACCTCCTCCAATTATTCTCCTAACCCACAAGTTCAAAGACTTGAAAAGTTTAAGGTCACTCAAGACCTATTGGCAAGCAAACACAAAGATGGAAGTCTGTATGTGCCAACATCTTGGAGATGAAGTTACATATTAACAGGCTGGGAGAGTTGGGTGTCGAAGTCTCAAGGAAGTTGGCTGTTGACTGGGTTCTTCAATCACTTCCTGAGTCATATAGCGGGTTCATGAAGGACTACTATATGACAGACCACGACATGACCCTTATCGATCTTACCTATTTGCTTGTTGCTGCTGAATCAGCAATGATTTGGTGCACTGGTAAAGCAAATTTGATTGGAAGGTCTACTCCCCAAGCTTCCATGGACATTGACAATGGAAACATTGGAAGTCCATAAAAGCTTTCTCTTCCCAATGGAAAGGGATCAGCCATAGTCAACCTGGTTGACCAAATGGTAAAGAGAAGGGCTAAATCTGAGATAGTCCCATGTACCATTCCCAAAGAGTCCATATGTTTTGTTGCCAAAATAAGGGACATTGGTTGCGAAGCTGCCGTATCTACCTAAAGGACCACAAGGATGGTAAAGTCGAAAAGTTTGACACTACTTCAGGAAAGTCCACTATCTAACTCTATTAAGTTCCTATTTGGAGATTCTTAATACATGATGTAATGTAATTAAATTTTGATGTTTTGTAGAATCGAAGAAATGAAAGGAAGCTTAAAGGAAGAGTAAGTTGATTCTGATCGTGAAGAGATGGATTTCGATCGCATGGTTCGATGATCAGAATTTTGAGCTGCTGCTTAAGAGTTATGATAGATTGCTTAGGAATAGATAACAACATAGTTTTCATATGTATTTGCATTGTAAGGATAAGTTTTCCGCAATTTTTATAAATTAAGAAAATCTTTGAAATTTATCTTATTTTAAGTTTCCTTACAATGGCATTTGTGAAAATTGTTGCTAATATGTTTCCATTGATAGCAATATTGGAAATGGATTTGATTCTTTCGTTTGTGGCAGTGTCAAAATTTACCAAATAAGGAAAGATTCTCATCACCCAAGTTTCAGTTTGGTAGAAACTTGGAATCATGGAAGTTGTATTGTGTGATGAATGAGAATTTTCATCTTTGGGAAATAAGACTAATTCCTTGTTCACATGTATATGTGAGTCAAGTGAAGGACTAGGGGATCGGGTACACTTGGTTGTGCGCTGGTCAGGTCCACCACAAAGAGCGATAAGACTATTCGTTATAATTTACTAAAGTTTAGTAAATATGGTTATGCTTACAAGTTTAAGTGTAATTCTGAAACATTGGAATAGTTTCAATGTTTGGTAGAACGAATGAGAAGAATCAAATTGGGCAAAAAGATAAAAGGTTCTCCAAATCTGAAAAAGATGGGAGAGTACTTTAGTATCATGTTTTATGATCATCTTAATAATTATGGAAAACCATATCACAATTGATCCTCTAAGGATATCTTAGTGCATTTGTATGGCTAATAAGAGGAATCGTGAATTGTTGAAATGGTTAAGTCAAGAAGATGAGTCATACTTCGTTCCAAAATCAGGTCTTAGGATCATACTCCAAGATTGTAACCTGTAACGCCCGCATATCCGGGCTAGTCAATTTAGAGACAATAAGCATCAAAAATGATTTTTTGATGGAGGATTATTTAGAAGGATTAATCTTTTTCAAGTGGTAGTATATGTTACAAGGGTTCCATACATATAAAGAACGCCGAAATCCGAGTTATAATGAAGAAGTTATGACCCGTCGAAGTTTTTCGGCAAAACCGGCACGGCACCGGGAGATGTAAATAGTGAATTTATGATAGAGGACTTTTTAACCTTAGTAATCTAAACAAAAGTTATAGTATACGTTAAACCGAGAGTGTCCATAAAAAGAACGCCCAAATCTGACTTCGTATGAGGAAGTTATGAACTTTCTAAAATTTGGCAAAGCAGTGCACGACCCGAACCTCGAATTTTAGTTCGAGCGGTTTTTGGCCTACGAGACCTGAATAAGAGTTGAAGATCTCATTAAAAGGAACTCAACGATAAAAAGACAGACGAAAACAGAGTCCGCATGAAGGAGTTAGGAATTCTTCGCGGTCATTTAACAGTCTAATCTCCTCCTACTGTTAAATTTAGATCGGTCGAGAATTAGCCGACGGAGTCTAAATGAAAATTGTAGATCTTATTTTTACCTACGCGTGGAATTAAAGAACGTTGAAAACAGAGCTAGTATGCGAAAGTTATGAATTTTTGAAAACTGACTAATTTCCACCCTGTGTGCGATGCCACGTGTCAGAACCAGGCTGTGCCTGGCTGTCTCTAGCGGGTCACGACGTGAATTTATGTTTCATGACGTGAAATGGCCTCCAGCCCCCTATAAATAGAGGTGCCGGGTGAAACCAATTCCTCACATCTCTCTCTAAAGCTTCTCTCTAGCTCCCCTTAAGCCCCCTAAAGTCTAGGTAAACCCCCTAGCACCCGAAGGAAGGGCCGAGGCTCCCGGAGTCCCGACAAAAAGAGCCTCTCGGCTCGGAAACGCTGCTCCAGCGAAGCCCGGTTTTCGATAAAACTCGCTGTTTTGTCCGAGGAAGATTGTTTTAAGAGTAACGAAGTGCTGACCGAGTACCGAGTCACCACCTTTCCAGGTGAGTGCATAGTTACTTTCATCTTACACATAGATATGAAGTATTTTATAAATTACGTTCTATGTGTGTATACTGTCTGAATACTTGCTGTCTATGCTGGATGAAACGTTTTATACATGTTCTAAATGATCTAAATTATATATGTATTTTATATCTACAAAATGTGTTGGGAAAAACATGGGTAGATTAGAGGTGAGATAAATGATGAGCGATGAAATATGAGAAAAATGATGAGTGATGAAAGATGGGATGAATGATGAGCGATGATATATGAGTGATGAAATATGGTGCGAAGCAATGACCTAAGTGATGAGCCAAAACGATGAGCCAAAACGATGAGCCAAAGCGATGAGCCAAAACGAGGAGCCAAAACGATGAGCCAAATGATGACCCAAGCGATGGCCACGTCATCTAGCAGAGTATGGATGACAACCACGGACTATTCTAGACAGTCTAGTGGAACACTAGCAGGTTCGCAACCTGTAGGTGTTGTGAACTATGTGTTCACCCGGTGTACTCTAAAAACCCCTTGACATGTATTGCGAGTGGACTCTCGAAAGCGATACTGTTAATAAACGAGATAAACCTTGGCGACTATGCTGACTTAGTGTCGATTCCTTAGGATACTCCTTAGAAATGAATGAATGAGGAATAGCTTAATCTTAGGGTAGATCCTTAAGAGTAAAGAATATAATGGGGATGGGTAATTGGGTTGATTGTGTGATGTTTAACATAATAATTATATTATTGTGGGTTGAAAACCCTATGTACTCACCAGGTTTCCCAACCTGACCCACTCAAGCTTATTTGTATCACATGTGTCGATATGAAGCTATTTTACACTGAGGGATTTAAAAGAGATGTAGATCACTAGTGTAAATGAATGAAAGTTCTGTTTATGCTTATGTTTCTGTATTGACGATGACATCCCAAATGTTTTAAAAATGAATAAAAATACATTTCTTCAGAAATGCTTTGATAACGTATTTATCATATTTTACTGGGAACAAATTCCGCAACATTTTTATTAAAAGAAGTACTCTGATTTCTGTAAAGCATAAACAAAATCGGTCTTTTCTGGCCGTGAAAATGGGGATGTCATAGTTGGTATCAGAGCATTAGTTTAAGCGAACTAGGAATATGGATTTATTTCTAGACTTAAACTTAGAATACTTAGTAATGATAGTGAGGAGTGTGTCTAATAAATTTAGGTAATACACCTGAATAGACACAAGCACTAGCTTATTTAGGGAAAAATGCTTAACATGATTTTATGTGCTAAATGATTTATGATATGCATTATATGATCGGATCTATGGTCTATTGCCGACCGGATCTGGAAACTTTATGTGTTCAGGTTTCTAAACGTTTAATAACGGTATTAGAACTGGCATATAACTTTTCGGAGAGATAAGGGGATTTATACGTCAATCATAGATAAAATCTTTCCTATCTTAATTCTCGTCATTACACACCGATCGTCTGATTTGGTGTATAGATCGAAATCGCAAGAACCTGAAGTGGAGTCGGGAACGCGACTGGAAATAGGAATCAACAACCCCCAGTGATTGAATAAATACCTGTTGTAGTAACCGCACCTGAGCCAATCACAATGGCCGGGGTACAAGCGATGCTCCAAATGTTGTTAGATCGTCAAATGGAAGAAACAAGGCGTTTACTTCAACAAAATCGAGAGGAACTTACGATGCCTATTGAACAGCCCACGCTGAATGATGGGCAGTCAGAAGGAGGGAACTACAGTGGGACGGTTGGTCAAGCCAAACCACCGATAGTTAGACGAAACAATCAGGATGGACGAAATGACGGACGTGGATGCAAGTACAAGGATTTCATGGCATCCAAACCCCCGAGTCTTTCTGGAAGCCCATCACCGGTGGAAGTTATGGACTGGATCTCCGAGATGGAGACAATGTTTGAGAGTTATGGGTGTAGCAACAAACAGAAGACCGCCCTTGCGGTCCCTGTGTTAAAGTCTGGAGTACTGAGCTGGTGGAAGCTACTAGTATACGTTAAACCCGTCGAAGTTTTTCGGCAAAACTGGCACGACACCGGGAGATATAAATAGTGAATTTACGATAGAGGACTTTTTAGCCTTAGTAATCTAACCAAAAGTTATAGTATACGTTAAACCGAGAGCGTCCATAAAAAGAACGCCCAAATCTGACTTCGTATGAGGAAGTTATTAATTTTCTAAGATTTGACATAGCAGTGCACGGCCCGAAACTCGAATTTTAGTTCGAGCGGTTTTTGGCCTACGCAACCTGAATGATAGTTGAAGATCTCATTAATAGGAACTCAACAAGAAAAAGACAGACGAAAACGGAGTCCGTATGAAGGAGTTAGGAATTCTTCGCGGTCATTTAATAGTCTAATCTCCTCCTACTGTTAAATATAAGATCGGTCGAGAATTAGCGGACGGAGTCTAAATTAAAGTTGTAGAACTTCGTTTTACCTACGCGTGGAAAAAAAGAACGTCGAAAACAGAGCTCGTATGCGAAAGTTATGAATTTTTGAAAATCGGCTGATTTCCACCCTGTGTGCGATGCCACGTGTCAACACCAGGCTGTGCCTGGCTGTCTCTAGCGGGTCACAACGTGAATTTATGTTTCACGATGTGAAATGGCCACCGGCCCCCTATAAATAGAGGTTTCGGGTGAAACCAATTCCTCACACCATCCCATTCTACTTTCTCTCTCTAAAACTTCTCTCTAGCTCCCCTTAAGCCCCCTAAAGTCTAGGTAAACCCCCTAGCACCCGAAGGAAGCCCCGAGTCTCCCGGAGTCCCGAGAAAAAGGGTCTTTCGGCTCGAAAACACTGCTCCAGCGAAACCCGGTTTTCGATAAAACCCGTTGTTTTGTCCAAGGAAGATTGTTTTAAGAGTAACGAAGTGCTGACCGAGTACCGAGTCACCACCTTTGCAGGTGAGTGCATAGTTACTTTCATCTTACACATAGATATGAAGAATTTTATCAATTACATGTTATGTGTGTATACTGTCTGAATACTTGCTGTCTATACTGGATGAAACGTTTTATACATGTTTTAAATGATCTAAACTATATATGTATTTTATATCTACAAAATGTGTTGGGAAAAACATGGGTAGATTAGAGGTGAGATAACTGATGAGCGATGAAAGATGAGAAAAATGATGAGCGATGAAAGATGAGATGAATGATGAGCAGTGATATATGAGTGATAAAATATGGTGCGAAGCGATGACCTAAGTGATGAGCCAAAGCGATGAGCCAAAATGATGAGCCAAAGTGATGAGCCAAAACGATGAGCCAAAACGATGAGCCAAAACGATGAGCCAAAACGATGAGCTAAACGATGAGCCAAACGATGACCCAACCGATGGCCCCATCATCTAGCAGAGTATGGATGACAACCACGGACTATTCTAGACAGTCTAGTGGAACACTAGCAGGCTCGCAACCTGTAGGTGTTGTGAACGATGTGTTCACCCGGTGTACTCTAAAAACCCCTTGACAGGTATTGCGAGTGGACTCTCGAAAGAGATACTGTCAATAAACGATATAAACCTTGGCGACTATGCCGACTTAGTGGCGATTCCTTAGGATACTCCTTAGGAATGAATGAAGGAGGAATAGTTGAATCTTAGGGTAGATCCTTAAGAGTAAAGAAGATAATGGGGATTGGTAATTGGATTGATTGTTTGATGTTTAACATAATAATTATATTATTGTGGGTTGAAAACCCTATGTACTCACCAGGTTTCCCAACCTGACCCACTCAAGCTTATTTGTATCACAGGTGTCGATATGAAGCTACTTTACACTGAGGGATTTAAAAGAGATGTAGATCACTAGTGTAAATAAATGTAAGTTCTGTTTATGCTTATGTTTCTGTATTGACGATGACATCCCAAATGTTTTAAAAATGAATAAAAATACATTTCTTCAGAAATGCTTTGATAACGTATTTATCATATTTTACTGGGAACAAATTCCGTAACATTTTTATTAAAAGAAGTACTCTGATTTCTATAAAGCATAAACAAAATCGGTCTTTTTTGGCCGTGAAAATGGGGATGTCACATAACCTGAGTGACATAATCTTAGGGAAGGTTTATAACACTTGTCAAATGTAGAGTAAAATGTTTCTTACTATTGTACATTTGAAATTGGTAAGTTGTGATGTTTTGGATAAAACAAAGACCAACTAAAACCAATTGTGTGAAGTGTTTTGTCTTGATAAGAGACTGCATTAACTCTGTAATATTTATTTTGTCAAGTAATGTTTCTTGACAAAGAGAAACTTATATGTCAAGAGGTCAGTGGGAGTCTTAAGGATCTTGAGAAGTTTCAAGAACTAATCAAGAGTAAACCTATTATTAATCGCTAACACACGACTTAAGGTTTGTATCCTGTCGTGTTGACATTTTCATGTTTGTGTGCCCGTTCCAGTTAAAGTTGACTATGCATGTGAGTTCTGAGAGTTCTCAATTGGTTGCATAACAACCTGGAAGTAATGGTAGGCCTTTGTGCTGCCAAGTGGCAAGAAATTAAGATTGAAAAAGTTTAGTCCATATGAGTTTGAGAAGCGTAGATAAAGTCTTATCGAAACATCTCGTATTAGAAATCTGAACTTTGGTAAGGAAGTCAATAAGTATTATTTTTTAGAAGTCCAGCTGATTTCTGGGTACATTTCAAAGCTAGTGGGAGCATAAGTATTATGCTAATAAGAATATAATTATTATGCTAGTGGGAGCACAATTATTATGCTAAGTGTTTCAAGTTAGCAATGTTAATTATAGAAAACAAAAGTTTCAATTCTCAAAGTTGCAGGGTTTGAAAAATTGTTTCGCTATAATTAAGGAAGAGGAAATTATACTTCATTACAATTCAAAAAGATTAGATTGAGATTTTAATCAAATTTAGACAACATGTTAATTGCATTCTCAAATTCGATTATGATTGCGGCATCCCTCTTCTTAGTTCGAATTGTGAGACAATGGCAAGTAGAAATATTATGGCAAAAGACTGATCAAGTATCGTGTCTTTATGTAAGACATTATGAATCGTGTCACATATGTTTCGGGTATAGGATTAATTGCATATGTTATAATATTCTCGTGTTCTAATGTTTTCAAATGCCTAGGGCATTAAGAGGTAAAAGGGACTAGAACAATATATGACTAAAGTGGTTAAGCAATTGTGAGACAATGGCAAGTAGAAATATTATGGCAAAAGACTGATCAAGTATCGTGTCTTTATGTAAGACATTATGAATCATGTCACATATGTTTCGGGTATAGGATCAATTGCATATGTTATAATATTCTCGTGTTCTAATGTTTTCAAATGCCTAGGGCATTAAGAGGTAAAAGGGACTAGAACAATATATGACTAAAGTGGTTAAGCAATTGTCGAGGACAATCTGAGGTTTAACAAAGATTGGTTGCTTCTGGACAGTTGGAAGTATTTTTAAAATTTTGGAAGGACCATATTGACATATTCTGAAAAGAGGTGACTCTTGTTCAGAAGTGATAGTCGAAATGGGAATATGGAAATGTTTCCATAAGTGGAAGTTATTCTTTAAATCTGTGTAAGATTACAAAACTTAATGCAAGAAGGATGTTCAAAGGAATGTACTTTGAATGTGAGACTTTGTTTCCATGGACTTGCTCTCCATTAGAATACTTTGTAGTGTCTGTTGCCAAGTCTCTATGACTTTTGTGCATAGTCATTACACTAGGATCATTGCATATAAGTTTAGAATCTAACAGATTTCAGTAAATGGCAAAAATTGATATTCTTACATTTATCATAAGGATTTGGAATTGTGAAATGAGCATCATTGAAATGCTGTCAATAGATCTATCTCACAAAGAAAGGACCATAGGCAAACATAGTGTGCATGCTTGGAGGATGAGATAACTATTGTTTTAATTCAAGTATAAGTTGATTATTCGAAACATTATACAATGAATAATGAGTAATCAATATGGTGATTAGATCAAAGGTGTTTTATTTACACTCAAAAATTTTGGGGCCATATAGGATTAGTATTATTCTTGTGTTTCACTTTGCATGTTTTGACTTCCCGAATAACTAGGTTATTCAAACCATCCACAGTCGATAAATACTTTGGAAGTAGGTATTGAAGCTAGACTGTCATGAATGTGTTTGTAGGATTGTATAAGGAGTTAGACATAGCACAAGTTTGTTGCAGTATTCATGAGTACTCCTGTAATAAGATTTGAGTATTGGATTCAACCCACGCTCACTTGTATCACTTCATGGATTTTATCACGAGTGATCATGAGACGATAATATCTTATATTATTGAAACGAAGACATATGAGTTGCAGTTTACAAGTCGGTTGCACATTGATAATATGAAAACGCACCGGTAACTCGGTGTTATAAAACATATTGTTGTGTGTGATTTGATGAGTAAATAGAGAAAGCATATGAGTCGAAGTTTATCCATTCCTTTTACCCTAAGGGGATAAAAGCGATATCTGTGGTCCCCTCGATGAATTAGTGATGACAACCCTAAGTGCTTGGCCATGTCGGGACTGATTTGATTTGTTCAATTAGTCGGTCGTCATAAATCGGAAATCAGGAAATAACACATGAACAGAGAGAATGATTATAATCCATGTCTCAGTTCATACGATATCTAGAATGGAGGAATATATGATCCCTTATCTAATGGACGTGTCATTTGATTTGTTCAGAGTTCGACAGCGGCTTTTAAGAGCTACGATTGCTAGTCGGGTTTTGGAGTCGTACTTGTAATAATAGTTATTAGACTTATCCAAGTGGGAGACTGATGGATTAAGTGTCTAAGCCCATAATTATAATTAGTATGTACTTGACCCGAGAGCAGCATGGTCCATTTGGGTAGCCTTCACCAGGACAATTTGATAGGATGGACTTTTGAGAAAAAGGTTATTTATGATTTATTAATATATTATAAGTTCTAATATATTAATATGGAATCATATGATTTAATTAGTATTGATCAAGAATTAATTTGGAATTAATTTAGTGATCAAAAGAGACTAATTAAATTAAAGGTAACTAATTGTGTAAATTAGTTATATATATGTTGTGGGCTTATGATACATGATGGACTAAGTTTATGGAAGAATCCATAAAGAGTTAGCCCACTTGAATCATGGATCATGGATACTAAGCCCAAGATTATGGATTAGGGTTTACCCATGACTCTTGGATTCCTAACATATATATAGAGCACCCCTTTAGCCAAAATCGCACACAAGAGTGATATTGCATGAGTATGGACGATTTGTGGCGGCTAACCTCTCTCTCATTTGTCTGCAATTGTTCATGGTGTTTGTGAAACATTTGAGGTGCAACACTTGAGGCACTAAGTTCTTAAAAGCCAATGTCTACAAGCTACAACAAAGAGGTAATCTTCTAAGTTGTCTTTTATGATTTATATGTCAATTGTATGCTAGTTGTAGGCTTAATGCTTTAGAAACAATATTGCATGTATACTTAGAGAAAACATAGATCCAAGGCATTTAGGGTTGTATGTGCACCATAGGATGTTGTAGTATGCGAAAACCCAACAAAAGTTTCAAAGTGCGAGTTCTGGATTCGAAAAGTAGATTTCTTGGGGCACGTAGTCAGTGAAGAAGGAATACACGTAGCCCCTTCCAAGGTCAAGCCAATTGAGAATTGGGAAACACCAAGAACACTGACGGAGATCCGCCGGTTCTTGGGTCTTGCTGGCTACTACCGAAGATTTATACAAAACTTCTCTAAGATCGCAAAGCCGCGCACTACCTTGACGCAGAAGGGAGTGACGTTCAGCCGGGAGAAGAAACAAGAAACTGCCTTCCAAACGCTTAAGAAAGCTCTGTGCAGTGCCCCGATCTTGTCTCTCCTAGAAGGGACCGAAGACTTCGTGGTCTACTGTGATGCTTCCAAACAGGGCCTGAGATGTGTGCTCATGCAATGAGGAAAGGTCATCTCCTATGCCTCAAGACAACTCAAGACTCATGAGGTCAATTACACCACACACGACCTCGAACTCGGAGCAATTGTGTTTGCCCTGAAGATATGGAGGCACTACCTTTACGACACGAAATGCACCATCTTCACAAACCATAAAAGTCTTCATCACATTCTCAATCAAAAGGAGCTTAACATAAGACAACGACGATGGGTTGAACTGCTAAATGAATACGAATGAGAAATTCGTTATCATCCGGGCAAGGCCAACGTAGTGGAAGACGCCCTGAGTCGAAAACAATACTCGGGTCGCCGGGTAATGTCATTAACTATGACCATCCATTCACACCTGTCCGCACAAATAAAGGAGGCACAACTAGAAGCCTTGAAAACCGAGAACATCACAGGGGAGTTCAGCAGGTACAGAGACGTGTTCATGAACGAGGCTCACAAGACAAAATACTCTGTTCATCCTAGTTCAGAAAAAATGTATCTGGACCTCAACTTTATTGGTGGCCGAACATGAAAGCAGAGATCGCTACCTATGTGGGCAAGTGCCTGAGTTGTGCCAAGGTCAAGGTAGAATATCAAAAGCCCTCCGATTTGCTTCAGCAACCGAAAATACTCGAGTGGAAGTGGGAACGGATAACCATGGACTTCATAACCAAGCTACCCAAGACGACGGGTGCACTCGACACCATTTGGGTGATCGTTGACAGGTTAACTAAGTCCGCACACTTCCCACTAATAAAGGAGACCGACAAGATGGAAAAGCTCACAAGGACGTACATTAAATAAATCATGCGACTTCACGGTATGCCAATATCTATTATCTCCGACAGAGATAGTAGATTCACCTCCCGGTTCTGGCAGTCACTACAAAAGTCCTTGGGAACCAAACTTGATATGAGTACATCCTACCACCCTCAAACAGACTGTCAAAGTGAAAGGATCATACAGACGCTAGAAGACATGTTGAGGGAATGTGTGATAGACTTTGGTAAGGACTGGGATACTCACTTTCCACTTGTCGAATTCTCCTACAATAATAGCTATCACACTTGCATCAAAGGTGCACCATTCGAAGCCCTATACAGACGCAAGTGCAGATCCCCTCTATGCTGGGCTGAGGTTGGTGACACACAACTGGCAAAAAGAGTGCCTGATAGCACACTCACCGGCCCGAAAATCATACGAGAGACTACGGAAAAGACCGTTCAGATCCGCGAACGGTTAAAAGCATCCCAGGATCGGCAGAAGAGCTATGCTGATAACCGACAAACACCCTTGGAGTTCCAGGTCGGAGACCGCGTACTGTTGAAGGTCTCACCCTGGAAGGGGATGATACGTTTTGGCAAGAGTGGAAAGTTAAATCCAAGGTACACCGGGCCATTCGAGATCCTTGCTAGGATCATCCCGGTGGCTTAAAAGCTACGCCTACCACAGGAACTCAATAATGTACATCCCGTCTTCCACGTGTCCAACCTAAAGAAGTGTCTGTCCGACGAGACTCTTGTGGTCCCACTCGACGAAATCGAGGTAAAAGAGAGTCTACACTTCGTAGAAGAACCTGTAGAGATAATGGACAGGGAGATCAAGAGAACGAAACAAATTCGTATACCAATAGTGAAGGTCCGCTGGAACACCAAGCGAGGACCTGAATTCACTTGGGAATGGGAGGATCAGATGAAACAAAAGTACCCGCAACTCTTCCTCTAGTTACAAGAACCCGATCAAGATGCAAATTTCGGGACGAAATTCCCTCTAACGGGGGGATGATGTGACAACTAGAAAATTTTGAGGCAAACAAAGTCTAAGAGGTCTTGTATATAAGTGTACCCACAACATATGTGTATATAAGCTAGTTGAAATAAAACTTTGAAAGCCAAAAGGGGACATGATATATATATATATATATACGTTGAAAATCATGTGGGTATTATAAAATTAAAGGTCAAACAAGTCAAATAATAGATACAAATCATGAAATTAAAAACTTTACTGTATAACCTATGGCCTTGTACCCCACCCAGCTTGGGATTTTGGTTGTGAGGAGGCCGAAATCTTACCCTAGAACCCCCACTAAGGCTAAAATCACAAGCTAGGTAGAAGCTAGGGCCGAAATCACTCTTAGTGGATGAGTCGAAACCGAAAACGCCATGGGGAAAGGCTTAGGACCGAAATCTCTTAATCAAAGTCAAGCCTAGGACCGAAATCACATGTGATTTCGGTCATACTAGGGAGCTTTAGGGTGTTTTTGGTGGTAATAAGGAAAAGTGGAGTTTGACTTTATGACTTGACGTAATCCCCCATTTCCCATGCAAATGTTAACCACTAGTATCCCAAGCATTACACAACAGTCACCCAAGTAAACATCAAATCATCTTACTCCTTATCTTAAGGATGAACCCCTTTCCAAAAATCCCACCATTTCTCCATTTTACTTCCAGTTAACTTCCCTTCTCCCTCAAGGATTCATTTCCAAGTTTCAAAGGATTATAGGCTCCAAGATCATCCTTAGATTTTTGTAAGTATTTTCGAGATTTCCTAGTGATTCTATACATTTTTATGTTTGTTTCACTCTATTTACACACATTAAAATGTGTTAAAACCTTTAGGATAACATTATTCTCAAGGAAGTTTCATCAAACTCATTCAAGAGTTTAAGCTTGGAATCTTCAAATCGTCTCTTCAAAACAACCCACAAATCCACTCAAGGTTAGTTCATACCCCCACTTTTTCGAGATTTTCATGTTTTAGGGGGGTAATACAAGTCAAAATTGGTTTATTATACAAATACTTGCTTATTTTATCTTTATGATGTGATATAAGCCAATGTATGCACAAGATACCGTTATCACTAGCCTTTGTACAAATATATGTGATATATTTGTTTTGAAATGCACAACTACAAGAAAAAAATATACTTTATGTTAAAAAGATCATAATATAAAATTATGGTTTGTAAAACTACATGATTTTTTGAAAGCCTTTTTACCGAAATATAGCTTTTCTAGCAAAAGGAGTACCTTCTAGTTATTTCACTATTTTGTGGGTTACAACCCAAATATATGAAGTTTGATCTTACATTGAAACTAAACCAGATAATTTCTATGTATTTATATAACTGATTATATAAATGATCTAGACCAACAAACATGATAAACTATAATTGGTATAGTTTGGGAGTCACAAAACTACACTATCATTTCAGAAGAGACTAATAATTATTTAAAGGTATAATTATTACATTTACAAGTAAAAGGAGTTTTCAGTTCACGTAAATCGATTAATATTGGTTGTGAGACATTAGGCTTCACCGTACCCACCAGAGTACACATAGTAAGACCTGCATTATAACCAGAGTCTCTTGTAGGGAGAGTGTGACACTTATGTATGGATCTATACGGGATTGACAACCCCACAGCTAAACTGTTAGCTACAGTTGGACCAGCAAGTCTGGGGTGACAAATGTCGTAAACAGATCTGACGTCTGAAGTGCGTCGTTCAGGAAACTAGTCGCATTAGTATGGTTATAATAACTCACATAGAGCATCGACAAACATTTGATTTACGGGTCAACATATCTTCAATAGTTTTATTTATCTAAAACTACGTTACACAATTTTTCCAGTACAATACAGTTATACATATGGAGACATGCATGCAAAGGTTTTACATACGAATGAAACTACATATTACTACTTTCGAGTACAACAATACTTACACATTTTTGGTCTTAGGGTTTTAAGACTACAACTCGTTTACAAATAAAATATTGGATTTTCTGGATGTATACATTATCATTTTACAAGAAACAGTTACAAAACCTTCTCATAAAAACGCATATGAACTCACCAACTTAATTGTTGACACTTTTTCAAAATCACTTGTATTCTCAGGAAACCAGTAAACTACTGGGTTTTGAGCATTCTAACACTCCTAAGTGTACATGCAACCCTAAATACCTTGGATCTATGTTTTCTCTATTATACATACAAATATGAACTTTCCAAGGTATTCATCCTAACTAGCATAATAACATTGATTCATATGGATATATCAAGTTAGAATTACATACCTTTGATGTAGAATGACTTCATGAAGCTTGAGTGCCTAGTGCCCCAAGTTTGACACCTCAAATGGTTCACACAACACCAAATACACATGGAATAACTTGAGAGAAATACACACTTCATGAAAATCGGCTAGCACTCTCTATCACACATAGTGGCCGATTTTCTCCAAGAATAAGATCATTATATAGTTAGGGTTACACCATGTAAACCCTAATTGTCATGGCCTTTCATTTCCATGATCCATGGGTACAAATACACCATGGAGCATCCATGGAGCATCTTATGGGTTTTAGCCCAACTTGACAATCCATGGAGCATTAGCCCACAATATAAGTATGGATGATTTACACAATCAACCCATATATTTAATTAGTCTTCTTTTGATCACTTAATTAATACTAGATTAATTCTTGATCAATACTAATTAAATAATCTTATTAATATATTAGAACTTATAATATATTAACCAACCTTAAGTGTTATTTCTCTCATTATAGTCTATCCAAATGCATGATGCCATGCAACCCAAATGGACCATGCCGGGTCGGGTCAAGTCTTGCCAATTATAGTTATGGACTTAGACATTAATCCAACAGTCTCCCACTTGGATAAGTCTAAAACTATTATTGCGTATGACTTCAAGAACCGACTGGCAATCGTAGCTCTCAAAAGCTTCCGTCGAACTCTGACCATGCCGATGATCTCTGACCTTTGTCAATGACTTGTCCATTAGATAAGGGATCATATATTCCTCCATTCTAGATATCATATGGACTGAGACATGGATTATCAATCATTCTCTCTGTCCATTTGTTGTTTCCCGATTTCTGATTTATGATGACTGACTGATTGAACAAATCAAATCAGTCCTGGCTTGGCCAATCACTCACATGTGTCATCGCTAAATCATCGAGGGGCCCACAGATATCGCTTTTATCCCGAAGGTAAAAGGAATGGATAAACTTCGACTCATATGGCTTGTTCTACTACTTGTTGAATCATACACAAAGGCACATTTTATAACATCGAGCTACCAATGCGTTTTCGTGCAATCAATGTATAACCAACTCATAGTAACAACTCATATCTCTAGGTTTTAAGAATATAAGATATTATCGTCTCATGATCACTCGTGATAAAATCCATGAAGTGATTCAAATGAGCGTGGGTTGAATCCAATACTCAGAACTTATGAGCACTTATGAGTGTTGTAGCACCGCTTTGTCCAACATCTTAGACCTCTACAAGCCAACCCATGACAGTCTTGATTCATATCTACTTCCAACATATGACCGACTGTGGATAGTTTGAATAATTTAGTCATTCAGGAAGAATGACCTAGTTTATTCTGGAAGTCAAAACATGCAAAATGAAACACAAGAATAAATGAATCAAATATGGTATCAAACCCTACGAATATAAATAAACACTTTTATTTATCACCATACTGATTACTCATTATTCATTGTTTCGGTTTTATCAACTTTATACTTGAATTAAAAACACTAGTTGTCCCATGCTCCAAGCATGTACACTATGTTTTTCTTAAACAATAGCTTTGCCATACACCAAGTATGCACTCTATGTTTGTCTATGATCCTTACTTTGTGAAATAAACCAATTGAACATAATTTCAATGATTCTAATTTCACACTCCCAAATCCTTATCGAAAAATGTAAGAATTTCAAATTCCTATCATTTATCAAAATCTGTTTAGATTTTAAACTTATATGCACTGACCCTCCTGTAATGAATATGTACAAAGTCACAAAGTCTTGTCAACAATCATTATAAGGTATTCCAATGGAGATCAACTCCATGGAAACTAAGTCTCATATTCAAAGTACATTGCTTTGGACATGCTTCTTGCATTAAGTTTTCTAATCTTACACAGATAACTTCCACCTATGGAAACAACTCCATATTCTCATTTTGACTATCACTTCTGAACAAGAGATGCCTCTTTTTCCCAGAATATGTCAATATGGTCCTTCCAATATTAACAATATACTTCCAACTGTCCCTGAGCAACCAATCTTTGGTAAACCTCAGATTGTCCTCGACAATTGCTTAATCATTTTAGTAATATCCAATTCTAGACCTTTTCCCTTTTTAATACCTCTGGGCATTTGGAAAAATTTAGAAATGATAAATATTATAGCACATGCAATCGATCCTGTACCCAAAGCAAATGGTACACGATTCATGATGTCTCACATAAAGACATGATTCTAGACCAATCTTTTGCTACAATATTTTTATTTGCCATGTTTTCAAAATTTGACTATGAAGAGGGATGTTGTAATCATAATCGAATTTTGAGAACGCAATATATAGAATTTCCTTAAGTTGAACCAATCCAACATGAAATTCATATATATATATATATATATATATATATATATATATATATATATATATATATATATATATATATATATATATATATATATATATATATATATATATTCTTGACTAAAGATGATTAAGGTCTCAATCTAAGCCTTTAGAACTGAAATGAAGTATATCCTCTCCCTTAATTATAGCATTGATTTCTAGAAGTCCAGCTGATTTCTGAGTACATGTCAAAGCTATTGGGAGCATAAGTGTTATGTTAATAATCATCATGTTAGTGGGAGCATGATAATTATTGTTAGTGTTGCAAGTTAGCAATGTTAATTATAGAAAACAAAAGTTTCAATTCGTGAGGCTGCAGGGATTGAAAAAGTTGTTTTGCTATAATTAAGGGAGGTGATATACTTCATTTCAGTTCTAAAGGCTTAGATTAAGGTCTCAATCTAAGCCTTTAGAACTGAAATGAAGTATATCCTCTCCCTTAATTATAGCAAAACAACTTTTTCAATCCCTACAGCCTCACGAATTGAAACTTTTGTTTTCTATAATTAACATTGCTAACTTGCAACACTAACAATAATTATCATGCTCCCACTAACATGATGATTATTAACATAACACTTATGCTCCCAATAGCTTTGACATGTACTCAGAAATCAGCTGGACTACTAGAAATCAATACTTTATTGACTTTCTTACCAAAGTTCAGATTTCTGATACGAGATGCTTTGATAAAACTTTATCAAAATCATACACCTTTCCTTAGATAGCATGCATGTGTGTCTAAACAATTTCAGAACTATGAAAAGGGATGCCGTAAGCATAGTCTCAATCGTTTAGACCTTTTGCCATCTGCTTCAAATCTACTTGGTGGAAGTGTTTCCTCACCATCATTTTCATGAATCGGAGAGAAACCTTATGACCCTTAGATTTTATGGTGTATGTGTTCTTATCCATGTGAATCTGTCAAAACCATAATCACAAGACAAGGTTAGTGACAAATCCAAACTCATAATGACTGAACTAAATCTTAATTTCTTGCCACCTGGCAGTACAAGGGTCTGCCATTGCTTCCAAGTTGTTATGCAACCAATTGAGAACTCTAAGAACTCATATGCAAAACCAACTTTAACTGGAATGGGCACAGAAATAGAAGTATGTCAACACGATAGGTTATAAACCTCAAGTCGTGTGCTAGTGAAGAACCTCAGGATTTACTCTTGATTAGTTCTTGAGACTTTCAAGACCTTTAAGACTCCCACTGTCCTCTTGACATATAAGACTCTCTTGCCAAATATTCAAGAGATAGTGCGGATTCTTTATCAAGATAAACACTTCACACAATTGGCCTTAGTTGGTCTTTGTTTTATCCAAAACATCACAACTTACCAATTTCAAATGTACAAGAGCAGGACATTTTTACTCTTACATTTGACAAGTGTTTTAAACCTTTCTTTAAGATATGTCACTCAAGTTACAATCTTGGAGTATGACTCTAAGAATTGTTTTGGAACGAAGTATGACTCATCTTCCTGATCTAACCATTTCAATAATTCATGACTCCTCTTCTTAGCCATAAAAATGCACTAAGATGTCCTTAGAAGACCAATTGTGATACGGTTCTTTAATCATTAAGATGATCACAAAACATGATACTAAAGTACTCTCCCATCTTTTCAGATTTGAGAAAATTTTATCTTTCTGCCTAATTTGATTCTTCCCATTCGTTCTGCCATACATTGAGACTTTTCTAATGTTTCAGAATTATACTTAAACTTGTAAGTATAACCATATTTACTAAACTTTAGTAAATCATGACGAATAGTCTCGTCGATCTTCGTGGTGGACTTGACCAGTGCACAAGAATGTGTACTCGATCCCTTTAGTCCTTTACTTGACTTACATATACATATGAACAAGGAATTAGTCTTAATTTCCAAAGCTGAAAGTCCCCATTCATCATACTATACAAGTTGCATGATTCCAAGTTTCGTTCCAATTGAGAATTTGGGTGATGATAATCTTTCCTTATTTGGTAAATTATGACACTACCACAAACGAAAGAATCAAGTCCATTTTTCCAATATTGCTATCAATGGAATCATATAAACAACCATTTTTCACAAATGCCACTGTAAGGATATTTAAAATAAATAAAATTAAACATTTTTCTTTTATTTTAAAACTTTGCGGAAAAACTTATCCTTACAATCCATATGAAAACTTGTTGTTATCTATTCCTAAGCAATATATCATAACTCCTAAGTAACAGCTTCAAAAATTCTGATCACCAAACCATGCGATCGAAATCTATCTTCGTGATCAGAACCAGCATGTACTTCCTTTAAGTTTCTTCACTTTTCTTTGATTCTTAAAACATCAACATGTGACCCAGTCACATCATGTAATGAGAGTCTCAGAATAGAAACTTAACAGAGTTAGATAGTGGACTTTTCCTAAAGTAGAGTTAAACTTCTTGACTTGATCAACCTTATGATCTTTCAGGTAAATAGGCAGCTTCGCAATCAATGCGCCTTCTTTTGGCAAGATAAACATATGGGCTCTTTGGTAATGGGACTATCTCAGACTTAGCCTTTCTCTTTACCATTTGGTCAACCGGGTTGACTATGGCCAATCCCTTTCCATTGGGAAGAGAATGCTTTTTCTGGGTATCCAATGTTACCATTGTCAATGTCCATTGAAGGTTTTGGGAAGTTGATCTACTAATCAGATTTGCTCTACTAGTCCTCCAAATCATTGCTAATTTAGCACTAAACAAATAGATAAGATCATTAAGGGTCATGTCATAGTCTATTTCATAGTAGTCCCAAAGGAACTTACTATGTGACTTAGAAAGTGATTGAACATCCAACTTTCTCAAGACTTTGACACCCAACTTCCCTGGCTTGTCAATATGTGACTTCATCTCCAAGATGTGATCACACATAGACCTTGCTTGCCATTAGGGCTTGAGTGACCTTGAACTTGTGGGTTAGGGAGAATAATTGGAGGAGGTGGAGGAAGTAAAGTTCCAAGAGATTTGGGAAGATCATACATGTCTGAACTAGACATCTTTTGGGAGATATTCAAGATAGTTGATCTAAAGTCCTTAATATAACACCCAATATGAAATATTAAGGCTAGGATCCAACAACCTATTTTATAACTTAGAAGAGGGATGCCGTAATCCAAGCTATAAAATATTTGAAGGTAGGTGAATGACGATTCACCAATTTCCACCAAGATAAACGAAATGTATTATTAGGTTTTAATTGGATTTGAAACTCCTAGATCTTTTGAGATTCATTGAACTTTTCAATGACATGTTTCAATCTCGAGTGTGCCCTTCAGGTTTTGTGACTGGGATGCCGAGGATCACAAAACAAGGTGTGAAGTAACCATGCAAATTACTTGGTACCCTTAAGTGTTTACCCCTCAATCGATGTGCCGGTTAACCACACACGCTCCATCGATACTATGATAAATATTAAGTTACCCTTTGCCTACCTTGTTAAGTCCAGGTTAGTGTGCCGGTTAACCACACACGCTCCACTAACGGCTTAAACAAAGTGCAAAGTGTAATTTCATGGATTAGCACCTTATTCACATTTTCCTAAGTAACTAAGATTGGGAATTTATAAGTGTTTAGTTACTTAGTATTTATCATTAATACTTTTAATGAAGGGAGAATTATAGTCCTTGTCCTACCTGTTCGGCTAACGACCCTCCACCAGTCAAGGAAGCGGTGGGTGAGAGTGGACACCCATTAAGCTGCCATTTTATAGGCAACAACCTTATACCCCCCTTATAGACCGACTTCGTGAATGAGGCCTACTAATGGTAAGACTGACTTGCTCTTATACATATATATATATATATATATATATATATATATATATATATATATATATATATATATATATATATATATATATATTATTAACTTATAATATTATAAAGTATAAGGGTTGAATTTTAACTTTTAAAATTCTAAGGGCTTAACTTGGAATTAAAGTATTCATGAGAGAAACTTTACAAATTCCAAAACTTGAGGGCAAGTTTTGAAAATATTCAAAACTATTCAAAACTAATTAATTCCATAACTTATGAGTTTAAAGTAGTTTTAAATAAGAAAACTCTTCAAGTTCCATAACTTGAGGACAAGTTATGGAAGACTTTAAACTATTAAAGAATGTAACTCTTCTTCTTTTGTAACTTATGAAACTAATTAAGGTTACACATTTTATTACTTAATGAAGTGACTCTTGAACCTCCATAACTTGAGGACAAGTTATGGAGTCATAAAACCATTTAATGAGGACAAGACTCTTCATTTTGTAACCTTTGCCAACTTTTATGAGTTTTAAGAAACTTAAATGTGACCTTTCATGTAACTTGAGGACAAGTTACACAAACACATTTTAGAATCAACTCTTAGATTAAAATGGATCAAAGACACATAATCAATCAACCTTTTCTATTAATCTAAGCAACTCATATGAACAAGGATCAAACTTTTTCATGTAATTAGCATAACTTTTAAACTAATACAAAACATGAATCTATTGACAATTATCTTTGAAATTGGATTAGCATGAACATTACCACATCAAAAACAAGTTTATAAAGTCAAAAACAGCTAATGTTCCTAGTCCAATCCCAGCCAAAACAGTCGAATATATGCTGTCTGGGGGTCTAACTCGTCGAGTTCATGAACCAACTCGGCGAGTTGGATGCATTTTGCCATGGACTCATCGAGTCCCTTCATGGACTCGGCGAGTCTGTTGTTCAGACAGCAACAAAATTCGATTTTTCAGCCATTTTTGCAAGTATAACAAGAAAACAAGCCTAGGCTCTGATACCACTGTTGGGTTTTGAGCATTCTAACACTCCTAAGTGTACATGCAACCCTAAATACCTTGGATCTATGTTTTCTCTATTATACATACAAATATGAACTTTCCAAGGTATTCATCCTAACTAGCATAATAACATTGATTCATATGAATATATCAAGTTAGAATTACATACCTCTTTGATGTAGAATGACTTCATGAAGCTTGAGTGCCTAGTGCCCCAAGTGTGACACCTCAAATGGTTCACACAACACCAAATACACTTGGAATAACTTGAGAGAAATACACACTTCATGAAAATCGGCTAGCCCTTTCTATCACACGTAGTGGCCGATTTTCTCCAAGAATAAGATCATTATATAGTTAGGGTTACACCATGTAAACCCTAATTGTCATGGCCTTTCATTTCCATGATCCATGGGTACAAATACACCATGGAGCATCCATAGAGCATCTTATGGGTTTTAGCCCAACTTGACAATCCATGGAGCATTAGCCCACTATATAAGTATGGATGATTTACACAATCAACCCATATATTTAATTAGTCTTCTTTTGATCACTTAATTAATACTAGATTAATTCTTGATCAATACTAATTAAATAATCTTATTAATATATTAGAACTTATAATATATTAACCAACCTTAATTGTTATTTCTCTCATTATAGTCTATCCAAATGCATAATGCCATGCAACCCAAATGGACCATGTCGGGTCGGGTCAAGTCTTACCAATTATAGTTATGGACTTAGACATTAATCCAACATAAACAGGTAACCATGGAAGTTTTTGGTGGATGGGACGTCGTCGCATCTCGTTATTTATTTTTGTCTTGCACATTTGAAAACATGTAAACAATGTTTTAAGTACACTGTAAACTTATTTAATATTCAATGTAATGGTTGTGATGCTTTGATCTCTATTATTCAATTGTTATGATATTGCACATGAGTCATCCGCCCCCAGACGTTTCCGCCGTTCTGGTTTGGGGGTGTGACACCTAAGCACCCACGTCCAAACTTCAGATCTAGGTCACATAAGATGTCCTTACCCATAAAGTTTCAAACTTTATGGCCTAGCATGGCTATTAAATCCTTAATACCAAAAACCCGAGCCTCTTAACCCATTAACATCATCTAGCACTTGCTTGGAGGAAAACTAGTGACCAAGAACCCAACTTTATGACTTAACACCCCTAAAAGCCTCTGAAAGGAGTACCTCCTACTCACAAAGGCTAAGTTTGGGACCAATAAGGAAACAACTTGAGTAAAACTAGATCCAAGAGATTATATCATCAAGTTTGAAACTTTTTACCTCCACAAGGTGCACAAGGGGGACTAAATGTTGGATCCAAAGCCTTACGTGTAACACAACCACTTCAATGTTCTTCCTTCTACTCCAAGAGCTCCAAAATGGCACCAAAATGGCCCAACAAGCTTCACAAAGCACAAACACTCTTAGGGTTTTCGAGATGAGGAGGGAGGCTGAAGGTAAAAAGATGCTTGAGGCCATAAATGAGTTTAAATATGGTGCAAGCCCTAAAATTTAGGGTTTGCATTCTGGCTGCGTATGCCTTGCGTACCTGCATATGCTCGGCGTTCTAAGGCGCTCCGGAGTACACCCTGCGTACGAGGGTGTACGCCCCACGTACTCCAAAGGTCTTCGAATTTACAAAATTGCCATCAGGGACTAAACTTGCAAAATAGACATAACTCAAGGGTTAAAATAATACTTGAAATCTAGGTGTTACAAATCTCCCCCATTTGAACTAGACTTCGCCCTCGAAGTCTGCTGCCGCAAATAAATTTGGGCAGTGTTCTCGTATCTCCGTCTCCGGCTCCCACGTCCATTCGGAACCCTTCCGATGTTGCCACTCGACCTTGACCAATGACACTTCCTTGTTGCGTAGAGCCTTCGTCTTTCGATCTATAATTTTCACCGGTCTATCCACATAGTTCAGGTGCTCATTGACCTGAATATCATCTAGAGGAACAACTGCGAACTCATCGGCCACACACTTCCGAAGCTGCGACACATAGAAGGTGTTATGGATCTGACTGAGCTCGTCCGACAAATCCAGCCTGTATGCTACCTTACCCACTTGGTCCGATATCCTAAAAGGTCTGATAAACCTGGGGCCAAGCTTGCCCCGCTTCCAGAATCGGATGATGCCTTTCCAAGGCGAAACCTTCAGAAGCACCAAGTCTCCCACCTAAAACTTGAGATCCGAACGCCGTCGGTTGGCATAACTCTTCTGTCGGCTTTGCGCGACTCGCAGCCTGTGGCGCACCTGCTGAATCAACTCTGTGGTCTTAAGCACCACCTCAGTGCTTCCCATAAATCAATGAGCAACCTCGCCCAACAAAAGGGGGCCATGCACCTTCTCCCATACAACCACTCAAATGGTGGTTGATCAATACTTGCATGGTAATTGTTTGTGACATCCCCAAAATCTCGGCCAGAAAAGACCGGTTTCATTTATGCTTTTTAAAATAATTTCAGAGTAAATCCATTGATTTAAAAGGGTTGCGGAATTCGTCCCCAAAACAATATATGATAAAATAAGGTTTATCAAAGCATTTCGTAAAGAAATGTATTTTCATATACAATCAAAACTTCGGGATGTCATGTTCTGATACAGACACAAAAGCATAAACATTAAAACATAGACCATACACAGTTATAAACAACAACAGGTCTATAAACAAAATATCTTCACAAGTTCCCCAACTTATGCTCTCGCGCCATTACCTGTAATACAAATAAACTGAGTGGGTCAGGCTTGGGAGCCTGGTGAGCATATAGGGTTTTCAACCCACAATAAATAATTTTATTTAATTTCACCAACCAACAATTACCAGGGACCTAATCTAGGATTTTCATCTGGACGGACACTACTGCAGAGGGGTTTCCTCAGCAATGAATGTCCTAAGGCAACCATGAGGGGGATAGAATACATCAAATGAACACCCAAGTTAACCAACACCTACAGGTTACGAGCCTGCCAGCATTCCACAGGACAGTCTAGAAAGAGTCTGTGGTCGTCATCCACATTATGCTGAATGACTAGATCACAATCACATCGAGGCCTCTCATCATTTTATTTCATCACACAACAACTGTCTACACATGTTCTACCCAACATATTAGTAGATAAAAATATATACATTTATATACAGCTTAAAACCTGTACAAATCATTCATTCAATAAATTATTCAAATAAGCAAATAATATACAAACACATAACAAGTATTTTGTAGAGAATACTTCGTATCTATGTGTTAGAAGAGAAGGAATATACACTCACTCTTAACATATACTTAATACATTCAAACAATACTTGTATTAAAATCGTGTTTATGAAAGAGACTATACACTCACTTGATCAGAAGATGATCGGACAGCACTACGGTTTTAAAAGTAGTATTCTTCGTTGAAACTAGAAGATCTTCACACACCGGGCTTCTCGCAGGCAGAGCTTCGGCTCGGAAACTCTTTTCTTCTCGGGATCATCGGGCTTCGGGACTTGCTTCGGGTCTCGGGATGATACCGGGGCTTCGGGGGTACTTCTTTGCACGTAAATCGAGGTAATATGGGTGAGAGAAGGGTGAATTAGCAACCTTGGCCGGCTGCCCCTTCAAATCTATTTATAGGGCAAATTTTCATTTTCCACGTCATGGACAGTGTTTCCACGTCGTGGGCTTGAACGTCATTGCATGCGTCATCGTCCACTTGCTCTGTCAGGCTCCAGAAGGCGTCAGAAGCCATGCCACGCCGTGACCACTGATTTCACGTCGTGGTCTCTGACAGTTTTGGGGTGCGCCCCGAACTTCAGAAATTCATAACTTTCGCATACGAACTCCGTTTACGACGTTTTTTATATCGACGCGTAGGTAAAAATAAGATATACAACTTTCATTTATAATCCGTTGGCTAATTTTGAATTTAATTTTAATATATTATTAATATATTATTTTTAGTAGGCCAGGACAGGAAAACTCCGTTCGAAATTCATAACTCCTTCATCTGAACTCCGTTTTCGTCTGTCTTTTTATCGTTGGACTACTATCGATGAGATCTTCAATTATCATTTAGAAAGTTTTGGCTAAATATCACTCAATCTCAACCTCGAGTTTCGGGCTGCATACTGCTAAGCTGAAACTTAGAAAAATCATAACTTCCTCATACGAAGTCAGATTTAGACGTTCTTTTTATGTACGCTCTCGGTTTAACGAGCTCTACGACTTTTGTTTAGATCTCTAAGGCTAGATATCGCTCTATCTTAAATTCATATTTTACGTCATTCAGCGTCGTGCCGGTTCTGTCGCGAAACTTCGACAGGTCATAACTTCTTCGTTATAACTCGGATTTCGGCATTCTTTATATATTCGGAAACCTCGTCACGACCACTACGTCTTCATGTATCAATGTTGGGTTTATCTAACATTTCATTTCACGCTTATTTTTATTCTTAATTCATTTAAGCCACACAATTAAGCAATTAAGCATAAAACACATAATACTCAAATAATACATTCTTATTATTTCAAAATCGGTTACAAAGGTTAACCTAGACCATCACATCATCATTAATGTCTGGCCCAGAAACACGGGCGTTACAATTCTTTCCTCCTTAGAATGATTTCGTCCCCAGAATCACACATCAACAAACAAATGCGGATAGCGACTCATCATGTTACTCTCCGTCTCCCAGGTGAGATTTGGCCCATTCGTATGTTTCCAACGGACAAGTACTAATTCGACCATCTTGCGTCACAACTTCTTAGTCTTTCGGTCAACGATTGCCTCGGGTTCTTCAATCAACCTCTTGTTCTCATCCAATCCTAACTCAGAAATCGGTATTATATCGGGAACTTCTCCCGTAAACTTCCTCAAATAACACACATGAAAAGTGTTATGAATTCCATTCAGTTCTTCGGGTAATTCGAGCTTATAAGCTTGGTTCCAAACCTCTGGAGAACTTTAAACGGTCCAATAAACCTTGGACTTAACTTTCCTCTTTTGCCAAATCTTATAAGTCCCTTCCACGGCGAGACTTTAAGCAAAACCGAATCTCCAACTTCAAAAGTCATCGGTCTTCGCTTGTTGTCAGCATAGCTCTTTTGACGATCCTGAGCTGCTAACATTCTCTCCCTAGTTATTTTCAACTTTTCAGCAGTTTGATGGACTATCTCCGTTCCCATAAACTGCTTTTCCCCAGCCTCAAGCCAACAAGACGGCGTACGACATTTTTGTCCATACATAGCTTGATAAGGTGCCATCTTTATGCTCGAGTGGAAACTATTATTGTAGGAAAATTCTACCAAAGGTAAATGCTCATCCCAGTTACCTTGGAATTCCAGGGTACATGCTCTCAGCATATCTTCAAGTGTTTGTATCGTCCTTTCGCTCTGACCATCAGTTTGTGGGTGGTAAGCTGTACTTAAACACAACTTGGTACCCAATTCTTCTTGTAGACTTCTCCAAAATCTTGAGGTGAAACGGCTATCACGATCCGATACAATCGTTAACGGAACACCGTGAAGCCTCACAATTTCCTTCACGTAAGAATTCGCAAGCTTATCCATAGACCATTTCTCTTTGGCTGTTATGAAGTGCGCACTCTTAGTGAAGCGATCAATGATCACCCAAATCATGTCGTGACCATTCTTTGTTCTGGGCAGTTTAGTGACAAAATCCATAGCAATGTCTTCCCATTTACCCATAGGAACAGGTAAAGGTTCTAAACTCCCGTATGGTTTCTGATGTTGTGCCTTAACCCGCGCACATGTCACACACCCCGCCATGTACTTTGCAATATCAAGCTTCATCGTCGGCCACCAGTAATAGGGTTTCAGGTCCCTATACATTTTAGTTCTGCCAGGATGAATTGAATACATGGTTTTGTGAGCTTCTTCCATCAGAAGATCTCTTATCCCTCCTGACTTAGGTACCCAAATACGATCTTGGAATACCTTCAGTCCTTGACCGTTTGTACCAAACACCAACGTTTTGCCCAAACGTTCCTCCTTCCGGTCATTCTTTTCAGAAGCTTCCTCTTGAGCTTTCTTTATACTTTCCACAATGGTCGAGACAACTTCTATTCTCAACGCTCTTGGCCTTTTTCTTTCAAGATTGACTTTCCGACTGAGAGCATCAGCAACAACATTGGCTTTACCGGGGTGGTAAAGTATCTCACAGTCGTAGTCCTTAAGTAATTCTAGCCAGCGTCGCTGCCTCATATTCAATTCCTTCTGACTAAAGAGATATTGGAGACTCTTATGATCAGTGAAAAGTTTGCACTTCGAGCCATAGAGGTAATGCCTCCATATTTTCAGAGCAAATACTACCGCTGCCAACTCCAAATCATGAGTGGGGTAGTTCTTTTCATGCTCTTTCAGCTGTCGAGACGCATATGCTATCACATTTTCTCTTTGGGTCAAAACACAACCCAACCCAACACCAGACGCATCGCTATAGACAGCGAAGTCTTCAACTCCATTGGGTACAGAAAGAATCGGTGCTTCACATAGCTTCTTCTTTAACAACTCGAATGCTTCTTTGTGCTTATCACTCCAAGCATAAGTGGCTCCTTTGTGAGTCAAAGCTGTTAATGGAGTAGTGATCGAAGAAAAGCCTTGGATAAACCTTCGGTAATATCCGGCTAATCCTAAAAAGCTTCGGATCTCCGTGGGACTTTTTGGTTGTTCCCACTTTATCACAGCTTCAATCCTTGCTGGATCAACCATTATTCCTTCTTGGTTGACCACGTGACCCAAGAATTGGACTTCTTGAATCCAAAAATCACATTTGGAGAACTTAGCATACAACTTCTCCTTCTTCAAGACTTATAACACGTCTCGCAAGTGTCTGCCATGCTCCTCTTGGCTTTTCGAGTAAATCAGAATGTCGTCTATGAACATTATCACTGATTTATAAAGGAACGGATTACAAACCATGTTCATTAAATCCATGAATGCTGCTGGAGCATTGGTTAGTTCAAACGACATAACCAAGAACTCGTAGTGTCCATATCGTGTTCTGAATGCAGTCTTCTCTATATCCTGCTCTCTTACTTTCAGCTGATGATATCCTGACCTTAGGTCGATCTTTGAAAAATAACTTGAACCTTGTAGTTGATCGAACAGGTCATCAATCCTCGGCAACAGATATCTATTCTTTATTGTTTCCTTGCTCAGCTCTCTGTAATCGATGCACATTCTCATACTCCCGTCTTTCTTCTTCACGAATAACACCGGAGCTCCCCAGGGTGATGAACTAGGTCTTATGAAACCTTTGTCCAATAACTCCTAAAGTTGCATCATTAGCTCCTTCATCTCCATTGGTGCTAGTCGGTAAGGTGCCTTTGCTATTGGTGTCATCTCTGGTAACAAGTCTATTCTAAACTCCACTTGTCTATCAGGCGGTAATCCAGGAAGATCTTCGGGAAATACTTCCGGATAATCACACATGACAGGAATGCTCTGCCTTTCCTTTTTCTCCTTCTTAGCATCGATCACGAATGCCAAATATGATGTACATCCTTTGGCCAAACACTTTCTGGCTTTCATTAGAGAAATGATTCCAGAATTTACCATGCGTTTGTCCCCATACACCATAAATGATTCTTTCCCTGGCGGGTTTACTTTGACTATCTTCTTTTTGCACAATATGTCGGCATAATTGGCGCTAAGCCAATCCATTCCCAACACGATGTCGAAACCGTTAAGTTCGATAGGCAATAATTCCTCGTTGAACTTATTCCCATTCAAATCGATTAAGATGTTTTTCATACGATGGCTAACAGGTACAAACTTGCCACTAGCAACTTCGAATAATAAAGCATTATCTAGTCTATCAACAGGCAAAGCTAGTTTTCTACCAAATTCATGCGATATAAAGGAGTAGTTGGCTCCAGAATCAAATAAAATTTGGGCAGGCAAATTGTTTACGAGAAAGGTACCTGAAGCGACATCAGCTTCATCTTTCGCAGCTTCTAGTGTCATCTGGAAAGCTCTTGCTTTAGGCTTTGGGGGAATGTTGGGTTTTGCTGCCTCCTTCTTCTTTGGACAGTCTTTCAAAACGTGCCCCTCTTCGTTACACCCAAAGCACACTCTTTTCTTGGACGGACACTCATTGGCGTAATGCCCCGTCTTTCCACACTTGTAGCAGGTCACATCCTCGCTACATTTCCCAAAGTGATTTTTCTTGCACTTTTCACACCATTTCAATTCACCTCCAAACTTCTTCGAATCAGACTTCGAAGATTTGTTCTTCTTGCTAGAACCTGAAGTTCCCTCAAACTTTCTCTTATCACCAACTTTAACTTTGCTGGCGGTTCTCCCCTTGATCATGTCCTCAACAGACTTGGCAGCCCAGATAGCTGCCTCTAGAGTATGTGCCTGACTTACTGGCACTGCATACTCCCATGGAAGTCCCTTTGCGTATCAGTCTACCTTTGTGAGCTCATCTGGGACGATGCGCAAAGCAAACTCCATTTTGTCGGTGAAGGCGTTTGTATAATCATCAACTGACATGCTGCCTTTCGTCAATGTCAGAAACTTGTTCTCCAACTCCAGTAGATTTTGGGCCGAGCAGAACTTGCGCTTGAACTGCACCAAGAACTCTGCCCAAGTCAGTTGCAGTGGCTCATTAGGGCTTAGGGTCTTCCCCGGAGTGTTCCACCAACGAACAGCTCCACCCATGAACTGTCGTACTGCAAACGTGGTCTGCAGCTTGCCCTTGCAACCACACGTCATGAAGGCCAGCTCCATTTCAGAGATCCAATCCATGACTCCGATCGGATCCTCCTTTCCAGTGAAGGTCGATGGTTTGCAAGTCAAAAAGTCCTTGTACTTGCATCCCAGTCCATTATTCCCTCCATCTTGGTTGTTTTGTCGAACTATCGGTGGGTTGTCTCGACCAATTATCCCACTAAAGTTCTCTCCTTCATACTGCCCTCCATTAACTTCAGGCTCTTCCACGTGAATTGACAGTTCTTCACGATTCTGTCGAAGCAGGCGCCTCGTTTCTTCCATTTGACGATCCAACATAGTTTGAATCATCATTTGTACCCCAGCCATTGTCATTGGCTCGGGTGCTGCAGCTACTACAGGAGCTTGCTCAATCACAGGTGGTCGATTCCTGTTTTCGTTCGCGTTCCCAACTCCGCTTCTTGTTCTTGTCATTCTTGATCTATACACCGAATAAGGTGAATTTAGATCCTCAATCACGATAGATAATCAAATCATCCTTATGACTCCGAAACGTTTACATGCTAGTTCTAATTCCGTAGTCGCACGCTTAGAATCCTAAACACATAAGGTCTCCAGATCTGGTTGGCAACAAATCGTAGATCTGAACAAATAATATCATATATGGCAACATATAACATTTAGCACATAAGGGTATTTTAGGCATCTCTCCTAAAATAAACTAGTGCTCGTGTCAAAATATAACAGACACACATCTCACAATCTTCACTTAGCATTCTAAGTTTAAGTCTAGAAATCCTACAAATTCCTAGTTCGCTTAAACTAATGCTCTGATACCAACTGTGACATCCCCAAAATCACGGCCAGAAAAGACCGGTTTCATTTATGCTTTTTAAAATAATTTCAGAGTAAATCCATTGATTTAAAAGGGTTGCGGAATTTGTCCCCAAAACAATATATGATAAAATAAGGTTTATCAAAGCATTTCGTAAAGAAATGTATTTTCATATATAATCAAAACTTCGGGATGTCATGTTCTGATACAGACACAAAAGCATAAACATTAAAACATAGACCATACACAGTTATAAACAACAACAGGTCTATAAACAAAATATCTTCACAAGTTCCCCAACTTATGCTCTCGCGCCACTACCTGTAATACAAATAAACTGAGTGGGCCATGCTTGGGAGCCTGGTGAGCATATAGGGTTTTCAACCCACAATAAATAATTATATTTAATTTCACCAACCCACAATAACCCGATTACCCATTCCCGTTATCCTCACTTTACGTCCCTAAAACAACAACTATCACAAGGGACCTAATCTAGGATTTTCATCGGGACGGACACTACTGCAGAGGGGTTTCCTCAGCAATGAATGTCCTAAGGCAACCATGAGGGGGATAGAATACATCAAATGAACACCCAAGTTCACCAACACCTACAGGTTATGAGCCTGCCATCATTCCACAGGACAGTCTAGAAAGAGTTTGTGGTCGTCATCCATATTCTGTTGAATGACTAGATCATAATCACATCGAGGCCTCTCATCATTTTATTTCATCACACAACAACTGTCTACCCATGTTCTACCCAACATATTAGTAGATAAAAATATATACATTTATATACAGCTTAAAACCTGTACAAATCATTCATTCAATAAATTATTCAAATAAGCAAATAATATACAAACACATAACACGTATTTTGTAGAGAATACTTCGTATCTATGTGTTAGAAGAGAAGGAATATACACTCACTCTTAACATATACTTAATACATTCAAACAATACTTGTATTAAAATCGTGTTTATGAAAGAGACTATACACTCACTTGATCAGAAGATGATCGGGCAGCACTACGGTTTTAAAAGTAGTATTCTTCGGAGAAACTAGAAGATCTTCACACATCGGGCTTCTCGCAGGCAGAGCCTCGGCTCGGAAACTCTTTTCTTCTCGGGATCATCGGGCTTCGGGACTTGCTTCGGGTCTCGGGATGATACTGGGGCTTCGGGGGTACTTCTTTGCACGTAAATCGAGGTAATATGGGTGAGAGAAGGGTGAATTAGCAACCTTGGCCGGCTGCCCCTTCAAATCTATTTATAGGGCAAATTTTTCATTTTCCACGTCGTGGACAGTGTTTCCACGTCATGGGCTTGAACGTCATTGCATGCGTCATCGTCCACTTGCTCTGTCAGGCTCCAGAAGGCGTCAGAAGCAATGCCACGTCGTGACCACTGATTTCACGTCGTGGTCTCTGACAGTCTTGGGGTTTCGCGCCTTGAACTTCAGAAATTCATAACTTTCGTATATGAACTCTGTTTTCGACATTCTTTATATCGACGCGTAGGTAAAAACAAGATCTACAACTTTCATTTAGACTTCGTTGGCTAATTTTGAATTTAATTTTAATATATTATTAGTATATTATTTTTAGTAGGCCGGGACAGGAAAACTCCGTTCGAAATTCATAACTCCTTCATCTGAACTCCGTTTTCGTCTGTCTTTTTATCGTTGGACTACTATCGATGAGATCTTCAATTCTCATTTAGAAAGTTTTGACTAAATATCACTCGATCTCAATCTCGAGTTTCGGGCTGCATACTGTTAAGCTGAAACATAGAAAAATCATAACTTCCTCATACGAAGTCAGATTTAGACGTTCTTTTTATGTACGCTCTCGGTTTAACGAGCTATACGACTTTCGTTTAGATCTCTAAGGCTAGATATCGCTCTATCGTAAATTCATATTTTACGTCATTCAGCGTCGTGCCGGTTCTGTCGCGAAACTTCGACATGTCATAACTTCTTCGTTATAACTCGGATTTCGGCATTCTTTATATATTCGGAAACCTCGTCACGACCACTACGTCTTCATGTATCAATATTGGATTTATCTAACATTTCATTTTCACGCTTATTTTTATTCTTACTTCATTTAAGCCATACAATTAAGCAATTAAGCATAAAACACATAATACTCAAATAATACATTCTTATTATTTCTAAATGGGTTATAAAGGTTAACCTAGACTATCACATCATCATTAATGCCTGGCCCAGAAACACGGGCGTTACATTGTTGTTGTAGAAGAACTCGTCCAATGGAAGGTACGTATCCCAACTCCCTCTAAAATCCAACACATAAGCCCGAAGCATATCCTCGAGCGTCTGGATCGTCCGCTCGCTCTGGCTATCGGTCTGAGGGTGCTAAGTTGTACTAAAGTGCAACTGAGTAACCAAATCCTCATGAAACTTCCTCCAAAACCTGGAGGTGAAACGAACATCCTGGTTCGAGACCACCAAAGCTGGCACCACATGCCGAACTGCCACCTCTCAGACATAAATATCAGCTAACTTCTCCGTGGATATGCTCTCGGCAATCGGAATGAAATGTGCACTGATGATGAATCTGTCCACGTTGACCCAGATAGAATCAACACCATGATCCGTCCTTGGTAATTTTGTGAGGAAATCCATGGTAATCTCCTCCCATTTCCACATGAGAATAGGTAAGGGTTGCATCTTCCTGTGGGGTCTCTGATGTTCGACCTTGAATTTCCTTCAAGTCGGGCATCGCTCAACAAACCAAGCTATATCCCTTTTCATGCAGGACCACCAATAACTCAATCTCAAATCCCTGTACATCTTCATGGCCCCGTATGGATAGAAAACCTTGACTTATGCGCCTACTCCAGAACCGTCTACTTCACCCCATCTGATACAGGGACCCAAAATCTACCGCACTCAGCCCACAATCCTCGGTTGTCCCTGACAAACAAGGGAGTATGTCCCCTGATCCACTCTTCCTTACAATTCTCTCTTTTTAAACCCTCAACCTGAGCTTCCTTGATCAAATCTAACAAAAGTGAGGTGACAACTATCCTTAAGCAAACATCTCTGATAGGGGTACTTTCTATCTTGCGGCTCAAAGCATCGGCTACCACATTGGCCTTCCCAGGGCGGTACATGATCTCACAATTGTAATCCTTTACCACATCCAGCCATCTACGTTGCCACATAATTAGAGTCGACTGGTCCATCAAGTACCTCAAAATCTTGTGGTCGGTGTAGATAGTACATTGAACCCCATACAAATAGTGTCTCCAGATCTTGTGGGAAAAAACCACAGCCCCCAACTCCAAATCATGTGTCGGGTAGTTCGCCTAATGAAGCTTATGCTGCCTCGAAACGTAAGCAATCACGTGACCCCTATGCATAAGAACAACTCTAAAACCCGAAATAGAGGCGTCGCAGTAAACCAAAAAATCAGCCAAACCGTTAGGGAGCGTGAGAATCGGGGCCTCACACAATCTCTGCCTCAGATTCTCAAAAGCCAACTGCTGATCAGGCCCCCAATGAAAGATCACACTCTTCTTTGTCAAACAGGTCAATGGCACAACAATCTTGGAGAAATCCTGGATGAATCTACGATAATACCCTGCGAGCCCTAAGAAACTCTGAATCTCAGACGCGGTTCTTGGGACCTCCCAACGCATCACAACCTTGATCTTTGTCGGGTCAACCAAGATTTCCATCTGGTTGATGATGTTCCCCAGAAACTACACCTCGCGCAACTAAATATCGCATTTGGGGAATTTGGCATAAAGCCTCTCCCTCCACAGGGTCTCCAACACCTCTCGCAAATGCTGCTCGTGCTACTCCTTGGTCTTGGAGTAGACTAGAATATCATTAATGAATACAATCACAAACTGATCCAACATTGACCTGCAGACCCAGTTCATGAGGTCCATGAACGCTGTTGGTGCATTGGTGAGCCCGAATGGCATCAACACGAACTCGTAATGACCATAACAAGTCTTGAAAGTTGTCTTCTATACATCCTCGTTCCTGACCCTCATCTGATGGTACCCTGATCCCAAATAAATCTTGGAAAACCAAGATGAACCCTGGAGCTAATCAAACAAATCATCAATCCTCGGGAGCGGGTAATGGTTCTTCACCGTTAGTTTATTCAACTCCCGGTAATCATTACACATCCTGTGAGAAATGTCTTTCTTCATCACAAATAGGATCGATGCTCCCTACGGAGAGCTGCTCGAACAAATAAAACCCTTGTCTAGCAGTTCCTGCAGCTGCATAGACAACTCTTGCATCTCCGGTGGTGTCAGGTGATATGGCGCCTTGGCTATCGGAGCAGCATCGGGCACTAAATCAACCTGGAACTCAACCTGCCTTTCGGGAGGCACACTATGCAATTCCTCGGGGAAAATATAACGAAAATCATGCACAATGGGAACCCTGACCAACTCCTTCGTACCCTCAACTCGCGTGTTAGAAACATAGGCTTATAACCCAGAACAACCCTATTAAAGATATCTCCTGGCCCTCATAGCTGCATAGAGAGCTGGACCATGCAAACCACTGTCACCAGTAATAACCAGTTCTCTCCCACTTGAGTTTCGAACTCTCACCAGCTACCGCTCACAATCAATCACGACCCCATTGGGGCCCAACCAATCCAAATCCTGATGACAACCTTCGATCCTCTCAAGGGTATCGGCTCCAAATCAATAGAGAACCTCTCGCTAAACATGTTTAGGGAACACCTATGGAAAACCCTCGAAGCACTCATGGTACGGTCATCCACAATCTCCACCTCCAGAGGGGAATCTAAAGTCTCGGGACAATCGCAAAACTTCTTGCTGAGTGGAAGAGATACAAAGGATCGGGTAGCCCCCGAATAAAACAAACATGGACAGACATACCATTTACCAAAAAGGTCCATATACAGAATCAAGCATAAATATCAGCATGAAATAAAGAAAGCAATAAATGGTAGAGATAAGATACATACATGTAACCACATCTGGTGTTTCGCGGGCCTCATCGGTGGTCAGCTGAAATGCCCTACTCATCGCCACATGGGTCCTCGCCTTGCCCTAGCGGCCATCAGTAATCCTCAACATGGCTGGCGCAGGCGCTGCCACAACTCCCCCTGTCAATCTCGGGAAATCATCCTTTTTATGGCCGGTCTGATTTCAATGGAAGCAAATCAGTGCACTCGGGGGGGGGGGGGGGCAATCGCTACTCATATGACCAGTCAGCCTACACCTATAACAACCCGAACCCGAACCCGCTGACCGACATGCCCCACTATGCTGCTGGCTATACTTGCCGCAGCGGCCCCGACGCTGATGGCCCCTAGAATGTGAATCAGAAACCTTGGGCTTTTTGCTCTGCCCCACCACAGTCTGCACCTACTCCGGCTTGCGCTTCGTCCGAAGCTCCAGCTCAATATTGTCACACTTGCAAACCGGAACGACGGAAATGTTCGGGGGCAGAGGATGTCATGTACAGTATCACAACAATACATAATAGCAAAACAAGCAACAACATCATCCATTGCATTAATAATATAATTTAATACAAGTGTGTTCTGTATAGTTTATAAGACACCAAAAATATGAATCAAAATAAGAGATGCGTCTTGAATGTGCTCCATCTTCTCAAAACCTGGTCATCGGTACCTGTCTACTGGTGACCTAAGAATACAAGTTATTTTGAAAGCGTAGATCAGCATTAAAGCTGGTGAGTTCATCAGTATTTTAGTGTCGTTGTTTGTATAAGTTTGAAGAAAGTGTTTGTAAATGTTTGATGTAAAAGTTTGTAAGTGTTTGATGTAAATGTTTGTAAACTTCCTAGAAAATCCTATATTTTCTACTAAAGTAGTCTTCTACCAAGACCCAACTATTATTTATGTTTGTTCTTTTGTAAAAGTGAGTGTTGTCCCAAAGTATGACTATCATTACCAAAATATAGTTTTCATTACCGTTTATGTGAGAAGATCACAATGTGAATGAAATGGAAAAATAAAGATGTATTGTAGTTTTATCTAAGTAACTACCAATGTACTAACTACCTTAAACCTGTTTGTTTAATTAAGGTAAAATGTCATAAGATTGTAACCATACTTGATTGACTAGTATAACACGACATTCCAGATGTCGAAAATGATATGACATTCATCACCCGTAGACCTACAGGTCCCACTGTAGCTAGCAGCAAGGTGTGGGATGGTCAATCCCGTATAGATCTATACACAAATTCACGCTCTCCATCCAGAAGACTCTGGGTACAAAACGTGATACAATAGTATATTGCCGCGCCATGAAGTAGTATCTCACATTAATGTTATAGTATTCTTGTATTTGTATAGTATGTTCTAGTGTAGTGTATGTTCCCTCTGTCTAGTGTGTAGTATGTTCTATCTGTTTCTCTTTATAGTGAGGATTGTTTCTCGTTATAGTATGTACTGTTTCTCGTTATAGTATGTTTGAACTGACTCATGTATGAACTGACTCTTGTATGTTTCATTGTTCTAGAAATAGTATTAGTGACTTCCTAAACTATACCTATTATAGTTTACTAGCAATGTTGTTTGAATGAATGAACATGTTTGTACACCTTTTCTACCTAAAGGTATTGAACTGAACGAAGAACTTTTATATCTATATACATATACATAATATATAACTAAGATTTAAACGACATTCGGACAAACAACCGATACCCTAAGTCCACAACCAAACAAGGAACAGGAAATAAGGCGATTTATCAGTCCTAAGCCCTTTCAATCCTACTTATATAACTATATCTATATAGACATGATTTTTAACAATATATAAGTTTAAAAGAGTTTGATAAAGAGTTTTGCATTTAAAAGAGTATGTAAAACGATTTGCGGCAATTTGTTTGAAAACACAGTTTCAAGTATAAGAAATCCATTTGTTTGAAAACAAAGTTTGAAGTATAAGAAGTCCATTTGTTTGAAAACACACTTTGAAGTATAAGAAATCCATCTGTTTGATAGTTATTAATCACATGTGATTGATATAATAACTATAATGTTTCTACTTGTATTCCCCCCCCCCCTCCCCAATAAAAGCATTTAAAATCATTTAAAAGGTAAGTTAAGGGGGTATGAACTCACCTGCAGTGAGTGATACGAATGTAAGATCGGTTTGTAGGATGCTAAGTGTCAAGTGAAGCCTTGAGCACAACGGATCCTAATAAGCATATAATGACACATATATGTATATAATTAGTGTTTATACAACTAATCATGTGAGGAATACACCTTAGGAACTAGGAAACACTTATATTGAAGTGTTACAATCACATACGATTGCATCAAAGGGGTTTAAGGCCACACATGAGTGTGTACGGCCAAGGTGTGTACGGCCTATGTGTATACGGCCATAATTGTGTACGGCCTTGGAGTGTACGGCCACCTGGGTGTACGGCCTTGGAGTGTACGGTCGTACACTCCTTGAAGAACATGCCAAGAAGGTGTTTTACGGCCCTATCTAGCATCCTCTAAGTGTCCATGATCTAATGTGGGGACATAACATGAGTTGAAGGTCTAGATATGCACTTAACAAAGGGTGTATGGCCACATGAGGTGTGTACCACCGTACACCCTTGAAGTTCTTGTTTTGGACGATGGTTTAAGATGAATATCAAGTGATTCTAGTAGGTAACAAGCATAGGAAACAATTACTCACAATTTGGAGGCTTGATGAGTGTTCACGGCCACCAAGAACTAGTAGGTGTTCTTGGTGTTCTTGGTTTTGTTGGTGAAAGTGAAGAACACTTGAAGATCTACCCAAAAACATGAATTTCATGGATGAAATCAAAGGGTGATCTAAGATCATGAAGAATAATCACAAAGAAATGGAAGGAGTTCTTACATTTTTGAAGATCTAGATGATAAGGTTAATGATAGTAGAGAGAGAAATCCGAATTTCTTGGCTTGGAAGTGTGAAAAGGGTTGAATGAAGGCTAAGTATCATCTTTATAGGGGAGGGTTCACGGCCATAGATGGGTGTACGGACGTACACCCATGTGTACGGACGTACACCCATGTGTACGGCCGTACACTCCTCATGAAGGAGTGTTTGGCCCGATTTTGCTACTATGAACTGTGGTATCTCATTCCTATACTCTATCCTTGAATGTACAAGACTTGGAACACTCAAAAAGACCCTAAACAATGCTAAATGATAGCAGAAACGAGTCTGACTTTCATTGAATTGAATAACTGTACAAGATAGAAATTTCGGGTTGTCACAAATATCCCGCTCATGGGACCTCTCAATCATATCATTCAGGGTCTTACACCCTCAAAAACTCACAAACTCCCTGATGTCATCTCTCAACATGTCATGATACCTAGGTTTCTTCATCTCCTCATCTGCAGCGTACTGCGGAACCAACAAAGACCTCTCTCGAAACTTGGCGGTGATCTCCGCCACAGTCTCGGTGGTCTGTTGAAGGTCATGGAACTCACTCACCAGCTGTTGCACCTCGAAAGCTGGTGCAACTGTTGGATTAGGTGTCTAAGCTCATAACTATAATTGGTATGTACTTGACCCGATAGTAGCATGGTCCATTTTGGGTTGCATTCACCAGAACAATTTGATAGGATGGATATTTGAGAAAGAGGTTATTTGTGATTTATTACTATATTATGAGTATAATATATTAATTGAGAAATCATATTATTCAATTAGTATTGATCAAGATTTAATTTGGAATTAATTTAGTGATCAAAAGAGACTGATTAAATTAACGGGGACTGATTATGTAAATCAGTGATACATATGGTGTGGGCTAATGATCCATGATTGATTTGCGATGGACTAAGCTTATGATATAGTCCATGAAGTGTTATTCTAAATCAATCGTTGGATCATACGCCTAAGTATAAGAATTAGGGTTTACAAGTGACTCTTGGAATTCTACACTATATATGTAACCCCTTCAACCCTAAAATTGTGACTTGTGTTCCATGAGGAAACCCTAGCCGTTTTTTGGTGGTTCCTAGCCTCTCTCATTGTCATCCAATTGTTGGTGGTGTTTTGTGAAACATTTGAGGCATCACACATGAGGAGCTAAGCTCTTGAAAGGTCAACTTACACAAGCTACAACAAGAGGTAATCATCTAACTAGTTTTCTTATGATTCAAATATCAAATTTGTATGCTAGTTAGGCTTCATGCTTTGGAAAAAGTATATTGCATGTATAACTAGAGAAAACTTAGATCCAAAGCATTAGGGTTGTATATGCACCATAGGGATGTTATAGTGCTCAAAACCCATCAGTGGTATCAGAGCCATGGGTGTTTTCTTTTATATTGATGCACTGGTCAATTGTTCAAAGTTGAAAAAATTGAAAAACTGTTGTCTGAACACTGGACTCAACGAGTCCCATGAGTCGACTCGACGATTTGGGTCGTATGATGATGAACTCGACGAGTCCATTGCCTGGCTCGACGAGTTGCATCATCTGTTGGCAGAAGTTTCGAGGTTTTGGCCAGTTTTGGATTAGGATCATTACCACAAACTGTTTTGAATGATAAAATTTGATTTTTCTGACAAGGTAATGATTATCCTCATCCAAATTGAATGATGATTGTCAAATTTTAAGATAATTCTTTGATTTTATGAAATGTTAATTATTTGTAGAATTTGATTTGAATCATCTTGCTATGTGAGTTGAATTTGGTCAAATTAGTATGAGATAAAATTATATGATCATTTTATTAGTTTAAAATTTTGATATAAATGGCTTTGGAGAGTTACAAAACTTGCCATCAAGTTTTTGAATTCAAAAGGTCTTGAAAAGTTACAAAACTTGCCATCAAGTTTTGGAATCCAAAAGGTTTTGAAGAGTTTTAAAACTTGCCCTCAAGTTTTGGAAATTGAAAAGTTTAATTAAAAGGTTTTAATTTTGAAATATTAAATTCTAAAACTTTAGTAATTTGAAAAGGTTCAAAATATGCACCTCTTGGTTTTGTAACTTAAAATTTAATTAAGTAGCCTTAATTTTGAAATCTTAAATTTAGAACCTTGATATTTTTAATAGTTCAAATTACAACCTTATGGCTTTATTAAATTAATTAACTGTTTAATTAAAAGAGAGAATTAATAAATCCATAATGACATGGTTTAAGTTTAATTAAATTAAAAAGTTTAATTTATTAATAGATTAAACCACTTAGTATTTTAAATGTGTAAAATACACCCTTATACTATATAAAATTAAAAGTCTAATATATTAATATATTTAAATGTGTAAAATACACTCTCACCCACCGCTTCCTTGACCAGTGGAGGGTCGTTAGCCGAACGGGTTTGATAGGACATTTAAATCCTCACTAAAAGTATAATGAAATATAAAGTAACTAAACCTTTTATAAATTCCCAATGTTAGTTACTTTAGGAAAATGTGAATTTCATGTTAACCCATGAAATTGCACATTGCATCTTATTGATCAGTTAGTGGAGCGTGTGTGGTTAACCGACACACTAATGTGGACTAATGAAGGATGGTAATAGGTTTCTCGTAAATTATCATTGATAAATGGAGCGTGTGTGGTTAACCGGCACATTTATTAGGTGATTAATGACATCGAGAGTACCAAGCTAATTTGCATGGTTATTCACACCTTGTTTGTGATCCTCGGTATCCCGGTCACAAACTTGAAGGGCATAATCGAGATTAAACATGCCATTGAAAAAGTTCTATGAATATCAAAAGATCTAGGAATTTCATTTAAAACATAATTCGTTTAAAATTTCATTTGCGCGGTGGAATTGGTAAATCGTCATTTACCTACCGACAAATAGTTTGCAATTGGATTACGGCATCCATCTTCCAAATTGTAAATTATTGTGTCGGGTCCTAGCCTTAATATATCATTTGAGTGTTATATTAAGGATTGAATCAACTAACTTGAATTTCTCCCCTTGTAGATGTCTAGTTTTGACAACTATGGTCTACCTTATCCTTTTGGAAAAAGCTTTCATCATGAAGATGATGTTCCACGTTTCGATCGAGGAACTAGAAATCATACTTCACTTCCTCCACCTCATCCAATTATTCTCCCTGGCCCACATGTTCGTCGACTTGAAAAGTTCAAAGTCACTCAAGCCCTAGAAAGTCTGTATGTGCTCACTTCTTGGAGATGAAGTTGCATATCGACAAGCTGGGAATGTTGGGTGTTATTTTTCCGAGGAATTTGGCTGTTGACTTGGTTCTTCAATCACTTCCCGAGTCGTATGGTCAGTTTGTTAAATACTACTATATGACAGATCACGACGTGACCCTTATCGATCTTACCTATTTGCTAATTGCTACTGAATCAGCAATGATTTGGCACACTGGTCAAGCAAATTTGATTGGAGGATCAATCTCCCAAACTTCCGTGGACATTGACAATGGCAACATTGGAAGTCCAGAAAAGTTTTCTCTTCCTAATGGAAAGGGATCAGCCAAGGTCAAATAATTTGACCAAATGGTAAAGAGAAAGGCTAAGTCTGAGATTGTCTCGTATACCATTCCGAAAGAGTCTGTTTGTTTCTATTATCAAGAGAAGGGGCATTGGATGCGAAGCTACCGTATCTACCTGAAGGATCATAAGGATGGTAAAGTCAAAATGTATGACTCTGCTTCAGGTAATTCCACTATCTAACTCTATTAAGTTCATATTTGTAGATTCTTAATACATGATGTGATAAGATTCCATTTTGATGTTTTGTAGGATCGAAGAAAAAGAAGGAAGCTTAAAGAAGAAGCAAGTTGAATTTGATCATGACGAAATGGATTTTGATCGCATGGTTCGATGATCAGATTTTTGAGCTGCTGCTTAGGAGTTATGATAGATTACATAGGAATATTTTGTAACATAGTTTTCATTTGAATTTGCATTGTAAGGACAAGTTTTTTGCATTTTATAAATATATAAACATTTTGATTTTATCTTATTTATGTTTCCTTGCAATGACATTTGTGAAAATTATTGTTTGTATGTTTCTATTAATAGCAATGTTGAAAATGATTTGATTCTTAGTCATATCGATTGTGGTAGTGTCGTAATTTTCTAAGTAAGGAAGATTCTCATCGCCCAAGTTTCAAATGAACAGAAAATTGGAATCATATGATTTGAATCATGTGATGTATGAAAATATTGTTTCTTGAGAAAATTGGGACTAATTTCTTGTTCACATATGTATGAGAGTCGAGTGAAGGAATAAAGGATCTAGTACACATTGATGTGCACTGGTCAGATCCACCACAAAGGACGATAAAGTCTATTCGTCATGATTTACTGGAAGTCCAGTAAATATGGTTATGCTTACAAGATTAAGTGTAATTCTGAATCATTGAAAAAGTTTCAATGTATAGTAGAACAAATAAAAATAATCAATTAGGCAGAAAGATAAAAGTTTCTCCAATCTGAAAGGAAAGGAGAATACTTTAGTATCGTGTTTTATGATCATCCTTATGATTATGGAACCATGTCACAATTGATCCTCTAAGGATACCTTAGTCCATTTATATGACTAAGGAGAGGTATCAGGAATTGTTAAAATGGTTAAAATCAAAAGGATGAGTCATACTTCATTCCAAAATCTAGTCTTAGAGTCTTGAGTGACATATCCTAAGTAGGTTTATAACACATCATGAAATGTGGAGTAGAAAAGTTTTCTTACTCATGCACATTTATAATTGGTAGTTGTGATGTCTTGGATAAGACAAAGACCAACTAAGACCAATTATATGAAGTGTCATTCTTGATAAGAATCCGCACTAATTCTTGAATATTTGTTTGTCAAGAAATGTTTCTTGAAAAGAGAAATTTATATGTCAAGAGATCAGTGGGAGTCTTAAAGATCTTGAAAAGTTTCAAGAACTAATCAAGAGTAAACCTATTGTTTATCACTAGCACACGGCTTGAGGTTCGTAACCTATCGTGTTGACATATTCTTGTTTATGTGCCCATTCCAGTTAAAGTTGACTATGCATGTGAGATCTGTGAGTTCTCAATTGTTTGCATATGGCAAAGCAACTGGATCAGTGAAAGTACATTGATCAGTAAGGGTGAGCAGCACAATAACTTGGAAGCAATGATAGGACCCTTGTGCTACTAGATTGCAAGAAATTAAGATTCAACAAGTTCGGTCCACATGAGTTTGGATTTGTCACAAACCTTGTCTTGTGATTATGGTTCTGACAATTCACATGGATAGGAACACATACACCATAAAATCTAAGTGACATAAGGTTTCTCTCCACTTCATGAAAATGATTGTGAGGAAACACTTTCACTAATAAGATCTTGAGGAGATAGCAGTTGTGTTAATTGCGATCTCAAATTCGATTATGATTATGGCATCCCTCTTCATAGTTCGAATTATGAGAAATAGCAAAAAGTTTGAACATTCAGGACTTGTTGTAAGTTCTGAAATAGTTTAGACACACATATAACCTTTCTAATAAAAGGTGTATGAGTTTGAGAAGCCTAAATAAAGTCTTATCGAAGCATCTTGTATCAGAAATCTGAACTTTGGTAAGAAAGTCAATAAGTCTTGATTTCTAGAGGTCCAACTGATTTCTGGGTACATGTCAAAGCTAGTGGGAGCATAAGTGTTATGCTTATAAGTATGTAATTATTGTGCTACTGGGAGCATAATCATTATGATAGGTGTTGCGAGTCAGCAATGCTATTTACAGGAAACAAAGTTTTAATTTGCAAAGTTGCAGAGTTTGAAAAAGTTGTTTTGCTATAGTAGAATTTAAGGGAGAGGAACTTATACTTCATTTCAAATCTAAAAGCTTAGATTGGGATTTCAATAGAATCTAGTCATATACATGCATGAATGTTATGTTTAAATGTTTTAACATAAGAAAATTCTGTGTATGGAAATATTATAACAAGAGATTGGTAAAGTATCATATCTTTATTATGAATCGTATCCCATATGCGTCGGGTATAGGATCGATTGCATATGTTATAATATTCGCCAGTTCTGATTTTCCAAATGCCTAGGGAATTAAGAGGGAAAAAGGGACCAGAACCGGATATCACTAAAGTAATTAAACAACTGTCGAGAACGATCTAAGGTTTGGTAAGAATTGCTCGCTTATGGGCAGTTGGAAGTATAGTAATGGATGGACCATATTGATATAATTCTGAATAGATAGGATTCTATTAAGAATAAATAGTCATATGGCAATTATGGAAATGTTTCCATAATGAGAGTTGGATATTAAGAATCTTTGTGTGAGTTATAAACTTTAATGCAAGAAGGATGTTCAAGGAATGCTCTTTGAATGTGAGACTTAAATCCCAGGGAATTGTCTTGTAACATTCTCAAATGAAATTCTTTGTAATATCATGGGAAATCTCTAGAAAAGTCCTATAATTTTAGTCTAATTTATGAAAAAGTCCCAAACTAATTTTTGTTTACAGAAAAGCACAGAATACCGGCTAAAACTTCGAAAAAACCCTTTTTGCCCGGTTTCAAAGATTTAGCCGGTATTCTGTCCTTTATTGTTAGTTTGCTCAAAATATTAGGATTTTTTTGAAAATCACCCGATAACCAAAATATTGGGACTTTTCTGAAAATTACTATAGAATTAATGGATATTATTATTAATAAATCATTTATAAACATATAAATTTTTTTATTATAAACAAAGGAAATACCTTTTTAGCTAATTTCTAGGAATAGAATGGTCGACTATGTACTTCTCTATTGTTTGTTGACCACTTCAAAGTCCTTATGTTCCTCCTATGTATCGTTGTGGGTGTTATAGTAAGAAGTAACTTGTTAGGCGTGACCAATACAAGATTTGATAATATTTATTAATACACAATCAATAAGTGTCTACTTGATATTAGGCATGACGCTATATGATCACATGTTATTAGAAAATATCATTACACAACGATTCTTGAACATATAGATATTTTATTATGTTCTTTAACCTAATTACCACCTAACTTCCATACATTACCCGGTAACAACCATCAAATTACACACATCTATCGAGAGCGAAAAGTAAACTTTAAATGACAATTTAAATAGATAATCACTCTTCACTTGTTTCCATATAAACTATCATTCATGGATCACTTTTTGATTTTTGATAGATGTGTGTTAGTTGATGGTTGTTAACATGTGAGGTATGGATGTTGAGTGGTAGTTAGGTTAAACAACATAAGATGAACACCAACATTAAAGGAACACTAACTGAGTACATCTCACCATCATATCCACAACAATGCATAGGAGGAACGTAAAGAGTTTGAATGGTCAGCAAGCAATAGATGAGTACTTAAACAACCAATTTATTCCTAGAAATTAGCAACAATGTATTTCCTTTTTTATAATAAAATATTTTTTATGTTTATAAATGATTTTATAAATGATTTGTTAATAATAATATCCATTAATTCCATGGTAATTTTCAGAAAAGTCCCAATATTTTGGCTATCAAGTAATTTTTGGAAAAGTCCCAAAATTTTGAGCAAACTAACGAAAAAGGACAGAATACCGGCTAAATCTGCGAAACCGCCCGAAACGGGTTTTTTCGAAGTTTTAACCGGTATTATGTGCTTTTCTGTAAACAAAATTTAGTTTGAGACTTTTTCATAAATTGACCTAAAATTTTAGGACTTTTCTGGAGATTTCCCAAACATCATTGGCCAAGTATATGTGACTTTTATGCCTAGACATTACAAAAGAATCATTACATGTGAGTTTAGATCTAACAAGATTCTAGTAGTGGCAAGAATTTTGTATTCTTACACTTATAATAAGGGTTAGGGAATTGTGAAATGAGCATCATTGGAAATGTGTTCAACTGATATGTTTCACAAAGTAAGGACCATAGGTAAACATAGTGTCCAAGTTTAGAACATGGGATAACTATTGTTTTAATTCAAGTATTAAGTTGATTAGTCGAAACATTATACAATGAATAATGTGTAATCAATATGGTGATTAAATAATAAGTGTTTTATTTATATTCAAAAGTTTTAAGACCATATTGGATTAAATTATTCTTGTGTTTCACTTCGCGTGTTTTACTTCCCGGATAACTAGGTTATTCAAACATCCACAGTCAATCATACTTTGGAAGTAAGTAATGAGGTAAGACTGTCATGAATCTGACTGTAGATTGTCTAAGCGTTTAGACATAGCACAAGTTTGCTACATTGTTCATTAGTACTCATGTAATAAGATTTGAGTATAGGATTAAACCCACGTTCACATGAATCACTTCATGGATTTTATCACGAGTGATTGTGAGACGATAATATCTTATATTCTTCAAACGGAGACATATAGTTGTAGCTTACAAGTTGGTTGCACATTAATGATACGTAAACGCACCAGTAACTTGGTGTTATAAAACGTATTGTTGTGTGTGATTTCATGAGTAAATTGAGAAAGCATATGAGTCGAAGTTTATCCGTTCCTTTTACCCAATGTGGGATAAAAGCAATATATGTGGGCCCCTCGATGATTTAGTGATGACACCCTAAGCGCTTGTCCAAGCCTGGACTAAGTTGATGTGTTCAATGCAGTCTGTTGCCAGTCGTAATAAATCGGAAATCGGGAAACAACACATGGACAAAGGGAATGATTATAATCCATGTCTCAGTCCATACGATATCTTGAAGAATGGAGTAATATATGATCCCCTATCTAAAGGACACATTACTGATAAGATCAGAGTTCAACAGCGGCTTTTGAGAGCTACGATTGCTAATCGGATTCTGAAGTCATACTTGCAATAATAATTATTATACTTATCCAAGTGGGAGACCATTGGATTAGGTGTCTAAGCCCATAACTATAATTGGTATGTACTTGACCCAATAGTAGCATGGTCTATTTTGGGTTGCATTCACCATAACAATTTGATAGGATGGATATTTGAGAAATAGGTTATTTGTGATTTATTAATATATTATGAGTATAATATATTAATTGAGAAATAATATTATTTAATTAGTATTGATCAAGAATGAATTTGGAATTAATTTAGTGATCGAAAGAGACTTATTAAATTAACGGGGACTGATTATGTAAATCAGTGATACATATGGTGTGGGCTAATGATCCATGATTGATTTGTGATGGACTAAGCTTATGAGAAAGTCCATGAAGTGTTAGTCCAAATCAATTGTTGGATCATAAGCCTAAGTGTAAGAATTAGGGGTTACAAGTGACTCTTGGAATTCTACACTATATATGTAACCCCTTCAACCCTAAAATTGTGACTTGTGTTCCATGAGGAAACCCTAGCCGTTTTTTTGGTGGTTCCTAGCCTCTCTCTCATTGGCATCCAATTGTTGGTGGTGTTTTGTGAGACATTTGAGGCATCACACTTGAGGTGCTAAGCTCTTGATAGGTCAACTTACACAAGCTACAACAAGAGGTAATCATCTAACTATTTTTTATGATTCAAATATCAAATTTGTATGCTAGTTAGGCTTCATGCTTTGGAAAAAGATTATTGCATGTATAAATAGAGAAAACTTAGATCCAAAGCATTAAGGTTGCATGTGCACCATAGGGATGTTATAGTGCTCAAAACCCATCACAAACTCCCTCTGAAATCTCTGCATAAAATCCTCCCATGTTATCACTGCCACTGTCGCTTTCCCAATAGCTCGAGTAACCTCCTCCCACCAGTTTCTTGCCCTGTCCCTCATCAGGTAGGATGCAAATCCCACCTTTTCCCCCTCAGGGCAAAATCTCGTCCGCTGGGCATTCTCCATGTCAGCGATCCAACGACGGCTAGCGATGGGGTCCTTAGCCCCAAATAACTCAGGAGCTATACATGCCTTAAACTCCCGAAATGATGGAGCCCGTGCCCCAATCTGCCCTACAGCAATCTCGGCTCAAAAGGTCCTGAGCCGCTCGTCCATGAGCTCCGAAATCCCCTCCTTGACGGTACCGAAAATCATGGGGGAAGCGTCAAGAATGCCACAGGTAACCTCGGTTGCAATAAGCTCACGCAACCTCTAATCAATCAATTCTGAGCTAGATCCAGAACCTGAACCCGAACCATAGCCAGAACCCATACCTCCGAATCCCAAACGAGTGACCACCATCCTCAAAATAAAACAAAAAGATATAAAAAATGGAAACTCACAACACAGGTACCCTTAGAATGCCCAGATCTACTTTTGTCTCAGGTACGATCTGGTGCTTCCAATAGTACGGGCTCAATACTACCTTCCACACCTACCTTTACCTTCCTCAAGGTAAATCTTGATTCCTCTAAGTTACCACACTACAACCAAGAACAAACTACGCTACACAACATACCTATCCTAAAATCTTCTAGGAACTCCCATCTATCACTACTAGCAGTACCAAGAACCTCGATCAACACTGTCGGTTGCCCTATGCATGCAATTTGTACACAAAATTGATGGGTTTTGATCATAAGAACATCCTATGTGTTCATACAAACCCTAATGCTTGGATCTAGGTTTCTCTATTGTACATGCAAGTCATCCAAGACTATAAACCCTAGATCTAGTATATGATAATCAATATAACATATAAATTAGGGTTTAGATCATACCTTAATTGTTATGTAGCAATAACAATCTCAAATCCTTCTTGTATTGACTTTAGAAAGCTTAGAGTCACAAATGTCACTCCTCTAATGGTTCACAAACACCAAGAGCAAGAGGATGAAGAGGAGAAGAGAAGGAGGCTCTCAAAAACGTATGGAAACCCTAGAAGGAAGCTTGTTCACGTTTTTGAGGCATAAGGGCTCTATATATAGTGAGGCTATTAGGGTTATCTAACAAGGAAACCCTAATTTGGATGCTTAAGCCCTAAGCAACCCATGAACTCCTTTCCTTAAGGTCCTTGGACGATTTCTAATGGGTTTTCCCATAGAATTCGTCCACTCCTTAATATAAGGCAATCCATAGCCCAAATTGCAATTATCTTATAATTACAATTCCAGTCCCTTAAGTTTAATTAATCTCTTTTAGTCACAAAACTAATTACTAATTAATTCTTGACTAATATTAATTAAACAATATGATTTCTCCTTTAATATATTATTCTCATAATATATTAATAAATCATATTTAATCCTTTCTCTCCATAATTCATCCTATCAAGTTGCTTTGGTGAAGGCAACCCAAAAGGACCATGCACCATCGGGTCAAGTACATACCAAAATAGTTATGGACTTAGACACTAATCCAACAGTCTCCCACTTGGATAAGTCTAATAACTATTTTGCGTATGACTTCAGATCCTGATCTGCAATCGTAGCTTTCCAAAGCCGCTGTCAACTCTGATCCTATCAGATACGCGTGTCCTTTAGATAAGGGATCATATATTCCTCCATTCTAGATATCGTAAGACATGATTTATAATCATTCTTTCTGTACTATTTCTCGACTTCCGATTTATGACGACTGACTAATTGAACAAATCAAATTAGCCCTAGCCCGGCCGAGCATTTACGTTTTTCATCACTAAATCATCGAAGGGCCCAAAGATATCGCCTTTATCCTTCTTTGGATAAAAGGAACGGATAAACTTTGATTCAATGCTCGCTTGCACTTACTCACCGAATCACACACAACAATATGTTTTATAACACCAAGTTACTGGTGCGTTTACATATTATCAATGTGTAACCGATTTGCAAGATACAACTCACACATCTTGGTTTCAAGAATATAAGATGTTATCGTCTCACCAATCACTCGTGATACAATTCATGTAGTGATCCAAGTGAGCGTGGGTTTAATACAATGCTCAAATCATATTCATAAGCACTCATGAACGTTGCAGCAAACATTTGCTTATGTCTAATACTCTTTAGACAATCCACACACCAATTCACGACAGTCTTTATTCATACCTACTTCCAACATATGAACGACTGTGGCCCGTTCGAATAATTTGACTGTTCTTAACCAATTAAATCATTCAGGAAGTCAAAACATGCAAAGTGAAACACAAGAATAATACTAATCCCATATGGCCTCAAACCTTTGAGCATAAATAAAACACTTTTTATTTATCACCATATCGATTACTCATTATTTGTTGTTTCGGGTAATCAACTTCTTACTTGAATTATTACAACACTTGTCCCATGCTCTTAGTATGCACACAATGTTTACCTATGGTTCTTACTTTGTGAAATAGATCAAATGAACACATTTCCAATCATACTCATTTCACAACTCCCAATCCTTTTTCACAAGTGAAAGAATATAAAATCCTTGCCACTTATGGAATATGCTAGATTCTAACATTTTATGCAACGATCCTTTTGTAATGTCACTGCACTAAAGTCGCAATGACTATTGCCAATGAAATTACAAAGTCCTCTATCTGTGATTGTTACAAGACAATTCCTTAGATGTGATGTCTCTCACTCAAAGTACATTCCTTTGAACATCCTTTTGCATAAAAGTTTCTAATCTAGACATAGATTTTCAATATTCAATTCCCAATATGGACATGTTTCCATATTTTCCATATGACAACTCATTCTTAATAGAATCTTATCTATTTATAATAATGTCGATATGTTCCATCCAATACTATACTTCCAACTACTCACAAGCGACCAATCCTCGGCGAACTTTGGATTGTCCTTTGATAGTTGTTTAATTATCTTAGTCAAAACCGATTATTGTCCTTTTTCCCTCTAAATGCGCTAGACATTTGGAAAATTTTAGAATGGTCAAATATTATAGCATTTGCAATCGATCCTATACCCGAAGCGTATGGGACACGATGCATAACGTCTTACATAAAGATTTGATACTTTATCAATCTTCTGCCATAATATTTTATGTGCTACGTTCTCAAAATTCGAACTATGAAGAGGAATGTCGTAATCATAATCGAAAATTGTGAACACACTATGTTTCCTTGACTAAATTATTAACATTCCACAACCTAAGCCTTTAGATTTGAAATGAAGCATAATATTCTCTCCCTTAATTATAGCAAAACAACTTTTCAACTCTTGCAACTTTGCAAACTATAACTATTGTTTTCTATAATTAATATTGCTAACTTGCAATACTTTCCATAATAATCATACAATCATAACATTTATGCTCCCACTATCATGATGATTATTATAAACATAACACTTATGCTCCCACTAGCTTTGACATGTATTCAGAAACCAACTTAACTTGCAGAAAAACAATACTTGTTGAATTTCTTAAGTTCATGTTTCTAATACCTAATGCTTTGATAATCCTTTATCTAAGCTTATACACCTTTTCTTTAGATAGTTCATATGTGTGTCTTGCCAAATCTCACAATTCGAATCATGGAAAGGGATACCGTAACCATAATCGAATTCGAGAATTCAATTTCACTATCTTCTTAAAATCTTTCTTAGTGAAAGCATTTCCTCACAGTCATTTTCACTTAGATTTTAATGGTGTATGTGTTCCTATCCATGTGAATTTGTCAAAACCAAAGTTTACGACAAATTCAAACTCATATGGACCGAACTTTCTTAATCTTGACTTCTTGCCTTATGGTAACACAGCTGCCCACCATGTCTTCCAAGTAGTTAAGCAGCTCACCCTTTCCTATCAATGTACTTTCATTGATCAAGGTCCTTGCCTTTTATGCATTCAAACGAGAACTCATAGGACTCACATGCATAATTAACTCAATTGGAATGGCACAGAAACTAAATTGTGTCAACACGATAGGTTGTAAACCTCAACTCGTGTGCTAGTGATGATCGATAAGGTTTATTTTGATTTGTTCTTGAAACCTTTCAAGACCATTGAGACTCCCACTGACTCCTTGACGTATAAGATTCTCTTGTCAATAAACATTTCTTGACAAACAAATATTCAAGAGTTAGTGTAGTTTTTATCAAAACAAAACACTTTATAAAATTGGTCCTAGTTGGTCTTTTGTCTTGTCCAAGACATCACAACTTTCCACATTTGATGAATGTTATAAACCTTCTTAAGACTTGTCACTCATTGTCACAATCTTAACTCTAAGACTTGTTTGGAACGAAGTATGATTGACTTTTTGATTTAACCATTTCTTCAATTCTTGATTCCTCTTCTTAGACATGCAATTGTACTAAGACTCACTTAGAGGATCAATTGAGATATGGTTCTTAATCATTAAGACTTATAAAACATAAAAGGTACTCTCCCTTCTTCTTAGAATGGAGAAACTTTTATCTTTCTGCCTACTTGATTCTTCTTATTCGTTCTGCTATTGATTTAAACATTTTCAATCAATTCAGAATTACACTTAATCTTATAAGTATAATCATATTTACTAAACCTTTAGTAAATCATGACGAACATATTTGCTACTCTTATGGTGAACTTTGATCAACACACAACTTTGTGTACTCGATCTCCTAGTCCTTCACTTGACACTTTGTCAATGAATTAGTCTAATTTCGAAATATGAAATTTCTCATTCATCATGCAACCAAGTTGCGTGATTCCAAATTTCTGTCCAACTGAAACTTGGGCGATGAGAAACTCTCCTTTTCTGGTAAATTTTCGACATTTCCATAATTAAGAATCAAATCCATTATTGCTAATCAATTTTTCATACACGCCATTGCAAGGATAAATAAATAATATAAAGTCAAAATTTATTTTATTGCGGAAAAATTTTGTCCTTACAATGCAATTCATTGAAAAACTATGCTAATACATATTTCTTAGCAATCTAATTCTAACTCTAAGTAGTAGCTCAAGAATCTAATCTTCAAGTAATGCGATCAAAATCCATTTCTTCACGGTTAGATTCTGCTTACTTCTTCCCTTAAGCTTCCTCTCTTTTCTTCGATCCTACAAAGCATCAATTGTAATCTTATCACATTATGTATTAAGAATCTAGAATAGGAGTTTAAAAGAGTTAGTCAATGGATTTTACCTAAAGCAGAGCCATACGTTTTGACTCTCCCATCTCTTAGATCTCTTAGGTAAATAGGGCAACTTCGTCTCCAATGCCCCTTCTCTTGGCAATAAAAGCAAATCGACTCTTTCGGAACAGGACATGGAACTACTTCAGACATTGCCTTTCTCTTATGATCAAACTTTTCGATCATAGCATGTCTTTCGTTGCCATTGTCTATATCCATAGAGGTCTTGAAGGCAGATTCACCAATCAAATTTGCTTTTCCATTGCGCCAAACCATTGCTGATTCAACAGCAATAAGCATATAGGTGAGATCTATAATGGTCACGTAGTAGTTCATCATATAGTACTCTCTTACGAACTCACTATATGAGTTAGGAAGTGACTGAAGAACCCAATCAACAGCCATCTCCTCACAAACAACGGATCCCAACATTCTTAACCTATCAATGTGTGACTTCATCCCTAGGACGTGTGCACACACCGACTTTCCTTCTATATGTTTGCTTGCCAAAAGGGCTTGAGTGAGCTTGAACTTTTCAAGCCTTCGAACTTGTGGGTTAGGGAGAATAATTGGAGGAGGTGGAGGAAGTGAAGCATGATTTCTTGTTCCTCGATCGAATCGTGGAATATCATCTTCATGTGGAAAGCTTGTTCCACGGGATTTGGGAAGACCATAGTTGTCGAACTTTGACATCTACAAAACGGGAGAAAACAAATTCAAGTTAGTTGATTGATTGAGTCCTTAGTAAATCACCCAAATTAGATACTAAGGCTAGGACCCAACACAATACGCTACAACCTAGAAAAGGGATGCCGTAATCTAGTTGCAGAATATTTGAAGGTAAGTGAATGACGATTCACTAATTTCCACCACGAAAAACGAAAAAAAAAAATTTAAGCTTTTAAATCTATGAAAACTCCTAGATCCTTTGAGATTCATTGAACATTTCAATGGCATGTTTAAATCTCGATATGCCCCTCTAGTTTGTGACTGCGATGCCGAGGATCACAAAGCGAGTGTGAATAACCATGCAAACTTACATGGTGCCCTCACATCTTACAGTCACCTATTCGATGTGCCGGTAAACCACACACGCTCCACCGAACTATGACAAACATTGAGTCACCCTTTGCTACCTTTGCTTAGAACCATTTAGTGTGCCGGTAAACCACACACGCTCCACTAACGTCTTCGCAAGGGCACAAAGTGTAATTTCATGGAATTGCATCAATTCACTTTTGCCTAAGTAACTAAGATTGGGAATTTGTAAAACATTTAGTTACTTTTGTACTTCATTCAATCAAGAGTGCGGTGGGTAAGAGTGGATACCCATTCAATCGCCATTTTATAGGCAATTTCCTTAAACACTCCTTATAGACCAGCTTCGCGAATGAGGCCTACTAACGGTAAGACTGACTTTTACTCATACATATATATAATGTTAGACTTTTAATGTTATATATAGTATAGGGTGTATTTTACACTTTTAAAATACTAGGTGGTCAAATTTAACGATTATACTTTTAATTCAATTAAATTGTAAACCAAAACTTTTATGGATTTATTAAACCTCTTTTAATTATACACCTTAATTAATTAATAAAACCATAAGGGTGTGATTTGAACTTTTCAAAACAATACTAAGGTTTTAGAATTTAACATTCCTAAATTAAACTTTTAATCAACTTTTAAATTCCATAACTTGAAGGCGAGTTTTGAAACATTTCAAAAACTTAGGGTTTAGAATTTAAATATACATCAAAATTAAACTTTTAATCAAAATTTAAATTCCAAAACTTGAGGACAAGTTTTGAAACCTTTTCAAAACATTAGGGTTTCAACTATTTAAATTCCAAAACTAAACTTTTGAGTTTAAATTTAAAACTATAAAACCTAAAGGGATTAATTTGAAACTATTCCAAACTTTGTCAAGAATATTCTAGATCACATAATTCAAATAAGGCAATTAACCATAATTGGTGGTTATCTAATTAGATCTAGTTCAAATTCTTGCAAGATAATGATCAAATAATTTCCATAACTTAACATATATCAAATAAGGTAACAATTATCTAATTAGATGACCAAAATCTTTTATTTTGACAAGGATAATCATAAGGGATTAACAAAATTCGAATTTTATTAAGTTTAAACAATTATGGCAATTATCCTAAGTCAAAATAGGTAAAAAATCCCGAAAATCCGCCTGTCTGACAGCTAAACTCGCCGAGTCCCCTTATGGACTCGCCGAGTAGGGGCCTACTCGCCGAGTCCACAATGGGACTCGCCGAGTACATCAGGCAGGAGGCAAAAAAACGATTTTTTCAAGCATGAACAAATTAACAAGGCATTAATACAATAGAAACCAATCTAGGCTCTGATACCACTGATGGGTTTTGATCATAAGAACATCCTATGTGCTCATACAAACCCTAATGCTTGGATCTAGGTTTCTCTATTGTACATGCAAGTCATCCAAGACTATAAACCCTAGATCTAGTATATGATAATCAATATAACATATAAATTAGGGTTTAGATCATACCTTAATTGTTATGTAGCAATAACAATCTCAAATCCTTCTTGTATTGACTTTAGAAAGCTTAGAGTCACAAATGTCACTCCTCTAATGGTTCACAAACACCAAGAGCAAGAGGATGAAGAGGAGAAGAGAAGGAGGCTCTAAAAAACGTATGGAAACCCTAGAAGGAAGCTTGTTCACGTTTTTGAGGCATAAGGGCTCTATATATAGTGAGGCTATTAGGGTTATCTAACAAGGAAACCCTAATTTGGATGCTTAAGCCCTAAGCAACCCATGGACTCCTTTCCTTAAGGGCCTTGGACGATTTCTAATGGGTTTCCCCATAGAATTCGTCCACTCCTTAATATAAGGCAATCCATAGCCCAAATTGCAATTATCTTATAATTACAATTCCAATCCCTTAAGTTTAATTAATCTCTTTTAGTCACAAAACTAATTACTAATTAATTCTTGACTAATATTAATTAAACAATATGATTTCTCCTTTAATATATTATTCTCATAATATATTAATAAATCATATTTAATCCTTTCTCTCCATAATTCATCCTATCAAGTTGCTTTGGTGAAGGCAACCCAAAAGGACCATGCACCATCGGGTCAAGTACATACCAAAATAGTTATGGACTTAGACACTAATCCAACAGTCTCCCACTTGGATAAGTCTAATAACTATTCTGCGTATGACTTCAGATCCTGGTCTGCAATCGTAGCTTTCCAAAGCCGCTGTCAACTCTGATCCTATCAGATACGCATGTCCTTTAGATAAGGGATCATATATTCCTCCATTCTAGATATCGTACAGCAATCTCGGCTCAAAAGGTCCTGAGCCGCTCGTCCATGAGCTCCGAAATCCCCTCCTTGACGGTACCGAAAATCATGGGGGAAGCGTCAAGAATGCCACAGGTAACCTCGGTTGCAATAAGCTCACGCAACCTCTAATCAATCAATTCTGAGCTAGATCCAGAACCTGAACCCGAACCATAGCCAGAACCCATACCTCCGAATCCCAAACGAGTGACCACCATCCTCAAAATAAAACAAAAAGATATAAAAAATGGAAACTCACAACACAGGTACCCTTAGAATGCCCAGATCTACTTTTGTCTCAGGTACGATCTGGTGCTTCCAATAGTACGGGCTCAATACTACCTTCCACACCTACCTTTACCTTCCTCAAGGTAAATCTTGATTCCTCTAAGTTACCACACTACAACCAAGAACAAACTACGCTACACAACATACCTATCCTAAAATCTTCTAGGAACTCCCATCTATCACTACTAGCAGTACCAAGAACCTCGATCAACACTGTCGGTTGCCCTATGCATGCAATTTGTACACAAAATTGATGGGTTTTGATCATAAGAACATCCTATGTGTTCATACAAACCCTAATGCTTGGATCTAGGTTTCTCTATTGTACATGCAAGTCATCCAAGACTATAAACCCTAGATCTAGTATATGATAATCAATATAACATATAAATTAGGGTTTAGATCATACCTTAATTGTTATGTAGCAATAACAATCTCAAATCCTTCTTGTATTGACTTTAGAAAGCTTAGAGTCACAAATGTCACTCCTCTAATGGTTCACAAACACCAAGAGCAAGAGGATGAAGAGGAGAAGAGAAGGAGGCTCTCAAAAACGTATGGAAACCCTAGAAGGAAGCTTGTTCACGTTTTTGAGGCATAAGGGCTCTATATATAGTGAGGCTATTAGGGTTATCTAACAAGGAAACCCTAATTTGGATGCTTAAGCCCTAAGCAACCCATGGACTCCTTTCCTTAAGGTCCTTGGACGATTTCTAATGGGTTTTCCCATAGAATTCGTCCACTCCTTAATATAAGGCAATCCATAGCCCAAATTGCAATTATCTTATAATTACAATTCCAGTCCCTTAAGTTTAATTAATCTCTTTTAGTCACAAAACTAATTACTAATTAATTCTTGACTAATATTAATTAAACAATATGATTTCTCCTTTAATATATTATTCTCATAATATATTAATAAATCATATTTAATCCTTTCTCTCCATAATTCATCCTATCAAGTTGCTTTGGTGAAGGCAACCCAAAAGGACCATGCACCATCGGGTCAAGTACATACCAAAATAGTTATGGACTTAGACACTAATCCAACAAAAATATGATCACATAGACTATCGAAGGAAGATTCTACACTAAATCCACAACCAAACAAGGAACAGGAAATGAGGCTAAATAGATCATTCTAGGGCTATACAACCCTAATCATATACAACTTTGAAAGCATACACATAGCAAATAACTAAATTGATATCAATTCGAAGTAATACATGGCATCAAGTACTATTGAGCTATAAGGCATCACACAAAAATCAGGAAATTCTATTATATCATTCCTGAAGGTATCCTTAGCCCTAATCTAGCATGAAACTCACATATCAAGCATACTCATCACAATACATAAGTATGGGTAACTTGGGAAACACTTACTTGAGCTCGGCTGATTGCACGCATTGCACTCACCCCCTTTTTACTTAAAAGGAATATTTTTTAAAAACTCAATTTCCTTTTTCTTTTGAAAAGATTATCATTTCCTTAGTTTTAGTTCTGACACACTCGAGAGTGTGCCCGAATCCCTTAAACCAAGGCTCTGATACCAACTTGTAACGACCCAAAAATAGTGCCGAAAATTTTCATTTAAAAACCATTAATTTTCATTCATTGAGTGTATCAAAAGCTATCATTCATAACAATATTCCAAAAAATCATAGTACAAAAACATAAAGTGCGAAAATCATGTGGGGAGGATGTCGTGCCATCACGTCGGGCCCTTCCCTTTGGAATTGGAAGTACCTGAAACCATAAACATGAAATGTAAGCATAAAGCTTAGTGAGCTTCCCAAATTACCACATACAACATACATATCAAATAACAGCATGTGGTTGTGTCAGATCCGTATCAACGCCTGGGTCAGTATCAACCCAAAATACAACATATAGTTGTGTCGGGTCCGAATCAACCCCTGGGTCTGTATCAACCCCGAGTCTGTAATGACTCCGAGCCCATATAGCTCAATGCATAAATAATACAAGCACAACAATCATAATCATACGATAACATACAGTTCTACTCATACAATACAGTGGATCGACCTTGGTGCCTTCGGCCTACTTAAGGTGGTAAGAAGACTCACCTCATATACAGACGAAAAGTTGAACTGACACGCTGCTCCAAAACCCACACTACCGATCACCTTTACAATTAAAAACCACCAAAACTCAGACTTGTTGGATAAGGTGTCTAAGTCTGTAACTATATTTGGTATGTACTTGACCTGACCTAGCATGGTCCATTTGGGTTGCACTTCAACGAAACAATTTGTATGGATAATCTTTTGAGAATAGTATATTTATGATTTATTAATATATTATAAGTTATAATATATTAATATGAAATCATATTATTTAATTAGTGTTGATCTAGAATTAATTTGGAATTAATTTAGTGATCAAAAAGAGACTAATTAAATATGGACTCTTATATATATAGAATGGGCCAATGTTCCTTTAGGATGGGCTAAGATTGCATGGATAGTCCATGGAGTTTTTAACCCAGGGATCCTATGGAAATGAAAGGTCATGGGTAGTAGGGTTTACATGGATGTAACCCTAATCCACCATACTATATAAAGAGGTCTTTGGCACATGAAATTGCACTAATGTGTGTGAGATCAAAGGTGGGCCGATTTCTACAAGTGCATACTATTCTCTCAAGGCTTCCAAGTTGGTTTGGTAATTTGTGATTCCACTTGAGGCATCCACATTATTGGTGCTAGGCTCTTGAAGCTCCAAGTAATCAACCACAATAAAAGGTATTTTATTCTACTAAGGTTTTATATTACAAGTACCCCATAACATGCTAGTTAGGTTGAGAACCTTGGAAAATCAAATTTGCATGTATATTAGTGAAAACATATATCTAAGGTTTCTAGGGTTGTATGTACACCATAGGAGTGTTAGAATGCTCAAAACCCATCAAGACTACCATTCAAATACCTAAAATGCCCCTAGGTCAAACCCTACTCAAAACCAGGTCAAAGTCAATCGGGTTGACTCAGTCAGTACGCGGGGCGTACCTCACAGTTGACCGAAGTACGGTGCGCTGACCATCGTACACTCAGGGTACACCCTGCGTTTGAGGCTGCTTGCCAATCTCTTAACTAAGTGCTTAATCCCTTAAGCACCCACATCCAAACTTCAGATCTAGGTCACATAAGATTTTTTAAGCCATAAAGTTTCTAACTTTATGGCCTAGCATGGCTATTAAGTCCTTAAAACCAAACTCTAGCCTCTTAACCCATTAAGACCGTCTAGCACTTGCATGGGGGAAAACTAGTGATCAAGAACCCAACTTTATGACTTACCACCCCTAAAAGACTCTGAAAGGACAACTTAAATGCCTTGGAGTACCTCCTACTCATAAAGGCTAAGTTTGGGACCAAAAAGGAAACAACTTGAGGAAAACTAGATTGAAGAGATTCTATCATCAAGTTCGAAACTTTTTACCTCCACAAGGTGCACAAGGGGGACTAAATGCTGGATCCAAGGCCTTGAGTGTAACACTACCACTTCAATGTTCTTCCTTCTACTCCAAGAGCTCCAAAAAGGCACCAAAATGGCCCAAAAAGCTTCACAAAGCACAAACACTCTTAGGGTTTTCGAGATGAGGAGGGAGGCTGAACGTAAAAAGGTGTTTGAGGCCATAAATGATTTTAAATAGGGTCCAAACCCTAAAATCTAGGGTTTGCACTCTGGCTGCGTACTCCTTGCATACTTGTGTACGCTCAACGTTCTAAGGCACTCCGGAGTATGCCCTACGTATGAGGGTGTACGCCCCATGTACTCCAAAGGTCTTCGAATTTACAAAATTGCCACCAGGGACTAAACTTGCAAAATAGACATAACTAAAGGCTTAAAATGAATACCTGAAATCTAGGTGTTTGTGACAACTTGAAAAATTTCAGAGCAAACTAGGTCTAAACTTCAATCATGTACCAGTGTATTCACAACGTAACATGATGCAATAGAACTATGATAGTCATTGAAAACCATGCTTATATAAGTTTATATATATATATATATATATATATATATATATGTATGTATATATATATATATATATATATATATATATATATATATATATATATATATATATGCAATACCTTGGAAAAACCATGTAGTAATAAACCTTTGAAGTTAATACAAGTTAACAAAACATTAAGGAGTCAAAGGAGTCAACACAAGCCAAAATGATAAGTCTAAAAGCATGAAATTGTAAAGTACTTTAGGATTTCGGTTTTGGGAATCTAGGAAACACTCCTAGACCGAAATCACTTTCATTGAAACACATCATGACCGAAATCACCTCCCTAAGGCCCACTAAGGCCGAAAACACTTCATGGAAGCATAACAAGACCGAAAACTCTTTCTTGATGGAAGCTAGGACCGAAAACTACTTTATGTGAGAGATATTTGATGATTTCGGTCATGCTAGACCGAAATCTCTTCCACTTTGGCCGAAATCCTCCTTAAAAGTCAAGATAAGATGCAAGTTGATTGGTTATTTACCTTCCGCAAGTGATATATTACACTTACCAACGTAAGTGTCACATCTCTTACACTCTTATCCCTTATTTTCCATATATAATACACACTTTAGAAATCATTCTTCAAAACCATTCAAAGTTAACTTCTCCATAATTACTCTCAAAACTCATCTAGGAACCTTCAAACCTTCATACCATTTCCCAGATCATCATTGAATCTTCATAAATTCAACCAAGAACACCAAGAACAACTTCAATCATTTCTAAGGAATTTTGTAAGTATTTCTTACATAATCTAGTGTTATCTAACACTTTAAATTGTTAGTTACCTAATTTGCACCTATATTACGTGTTTAACTCGTTGAAGCAATAAATTTGTGAGACGTCTTCAAGTGCTTACCTAAGTACCAGCGAAAGTCCTGACTTATAACCAGAGTCTCTTGTAGGGAGAGCGAGATATTTGTGTATAGATCTATATCGGACTGACAATCCAACACCCTGACTGTTAGCTACAGTTGGAGCAAAAGTTATGGGGTGACAAATGTCATTAACGTTTCCGACGCCTGAAGAACGTCGTGTTCAGGCCATCTTAGGTCATAGTATGGTTATAATAACTCACAAGGAGAAAACAACGACACATTTACGGAGTAATATATTTTCAAACAGTTTCATTTGAGCATTTACTTTACATTTGGTTTACAGGGCAAACATACCTTTAAATAGTTTTATATAATAATAAAACTACATTACACGACTTCTCAGTACAACAAGGGTTACATTTCTGGAAACATACATTTAAAGGGATTACATACAAATACAACTATAGTACACTATTTTCCTAGTATAGTGCAACTTACATTTCTGAAAGGACCATTATTGTTAACTCCATGATTACTTAGCGTATACGTTAGAGTTATATATAATGAAGATCCTATACACATTAGAATGTGTGATTCCGCCTTAGATCCTATTCCTTGTTTGGTTGTGGTTTTAGGGCAGAGTCACTCATTTGACTGTCCGTTCGATCTTGATTGTATATAACTTGTATACACTAAGTGATCACAGGAGGAAGCAGTATGGGTCACACCACTTACATAAATTAGAACTTCGTATTACAGATTTTAAGCATAAGAAACTTATACATTTTGGTCTTAAGGTACTAAGACTACAACTCATTTTATAGAAAATATTGGATTTTCTGGAAGAACACACTAACTTTTCAAGGAGAAAAGAACATACTTTTACATACAAAATGCTTATGAACTCAACAACTTAAATGTTGACACTTTTTCAAACAAACTTGTATTCTCAGGAAATTAGTAGACAGGTACCCACACAGGATTTCAAGAAGACGGAGCATAGTAGCATTACGTCTTAGTTTTTGCTATTGTTTTGGTTTTTAAACATCTCTAATGTTTTGAACACAATGTAAATTATATATTTCCAATATGATGGTTGTGTTGCTTTGATTACTATTATTCAATTTTTATGATACTATACATGACGTCATCCGCCCACGAACGTTTCCGCCGTTCTGGTTTGGGGGTGTGACAGTGTTACACCTAGAAACCCTAGAATGAAGAAGAAGAGATGAGAGATGATGATAATTTTTTTCTCTATCTCGTGTAAGGTAAAATTCACAAACTTAGGGAGCTAGGGGTTCCTATTTATAGTTTAGTTAACTTGCAGACAAAGCCAGATTTGAATAATTAAATAATATATATAATTCCAAATCAAATCCTCGCCATATGAGTAACCAGGAGGCTTCTGGAAACCCTAAAGAAGATCCTAAACCCGTCCATGCTATGGATCATTCTAGAATTGCTTCTTTTGTTCAACTATTGAATAATTACAGTTCACCCCTTGCACCTTTAATTAATTCGAATTAATCCCAAATTAATTTTGGATTAATTTTGATTAACAATTAATTAATTCTAACCATTTCTAATAAATTCTTACTGATTTCATATTAATTTATTAATAATATAAATTAACAAATCAATCATTTAATTATTTATCTCATATTGATTTCTCAATCACATAATAAGTTAATAAATCAGTTTTCCTCTATTTCCTAATATCATTATTAGCTATTTGTGGTTATGAGGGCAACCCAAAAAGGACTACGCTTTTAATTACAAGTATAGACCAATTTAGTTATGAGCTTGGACACCTTAGTCCAACAGAATCTGCAAGGAGTAGAGCATTAACAAGGGAGCAAGGAGCCCGTACAAGTTGACCAATAGAAAACGCGTCCGACCCGAAGACATGAAACCTCAAAGGCGACTCAGGTAAAACATCTAGTGAATCCAAGTCCTTATCTGGAACTATACCTTCCAACATAATGGATTGAGGAGATTTGTCACCAGATAAATATGATGTCAAGTTAAAAGACAATTTACCACCGTCTACAACATTTAATGAATAAAGAGAAAGAAAAAAGAATAGCATTTATATTAGGTGGACACATAAATATGAAACAAGGAGATTTACTAAATTATGGAAAGGGTATCAATCACATACCATGGCAACGAACTGATAAAACTGGTAGTTAACCTCGAGCTTTCCAAATTGAGCTCATATGACACAATGCAAGTACAACTTGAGGAAGAAAATACCTTTTTATACAGAAACAAGAAAACAACGGTGTATGCTCAAACAACTTAGCAGAAATAGATACATAATCATCCAACCGGGGAATTGGACCAACTTTGAATGGACGACAAAAACTATGCGCATCTATCCAACAAAACTTGCTTTTCCACCACCATTCGTAGTAGGAAGATCAGCAGACAGGGGAAAATGACAATTCGTAAAGGAGTACCAATCACCATATTTCTTCAACCGATAAAAATATCGAAATAATAGGGTGTTCAAAGGAATATGGCAAAATACACAAAAAGATTCAAAAGTAAGGATCTTCGACATAAAATTTGGACAAAGTTGTATGGGATAAACCTTATAAAGACACAAAACTTCTAGGAAAATGAAGAAGGGGGAAGCCTTAAACCACACACAAGGTGACTAAGGTATAATCCCACTTTACCATCAGGGTCATCAAGAATGCATGAGGATGAGGACGGACGAATAACGCCATGAACTTGGGAAAGATGATATTCATGCATGTATCGGTCGAGCATAAAACTGTCCACTTTAGAAAGAATGGATGACCTGTCACACACCATGACAAAAACGATGTGAAAGGAGAAGGAAGACAGGGAAATGGAAGCTTCTAAAATAGCGCTTACCAGTTAAATAATGATGAAGACTGGTTAAACCATTAATTGACCAATCTAATCAAATAAACAAATGTGACTTACTCATGAGAGGGGTATTTGATGTGAACCTATACACACCAAGCGTAAAACGATTCGTTAACCAAGGTGAATTTCAAAGTCTGAGCGATAAAACAATTATGCGCCATTCTTTTACCCTCCAGACGAGGGGGGGGGGGGGGCTTAATGGTGTACCCAAGCCGGTTAATCAATTTAGCCCATTACCAACCCAAATCCACCTGGACGCCCTGGAAAGCTTAGAAGACATAAAAATATAACCTATTATAAGTTGATTCGGACCCAAACAACCATATCCCAACCCATATATTGACAAAAGACAGTCGATCAAAACTAGACTCATAGGATAATACCAAAGCACAACAGATAAAAAGTAACATATCCCTGGATTCACTCAAAGACAAGATTAGAAGCAATAAAATAAGAAAACGGTACACATGAGGTAGTTCCCTTTTATATAGGTAATAAGGAGAGACCGGATAAGACCTTATATCCTAAAATATAAGGAAGTCTATAAATACCTTCAGAGACATGGTACCAAGGTAAGTTCTAAAAAAGAGCAATAAGGAATTCTTAACAATTTACTTGTCTGCCATCTAACTTAGGCATCAGAGAGAAATATCAGGGTCCATTCTTTGGTATAGCTTTCTAACATAACAATTTTCTATTCAATGAAACGTGATTTCCCAAATGCTCATTAGACAAAGTCCCTGGAGGATATCTTCCAATGCATCAAGATTTCTACGTAGCAACAATATGGATGAGCAAGAACCAAATCATCCTACCCCATCCTTGGAAAGAACCTTGTAGAAAACCCTAACATCCACATTCGTCACCATACCACCGAAGGGAAAGCAAGTTCAAAAGAAGAAGAAATTAGAAAAGAAACATAAAGACTTAAAATTTCCCCCTCCTCCTCCGAAAAGGCGTATCGTATCACACATTACGAACTCTCAACAGTCCAAGGGTGATAAAAGACCTCCCGTTGGGTCAGGGGAACCTAAAGTCATCCATTCGTCTCCTCAAGCAGGAAATGTCTCAAAAGTAAAAGGGGTAAAGTTTGCTTCCAGAGCCACTCCCTCTCAAAAGGGTGCTGACAAAATTTTGTCCACTTATCCCCAAATGGACATTCCTTTAGGTAAAAAATTTTGTTATCATAAGAAAATATCTTACTCATTTCTACACACACTGCACTTTTGAAACCTCTGCTTCGGATACAACTTATGCTACCAAAACTATATATATATATATATATATATATATATATATATATATATATATATATATATATATATATCCATAGGAAATCCTTTCAGGACTAACATAAACACCATCATATAAGTGTGGCTAGAAAGATACCTCGATATTTATCTATGCTTGAACAGAGTTCTTCAGAACGACTGGTTTATGTGTGTGTGTATGTGTCTTACTCTAATCAATATATTTTGACATGAAAAACTTCCCTTGATCCATCCAAACATGTAAAATCTCCTAATTTATCAGGTTCTTCGGACATGTCTAGATCCATTGCTGCAAAAATTAGAAGGGAGAAGGAGTTAAAATAAAAAGAGGAAAAAGATAAACAAGCTGCATAACACATTGCTACACTTCAGAGGAAAGCTCTAAGTGAATTAATGGATAAGAGAGAAAAAGAAAGAAAAGAACTCAAGGTTGTAGAAAGAACAATTGTCGAAGAAAAGAAATGGGGAGAAGTAGAAATTGCAAGGATCAAAGCTCAAAATGAATAGCTTCTAAAGAAACAGGCCACAAAAGCTCCTCACTCATCACCGAATACTTCTACTACCTTGAAAACTTCTACCAAGACTCTCATTGGAATAAAGCTTATCTCAAGAGATAATGCTTTTGGGAATGACTCTGATGGTTATGTTTTTGAATCCATCAGATTCATGCCCACCATTTATGTCAAGCCCCAACCTTCATCGAATACAGCTACATCTCAGAAGCCTCCCACATAACCATTAGATTCATCATTAGACTCCATGAATCGACCATCCAAAGAGCATAAGTCTATAGCTAGATCAAGATACTCCTCATCAAATCTAAAGATTATTGAAGCAAAAGTATATCTAATCTTTGACCAGCTAGCCAAGCAGCCTTTGGCTCCGATTGCTCCAGAAGCTCCATTAATCACCTCTGAATATCTTGAAAAATCTCTTCATAAGGTTCTTTCTGAATCTACTCTTCAAGTGGAATCTTACCTCAAACGTCTTGAAGACTTTCAAGCTTCCATCACTTCTATCGTCAACAATATTCCAAGGAGATTTCGGATCACAAAACTTCAGTTAAAGAATCACTTGAAACCTTCTTTAAAACTCTGGGCAAACAACATTTGATGAAGTTGAACAGCTTCACCAGGATCTTCTTCACTATCGCAAACAATACTCTGGTCATGAAAAATGTCTGTTCCAAACTCTCAAATAATGTGCAAATACTGACTAATTAGCCTCATCAAGAATCATAGAAGCTAAATGAGTATGTGTAGAAGATTGGCCTTTTTCTTGACACCGCTGAGATTAACACTGGTGTCGATTCCCTCTCCAAAAATATCACTCATTTGTTTCTTAAAGTCATCTCCAAGCTTGATGATTTGAAGTATGGGTTCGTGAATGAGGTTGGGCCGTCCTTCATGAAAAGGGGAGAAGAAACCCACAACTCCTCGAAGGATGATGATAAGAAGATACTAGAAGGAGAAGTAATTCAAAATTTATCCGATGATGAAAATCCATCAAAGAAAGCTCCAACTCCTCCCATATCTCCTAAAATTCCCAGCCCACCGAAGTCACCGCCAAAGTCTCCTCCTAAAGCTTCTAGTCCTCCCAGAGACCTCAACAAGACAAAGGTTACTACAGAAGAAGTTAATCCTTAGACATAGCCAAATTTTAAAGATAATGACGAAACAAGAAGGCAACTGAAGTTAGAACAACAACACTAAGATTGTCTGAACGGAACTCTTCTAAAAGCACAATATGATAAAGAGAGAGTTGTTCCTCCCTGTCTTTCAGAAGAAATTGATGTGAATCCTCTATTTCGTCCATGGAAGTCCTTCATTCGGATAATTAAAGACAAGGATATTGCTCCTCACAAAACTTATGATGCCCCTTCCAATGTTGAGTTTGAATGGGATCTTCCTATCTCAACAAACATGCAATACTTTCCAATCTTCCCTCCTATAGAAACCTTCAAGCATAGGAGAAACCCTCTGTACGAATAAAGACAAATATTGGAGAATTTTTACTCCAAGCATCAGAAAAAAATCTATGGCTTGGGATGGTCCAAAAGAGTCACAATTAAATTCAAAGGCTTCAAGTCTCGTTCATTCAAAGGAGCTTCATATTACTCCTATGATCTTCAGAGAACAAATGCTTCAAAGGCTTCAACTATCTCACTGAAGCAGACTTCCCCATCGCAAACCCTGTTGATCTCTTATGTATTGTCAAGGAATCGAATCAAAGGATCCCCTCAAAATAAACAACCAAAGCAACCCTCATTCCAATCAGAACCTATCTCCAAAGAAAAATTATTGAGATAGTTGCAATTGATTTTGAGATAAACTCTCTAATTCCTTTGGCTCACTTTGAAGATATGGACTCAAGTCTTGAAGGAATTGAAAATCGATTTCGAGATCACAAAAACTCCAGAACTAGGAATCATCTACTGGATTGATGGCTTAGAAGAAAAACAAATCTTATGTTTGATTCAGAAACATCAGTGCTCAAACTCATTTCTGAAGAGCCTCATGAAAGTTTCCCTTGAAACCCCTAAAGCCAATGTTGACATCAAGATGGAAGTTGTTAAGCAGATTCAATGGATGTTTTTTGTGCGAAGATTTTTTAGAAGTGTAGTTGACTTCCTAAACAACACCTTAGAACTTTAACTAAAAAATAGCTACGGTCACTTAGGGGGATACTGTTGAACCCAAAAATGACCGTCAGCAGAAGATCAACAATAAGTTGTTGACTGAAGGTTGTCATATCTGAAGGCAAATATTATCTGGAAGGTGTCTGTTCCGAATGAGGTGTGAAGATCAGAAGATTTTGACTTCTATGTTTTCTTTTTTGTAATATAAGTTAATGTATGTTGGGTTGTAAAGATTTCTAGTTAATGACTAGATTAGTTAGTTATTTCATTATCTTTTGGCAGTAGGTATTTACCTTTTATTCCCTTGGATCGTGTCTATACAAGGGGAACCGGGTTGTGGTTCTCCTTACACCTTTTCAGCAATCTTGCTAGACAATCTATCTCAATATAAGATTGTTCTGTGTTCATTACAATGTTCATTTATTTACTCTTATGGTCTTTCATTATTGTTCTTTATATCAGTTGTTAAGTTATAACTTGCATACTTACTTTATAGTCATTTAACTTAGAGCATTTTCCTCGTTTTATCAGTTCAACTAGTATTATATAAAAATGTTAGTTTCCGACGCACTCTGAATACATAGAAAACTAACATGATCCCAACATGTAAAAATACAAGTGAACTAAAGATTGCAACTTGTAAATAATTACAGCCAAGAACAAAACCCAATTACTAAGTAATGATATCTTCAAGTTCCTATATATTTCACTTTTCAAGATCATTCATCCAACAAATAAACCCACAATGTGGTCCCTTTGAAATTAAGAAACAATTGTTTAAGGTTAACCGGAAGAAAAGAGACAACAAAAAACAATATATCATTTTTGGACAAACATAAAATTTTCTCTCCGGTTATTGCTAGTCCTTGATGTCCTTAGAATCGCTAAACTTCCACAATCACATTTTGCCATTTGTTGGATTTAATCGAAGAACTTCCAGAACCATAGAATGTCATTTGCTTGATTTTGCATAGTTTATATAGAGAACTGAACATAGTGTTAGAGTAGTACGTATGCAAGTGTGCAGTATGTCAACTTCCTTTTTAAGTTTTTTTTAACCAAATACACTATTAATTTTCTAGGATAAAAATTTGATTTATCGAAAGTTATATAGATTATTTCGTAGTATGGTACCCGAGTCCGTAGAGAGGGTGCTGCAGACTCATGTACTTTACTGCACACTGATATTAACTTACGAAAATATTATTAAATTTCGATCGCTAACATGAGTCATAGAAAACCCTTTAAACACATTATTATTATTATTATTATTATTTAAAAAAAAGTCTCTTTTATATATTTTTTTAGCTCTAGATTGTATGTTTTAATTATATTTGAAAATTTCTCTTTAGTATTTCATATTAATATAACACATTAATTTAGAGTTAACCCCATTAAACACATCACCTTCCAGAGTTAACCCCTTGGCTAATTCCACAAAAGGAAACGAGATAGTTGGAAACTAAAGGAGGAGGCTACTGGTCCAACAATATCTAACGGTCAACCCCTACCAGCCCCCACTCACTTCCTCCACGACCCATACCCCCTCCCCCAACCCCACCCCCACCAATCCCCGCTATTGCGTTTTCTGCGTGGCTTTTCTCTCTCTCTCTCTCTCTCTCTCTCTCTCTCTCTCACAGCGTCACAGTCCCACACACAGACGAAAAGCAAAGAAAACGTTGCGACTTCATTTCCTCCTTTTGTTTTCTTCAACCCCCGACCCCACCTCCATAGTAACAGTTCAGACAATTGAGTAGAAGCAGTAGCAGACTTACCATCATCAGCGCCATGACCAATTCATAGCAGAAGCAGAAAACAAAAAAAGAGCAAAATCAAATACTGCCATGGTCATGTCGTCTTCGAATGAAAATAATCCACCGACTTCTACCAAAGACCTTTTTCCATCTACATCTCTCGCTCTCACTCTCGTAAGTCATAATTTATCTCCTGTATGCTTTAATTTTCGTTAGTTTTTTTGTTCTGTGGTTTGATTTTGGTGTTTTGATAGGGGATTTTTCGTGATATAAAAGAGGCGGCGGATGGTCGAGCAGATGACGTCGGTGCTAATACGACGGTGACGGAGATCAGCAGTGAGTATTCTGGACCGGCGAGATCACGATCGGATGATGAATTCGATGCCGATCCTGACGTCGACGACGGAGACGACGATAATAATAAGAACAAAAGTAAGAAGAGAAAAAAGTACCACCGTCACACCGCCGAACAAATTCGTGAAATGGAAGCGTACGTCAGTTATTAATTTCTCCTCTTACACATGCTTTTCAATTATTACCCCTAAAATCATCACGCCAGACACAAACACGCACATAATTCAACATGCAATTGATCAGATTGAAGTTGATCCGAGATTGATTTCGTTTACCTGTGAATTTTTACACAAACGCACTTGCACTATCACAAAATCGTCTAGATCTTATTATCTGATTGCGTAGAATATTCTTCCGTCTAAATTAATGGTGCAATTTGATGCATGGTTCATAAACACGATTGTTAACATTACGAATCAAGTTTACACCGGTTCTATGTTTTGAGATACAAATTCAAAAGAATCTTACATTATCAGACCCATAGTTTTCCAAAGGTCATATAATTTTACCAGAAAAAGGAGGGGAAGCAATAAGCATTCGATAGCTGATTATTTGGTAACTTGTGACTCGGTTTTATCAAGAACACAGACTCAGTTGGTTCGAGGGACTCGGTAGATAATGAGTGAGAGGTAGACATTACATCAAAATAGCCCACAGAGAATCTTTGCAACAAAATGGAGGTAGTTGGGTAAGGTGATAATACATTGAATAGGATCACTAATTCAGCTTGAAGAAACACCAAAAAAAGGTAAAGCTATTGTTAAATAAAATAAAATAAAATAAAATAAAATAAAATATAAAGGTCATCATGTAAAGCTATTTCCTTTCTCTTAAATAATTTAACATTAATGTATCACTAAAGGTCACGAAAGGCTAGGCAGCAACTAACCACAAGCATGTGTGTCCCCATATTTTAAAGGTGATGTGGTAAAGCTTGGCACAATATTGTCACATGTGTATATAAATACAAATATAAATATACAAAGTCTTTTTGTTTAATGACAAATGTGGTCCTTTGAGTTTGTGGTATGACTCAACTTATTCAGAATTATTAAAAAAGTTCATTATTGTTGCCTGTTGGTCAAATAGCTTAAGAGGAGTGGTAAGTCACTTTCTATATATGTCTTGTCCCTATACACCAATTTACGCTTCCAAAAACATATCACACATCCAAATCATTTATCTATGTAACCTTAAAAAGTTTGCAAATAAGAATAAATATAAATAATCTCTACATATTTTTATGTAGTAGCAATAAAAATTAAGTGATTCTAATCCCTGAAGAAGTAAAGTAAAGTTAGTTATTGATATTGATTCTTCAAGAACAATTTTGTTAGATTGAACATGTAGCAATTATACACATAAATATTTATCACAATTTGAAGTAACAAATTGGCATACAAATATGATGAGAAGTTCTTCCTTCAAATATAAAATGCATGATTTTGTGTTATAAATCAATGTTGACCTTCCAATTACAGACTATTTAAGGAGTCACCACACCCGGATGAAAAGCAAAGACAACAATTGAGCAAGCGGTTAGGGCTTCATCCTAGACAAGTCAAGTTCTGGTTTCAAAATCGTCGTACCCAAATCAAGGTTTTTCATATTTTCTTTATGGAATTTTTATAATTGTTTAGTCTAGTTTTTTTCATTAACTTTTAGTTAGTGTGAATTGTTTTTCATCGGATTTTTATGTCAAAAAAAGATAAATTTTATTCATTTTTGTTGAACATTATTTATATAATCACTTAGTAATTAGCATCACAATATATTTTAAAAAATAAACCTTTAACTAAATATCTCTCTGTCTTTATATACCTTAAAATTACAAACTTTAAACATTACTTAGTATTCCAACACTCTTTCCCAAAAAAAAAAAACTTAGTATTCCAACAAGTCTGACCAAAAGAGATTCTGAAGACCGAAACTGGTTTCAAAAATAGGACCGGTTTAAAACGGGTTTTAAACCGGTCCTTTAACCAGACCGGTTTTAGGACCGGTTTCGGGTTGAGAACCAGTTTCGGTTTTGGAATCTTTTGCCCATCTTTAGTTACATTTATGATACAAACAAAAAATTTTTTTGTCATATATATTGAGGTTACACAAAAAGTGACTATGAAACTATGTTGCTATTGCAGGCTATACAGGAGCGCCATGAAAATTCATTGTTAAAATCAGAAATGGATAAACTACGCGATGAGAATAGGTTATTAAGGGACACTATCAAAAAGGGTACTTGTCCTAACTGTGGATTTGGTAGCTCTAGCAAGGAAGCCACCAATTACACCGATGAACAACAGCTTCGCATCGAAAATTCTAAACTCAAAACTGAGGTTTTTTTAGTTCTTTATTCATAAATAGTAAATACTTCTACTAAATCTATTCACCTCAAAGTTTATTAATAAACTGGTGTTATATCTAGATTGAGAAGCTGAGGACATCAATTGGGAAATATCCAAAGGGAACATCACCTACAAACTCATGTTCTACGGGAAATGACCATGAAAACAGAAGCTCATTGGATTTGTGTAGTGGTGTGTTTGGTGTTGAAACTTGTAGAATAATGGAGATTGTTAATTTGGCTGTGGAAGAGCTTGTAAAGATGGCTAGTGCTGCGGACCCACTGTGGATACGGAGTTTTGAGACAGGTCGAGAAATACTTAACTATGATGAATACTTGAAGGAGTTTCATGTTCAGAATTTAAGCAAATTTCAACATAAGAGACACATTGAAGCTTCTAGAGATTGTGGCATTGTCTTTGCAGATCTTCCACAGCTAGTTCGAAGTTTCATGGATGTGGTACATTGCATTTATAAAACACTGTCACTGTCACTGTCACTGTCAGTACTGTCACTCACTGTGTAATGTGGATTTGTTATTGTAGGAACAATATGAAGAGATGTTTCCATGCATGATTTCAAAAGCAGCTACCCTTGATGTGATCTGCAATGGGGAGGGTGCTAATAGAAATGGCACTGTTCAATTGGTGAGTAACATACTTCAAATAATGGTATACTTAAGTATTATCTTTTATAACATAAATTTGGACCACAATTGGTTAACTTATCACATTGACTACAGATGTTTGTAGAGTTGCAAATGCTAACTCCTTTGGTGGCAACACGAGAAGTATATTTTGTGAGATACTCCAAGCAGTTGAATGCTAATAAATGGGCAATTGTAGATATTTCAGTTGACAACATAGAAAAAAACATCGATGTGTCTCTTTCTAGATGTAGAAAACGTCCGTCTGGTTGCATCATTGAGGACAATTCAAATGGTCACTGTAAGGTAAAGCCCCTCACCCCTCACCCCAAAAAGCCAATATTCTTTTCTTAAAATTTATATATAAAACATGTTTTTTCAGGTGACATGGATAGAGCATTTGGAATGCCAAAAAAGCGTAGCTCATTCTATGTATAGAGGAATCATCAATAGTGGTGTAGCTTTTGGAGCAAGGCATTGGATGGCCACATTGCAGCAAAAATGCGAGCGTTTTGTGTTCTTCCTTGCAACTAACGTTCCTACTAAAGATTCTACTGGTATTTAAATTTAAACCTCTTTATACTTCTTTTTGGTTATCTTTTTTATAAAAATTATCGGGAATACGACTATGTATTGAAATAGGTATTGCTACAATGGCGGGGAGGAAAAGTATTTTCAAATTGGCAGAGAGAATGACGTGGAGTTTTAGTAGAGCACTAGGAGGGTCGAGCTATCACACATGGAAAAAAATTCCAAGTAAAACTGGAGATGACATACGCGTGGCTTACAGGAAGAATTTAAATGATCCTGGTGAACCTTTAGGGGTGATACTATGTGCAGTGTCCTCTATTTGGTTACCTGTTTCTCACACTGTTCTTTTTGATTTCCTACGAGATGAAACTCGTAGAAATGAGGTAAATCATATTAGTTTTATGAGCAATATACATAATTACATATAAGCCACTATATAATATAATATCATCGCCTAATATTTCAGTGGGATATAATGTCAAATGGTGGTCCAGTCCAATCTATAGCCAACTTATCAAAAGGACAAGATCGAGGAAATAGCGTTTCTATCCATGTAAGATTTTTTTTTTCTTTTTTTTTTTTAAAAAAAAAAATTTTAAATTCCATCATATATTTAATATTTTGTTTTTATGATCCAGACAATGAAGTCGAAGGAAAACATGTGGATGATCCAGGACACTTCGACAAACACGTACGAATCCATGGTAGTGTGTGCGCCAGTGTGTGTGACAACCATGCAGTCTGTGATGGGTGGCTGTGACTCTAGCAACATTGCTATATTACCTTCTGGTTTTGCTATTCTTCCTGATGGGGTAGAAACGAGGCCTTTACTGATCAGATCAAAGGGACAGGATCAAAGTTTGGAAGAAGGTGGGTCGTTGCTAACCGTTGGATTTCAAATCCTTACAACTGACGACTCTACAGGTGGAAAGTTAAGTGTGGAATCTGTGGAGTCGGTTGATACACTTATTTCAAACACACTGCAGAACATCAAAGCTGGTTTACAGTGTGAAGATGAAACATGAATAATAATTTATTTTGAACATTGACTTTTTCCAAATATTAGGTGAAAAGGTCTTGGAACTAGTAAATATTTCCTGGGTTTTAACCTATGTTGATGAACTGATGAACTTAAGCGTGAAAGTTTTTGATTATGGTTAACTTAAGAAGAAATAAAATTCATTTTTAGACTTTAGATGGTAATAGTTTAAATCCGTACATTTATAAATGCATCTGTTTGATTTACATGTGGGTGGGAATATCATATATGCATGTACATGTCTCCTGTAGAGTCACTTCACAACCAATAAACTGATTGTCCTTCATGATATTTAAGTGGTTACATCTGTATCTAGCCACGATACCAGAGATTGTTGCCTGATAAGGCATCTGTAAGGAATACATTTTCATAGTGGTAAATGGTACATTTCCATTCACGTAAAATTACAATGAGCCTTAGTGGTGGACCCTTGACCAAATAAGTGAGGACTTATAATGGAATCTTTTGAATAGATAAACAACAAAATTTTCACAAACATACAAAGTCAATAAACCAGCTATATACTTATCGACGTAACATGAATGATGAATCCATATCAACGCGCTCCATATCCATGTATGGTGGATCTCCCAAGCATAGACTTGCATGCTCTAGAGTCTAGAGCATGCGGATGCGTAAGATATATATAATTAGTGCTCACCAACATATACAACTTCTAATACAAGACTTATAAACACAATTACAAATAAGACACGAGCACATAAGGACTCATGCAACATATAATCACAATATATGGCGTTGAGGAACATTTATAATGATAAAGCATTTGATGTGCGACACATTTTAGAATAACATGCAAGTCACCTCCTATTTGAAATATAAATTCAAAATGAACATGAAAATGTTTTTTAATATTTGTTCGTATAAGTTGACCGAATGAATACGAACCGACAAACGGGCAAATTTTCTTATTTATGTTCGTTCCTTTGACAATTTACCTTGTTCTCATGTTCATTTGTTTATGTTGCTAAGGTGCTAAATTAATAAGCATAAACCATTATAAATGAACAAAGTTATAAAAAAACATAAAATGCCATATATGATCATGAACTTAAATGAACAAACGAAAGAGAAAATAAAAATTTCAAGTAAATGTTAATCGCCAACCGTTATTATATGTCAATCGTACATAGCAATGTCACCTTTGATATTTTTCTAGGAAATCTAAAAGCTATAAAATTAAAATCAATCTTAGAAGCTCCATTTTAAATAATCTCACTTTATATATATATATATATATATATATATATATATATATATATATATATATATATATATATATATATATATATGCTTTGGTTATTTTGTTTTTACTAACTATTGTGTGCCAGAATGCATAGATCTGGACCACCGGATGGAATAGAATGTAAGTTCAAGATTTGAGAGTCTATGATATTACAATAAGGTAACATACACCATATAATCATACAAATTTCAACATAAAGGTACTTTGGACAATTAACTATATTTTAAAAAGGAAATTTCGGATTTTTAGGGATACTTAATTCTCCTAATTTTAAAAATCTGAATTTTTAAATTAATTCAATTTTAATTCTAACGTAATTTGTAAAAATAACCGATTTTATTCCGTCAGAATGTTTTTTGTTATAATGACGTTCTTTCATAATTTTATTCTATTAGAATATTATTGTATAATCACAGATTCTTGAACCTCCGGTTGAAGAATAGCAACATTCTAATATGTTTTTATATATCCGAACTTAAATACAAATACATACATATTCTTACAAACTAATAGTCTTATATATTTTAATATAATTATACATATTCTAAAAGAATATCAACAAAAATGAATAAAATTCTTAAAAAATAACAACATTCTTTAACTTTGAGAGTGATCAATCTATTATGCATTCTTCAAGTTATTTCTATCAGGTCTTTAACACATTCTTCCAACCATCCTATCACAAATAGAACAAAAACTAAGAATGGTTAAGAACATGTTATCACTTTATATATTCTGACAGAATACATAGAATACATTCTAGCAGAATATATAGAATATATTCTAACAGAATACATAGAATACATTTTAGCTAGTTTAATTGACACTATAAAGAATTAAAAACTTGTTACTTGCAACTTGCAATCGTATTTCTAGATGATAAAACTTAACAAACCAACAATTTGCAACTTAACAATCTAGAAATTTTTGTACAATAAAAAAATAGTAAAATTTAGCAAACCATTCTTACAACAATGATATTCTATGAGAATGCTCTTGAAAGAATGCTCATAGAATCTATTCATTGCTTCATGATGCTTTGCTGAAAGGTTTTTAATCAATTATTACACTGTCATTTACCATGTTTGTCAGAATAATAGGCATCAAATCAATGAGTGTTACTAACCTCATTCTAAAAGAATATTGTGTTTTCTCATTCTGAAAGAATTTGCAAGTTTGAATACACCAAAATAACATAACTACACATATTAACTTCAATTCTAAAAGAATATTTCATTTCCGTTTGTTGCTTAAACTTCAATTCCTTAAAAAATTCTAACAGAATATTATCTATTTTACTTTAAACAAAATATTTCAACACAAGTATAAACATGTTATTATAATTCTATCAAAATAGTATCAGTTTAGCTTAACATATTCTAACAGATGCTTCCCAATAAGTCTAACATATCAAACTTGCCAATTGTATGACTAGAGACAATGTCAATGTCAATAAAAAGAAAAAAAAACTACACATATAGTTTTTTCTTCATACAAAAAATAAATTGGTAATCCATTATCATTGCAATCGACATATTCAATATATATTATAGTATATGCATAATTCTTATACTATGGAAAAATTAAGGTGAAAATTCGGTTAAATATATAACCATAATAATGATAATACCTGAAAATGATAAATTACTTTGTAAAATTCTGGAAAATCTTAAAATGGGATTTAACTGATCCTTCGCTCTTCTTGATAAATCTCCTGTCATAGATCAAAAAAATCAAATAGTTTCAGGTTACTGTCGACGCAATACAACTTTGTTAGCCAAAAAATACAACTTTGTTTGCTTTGATGCCCACTTGTCGTTGAAGTTAAGCAGAACCAAAAAGAAAGAAAAACAAACCTTTTTTATATGTTTTAGGTTACTGTCGACGCAAAAGAACCAAAATTCATGTTTTTTTGTTAGCCAATTAAATCATAGTCATAAGAAAACACTTCAATAATTTTAGAAATTGATAATCGAATTTACAATCGATTGTAGAGATCGAGTTTACATATTCGATTTCACGTCATATGTTGCGACACCATCATCGTCGGTGCAGGAGACCAACACCGGAAAAACGAAGGGATTGGTGGTTGCAGGTGGAGGGTCGTCGGTGAAGAGGGTGTTTACCAGGATCGAAAAGGGAAGAACACAAAACCCTAGGATGAAGGATTTTTGGCTTGGGTGGAAGTCGGCATTTTATGGTGACGATGATGAAACGAACAATGATTTTTTAAGGGTTTATAAACTAATTATCTTGATTAAATGCTATTAAAGGGAAATTGAATCATTATTTTAGGGATTATAATTTTGGAATATAATTAATTGTACACACATAATGACTAAATTACCCTTTATTATTTAATTAATGATTTCTTTTTTCCTAAGTTCTGATTGGTGCATTTAGGCACACAATATTTGCTAGAAACATTTGAACTTAGCTCTCTCTCTCTCTCTCTCTCTCTCTCTCTCTATATATATATATATATATATATATATATATATATATATATATATATATATATATATATATATATATATATATATATATATATATATATATATATATAGTGTTGTAAAGATCGGCCTAGGCGGCCAATTAATCGGTCCCTAGGCGCTAGGCGGCCTTCTTATGTGGTCTTGGTCAATATCGGTCCTAAGGGCACTAGGCGGTCCTAAGCGGCCGGAAATTTTAAAAATTTTAAATTTTAAAATTTCAAAATTTAAAAAATTACACCAAAACTTTCAAATTTTCAAAAATCATAATTTTCAAAAGATCAATGTTTCATATACCATTCCAAAATTTTCAAATTTGAAATTCTCAAAATTTTGAATACTTATTTTCTTAAGATATATTAACTTTTGAATAATATTTTTAATAATTAATGGTACCCGATTAATCCCTTAACTCTGGTCCACTGACTAGCTAACGTCAATCATTTTTTACAATATATATATATATATATATATATATATATATATATATATATATATATATATATATATATATATATATATATATATGTTCAAATGAGAACATTTTTTTAAATTGAGAATATTTGAGAACAAATTTGGACCATAATTTTTTTAAATTAAAATTATAAAATAATATTTATATAAATAAAAAATAGTTACAAGCAATAAAAAAAATCACTAACCAATACTATTCACCACCCACCACCACTACCTACCACCCACCACCACCCCACCACCCGTCACTACCATCTGCAATCCACCAACCACCATCACCCACCATTACCCACCACTCAACGCCACCAACCACCTCAACTCACCACCACTCACCCACCCACCCACCATTAATCACCGCTACCAACCACCCATCACCACATCCTGCAACCCACTACCACCACTTACCTCCACCACCACCGACCTCCTACTACCACCACCCAACACTACTACCAACCACCCATCACCACGACCTACAACACACTACTACCACCCACAACAACCACTCATCACTACAACCCACCCCCACCACCACCATCACCATCACCATCACCATCACCCGCCATCAATCACTAACCTGCACCCGCCACCCGCTACCACAACCACCTTATCCGTCTCCCACCAAAATCACCACCCATCCCACCATCCCACCATCACCACCATCACCATCACTAACCTGCACCCACCACCCATCACCCCGCCACCACCACCACCACCACCCCAACACCACCCACCATCACCATCACCGCCCGCCACCACCATCAACCACTACCTACCATTACCACCCCCACCACTACCAACCACCACAAAACATCACCACCACCCGCCTCCACCACCCATCACAACCACCACCCGCCACTACCACCCATTTCCACCTCCCGCTACCACCCATCACCGTCATCACCACCTATCCACCACCATCCCGCATCACCATCACCACCACCACCTGTCACTACCACCCTCCACCACCACCCCTGCCACTTACTCACCACCACCTACTCACCACCACCCCCATTACTACTAACTACCACCTACAACCAGCACTCCCACTATAGCACCTGGTTCCAGGTATGTATTTTATTCTAGTATCTTGCATTTTGGCCTTGGACTCGGCGAGTTGAGGTCCAACTCGTCGAGTCGCAGCGTATTGGACACAAAAGTTTAATGACCTACTCGACGAGTTCGCGTCCAGACTCGGCGAGTAGGCGCTGTCCTGACAAAAACCCTAGATGAGGGTTTGCATCCTATTTAAACCACTTCTTCAGCCTCCCTTTCGTCCCCAATGCTTCCAGAACTCCCCATAAGCAAACCCTAGCCGTTTTTTAGAAGAGCTAAAGCATTTTTGGTGGATCTTTCTAGTTGTGACCATAAGGAGGAAGGGAAAGGCTTGAGGAAACAAGTGAAGACCAGGGGAAACCGAGTTTGTGCATCTTCCACGGTTTATTGGAGGTATAAAGTTGTAACCTTGCTTACTTGTTTGTTAGATCCCTTTTTGGGGAGGATTTAGGGCTTTTAAGCCATATGAAGTGACCAATCATGATTTGCAAACATGGTTGGGGGTCAAGACTTCGGATCTAGAACTTGGGGAGAGTCACAAGGCAGATTTGGGTTGCTTTTGCACCCAAGGAAGGCCCCATGCAACAAAAGAGCCATTTTAGAGCCTTTTTGGCTCAAAAGTCCCATGCATGCACGTAAAGTTCGTAACTTTACGTGCTAGATCGAGCTTAGGGGCTTGGATCTATCATTTGGACAAGTGTTGTACATCAGAAATCGAGGATTTAGGGTGTGGACGTTATCGACTCGGCGAGTCCGTTCTTGGGACTCGACGAGTCCAAGGCTTGAAGTCCCATATCTGTTGAGGGTCAAAGAACGCAGTTGGGTGTTAGAAGGGTTGTAGCAGGACAGAAAGAGTGACCCAACGCATTGGACTTAGTTTTAGACCTGGAGTTCATGGGACTCGACGAGTGCTAGAACAAACTCGGCGAGTCCAAGGCAATCTTCTTATGTTTGAAGATGAACTCGACGAGTTGTTCATACAACTCGACGAGTCAAGGTCAGGACTTGTTCATCCGTTGAAGGTGAACTCGACGAGTTGTTCATACGACTCGACGATTCGGATGAAGGTTCATTGATGTTCGTAAAGAAGGGGAACTTGTCGAGTCGTTGCCAAACTCGACGAGTGAAGTCGTGGATAAGGACGAGTAAAGGGAAGGGACTCGACGAGTTGACGGCCCAACTCGGCAAGTCGGGTCAACTGGAAGTTGACTTTGACTTGGACTTGGTTGGGGGTAAAATAGTCATTTTACCCTAAGAGTAGATATCAGTTTCTGACTGAGTGTTTTGTGGGGATTGTAGCCGGAGGATTTCCGGAGCAGCAGCAGACAGAGGTTTCCCGCACAGATTATCAGCAGCTACTCGTACGAGGTGAGTTACCTTCCAGTAGGGGTGGGTCTAAGGCCACAATGCCGACCCACCAAAGAGGGGTATTTAGGAGATGATTGTCTTTGTGATAATTATCTTGGTCTGGTTACGTGCTTTGGTCATGAGTTTTATCTGTGTGATATGTTACGTGTATAGTAGGGATTAGTTTCCCTGACAGCAGTCCTTAGGATCGAAGGGTAGGTCAGTACCCGGTTATGCCTGACTGTATGTTTATACCTTGTAGTTGTATGCTAGTGGTAGGGGGTGGAATAGTCCCCAGTTACCGGTTGGAAGATACCGATGACAGTTACCGGTTGAAAGATACCGATGATGATTACCGGTTGAAAGATACCGATGATGATTACCGGTTGAAAGATACCAAAGATGATTACCGGTTGAAAGATACCGATGATATTGTATGGTATGTGGTATGATGGGGGAACTCACTAAGCTTTGTGCTTACGGTTTCGGTTTTGGTTTCAGGTACCTCTTCGTCTAAGGGGAAGGAGCCGGCGGCGTAGCATCGCATCACACACACACACACATGATTCCGCATCAGACTTTCTGGGATTGTACTCTGATTTTCCTTATTTTTGATGTCATGGTCTGGGACACAACATTATGATTTTGTAATGTGTTGCTTTATTGACAGTGTTATGGTAGAATGTTTTAAAAATTATTAATTTAAAAACGAAATTTTCGGGCTCGAATTTTGGGATGTTACAAGTTGGTATCAGAGCCCTGGTTTGAGGGATTCGGACACACCCTCGGGGTGTCTGGACTCAAACCGAGGGGCTAAAAGGTTTTTACAAGGAAAAATGCTTTTCTAAAATCTAAATGGAAGGATTTTAAGAAAGTCGAGGTGTGTGATGCATGCGACCGGCCGGGCTCAAGTAAGTTTTCCCCAAGATACCCATACTTGCTATGATATGCTATATGGTTTTGATTCAGAAAACTGCATGCTAGAATAGGACTAAGGATCTAGGAGGATGCCTTGTGTGCCTGATATATGATTCTGAGAATTGCATGCTAGTTAGGGCTAAGGGTCTAGGGAGGATGCCTTATATACCTTTTGTATGAGCTGTATGCTAGGACTGTTTAGTCAGCGGTAGGATGACCTGTGTAGGTTATGCCTGATTTGGTTACCCAATGCATGAATGTTGCTTGCTTTGTGCTATGGGGGTTCTGGCCATCTTCAACTAGCTAAGGAATGGATATGTAACAATATCTGCAAGTTAGTTAGGGGGAAGTGGTGGGGACTCCTAGTGCAGCTGATGGCGGAGGGTAAGTCGGAGAGTGCCCTAGGGAAGCCTAGGATGAGGTCAGTGGAAAGGGTATCGGTAAAAGGGACTTGGTGAAGTCGAAGCAATCCTTGAGGAAAGTATGGGTAGATGTGGAAGGTAGTATGCGCCCGTACTACTGAAAGCAGAGGACCCGTACTCGAATCTAGGAGGGCCTAGATGGAACCTGGAAACTTGGAAAATGTGTGAGACCTCCGAAAAGTATATGTGACCCTGACATTCGTATGTTTATTTTCAGAATGGTGGTCACGCGACATGGAGCAGGAGGTTCAGGATCTGGGTCAGGATCAGGCTCGGGCGCAGGATCCGAGCATGTGGATGATGGGTTACGCGAGTTCATCGCGTCCGAGATCACGAGAGGTATCCTTGATGCGACGCCGGTTATCTTCAGGTCGATCAAGGAAGGGATCATTGAGCTGATGGAGGATCGCCTCAGGGCGTTCAGGAGTGACATGGCGGCCAACCAGTCAGGATCACGCACACTGTCCTTTAAGGACTTCAGAGGGAGATTGATCTGGAGCACATCCGGAAGAGAAAGGTAGCGGAGGGTCTGACGACGGGGGCTTCAGGGAAGAAGCCCAAGGGATCTGATGGTAGGCCGAAAGGCCAGTCAGGGCGGGATCGCTGTGGGAAATGCGGTCGGTCACACGAGGGAGCTTGTCGCACTGGGCCGGGTTCAGGCTGCTATAAGTGTGGCAAGGTTGGGCATTTTGGCAGAGATTGTACTGACCCTACTCCTGCGATTCAGATATGGGACCTGATTTGCTTTCATTGCAATCAGAAGGGCCATAAAAAGGCCAATTGCCCTAGATTGACAGTAGCAGCGGCGCCGGCAGTGGCTCCGACTCCAGCGACAGCACGGGTTATGGATAGCCGGAAGGCCAAGTTGGAGGCTCCAGTGGTTCGGAGCCGAGCATTTCAGCTGACAGCCGAGGAGGCACGCGCTGCACCCGATGTGGTGACGGGTATGATTTCTTTTTTTTTTTTATGTTTTTTTTGTTATTTCGCTGTGATTTTGATATATTATGTGCCTTGCTTAGGATCGTTCCATGTGAACGGTATCCCAGTTCAGGTGTTGTTTGATTCGGGTGCCACTCGATCGTTTGTCTCTCTTGCGCTTAGCAAGAAGTTTTCGGAGACTTCGGGCATGTTGGATTGCCCTCTAGAGGTCGAGATTGCGGACGAACGGTCGGTACGAGCGTCAGAGGTCTACCGGCATTGTGTTTTGAGGCTGTTCGAGGAACGTTACCTGGTGGACTTGGTTCCCATACCTTTGCGGGGGAACAAGGTTATTATTGGTATGGATTGGCTGAGCCCCAATGGGGCAGTGATTCACTGCACGCAGCAGTCAGTTCGGATTAGGACCCCTAGTGGGGGAGAGCTGGTGGTTCAGGGTGAAATGCCACAGCGAGGACCAGCTTTATGTTCGGCAGCGAGGGCTAGGCGCTACCTCCAGCAGGGTTGCGCAGGTTATGTCGCCTATGTTATGGATACCCGGGAGACGGGTAGGGTGACGGTGGGCGATGTGCCCGTGGTACGAGAGTTTGCGGACGTATTCCCCGAGGAGTTGCCTGGAATACCTCCGGAGCGACAGGTGGAGTTCAGGATCGACCTAGTCCCCGGTGCGGCTCCGATAGCCAAGGCACCGTATCGGTTGGCTCCTCCTGAGATTATCGGGAGCTGAATAAGGTAACGGTGAAGAACCGTTACCCACTCCCGAGGATTGATGACCTCTTTGACCAGCTAGAGGGAGCGTCTTGGTTCTCCAAGATTGATCTGCGTTCAGGGTATCACCAGATGAGGGTCATAGAGGAGGATGTGCAGAAGACTGCCTTTCGGACCCATTATGGTCACTATGAGTTTGTGGTGATGCCTTTCGGACTCACCAACGCTCCTGCCGCGTTCATGGATCTCATGAACCGTGTGTGTCGGCCGATGCTGGACCGGTCTGTGATAGTTTTCATCGATGACATCTTGGTCTATTCCAAGACGCAGGAAGAGCACGAGGAGCACCTGCGAGAGGTTCTGGAGACTTTGAGAAGAGAGAACTTGTATGCTAAGTTCTCCAAGTGTGAGTTCTGGTTGCGCGATGTGCAGTTTCTTGGGCACCTTGTCAACCAGAACGGGATTTCGGTAGATCCGGCCAAAGTGGAGGCTGTGATGAGATGGGAGGTTCCGAGGTCTCCATCTGAGATTCGGAGTTTCCTAGGATTAGCCGGCTACTATCGGAGATTCATCCAGGATTTCTCCAAGATAGTCGTACCCCTGACCAGGCTAACGAGGAAGGCCGTGGTCTTTCGTTGGGGGCCTGAGCAGCAGGCTGCATTCGAGACATTGAGGCAGAGATTGTGCGAGACGCCAATCTTATCCCTGCCAGAGGTCATGGAGGATTTCGTCGTGTACTGTGATGCGTCCATCTCGGGTTTGGGCGCAGTATTGATGCAGAGAGGGCATGTCATTGCTTATGCTTCGAGGCAGCTGAAGCCTCACGAGGCGAACTACCCGACGCATGATTTGGAGTTGGGGGCTGTTGTGTTCGCCCTCATGATTTGGCGTCATTACCTCTATGGGGTTCGTTGTACGATTTACACGGACCACAAGAGCCTGAGGTATCTCATGGACCAGCCAAATCTGAATATGAGGCAGCGTCGGTGGCTTGATGTGGTAAAGGATTATGACTGTGAGATCCTCTACCACCCGGGAAAGGCCAATGTGGTGGCCGACGCGCTTAGCCGCAAGGTAGCGCCGATCAGGGATATCTGTCCGAGGATGACAGTGGTGACTCCGCTTTTGGAGCGGATTCGGGAGGCCCAGCAGGAGGCCATGAAGGAGGAACATCGGAAGAGCAAGCGGATAGTGGGTCAGGTTTCTTCCTTCAACTATGACAGCAGGGGATTATTGACATTACACCGCAGGGTGTGGGTTCCATACCTCGGAGGCGTGCGCCAAGTTCTAATGGAGGAGGCGCACAAATCCCGATTCTCCATTCATCCCGGGGCGACGAAGATGTATAGGGATCTTCGTCTTGATTATTGGTGGCCATGCATGAAGCGGGATGTAGCATGGTATGTGGAGTGGTGCTTGACCTGAAGGAAGGTCAAGGCCGAGCACCAGAGGCCACACGGCAAGATGCAGCCGTTGGATATTCCCATGTGGAAGTGGGAAGATATTACTATGGATTTCATCACCAAGCTTCCCAGTACCGCGCGGGGGGTGGATTCGATTTGGGTCATCGTCGATCGATTGACCAAGAGCGCTCATTTTATTCCGATTTAGGAGAGCATCTCGGCCGAGAAGCTGGCCGATATTTATATTCGAGAGGTGGTGGCTCGACAGGGATGTTCGGTTCACTTCCAGGTTTTGGAAGATATTCCACGATGAGTTGGGTACTCGTCTGCATTTCAGCACCGCCTTTCACCCGCAGACCGATGGTCAGAGTGAGCGAACCATCCAGACTTTGAAGGACATGTTGCGGGCTTGTGTCTTAGACTTCGGAGGTAGTTGGGATACTTACCTTCCGTTGGCTGAATTCTCGTACAACAATAGTTATCACGCGAGTATCGATCGTCCTCCCTTCGAGATGTTATACGGGAGGAAGTGCAGGACCCCGATATGTTGGGGCGAAGTTGGCCAGAGGGTAATGGGAAGCATCGAAGTAGTGCTCAAGACGACAGAGAGGATTCAGCAGGTCCGGAGCAGGCTTCAGACCGCCCAGAGTCGGCAGAAGAGTTATGCCGATAAGCGCCGATCAGACCTGGAGTTCCAGGTCGGGGATATGGTTCTCCTGAAGGTGTCGCCATGGAAGGGCGTCATCCGTTTCAGGAAACGGGACAAGTTGGGCCCCAAGTACATTGGGCCATTCAGGGTCCTAGCCAGAGTGGGCAAGGTGGCGTATAGGTTGGATCTGCCAGCCGAACTCAGCCAGATTTACAACACTTTTCACGTCTCTCAGTTGCGGAAGTGCCTGGTGGACGACTCAGCAGTGGTACCCTTAGAGGATATTCAGGTCGATGACAGCCTGAATTATATTGAGCGGCCAGTAGCGATCCTCGACCGGAAGTCGAAGGATCTGAGGAACAAGAAGGTGGAACTAGTGAAGGTGCAATGGCAGCACCGGAAGGGCTCAGAGTGGACTTGGGAGCCGGTGGATGAGATGATGGAGCATTATCCAGAACTCTACCAGGATCGAACATCAGACTTCGAGGACGAAGTCTAAAATAAGCGGGGGAGATTTGTAGCACCTGGTTCCATGTATGTATTTTATTCTAGTATCTTGCATTTTAGCCTTGGACTCGGCGAGTTGAGGTCCAACTCGTCGAGTCGGAGCGTATTGGACACAGAAGTTTAATGACCTATTCGATGAGTCCGCGTCCAGACTCGGCGAGTAGGCGCTGTCCGGACAAAAACCCTAGATGAGGGTTTGCACCCTATTTAAACCACTTCTTCAGCCTCCCTTTCGTCCCCAATGCTTCCAGAACTCCCCATAAGCAAACCCTAGCCGTTTTTGAGAAGAGCTAAAGCATTTTTGGTGGATCTTGTTGTTGGATTAATGTCTAAGTCCATAACTATATTTGGTATGTACTTGACCCGACCCGGCATGGTCCATTTGGGTTGCACTTCACCGGCACAATTTATATGGATAGTCTTTTGAGAATAATATATTTATGATTTATATTAATATATTATAAGTTCTAATATATTAATATGGAATCATATTATTTAATTAGTATTGATCAAGAATTAATTAAGAATTAATTAAGTGATCAAAAAGAACTAATTAAATATGGACTCTTATATATATGGAATAGGCCAAGTTCATTTAGGTTGGGCTAAGCTTTCATGGATGGTCCATGGAGCTTTTAACCCATGGATCCTATGTAAATGAAAGGTCATGGGTATTAGGGTTTACATGGATGTAACCCTAATCCTCCATAATATATAAAGGGGTCCTTGGCTCACAAAATTGGCACAAGTGTGTGAAAATAAGAGTGGGCCGATTTTAGTGTGCATACATATTCTCTCAAGTTCTTCCAAGGTGTTTTGGTGATTTGTGATTCCATTTGAGGCTTCCACACTATTGGGGCTAAGCTCTTAAAGCTTGAAGACATCAAGCTACATCAAAAGGTATGTCATCTAACTAGAACTTTGTAGTATAGGTGCTTCATAATATGCTAGTTAGGATGAAACCTTGGAATAGTTAATATTTGCATGTATAATAGAGAAAACATAGATCCAAGGTTTATAGGGTTGCATGTACACCATAGGAGTGTTAGAATGCTCAAAACCCAACAATGGTATCAGAGCCATGAGTTGTTTTCTCTTATATTGATGCAAATGTTTTATTTTCAAGTTGAAAAAAAAGGAAAAAAAAACATGACATGAAGTTTGTCAAATTTTAAGATAATTACTTGTTTTGTGAAAAACGAATTATTTGTAAAATTTGAATCATTTGTTATATGAGGTGAATTAGGTCAAATTTAGTAAAAGATAAAATGATATGATTATTTTATTAGTTTTAAAAGTTTGATCTAAATGTTTTAAGGAGTTATACATTTTGTCATAAAATTTTGGTGCTCAAAAGCTTTTTTTAAAGTTGTGATCTTAAGGGTTTTTGAAACTTCCATAAGTTATGGATATGAAAGTTTTTTTAAAAAAAAAATTTGATTCAAAGTTTTTATGGAGTTACAAAATTTGGTGTTAATGTTTTAAAGAATTCCATAACTTGTTCTTAAGTTATGGAACATGGAAAGTTTTATCATAAAACACCATTAATTCCATAAGTTATGGAATCCAAAGGTTTTCAAGAATTACAAAACTTGCCCTCAAGTTTTGGAATTTGAGAAAAGTTTTTTATGAAAAAAAGAATTGAATTCTAAAACTCTTGGGTTCATAACTTAAACAATTAATTAAATGGTTTTAATTTTGAGTTTAATAATTGGAATTATGATGTTTTGTTGAATAGTTCAAATTAACTCTTATGGACTTTATTAATAGTTAATTAAAGCGTTCAATTAAAAGAGTATTATTAATCCATAAATATATGGTTTGAGTTTAATTAAATTAAGAGTATAGTTTAATTAATAGATTAAACCACCAAGTATTTTAAATGTCTAAAATACACCCTTATACTATTATAATATTAAAAGTTTAATATATTATATGTATAAGAGCAAGTCGTCTTACCATTAGTAGGCCTCATTCACAAAGCCGGTCTATAAGGGGGTATAAGGTTACTGCCTATAAAATGGCAGTTTAATGGGTGTCCACTCTCACTCACCACTTCCTTGACCGGTGGAGGGTCGTTAGCCGAACAGGTAGGACAATGACTATAATTCTCCCTTCATTATAAGTATAATGATAAATACTAAGTAACTAAACACTTATAAATTCCCAATCTTAGTTACTTAGGAAAATGTGAATAAGGTGCTAATCCATGAAATTACACTTTGCACTTTGTTTAAGCTGTTAGTGGAGCGTGTGTGGTTAACCGACACACTAACCTGGAGTTAACAAGGTAGGCAAATGGTAACTTAATGTTTATCATAGTATCGTTGGAGCGTGTGTGGTTAACCGGCACATTGATTGAGGGGTAAATATTAAGGGTACCAAGTATATTTGCATGGTTACTTCACACCTTGTTTTGTGATCCTCGGCATCCCAGTCACAAAACCTGAAGGCCACATTCGAGATTGAAACATGCCATTGAAAAGTTCAATGAATCTCAAAAGAATCTAGGAGTTTCAAAACCAATTAAAACCTAATAATACATTTCGTTTATCTTGGTGGAAATTGGTGAATCGTCATTCACCTACCTTCAAATATTTTATAGCTTGGATTACGGCATCCCTCTTCCAAGTTATAAAATAGTTTGTTGGGTCCTAGCCTTAATATATCTTATTGGGTGTTATATTAAGGACTTAAATCAACTTTACGTGAATTTCTCCCATTGTTGATGTCTGGTTTAGACAACAATGATCTTCCCAAACCAAGCTTTCCTAATGAATATGACTTCCCGAGTTTGGCTCATCGAAGTCATACTTCTCTTCCTCCACCTCCTCCAATTATTCTCCCTAACCCACAAGTTCAAGGTCACTCAAGCCCTAATGGCAAGCAAGGTCTATGTGTGATCACATCTTAGAGATGAAGTCACATATTGACAAGCCGAGAGAGTTGGGTGTCAAAGTCTTGAGAAAGTTGGATGTTTAATCACTTTCTAAGTCACATAGTGAGTTCCTTTGGGACTACTATGAAACAGACTATGACATGAACCTTAATGATCATATCTATTTGCTTGGTGCTGCTGAATCAGCAATGATTTGGAACGATAGTAAAGCAAATTTGATTAGAAGATCAACTTCCCAAAAACTTTATGGACAGTGACAATGGTGACACTGGAAATCCAGAAAAAGCATTCTCTTCCCAATGGAAAGGGATTGGCCATAGTCAACCCGGTTGACCAAATGGTAAAGAGAAAAGGCTAAGTCTGAGATAGTCCCATTACCAAAGGGTCCATATGTTTATTTTGCCAAAGGAAGGGGCGTTGATTGCAAAGCTGCCAAATTTACCTAAGGATGTTAAAGTCAATAAGTTTGACTCTACATCAGGTAGAGCTCATTATCTAACTCTGTTAAGTTCTATTCTGAGATCCTCATTACATGATGTGACTGGGTCACATGTTGATGTTTTAAGAATCAAAGAATAGAGAGAAATCTTAAAGGAAGTATATGCTGATTCTGATCGCGAAGGTGGATTTCGATCGCATCAGAATTTTGAGAAGTTGCTTAAGAAGTTATGATATATTGCTAAGGAATAGATAACAACAATTTTCCATGGGGATTGTAAGGATAAGTTTTTCCGCAAAGTTTTAAAATAAAAGAAAATTGTTTAATTTTATTTATTTGAAGTATCCTTACAATGGCATTTGTGGAAAATTGTTGCTTATATGATTCCACTGACAGCAATATTGGAAAATGGATTTGATTCTTTCATTTGTGGTAGTGTCTAAATTTACCAAATCAGGAAAGTTCCTCATCACCCAAGTTTCAATTGGACCGAAACTTGGAATCATGCAAGTTGAATAGTATGATGAATGAGAACTTTCAAGCATTAGAAAATCAAGACTAATTACTTGTTCACATGGATGTGTGAGTCAAGTGAAGGACTAAAGGGATCGAGTACACATTCTTGTGCACTGATCATGTCCACCACAAAGCTCGTTAAGACTATTTGATTTACTAAAGTTTAGTAAATATGGTTATACTTACAAGTTTAAGTATAATTCTGAAACATTGGAAAAGTCTCAATGTATGGCAGAACGAATGGGAAGAATCAAATTAGGCAGAAAGATAAAAGTTTCTCAAATCTGAAAAGATGGGAGAGTACTTTAGTATCATGTTTTGTGATCATCTTAATGATTAAAGAACCGTATCACAATTGCTCTTCTAAGGACATCTTAGTGCATTTTTATGGCTAAGAAGAGGAGTCATGAATTGTTGAAATGGTTAGATCAGGAAGATGAGTCATACTTCGTTCCAAAACAATTCTTAGAGTCATACTCCAAGATTGTAACTTGAGTGACATATCTTAAAGAAAGGTTTAAAACACTTGTCAAATGTAAGAGTAAAAGTGTCCTGCTCTTGTACATTTGAAATTGGTAAGTTGTGATGTTTTGGATAAAACAAAGACCAACTAAGGCCAATTGTGTGAAGTGTTTGTCTTGATAAAGAATCCGCACTATCTCTTGAATATTTGGCAAGATACTCTTATATGTCAAGAGGATAGTGGGAGTCTTAAAGATCCTAAAAGGAATTTCAAGAACTAATCAAGAATAAAACCTGAGGTTCTTCACTAGCATACGACTTGAGGTTTATAACCTATCGTGTTGACATATTCTGTGCCCATTCCAGTTAAAGTTGGCTTTGCATAGGAGTTCTAAAAGTTCTCAATTGGTTGCATAACAACTTGGAAGCAATGGCAGGCCCTGTACTGCCAGGTGGCAAGAAGTTAAGATTGCATAAGTTCAGTCCATATGAGTTTGGATTTGTCATTATCCTTGTCTTATGACTATGGTTTTGACGATTCACATGGATAAGAACACATACACCATAAAATCTAAGGGTCATAAGGTTTCTCTCCGATTCATGAAAATGATGGTGAGGAAACACTTCCACCAAGTAGATTTGAAGCAGATGGCAAAGGGTCTAAACAATTGAGACTATGATTACGGCATCCCTTTTCATAGTTTTGAAATTGTTTAGACACACATGCATGCTATCTAAGGAAAGGTGTATGATTTTGATAAATTTTTATCAAAGCATCTCGTATCAGAAATCTGAACTTTGGTAAGAAAGTCAATAAAGTATTGATTTCTAGAAGTCCAGCTGATTTCTGAGTACATGTCAAAGCTAGTGGGAGCATAAGTGTTATGCTAATAATCATCATGTTAGTGGGAGCATGATAATTATTGTTAGTGTTGCAAGTTAGCAATGTTAATTATAGAAAACAAAAGTTTCAATTCGTGAGGCTGCAGGGATTGAAAAAGTTGTTTTGCTATAATTAAGGGAGAGGATATACTTCATTTCAGTTCTAAAGGCTTAGATTGAGACCTTAATAATCTTTAGTCAAGAATATATATATGAATTTCATGTTGGATTGGTTCAACTTAAGGAAATTCTATATATTGCGTTCTCAAAATTCGATTATGATTACGGCATCCCTCTTCATAGTCAAATTTTGAAAACATGGCAAATAAAAATATTATAGCAAAAGACTGGTCTAGAATCATGTCTTTATGTGAGACATCATGAATCGTGTACCATTTGCTTTGGGTACAAGATCGATTGCATGTGCTATAATATTTGTCATTTCTAAATTTTTCCAAATGCCCAGAGGCATTAAGAAGGGAAAAGGTCTAGAATTGGATATGACTAAAATGATTAAGCAATTGTCGAGGACAATCTGAGGTTTACCAAAGATTGGTTGCTCAGGGACAGTTGGAAGTATAGTGCTAATTTTGGAAGGACCATATTGACATATTCTGAAAAGAGGCATCTCTTATTCAGAAGTGATAGTCAAAATGAGAATATGGAGTTGTCTCCATAGGTGGAAGTTATATGTGTAAGATTAGATAACTTAATGCAAGAAGCATGTCCAAAGCAATGTACTTTGAATATGAGACTTAGTTTCCATGGAGTTGATCTCCATTGGAATACCTTATAATGACTGTTGACAAGTCTTTGTGACTCTGTACATATTCATTACAGGAGGGTCAGTGCATATAAGTTTAAAATCTAAACAGATTTCGATAAATGATACGAATTTGAAATTCTCACATTTTTCGATAAGGATTTGGGAGTGTGAAATTAGAATCATTGAAATTATGTTCAATTGGTTTATTTCACAAAGTAAGGATCATAGACAAACATAGAGTGCATACTTGGTGTATGGAAAAGCTATTGTTTAAGAAAAACATAGTGTACATGCTTGGAGCATGGGACAACTAGTGTTTTTAATTCAAGTATAAAGTTGATAAAACCGAAAAAATGAATAATGAGTAATCAGTATGGTGATAAATAAAAGTGTTTATTTATATTCATAGGGTTTGATACCATATTTGATTAATTTATTCTTGTGTTTCACTTTGCATGTTTTGACTTCCAGAATAACTAAGTCGCTCTTCCTGAATGATTAAGTTATTCAAACCATCCACAGTCGGTCATATGTTGGAAGTAGATATGAATCAAGACTGTCATGGGTTGGTTTGTAGAGGTCCAAGTTGGTGGACAAAGTGGTGCTACAACACTCATGAGTGCTCATAAGTTCTGAGTATTGGATTCAACCCATGCTCATTTGAATCACTTCATGGATTTTATCACGAGTGATCATGAGACGATAATATCTTATATTCTTAAAACCTACAGATATGAGTTGTTACTATGAGTTGGTTATACATTGATTGCACGAAAACGCATTGGTAACTCGATGTTATAAAACGTGCCTTTGTGTATGATTCAACAAGTAGTAGAACAAGCCATATGAGTCGAAGTTTATCCATTACTTTTACCTTCGGGATAAAAGCGATATCTGTGGGCCCCTCGATGATTTAGCGATGACACATGTGAGTGCTTGGCCAAGCCAGGACTGATTTGATTTGTTCAATCAGTCAGTCATCATAAATCAAAAATCAGGAAACAACAAATGGACAGAGAGAATGATTATAATCCATGTCTCAGTCCATATGATATCTAGAATGGAGGAATATATGATCCCTTATCTAATGGACAAATCATTGACAAGGTCAGAGTTCGACAGCGGCTTTAAGAGCTACGATTGCCAGTTAGGTTTTGAAGTCATACTCAATAATAGTTTTAGACTTATCCAAGTGGGAGACTGTTGGATTAATGTCTAAGTCCATAACTATATTTGGTATGTACTTGACCCGACCCGTCATGGTCCATTTGGGTTGCACTTCACCGGCACAATTTATATGGATAGTCTTTTGAGAATAATATATTTATGATTTATATTAATATATTATAAGTTCTAATATATTAATATGGAATCATATTATTTAATTAGTATTGATCAAGAATTAATTTAGAATTAATTAAGTGATCAAAAAGAACTAATTAAATATGGACTCTTATATATATGGAATGGGCCAAGTTCATTTAGGTTGGGCTAAGCTTTCATGGATGGTCCATGGAGCTTTTAACCCATGGATCCTATGTAAATGAAAGGTCATGGGTATTAGGGTTTACATGGATGTAACCCTAATCCTCCATAATATATAAAGGGGTCATTGGCTCACAAAATTGGCACAAGTGTGTGAAAATAAGAGTGGGCCGATTTTAGTGTGCATACATATTCTCTCAAGTTCTTCCAAGGTGTTTTGGTGATTTGTGATTCCATTTGAGGCTTCCACACTATTGGGGCTAAGCTCTTAAAGCTTGAAGACATCAAGCTACATCAAAAGGTATGTCATCTAACTAGAACTTTGTAGTATAGGTGCTTCATAATATGCTAGTTAGGATGAAACCTTGGAATAGTTAATATTTGCATGTATAATAGAGAAAACATAGATCCAAGGTTTATAGGGTTGCATGTACACCATAGGAGTGTTAGAATGCTCAAAACCCAACAGTGGTATCAGAGCCATGAGTTGTTTTCTGTTATATTGATGCAAATGTTTTATTTTCAAGTTGAAAAAAAAGGAAAAAAAAAACATGACATGACGTTTGTCAAATTTTAAGATAATTACTTGTTTTGTGAAAAACGAATTATTTGTAAAATTTGAATCATTTGTTATATGAGGTGAATTAGGTCAAATTTAGTAAAAGATAAAATGATATGATTATTTTATTAGTTTTAAAAGTTTGATCTAAATGTTTTAAGGAGTTACATATTTTGTCATAAAATTTTGGAGCTCAAAAGTTTTTTTTTAAAGTTGTGATCTTAAGGGTTTTTGAAACTTCCATAAGTTATGGATATGAAAGTTTTTTTTAAAAAAAAAATTGATTCAAAGTTTTTATGGAGTTACAAAATTTGGTGTTAATGTTTTAAAGAATTCCATAACTTGTTCTTAAGTTATGGAACGTAGAAAGTTTTATCATAAAACACCATTAATTCCATAAGTTATGGAATCCAAAAGTTTTCAAGAATTACAAAACTTGCCCTCAAGTTTTGGAATTTGAGAAAAGTTTTTTATGAAAAAAAGAATTGAATTCTAAAACTCTTGGGTTCATAACTTAAATAATTAATTAAATGGTTTTAATTTTGAGTTTAATAATTGGAATTATGATGTTTTGTTGAATAGTTCAAATTAACTCTTATGGACTTTATTAATAGTTAATTAAAGCGTTCAATTAAAAGAGTATTATTAATCCATAAATATATGGTTTGAGTTTAATTAAATTAAGAGTCTAGTTTAATTAATAGATTAAACCACCAAGTATTTTAAATGTCTAAAATACACCCTTATACTATTATAATATTAAAAGTTTAATATATTATATGTATAAGAGCAAGTCGTCTTACCATTAGTAGGCCTCATTCACGAAGCCGATCTATAAGGGGGGTATAAGGTTACTGCCTATAAAATGGCAGTTTAATGGGTGTCCACTCTCACTCACTGCATCCTTGACCGGTGGAGGGTCGTTAGCCGAACAGGTAGGACAAGGACTATAATTCTCCCTTCATTATAAGTATAATGATAAATACTAAGTAACTAAACACTTATAAATTCCCAATCTTAGTTACTTAGGAAAATGTGAATAAGGTGCTAATCCATGAAATTACACTTTGCACTTTGTTTAAGCTGTTAGTGGAGCGTGTGTGGTTAACCGACACACTAACCTGAACTTAACAAGGTAGACAAATGCGACTCGACGAGTGCTAGAACAAACTCGGCGAGTCCAAGGCAATCTTATTATGTTTGAATATGAACTCGACGAGTTGTTTATACAACTCGGCGAGTCAAGGTCAGGACTTGTTCATCCGTTGAAGGTGAACTCGACGAGTTGTTCATACGACTCGACGATTCGGATGAAGGTTCATTGATGTTCGTAAAGAAGGGGAACTTGTCGAGTCGTTGCCAAACTCGACGAGTCAAGTCGTGGATAAGGACGAGTAAAGGGAAGGGACTCGACGAGTTGACGGCCCAACTCGGCAAGTTGGGTCAACTGGAAGTTGACTTTGACTTGGACTTGGTTGGGGGTAAAATAGTCATTTTACCCTAAGAGTAGATATCAGTTTCTGACTGAGTGTTTTGTGGGGATTGTAGCCGGAGGATTTCCGGAGCAGCAACAGACAGAGGTTTCCCGCACAAATTATCAGCAGCTACTCGTACGAGGTGAGTTACCTTCCAGTAGGGGTGGGTCTAAGGCCACAATGCCGACCCACCAAAGAGGGGTATTTAGGAGATGATTGTCTTTGTGATAATTATCTTGGTCTGGTTACGTGCTTTGGTCATGAGTTTTATCTGTATGATATGTTACGTGTATAGTAGGGATTAGTTTCCCTGACAGAGGTCCTTACGACCGAAGGGTAGGGGGTGGAATAGTCCCAAGTTACCGGTTGGAAGATACCGATGACAGTTACCGGTTGAAAGATACCGATGATGATTACCGATTGAAAGATACCGATGATGATTACCGGTTGAAAGATACCGACGATGATTACCGGTTGAAAGATACCGATGATATTGTATGGTATGTGGTATGATGGGGGAACTCACTAAGCTTTGTGCTTACGGTTTCGGTTTTGGTTTCAGGTACCTCTTCGTCTAAGGGGAAGGAGTCGGCGGCGTAGCATCGCATCACACACACACACATGATTCCGCATCGGACATTCTGGGATTGTACTATGATTTTCCTTATTTTTGATGTCATGGTCTGGGACACAACATTATGATTTTGTAATGTGTTGCTTTATTGACAGTGTTCTGGTAGAATGTTTTAAAAATTATTAATTTAAAAACGAAATTTCCGGGCTCGAATTTTGGGATGTTACACCCACTACCACCCCTACAACCATCACCCGTATGCACCACCCATCACCACCATCCTACCTACCACCCACCACCTCCAACCACCACCCATAATCCACCACCATCACCACCAGTCGCCACCACCACCCACCACCCACCACCCACTTCCACCCACTACCAACATCCAACCACCACCCATACACATACCACCACCCATCACTGCCACCATCCATCACCATAACCCGCCTCCACCACCCACCCACCCATCACCACCACCCGCCACCACCACCACAACCCATCATATATGATTTATAAGGACAAGATTTTTTTTTGCATCATTGATTCAATAGTTGTTTTTGTGTATGTAATCACATGTGATTATATGCATCTAACCACATATGATTCACATGGATAATATTCATTTTTTACAAATAAAATCATATGTGATTAGATACATATAATAACATGTGATTAAATATATTTAAGCATGTATTATTAAGGTGGACACATAACAATTATTGAATTGAGAACGAGAAAATGAATATTGTCAATATAAATCATATGTGATTCGATAGATATAATTACATGTGATTATATGTATTAATCATATATGATTGATATGAAGTATATTTATTTTCATTTTTTTGATTCAATAATTGATCTCGTGTATTTAATCACATGTGAATACATAAATATGATTTATGTGGACAATAGTCATTTTTACATTTTCGATTAAATAGTGGGTCTAGTGTATTTAATAATGTGATTTCATATATTTATTCACATATGATTTATGTAAAAAAATATTTGTTATTGCGTTCTTTATTCAATAGTTGTTCTCGTGTATACAATTACGTGTGATTATATATGTATTTCATCACATACAATTTATATGGACAAAATTCATTTTTGTCCATATAAATCATATGTGATTTTATATATATATATATATATATATATATATATATATATATATATATATATATATATATATATATATATATATATATATATATATATATATAATCACATGTGATTAAATACAAGAGAAAAATTATTGAATCGAGAAAGCGAAAATGAATTTTATCCAAGTAAATCATATGTGATTAGATACATAATCACATGTCATTACATGTATTTGATAACATTCTATTTATGCAAAAATATTCATTTTCTCTTTTTCAATTTAAAAGTTGGTATCGTTTAAATAATCACATGTGATTGTAGATATTTAATTGTATATGATTTATATGGAAAATATTTATTTTTGTGTTATTAATCTAATAATTGGTATTGTGTATATAATCACATGTCATTATATGTATCTAATAACATATTATTTATATAAACAATATTCAATTTTATCCATATAAATCATATGTGTTTAAATACATATAATCAGATGTGATTAAATATATTTAATCACATATGATTAAATTTGTTAAATAACAACCGTTGAATCAACAACGTGAAAATGAATCTTTTCGATATAAATCGTATATGATTAGCTACATATAATCACATGTGATTATATGTATCCACTCACATATGATGTGTATGGAAAATATTCATTTTTGTGTTTTCGATTCAATAATTTTTCTCATATATTTAATCACATGTGATTATAGGTATTTAATCGCATATGATTAATATGGACAAATATTTGTTTTCACGTTGTTGATTTAATAGATGTTCTAGTGTATATAAGTAACAACCCTAAAAATATCCAAATAAAATTTTCATTTTCAAAAAGGGAATTACATCCATAAATTGTTTCCAAATCCATTACACCTTAAACATGTTCAATTATCAAAGTAACAATATCAGTAAGTGCGGAAAATAGTGGAGAGTAAATGTTGTGCCATCAAGCCGAGCCCTTCCCCTTAGTACCGAAAGTACCTGAAATCACAATTCAAACTGTAAGCAAAAGTTTAGTGAGTTCCCAAAAATACCACATAACATACAATCATAAAATACCATGCTACATACATATGATTGCCATGGGCTACCCCCATGGCCATTCCCTTGGAATGCCATGGGCTACCCCCATGGTCTGACATCCAAGTGTCATGGATAACCCCGATGGTCTTCATTGTCATGGGCTACACCCATGGTCTTTCATACATGCTCCATAGGCTTACCCCGGGGTCTTCGGACAAGTAAACACATAGTCAACTATCATTTCCACATGTCAAGTAATGGGCTGGCATTGGTGCCTTCGACCCATTGGTATGGTGAGAGACTCACCTTGAACTGCTGAATCACACTGAAAGATCTCTGGTTGCTAGTCCGACAAATCTCTGAGCTATCAATACCAAATAAATTCCCATAAATATTTGGATTTCAAATCCATAACAGTCGATAAATGGGGTAAAAAAAGCATTTTAACCCTTACCTAGTTTGGTCCAAGACTAAGGCCCAAACCTACAATCCAATGACCCATTTACTAAATTAATCATCCAAGGCCCATTCATGGCCTAATTGTCCAAATTGGGTCCAAACCCTTACATGGGCCTTACCCCAAGGCCTAAAAATATTCTTAGTCCAAAACACTTGCATTCAGATGGCCCACAAAGCCCTAAGAGTCCAAGCCCAAAAGAATGGCCCAAACCGAAGCCCAAAATATCTGAAGCTCACTGACTGAGTACGCGGGGCGTACTCAGCTGTACGCTAAGCGTATACGCTTTAGGGCTTGTACACGGCGTGTATTGGCTTGTACGCCCAACGTACTTCCCCATTCAGTCATCTTCTATTTTTAACCCTGAATCCATTAACACATTGGTCCAAAACGTAGATCTGACTTCCTTAAGTTGGATTTTTATGTACAGTTGCTAACTTTACGTTCATGCATGGCTAAATGAAGCCCTTAAAGCTGAAAATGACTTAATAGATAGCTTATTGCATGCATGAGCCCAAAAAACCCATAAAGTTTGCACCTTTATGCTTAAGAAACTCCTAATAAGCTTAGATCTAAAAGAATAAGCCCTTCAAACGTTCTAACTCATCAAGCCAACCCAAAAAGGGACTAAAAGTGTAAAAACTAAGACATGAAGAGATCTAATCACGGAGAAGACAAGGTTTGAACTTGATACCTTTAGAATCTTGTGAAATGAGTGATGATTCAGGACCTCTAAACTTCCCACCAAGCAAAGCACCTTCACCTTTCTTCAAATCCTTCAAGATGAGCAAAATAGCACCAATTTTCTTCTCAAAAGCTCAAAGACACAACAATAGAGGCTTAAGGTCAAGTTTATGGTTTAGAAGATATGGGGGCTGGTAAAGAGGCTAGCCTAAGGGAATTAAGGTATTTATAAATGGTATAACACCCTAAAATTAGGGTTTTCAAATTTCCGAGTATGTTAAGCGTAACCCTCGTACGCCCATCGTACAAGGCCTCACATTCGCGACCAACATCACCTTAGTATACTAAGTGTACTATGTGGTATGTCCCACGTGCTAGCTTATGAGCTAGTATGCTAAGCGTACCATGTGGTACCCCCCGCGTACTACTCCAAGGACCATTTTTGCAACAAATTAAACATAAACGGAAAATAAGGAACATATCAACATCCAAGTATTATAATTCTCCCCTACCTGAATCAGACTTCATCCTCGAACTCCGTTGCCCCGAATAACTCTGGATAGTGCTCCCTCATCTCATCTACAAGCTCCAAAGTTCACTCCAAACCCTTGCGGTGCTGCCATTGCACCTTTACCAATATGATAACCTTGTTCCTCAAGGTTTTCTTCTTCTAATCCAGAATCGCCACTGGCCTGTCAATATAATTTAGGCGGTCATCCACCTAAATATTCTCCGATGGTACCACTGCGGAATCATCCACTAAGAATTTCTGCAGCTAAGAGACATGAAACGTGCTATAAATCTGACTGAACGCATCTAGAAGATCCAAGCGATAAGAAACCTAGCCCACCCGGGCCAAAACACTGAAAGGACCAATATACCTGGGGCCCAGCTTTCCCTGCTTCCTAAACCGAATGACACCTTTCCAATGTGACACATTCATGAGAACCATATATCCCACCTGGAACACTAAATCCGACCGGTGCCTATCGACATAACTCTTCTACCGACTCTGAGCTGTCTGGAGCCTACTCTGAACCTGCTGAATTAGCTCAGTGGTCTTAAGTACCACCTCGACACTCCCCATAACCCGCCGACAGACCTCGCCCCAACAAATCGGGGTCCTACACTTCCTCCCATAGAGCATCTCAAAAGGAGGTCGATCAATGCTGACGTGATAACTGTTGTTATACGAAAATTCCGCTAACGGAAGATACGTACCCCAACTTCCACCAAAATCCAGAACACACGCCCGCATCATATCTGTCACATCCCAAAACCGGAACGGCGGAAACGTTCTGGGGTGGAGGACGTCATGCGTAGTATCACAACATTTGTATCATAGCAAGCATAGTAAACACAACCAGACATTGAATACATATATGAAAAAGGTTTACATTGTTTAATACATAGTTTTGTTCATATCAAAAGTGAAATAGAAAGACGCGACTCTAACGCTTCGACTTCTCCGAACTCCTGGAAGTACCTGCCTACTAATTCCCTGAGAATACAAGCAGTTTTGAAAGAATATCAGCATAAAGCTGGTGAGTTCATAAGCATTTAGTTTTGGTGGAAAAGTGTTCTTTGAATCCTTTTGAAAAGTGTTCCTCAAGAAAATCCTATATTTTCTTATGAAAAGCGTGTTTGTAAAACCTATTCCTTCCATGACTTTCAGACTCATACAGGATTTGTACAATCAAATGTGTCGTGAAAGGAACATGAATATCCATTGATTACATGTTAAACAATCTGTTTTTGCATAGCCGGGTTATCCCAGGAAAATCCTATATTTTCCTTAAAGGTTGATGATTGATTATCCGTTCTAAACTGAGGTATATAAGTATCTACCATACTTATTTTAATAAAAGCAATTTCCTTTTAAAAACCTGGTTACACCCAGAGAGGTATATTAGCCTTATTACGTAAATAAAACTAAATAAAAGAAAACCGTGTTGAACTAAGTCCTGAAAGTATTATTAATACCCTCCAGTAATCTATCGGTTATTACTTGAGATTAGTTCATTCGATTCATTATTACAAAAGTAAATTCATGTTATCTACGTTGCGAGGGTCATGACCATACATTAACTTGATATGACACGTACTGGGGCCAATATCCTTTATGACTTTGTCACCCGTAGACCTGCCGGTCCCAATATAGCTAGCTGCGAGGTGCGGGATAATCAGTCCCGTATAGATCTATACACAACAGTCACGCTCTCCCTACAAGAGATTCTGGTCACGAGTACTAGTCCTACACTCTGATTCTGTGGGAGTGTTACCAAGGACGTGCCTCCAACTAGGCTAACAAATTTACAAGTAATAATATAGAAAATCCTTTTTATGGTTTGCATGAATCCTTTATAAAATGATACATTTTACTATATGATTCAAAAGTTCGTTACTCTAGTTTGGAAAACTGTTTCTACGTGTTAATTTCTCAATCGGTTGGTAAAACTGGTTTCCTTGTTAAAAAGCATGCTGAAAATATAATTATCTTAAACAAAATAACATATTTTGAGCACAAGTTTCCTTATGCCTTTGCTTGTATTCTCCCCCTGAAAAACGTTAAAAACACGGAAAATGTAGGGGTATGAACTCACAGTTTGACGTGGGATTCGAGTGTAAGTTGCTAGGAATTGTTGAGTGTCAAATAAAGCCTCGGGCACAAACGGATCCTATTTAGCATGTAGAAGTACATATATGTATTAGGTGCGGGCATAACACTATTTGTTATGGAAAGAACCACCTTAGGGACTAGGAAACACTTAAAACTAAGTGTTAGAATCACATACGATTGAAGAGGGGAGTTTACGGCCGTAATCAGGAGTGTACGGTAATGGGTTTACGGTCCATGGGTTTACGGTTCCATGGGTTCACGGTCTGATGACCTTACGGTCATAGGGTTTACGGTCCATGGGTTTACGGTTCCATGGGTTCACGGTCTAATGACCTTACAGTCATAGGGTTTACGGTCCATGGGTTTACGGTTCATGGGTTTATGGTTCATGGGTTTACGGCCCATGAATATACGGTCATTGAAGGGTGTACGGTCTAAGGAGATACACTAGACCGTAAACACGTTTTGTTCATGGAAAAGTGATGATTTCAAGGAAAAACTCAAGAATCCTAACTAGATATAAGTATAAGAGGATGATACTTACGATTTGAAGGCAAAGAAAGGTGTTTTCGGTCCAAAACACTAAAGTGTTCTTGAGGATTCTTGAAGATCTAGATAAATGATGAGATTAATGAAACTGGGTAAGGATAACGTGAAAAGTTTCGGGTTGTCACATCATCCCCCCGTTAGAGGGAAATTCGTTCCGAAATTCGAACATAGAATACAAATCTTGAATTAGGAAAGAGGTGCAGATACTTCTGTTTCATCTGATCTTCGCGCTCCCAAGTGAATTCAGGTCCCCGCTTGGCATTCCAGCGAACCTTCACTATCGGGATGCGACTTTGTTTTGTTCGCTTGACTTCTCGATCCGTGAGCTTAGATGATTCTCACACAAGGTGTAGACTCTTGTCTAACTCGAGGTTGTCGAGGGTAAATCGTAGGTGTCTCATCGGACAGACACTCATTTTGGATCGACACGAGGAAGACGGGATGAGCGTTACTAAGCGCTCGAGGTAACTGGAGTTTGTATGCTACGGGACCGGTCCCAGCAAGGACATCGTTCGATCCAACGTATTTTGGATTTAGCTTTCTACGCTTTCCGCAGCGTATCAAGCCTTTCCAGGGTGAGTCCTGCAAGAAGTACACGTTCACCAATATGGAACTCCAATGGTTTTTGTCTCTTATCGGCGTAGCCCTTTCGTACGATCTTTTCAGTTGCCTCTCGGATGATTTTAGGACTCGTGAGAGTACTGTCGTGGACTTGACTCTTGTCTAGTTGCGTGACGCCCACCTCATCCCAGCACAGAGGGCGTCTGTACTTACGGCTATAGAGGGCTTCGAACGGCACAGCCTTGATGCTGGAAAGGTCGCCGTTGTTGCAAGAAAGTTCCACTAAGGGTAGGTGTGTGTCCCACGACGCATCTTCAATTGTCCGGATTGTTCCCTTACTTTGTCCTTCTCTTTATGGATGATACTCTTCGTATGAATACTTTTGGGTTTCGAAGAGAGATGAATTTTTCAAAGTTCGCAGCTAGTTTGTCGTTACGAGCGACGGGAGTTTCGTGATCGAACGATTTAAGACAAAAGGGTTTGATATGACATAGACTCAGTCAGACTAAACAGGATGGCGCCGTAGAATCGCGCGTTAAGTTTGTCCGGGAGGATCGTTTTGCTAGCACATTGGTGACTCGGGATGAATGCTTCTGGTGTTGTACGCATGCGATTCGAAGTTGGTGGGTACTACAAGTACGAGGGTTCTGATGTTTTGAAACTATGAACTCTTGATGAGATGGTTCTTAATAGATCCTCTTATAATTGTTCGGTGTATACAAGTCATTTATAGCCACAACTGATTCTAACGTATACACTAGGTTACCATACTTTACCCATTAGGGCATCAACCTTTAAAAGTAAGTCGTGATTAAATTTGGACGGGAAAGAAATCAAGATTATGAATAATTATTGAGGTTTTTGAAAACGTACCCAAAACACTGTAGGGTTCTTTGATGCTTCCCATTTTCTGAGGTCAGACTGCTCCTATCTCCTCATCGTTCTTCTCTGTTGGGCAGTCTCTTTTGAAATGTCCCATTTCGCCACATTCACAACACACTTGAACTATGCTAACATCGGTAGTGGAAGTAATGTGTTGAGTCGGGGTCTTCGAGAAGCGAGCTTCCTTGCCATCCTTAGCCCTTAGACCAATTCTTTTGAAATGTCCTACACTACCACATAGGTAACAGGTTGGACTAGCCCCAACATTGGTATTCAGAGTGACGAACTCGACTAGGGTCCTACATCTGCTGGAGGTGTGCCCCTTCCTGTTGCATCTGGTGCAATGCATCACTCGACAGACTCTATGATGATGGTAGTTGCATTTGCTGCAGTGCGGGAGGTTTTCGAAGTAAGATGCGGTTGGGCTTGGAACAGCGGGGCTGACTGGGGTATTGACTGTCCCAATTCGTTGCCTTTCAGTAGGTCCTTGGGTTGAACAACTTCCTCTGAACTTTCGTTTCAGGATGTTAGGTTGGGCATCAAGGGTGTCCTTTCCAGTAGGCACTTATTGTTGAGGTTGGTTAACACCAAGGTTTGGACTGCCATTAACACTTCCACCCGCATTTGTGTTGTTAGCGTTAAGAACAGCTAGGGCGGCTGCTACGACTGCTGTGACAGTAGCTTGGAACGTAGCTGAATCCATCTGAAGGATTGGTGTCTTACCGGTGGGTTGGTTACGTTTCTTTAGAGGCATGATCTGCTACATGTCAAGAAAAGAAGCTTGTGAGCAACAATGGCTGCCTGTGGATGTATCCTAAATGTTTATCTATACATTGAGGTTTCCCGTTTTGCTATCTGACTCTCATTGATTCGACCCACATCCCCATAATGTGGTCTTAGCAAGAATAGAAAAGATCTGAACACAATAAAGTTCTCATACAATAGATTTACGAACTCCTGGTTGCTCAGCTCATTGAGCTGGCTGGAGACATTTTCTCTGTTATCTAGACGAAATGGATGGTTAGCTACAAGGGTAGCTCCGGGGATCAAGCCGATACGGGATTCAACTTGACGCTCAGGAGGAATCCCTGGAATGTCTTTGGGAATGACATCAGGAAAGTCGCAGACTTCGGAGATGCTCTCGAGGTCTTTAACTTTTTGTGACTCATTGACAACATGAGTCCGGAATGCATAGTATCCCTTTCGTAGATACTTCTGGGGTGTGATGCAGGAAATGACACGAGGGTTCGAACAGTCTTATCACTGAAACCAGTGAAGACATTCGTCAGAGGAATGGTTGAGACGAATCGCTTCCTTGAAGAAAAGGACATCGGCACGATTTGGGCTCAACCCTCTCATGACGATTAGGGCATTGAAGCTTTTCATGGAGACCGATATGAAGTCAATGGGGAAAAGGAATGATCGTCTAAGGTGAGGATGCCTTCTATGATATACGTTTTAAAGACAAAACAATGATAGAAATTTGATAAGGTTGCTCCATTTGCAGGTTACCGATCTAAGATATACTTCGACAATGATAATCTTTAACTGAAATATGATTGTTGCCATCGTGATTGAAACTGAGATTACATGATTTGGGACTTTTGACCTAGAAATAGGTCTAAGTCATTCTAAAAAAATAGAATCTAGAAGAGATGTTTACGGAAAACTACTCCGGACATAAACATGAAAGTTATTCCTTAGACTAAAAAGGAAAGATGAGTAGAGTTTTCTCCTATCGGCGACGGGTACTCCTAAAGTGAAACCTTAATTCGGCCAGCTGGCGTTCCACACCAAACAGGCGTCTCTCATACCCGATCTGGCGTGCTCGGAGCTCTATGACTTCGGCTCGGGTTGAAGCTAACTCTCGCTGCAAAGTCTCATCGTTCCTTGCAGCTCTCGCATGAGAACTCTCGAGGCGACGAATGCGATCCATGCTGATGTTTGAATCCTCTTCAAGCTCCACAGTTCGCTGAAGGGTTGCCATACCTAGCTCCACATTGCGAGCCACTCGGCGTATCAGGATTGGGAGGGCCCTGTCCGTGGGGCCTCCTTCGTTCAGATTGTAGAAGTTGCGGTTTTCGTCGTAGGGAAGGGGTTGGTCTTGCTCGTGGCTCCACCTACTCAAACTTCCGACCCACATAGGCGTTGGACCTTGGAATCCAACTCGAGGGTTAGGATTCGGTATTGGGGTCACTTGAGGCAGGTTCTCGACTTCGGGTTCCGAGTCAGTCTCTTCAGGAAATGGTTCGGCAAAGCCATCGTCCAAAGGGATTTCATGGTTTCCTTCTGGCTCTGGCTCGATCCATCCACCATCTCCTTGATTGGGAAAGTACGGGTCACCAGGGACATGGAATCCAACCATGCTATCTATGCGAGGTGATGGTAAGGAAATAGTTAATAGGCATCGAATCTAATAATACGTCCAATGTATTATAGCTACATGATTGATTCTTGAAGATTGGATTCTTGGGTAAGTTTCCGGCTTGGTCGTTCTAGCATCCTAAAATACTCCTAAAGCATTTTAATCCTTATGTTTGGCTCTAGGACTCTTCTGGTATCTAGGTAAGTTTTAGGCTTGCTGCAACACCACAGTCACTCCCAAGCACATGTTGGTCATGTCTCGACTGAATATAGTTGATCAGGCTATATTCACCCTAGACATGATTACATAACTGCCCAAGTTTAACCGCGATGTCCAACATCCAATTACTTTTGTTTTGTTCTACTTACGACACGGATTCTGATACTCGGGTAAACTTATATACTTTTATAAAAATACTTGTATTTTTGAAAGTATACTTTTAGCTTAGAGCACTTAGGCCCCTTAGTATTTATAGTTGTGTACCATGTAAGGTTCGGTATACTTAGTTCGCTATAAACAAGGGCTCTGATACCAATCTGTCACACCCTAAAACCGGAACGGCGAGAACGTTCTGAGGTGGAGGACGTCATGCGTAGTATCACAACATTTGTATCATAGCAAGCATAGTAAACACAACCAGACATTGAATACATATATGAAAAAGGTTTACATTGTTTAATACATATTTTTGTTCATATCAAAAGTGAAATAGAAAGACGCGACTCTAGCGCTTCGACTTCTCCGAACTCCTGGAAGTACCTGCCTACTAATTCCCTGAGAATACAAGCAGTTTTGAAAGAATATCAGCATAAAGCTGGTGAGTTCATAAGCATTTAGTTTTGGTGGAAAAGTGTTCTTTGAATTCTTTTGAAAAGTGTTCCTCAAGAAAATCCTATATTTTCTTATGAAAAGCGTGTTTGTAAAACCCATTCCTTCCATGACTTTCAGACTCATACAGGATTTGTACAATCCAATGTGTCATGAAAGGAACATGAATATCCATTGATTACATGTTAAACAATCTGTTTTTGCATAGCCGAGTTGTCCTAGGAAAATCCTATATTTTCCCTAAAGGTTGATGATTGATTATCCGTTCTAAACTGAGGTATACAAGTATCTACCATACTTATTTTAATAAAAGCAATTTCCTTTTAAAAACCCTGGTTACACCCAGAGAGGTATATTAGCCTTATTACGTAAATAAAACTAAATAAAAGAAAACCATGATGAACTAAATCCTGAAAGTATTATTAATACCCTCCAGTAATCTATCGGTTATTACTTGAGATTAGTTCATTTGATTCATTATTACAAAAGTAAATTCCTGTTATCTATGTTGCGATGGTCATGACCATACATTAACTTGATATGACACGTACTGGGGCCAATATACTTTATGACTTTGTCACCCGTAGACCTGCCAGTCCCACTGTAGCTAGCAGCGAGGTACAGGTTAGTCAGTATCATATAGATCTATACACAACAGTCACGCTCTCCCTACAAGAGATTCTGGTCACGAGTACTAGTCCTACACTCTGATTCTGTAGGAGTGTTACCAAGGACGTGCCTCCAACTATGCTAACAAATTTACAAGTAATAATATAGAAAATCCTTTTTATGGTTTGCATGAATCTTTTATAAAATGATACATTTTACTATATGATTCAAAAGTTCGTTACTCTAGTTTGGAAAACTGTTTCTACGTGTTAATTTCTTAATCGGTTGGTAAAACTGGTTTCCTTGTTAAAAAGCATGCTGAAAATATAATTATCTTAAACAAAATAACATATTTTGAGCACAAGTTTCCTTATGCTTTTGCTTGTATTCTCCCCTTGAAAAACGTTAAAAAAACGGAAAATGTAGGGGTATGAACTCACAGTTTGACGTGAGATTCGAGTGTAAGTTGCTAGGAATTGCTGAGTGTCAAATAAAGCCTCGGGCACAAACGAATCCTATTTACCATGTAGAAGTACATATATGTATTAGGTGCGGGCATAACACTATTTGTTATGGAAAGAACCACCTTAGGGACTAGGAAACACTTAAAACTAAGTGTTAGAATCATATATGATTGAAGAGGGGAGTTTGCGGCCGTAATCAGGAGTGTACGGTCACGGGTTTACGGTCCATGGGTTTACGGTTCCATGGGTTCACGGTCTAATGACCTTACGGTCATAGGGTTTACGGTTCCATGGGTTCACGGTCTAATGACCTTACGGTCATAGGGTTTACGGTCCATGGTTTTACGGTTCATGGGTTTATGGTTCATGGGTTTACGGCCCATGAATATACGGTCATTGAAGGGTGTACGGTCTAAGGAGATACACTAGACCGTAAACACCTTTTGTTCATGGAAAAGTGACGATTTCAAGGCAAAACTCAAGAATCCTAACTACATATAAGTATAAGAGGATGATACTTACGATTTGAAGGCAAAGAAAGGTGTTTTCGATCCAAAACACTAAGGTGTTCTTGAGGATTCTTGAAGATCTAGATAAATGATGAGATTAATGAGATAGGAACATGGATTTACCACTAGATAGAGGAATGAAGCAACAAATAGAGGTGAAAAACACTTACAACTTGTAGATCTTGGAGGAAACTCGATGAACGTAGAGAGAGAGTAGATAGAGAAAGCCTTTGAAGTGTTTAAAGTGTGAAATGAAGGCCAAATACTCTATATATAAGGTAGAGTTCTCGGTCAAAACAGGGGGGTCCACCTGATCGTAAACGGGTTTACGGTCTACACGAGTTCACGGTCGTAAACTCGTCCTGACCGTGATCTCGGTGATTTTCGAGGAAGTTTCAAGTTTTTTTTAGCATGATTCCCGGTTTATTCCGAATCGTATAAAATACATATTATTTATTTAAAAATTAAGGTCTTTCCCAAATTAAGAAATTTGACGGAATTAAATCAAAACCCAAATTTTATTAACGGAAACTGGGTAAGGATAACGGGAAAAGTTTCGGGTTGTCACAATATCCTCAAGGGTTTGAATAGTCTGCTCACTCTGATCATTGGTCTGCGGATGGAATGTTGTGCTGAAATGGAGACGAGTGCTCAACTCGTCATGAAACCTTTTCCAAAACCTAGAAGTAAACCGTACATCTATGTTAGAAACCACTGTTACCGGCAGCCCATGACGTGCCATAACCTCCCTGATATATAAATCTCAACCAACTTCTCAGCAGAAATACTTTCCTGAACCAGGATGAAATGTGTGCTCTTGGTCAAACAATCCATAATGACCCAACAGGAATCTCCAACGGTTGCATCTTGTCGTGAGGTCGCTGATGCTCAGCCTTGACTTTCCTACAAGTCAAGCACCGCTCCACGTACCAAGACATATCCCACTTCATGTAGGGCCACCAATAATCTGTACGAAGATCCCTGTACATCTTCTTCGCCCCAGGATGAATCGAGAACCTATACTTGTGGGCCTCCTCCATCAAAATATGACGCACACTGCCCCAATACGGAACCCAAACTTGCTAATGCAGAGTCAACAATCCATGGCTATCATAATCGAAGGAAGCCACCTGACACACAATACACTCGCTCTTCTGGTGATCTTCCTTCATAGCCTCAGCCTTTGCCTCACGAATCCACTCCAACAAGGGAGTAATCACGGTCATCCTCAAACATATGTCTCGGATCGAAGCCGCAACTGCCTTGCGGCTAAGAGCATCAGCCACTACTTTGGCCTTCCTCGGGTGATAAAGGATCTCACAATCATAATTCTTCACCACACCCAACCACCGACGCTGCCTCATATTCAGATTCGGCTGATCCATCAAGTACCTTAGTCTCTTGTGATCCGTGTAAATAGTATAACGGACCCCATCGAGGTAATGCCGCGAAATATTGAGGGCAAAAATCACATCTCCCAACTCGAAATCATGCGTCAGATAATTCGCCTCATGAGGCTTCAGCTACCTCGAAGCACAGGGGATCACACGACCACTCTGCATCAACACTACCCCTAATACTGTGATCGAAGCATTACAATAAACCACGAAATCATCAACACCCTCCGACAGGGTCATAATCTGCCCCTCACACAACCGTTGTCTCAAAGTTTCAAAATATGTCTGATGCTCAGGCCCCTAGCGAAACATAACCGTCTTTTTGGTCAGTCGGGTCAAAGGAACAACTATCTTGGAGAAATCCTGGATGAATCTTTGATAATAACCCGCTAAACTAAGAAAACTCTGAATCTCAGATGGAGACCTCGGAACCTCCCACTGCATCACGACCTCGACCTTGGCCGGATCAACCAAAATGCCATTATGGTTGACAAGGTGACCCAGAAATTTCACCTCATGCAACCAGAACTCACACATGGAGAACTTTGTGAAAAGTATCTCCCTCCTTAATGTCTCCAGCACTTCCCTCAAGTGCTCCTCATGCTGCTCCTGAGTCTTTAAATAAACCAAAATATCATCAATGATTACAATCACAAACTGATCCAACATCAGTCTGCACATGCGGTTCATGAAATCACTACAAGAAAAACTGATTTTGCTGGGAAAGCAATCCGTTGTGAAAAGCTGAAATTCCGTTGCAAAAGACGAATAGCGACGAAATTTGAGGCGACCGATTTCCGTCCCAAAAAACCCCGTAGCGAGGGTTTGCTAGGGAAACAATCATTTTGTCGCAAATATGACAACGAAATGAAATTTGTTGTGGATGGTATTCCATCGTGTATTCCATAGTAGGATTCCATCACAAATTCTATGGTGGTGAATCCCTAGCAAATTCTGTGGTGGTGAATCCCTAGCAAATTTCGTGGTGATAAATCCCTAGCAAATTCCGTGGTGGTGAATCCCTAGCAAATTTCATGGTGGTGAATCCCTAGCAAATTCTGTGGTGGTTAATCCCTAGCAAATTCCATGGTGGTGATTCCCTAGCAAATTCTGTGGTAATGAATCCCTAGCAAATTCCATGGTGGTGACTCCCTAGCAAATTCCGTGGTGGTGAATCCCTAGCAAATTCTGTGGTGGTGAATCCCAAGAAACTTCGGTGGTGATGACGCCCTAGCAAATTCTGTGGTCATGAATCCCTAGAAATTTTTGTGGTGTATATTATATAACAGATTCCATAGCAAAGATTCCATAGGGACGGATGGATAATCGATTTATAAATTAATCCAAATTATTTTCTAGTGATATATGAAAAACAAAAATAACAAAAAATCAAATAACATTATATCATAAAATAATACAATAATTATTTATTACATGGAAAATGGAAAGTGGCTACTCTAAAATAAATACTTTGCAATAAACATATCAACACCTTATCACCTACTAGTTTTGTTGTTCTCTGATAACATTAATAAGATCCATTGCCGATTTTAGTTGTTTATCAAGTTGCTCGACTCTTGCGTTGTATTGGTCTTATTGGGCCTTTATTATTTCTTTAAGCTCTTCGTTTTGCTCTTTTTGTTTAGCAACAAGATCACTCAATTCTTCCATTTCATCATTTTTTCCAGAATGTAAGATACATCCGTTTTACCATTAATCTTGGGAACGGCCTTTGCAAAAGACCCTAATCCATAAAGTCTTCTTTTTTGTCATGACCACGAACAACATCATAAAATATTTTGTCATCCTCAAATTCAGCACCTTCACCTTCCAGCTCTTCCCGTTTTTTTGTATAGGTCGCCTACAAAATAATAATAATTCAAATAAAAAGATATCAAAGTTATGAATGACATTAAGGACTGGCTACAATATAAAAGTTTAATTACACTGAAATGAAAATTAAATGAATTTGTCTATCTTTTTCATTTGTAAATGTGACTCCATCGTGATTCTTCGTGTGTGTATACAGGAACAATTCACTATGGGGTGGATCACGTCCTAATTTCCTCTTCTGCATAAATACCATAAAATGTAAAACATACACATAAACATAAACATTGATGTACCATTAAAAATATTACGAAATCAAAAGTTATATTCAAATGATTTGCGGATTCAGTGTTAAGGATAGGTTGTGCTATTCCATCAACTACACCGTTATGCCTATTTTTCTTGTTCTTCTCGGATTTCAGCTTGTATTCATCTGTATTCCATTTTTCTTGCCAGGAGTTCCATACTTCTTGTGAAATAGGAGCTGGTTTAAAGGCATGTGGGTTTCTTTGTGGGCTCTGCATGTTGTAGAGATATTGACCATAACTTTGTGCCGCTTTACTTGTCCAATCTTGCCTCACCAACGAGTCTATTGTTTCACCCCAACAACATTTTTTCTACACATTAACAATATAAACATAAGTTTAATGTAAATGTTTACCAAACAACAATTTATCACATATAGTTAACTACCTAGAACTCCTCCTAATATAATTCGCGCATTTCTTTGCTAACTTTTCCCCAAGTGTAGCCTTGTGGATCTACTCCTTGTAAAAAGGACCGACTAATAATGTGTGCACAAGGTCCTGGTGGCATGATCCTGTAAATAATAATGTGATCGTTTTGGTTTTGAATTAATATGTACGTGTACACCAAAAGGTTATATATAGAAAAACGTTGTATGATATGATTGGTAACTCACATTTTTTTGCCAAACATGAAAAGTTAAACGTCCATCTGATCCACAATCTTCAAAGGAAATGTTTTCAATTTCTACATTTTCCATAAAAGATCCATTCACGGTTGGTTGTGTTGGTGATGGGGTAGATTCTGGGGTAGGTGTTCGGATAGATGTATATGTTGAGGATGTGGTAGTTCCTTTAGGTAAATAGAAAGTTGTTGAGGATGGTATTGTCGATGAAGGTGTTGAGGTTGTGGTAGTAGATATAGGTGTTGATGATGTGGTAGTTGATGCCGGTGTTGACGATGGTTTCAATGATGTAGGTACTGAAGTTTTGGTTGTAGATGTAGTTGTTGAAGATGGTATCGATGGTCCAGTTGCTGAAGTTTTAGATGTATTTGCTTAGGATGTTGTAATTGATACTGAGGAAGTGGTAATGATCGTTGGTGTTAATGATTTAGGTTTAGGGGTTTTGTTGCTAGATTTTATAGGTGCATTGGATGTGGGTGATGATTTTGAGAAGTCGATTTCTTCATCTAGTAATTCTCTGCTTATGAATTTTGCAGTTGAAGTCCTGTCGCGGTTCAAAACCTGAGGTGCAATGAATTTAGTTGGATTCACACCTGATGCTCCTTTTTGTTTCAAGTTCGACATCTTTCTTGCTTAAAAATAAACAAAAAACTTTAGTCAATACCAATTTATTAAAGATGATAAACTATTGATGAGCAGAGAACAATCCTACAATAAAAATAAATTATAGATGAATGCATTACTACCCATGCATGCTATTGAATACAACTTTTGAATAATAATGCCTACTTCGTTAACATGTAATTAAAGTGCGACAATCAAAGATTATGAAAGCAAAACCAATGTCGTTTTAATTTAAGATGATAATATATATGAAGATGATCAGAGAACAAGAAATGATGATCACGACAATAGTAAATTAAATAAAAATAAATTTTAGATGAATGACAACCTATATCGCGAAAGTCAGTGCACAAACGTAATGAAGAAATGTAGATTTCGATCAATTAGCCGTCGGAGATGATTATAGAAAATATAAACCCCTATTTCTAATAAGTTAACTTACCCTAATATGAAACCTTAACGTGTGTAGGTTAGAGGGAAAGGAATTGCGAAATTTTTTGAATCTCCACTAATGATAAATTCAAACTGTACAAATTAGCGCTAAATATTTAGTAATTCAAATTTTTTAAAGTAGTTCCAGCTAGATAGAAAGGGTCTATAACGTCAAGAGAGAAGAAAGAGTAACGAGGTTTTCATACCACAATTTTAATTTAAAATTATAAACGAGAATTAAACAATAATAAAAAATACATCTTTAAGTTGCTATGTATGAAAAAATATATATATCAAAAGGCGTATGGGTCATGGCTCATGTGTTATTTGCTTATAGTGTCATGGTAATACCCACGAATGACATATGGGTCATGGGTCATGTGTTAGTTTCTTATAGTGTCATGGTTATACCCATGGATGACATATGGGTCATGAGTTAATGTGACAGTTTCTTATAGTGTCATGTTAATACCCATGGATCACATATGGGTCATGGGTCAATGTGGTAGTTGGTTATAGTGTCATGGTAATACCCATGGATCACATATGGGTCATGGGTCAATGTGGTAATTGGTTATAGTGACATGGTAATACCCATGGATGACATATGGGTCATGGATCAAAGTGGTAGTAGGTTATAGTGTCATGGTAATACCCATGGATCACATATGGGTCATGGGTCAATGTGGTAGTTGGTTATAGTGTCATGGTAATACCCATGGATCACATATGGGTCATGGGTCAATGTGGTAGCTGGTTATAGTGCCATGGTAATACCCATGGATGACATATGGGTCATGGGTCAATGTGGTAGTTGGTTATAGTGTCACGGTGATACACATGGATCATATATGGGTTATAGGTCAATGTGGTAGTTGGTTATAGTGTCATGGGTCAATGTGGTAGTTGGTTATAGTGGCATGGTAATACACATGGGTGACATATGGGTCATGGGTCAATGTGGTAGTAGGTTATAGTGTCATGGTAATACCCATGGATGATATATGGGTCATGGGTCAATGTGGTAGGTTGTTATAATGTCATGGTAATACCCATGGATTATATATGGGTCATGGATCAATGTGGTAGTTGGTTATAGTGTCATGGTAATACACATGGATGACATATGGGTCATAGGTAAATGCGGCAGTAGGTTATAGTGTCATGGTAATACCCATGGATGATATATGGGTCATGGGTCAATGTGGTAGGTTGTTATAGTGTCATGGTAATACCCATGGATCATATATGGGTCATGGGTCAATGTGGTAGTTGGTTATTGTGTCATGGTAATACACATGGATTACATATGGGTCATGGGTCAATGTGGTAGTAGGTTATAGTGTCATGGTAATACCCATGAATGATATATGGGTCATGGGTCAATGTGGTAGGTTGTTATAGTGTCCTGGTAAAACCCATGGATCATATATGGGTCATGGGTCAATGTGGTAGTTGCTAGATTAAAACGGCATATACCAATTGTGTCGGTTGTGTTTTAAAAAAGGTTAATTTTTTTAATTCTGATTTTTGAAAAAACTACCCTTACTAATAAAATATGAGTCATTGTATGTATGAGGGAAATGAGGTCATTTTATAGTCAACATCTTCTAGGCGCCATAATTTTTCTGACGAATCACGTCTTCTCAGTTCTTCAGACTTATTTCAGTCACTTGCAATCAACCCCAATTTCAAAATTTCGACCGTAAAAAAAACCCTAAAATCATTTTTAGAGAATCGTTATCTTAGTCGAGGAATAATATTATGGAGCCAGTACTTCTTCGAAGATGCAACCAAGAAAGCAATGCAAAACGCTAATTGACATGCCATTGGAAGTGATTGAGCAGATACTAGTCGAGGTGGGAAAAATTTCAGGAGTCGACGCTTTCAAGATGAAGGTTGTGTAAGTTTTGTCTTCAATCCTTCTATTACACATGTATATTTGATTTGTGCTTACAGTTAAGGGCTAATATTGTGTTTTGTTTTTAGTTGCAGAATCTTAAACAATCCAGGAAAAACGGAAGAAAGATACAAACAGATGGAGATAGATGTATAACGTTTTCGTCGTTGGTTTGATGAGAAACATGCAGTTGTCAACAAATGCAAAGAGTTGAGAAACCCAAATATTCTATTCTATGACCACCCGAAATTTCTATCTTGTACTTTCAGTCAATTCAATCAAAGACAAACTTGTTTCTGCTATCTTTTAGCATTGTTTAGAGTCTGTTTGGGTGTTCTAAGCCTAGTGTATTCAAGAATCGGGTATTAGGAAGTATCTGCTTGACTCCATTGTGCCTTAATCAAACTTTAATCCCATTAAAGGGAGTTTACGGCCAAGCCTTCATGTTTGGGCCGTAAACTCATGTATAGGACGTAAACCCATGCTATATACATGAGTTTACATCACTTTTCTTCATTTCTTCCATTTCTAGTCAAGAACACCCAAGTTTTCTCTCAAGTATCATAAGATCTTCATCTTGATCTTCCAAAAATGTAAGAATCCTTTCTCTTGAATTGTTGTTACATCTCCTTATCTAGTGATTGTATATGATTTCATCCATGAAATCATTCCATTTTGATAGATTTGCAAGTGTACTTCATTTCACCAAGAACACCAAGAACACACACTAGTGTTTTTGGACTCTAACCACCCTTTCAAGCTTCTACTACGTAAGTACACTATCCTTAGCTTGTTGTATACAATAATCACTAGTTAAACATCTAAAAATCGTGACTAGAAGGGTGTTAACGGCCAATGCAATCTCCCTTGGCCGTAAACTCTAAATTGTGGTGCAAAAGTGACCACAACACCTTCCTAAGCCTTGAAACTAAGTCTAGAACACCTCCAAGATGAGTATAGGACCTTAAACACACAAAATGGTACTAGATGACATGAGTTTACGGCCGTAAACCCATGGGCAGTAAACCCATTGGGCCGTAAACCCATGGTCCGTAAACTCATGGGGGGTTTACTCTTGGGCCGTAAACTCCAATGTGAGGCCCTACAACCCTTAGATGCAACCCTTTGTACTTCTAGCACTTGAATCAAAGTGTTTTCCATGTCCTAGGGTGTCTTTACTTACATAATTAGTTGTTTAAACACTAATTATAAACATATATATGTCATTATATGTTCAATAGGATCAGTGTGTGCTCAAGTCTTCACTTGACACTTAGCATCCTACACCAATCTTACATTTGAGTAACTTACATCAGGTGAGTTCATACCCCCCACATTTTCATAGTTTTTACTGTTTTAAGAGGGGGGGGGGGGAATACAAGTCTAACACAAAGATATTGTGTTATAACAAATGATTTCAAATGAAATACAGTTATCAAAACAAATGGTTTCAAACATCTTATCAAATCAAGTAGTTTTAAGTGGTTATTTCAAAAAGACATCAAGTCACCAAAAATGGATTTCCAAATATGAAACTTCTTTTAAATGTTTTATAAACTTATATTTTTCCCCAAAAATCATACTAGTATACATATATTTATATAAATAAGGTTTAAAAGACTTAGGACTGACAACCCACTTTGGTTCCTTTTCCTTGTTTGGATGTGGGATTACAAGTATTCGTTGTTTGTCCAAGTGTCATTTAAATTTTAGTTATATATATTTGTATATGTATACAAGTATAAAAGTTTATTCAATTAGATTCAATTACCCTTTGTACATGTTGAGCAAAGGATCCCATACATGAATACTCGTCATCAAAACAGAAAGTACATATAAATTATAATAGGTATAATTTATGATACACAAAACATTAATTCACGATACTAGTATACTAGAGTACATGGTTTTACAAAAACAAAGGTTTAATTCAAAACTATTCAAGTGTATTCATTTATTCAAATACATGTTAAGAGTACAAATTCAAAGATATACTATCAATCATTTACTTCAGAATGATTGGGTTTTCATAACTGTTATACATGTAACGTTATATGCTTTTATGAGTTTACAAGTAGTACAGTTTGTTTAATTCATTTTAAACAATACAGTAAAGTCCTGATATTATAACCAGAGTCTCCAGCAGGGGATCGAAACAATGTGTGTATAGATCTATATTGGGATTGACACTCCCGCACTCGGACTGCTAGCTACAGTCAGGCATACACACCTGTGAGTGACAATTGTTATCATCAACTTTCAGCGCATACATAGCGTTGGGTCAGGCCATCTAGTTAGTATGGTTATAATAACTCATTAAAAGATATTAACAATACGTTAGTGTATAATTACTAAACTTAAGTACATTTTCAAAGTACTAGTTTACAAGATACAGTTTACAAGATACAGTTTACAGTATACAGTTTACAAGATACAGTTTACGAGATACAGTTAACAAGATACAAGTTTACATAAAGATTACAAATACAGAACATTGGTTTACAAACAGAATAATTTTATACATATACAACTACTTTTCATATACAACAAAAAATATAGGATTTTCTGGAAACAGTTTACATATTCAAGAAACAGAAAACATTCTTACAAAACATAAATACTTATGCACTCACTCAACTTTATGTTGATACTCTCTTTTCAAATTACTTGTATTCTCAGGGAACCCGTAGACAGGTACACCCCGAGCTTTTGAGAAGATGGAGCAGTTTATGTTTTGTCTTTATCTTTTGTACAACTTTTTGGTTTCAGTATACAATGTGAAACACATGTAAATATTTATACTTTTTAATACAATGGTTGTTTGTACTTTGATTACTATACTACATGTGTTGTGATACTACAAACGAAGTCCTCCACCCCCGGATGTTTCCGCCGTCTGGTTTGGGGGTGTGACAGATTGGTATCAGAGCATTGTTTATAGTGAACTCAGTATATCAGTCCATAAAAGATATACAAACTATAAATACATTTGGGGCTAAGAGCTCTGACTACAAGTATACTTTTAAAAATTTAAGTATTTTGACAGGAAGTATACTAACACTCATAACTACAAGTACAGTATCACAGTCAGAAGAACTTAAAAGTATTTGAATGTTGAACATTACAGTCAAACCTGGACAGTTATGTAATCATATTTGGGATTAATATAGCCTGATAAACTATATTGATTTGAAATATGACCAACATGCGTTTGGGAGTGATAGTGGTGTTGTGGCATGTCTAAAACTTACCATACATACTCAGAAGAACTTTAGAATAGAACATAAAGATTAAAATACTATAGGGGTATTTTAGGCACTATATACTAATAACAAACATATGAAACCAATAGAACAAATTAAGGGTAGAACTATAAATATTAAGGGTATATTACAATTATATATAATTAAAATTATATAGACTTAGAATATGTGATTTAGCTTCATTTCCTGTTCCTTGTTTGGTTGTGGATTTAGAGTCGGGTCATTTAATCGAAGGTCGAATATAACCAAGTTATATATAATTAATATGCACTTTATAGTTATAGTAATATCTAGAACAAGTTGTACTTAGTACATTATTTGTTAATTATAGGTCTTTCTTGTAGAAACTTATCGTTACTAACTATATTCTATATCTCTTATCCCTATTCTCGCTTAGATAACAATGGCTGGATTTCACATACCTGGAAACCCGTATTTCCCAAACCAAGAACAAGATGTACAACCAGAGGAAAATCACGAGATTCCCTTAGATGATGACTTTGCTGAGAATTTTCCTGAAGATAACAATTCCTGATCAGAAGCCTATAATCCACCACCAGTTGCTCAGAATGCTAACCCTCGTCCAGTTTTCCAAGGTCCGATGCCTATGTGGGTAGAAAGCTTGGAAACATGGAGTCAAGAACAGAATCAACCAATTCCTTACAATGGAGACAGAAGCTTCTACAACTTAAGCGAAGGAGGTTCGACAGATAGATTCCTGCCAATTATAGTTAGTAGAGTTGCTCGAAATGAAATTCAGGGTAGAACAGCCATCAACCGAATCGGGGAAGTTGTTGCCAATATGAGAATTAATACAATCAGTATTAATCGTCTTGAGCATATTCGTGAGAGAGATACAAGGGACAATGAATCTCTATTGCAAGCATTAGCTGAAACTCGAGCTGAAGTCATAGAACTTCGAGCACGCCTGACAGTGTATGAAAGGCATATGCTTGCTATGGAGCGTCAAATGGCTGAGTTGAGGGTACATCCAAATGATACTCGTCATCATTAGGAAGTACTCTACTCGTTTCTTATTCACTCTTTTGGTTGTAGTTAAGTCTATGGTTAGGTTTTAGTGTTATTTTTCAGGGTTTTTCAGTAAGACCACGAAAATTCTATTTTTCGATAGGTCTTTATGATGTCGATATTTTATCAGAATTTGGTGTATTGTAGACCTGTTTAGGGTCAAGTTTTCCAGACTTATGTATTCAATATGCCAATTTAATCGACATGCATTTTCGTACTCTTGAAAAATAACCATTTAATTTCATATTATTTAGTTACAAGTTGTACTTGTCATAGACTTCTATTTCCAATTCATTCCAAGATTCATGTCGAACTATCTGTTTTAGTTCAGAGATATCAGGATTCATATTCACTCTTGATATCTTATCATCATTGTATCTTTTGATTTTTATAGAAAAAGATGCCTCCTCGTAGGAATCCAAGACGTCAAAATACTGATGAACCACCGGTACCACCTCCGCCACCACCTCCTCAGTTTGACCCCGCTATATTCCAAGCGGCGGTCACGGCAGCTGTAGCTGCTGCTATGGCTCAGATTAATAATTCTGGTGCTAGTGGGTCTGGAGCTGGTACAAATCCTCATAACCAGGGCGAAGGTCATGGGCATTCGCGAGAGTGCACTTATAAGGACTTTTCCAATGCCAAACCCAAGACCTTTAATGGAACTGGAGGAGTTATGGCATTAAGACAATGGATAGAAAAGACAGAAGCAATTTTTGAAATTTGCTCCTGTCCTGAGAACAACAAAGTCAAGTTCGCTGCTTGTACTTTTTCTGAAATAGCTTTGACGTGGTGGAATGGTCACGTTAAGTCACTTACTCTGGTAGTGGCTAATTCGATCAGCTGGGAGAACTTCAAAGCTATGCTTATGCGGGAATATTGTCCGCGAGGCGAAGTCCAGAAACTTGAGCAGGAACTCTGGGGTCTTTCAATGGTTGGTTCTGATATATCAACCTATACTAGTAGATTTTGTGATCTAGAAATTTCGTGCCCAGAGATGGTTGCTCTAGAGAGCAAGAAGATTGAGAGATATATTTGGGGACTGTCGCCCTAAATTCAGTCAAGTGTGTTAGCTTCAAGGCCTGTTCCTTTTGACAGTGCTAAAGAGCTTGCACAATCTCTTATTGATCATGGAATCCATCAACACTCGACGGTTGCTACACCAGAACAACCAAAGGGAAACAACAACAACAACAATAACAACAACAACAACAACAACAACAAGGTTCGGAACAAGAGGAAGGGAAAGTTTTCACAGGATTCTTCAAAGAAACAACAGGTGGCTGCAGTCAACGTTGCGACTGTACCTACTGTTGTTCCTGTTAATCCAGCACCAGCTAAGCCATATGCTGGTAATCTCCCTAAGTGCAACAAGTGCAATTTTCACCATAATGGAAATTATAGGGAAATGCAGTGTCGTAACTGCAACAGGAAAGGGCATACTGCCCAATTCTGTAGAGCACCACCCCAACCACTTAACCAAGTACCTGCGGCTGGAGTTGGTCAAGCATGCTACAATTATGCTGAAGTAGGACATTTCAAGAAAGATTGTCCTAAAGTTGGAAATGCTGGTGGAGTCGGGAGAATTTTAGCTTTGGGTCAGGAAGAAGCTGTGGCAAATCCCGCAGTAGTTACGGGTATGTTTCTTCTCAACGACACTTATGCATGCATTCTATTTGATTGTGGTGCTGAGAAGAGCTTCGTGAGCCATAAGTTCAAACACTTGCTAAAACAAAACTCTCAACCATTAAAAGAAACATTGACGGTCGAAATGGCTAATGGGAAATATGAATCCGCCAACGATATATACATAGGATGTACTCTTACTTTGAATAACTATTCGTTTCCTATTGACCTTATGGCGGTCTCTATCAAGAGTTTCGACGTCATAATAGGTATGTATTGGTTGTGTCCTAACCGTGCTGACATCTTATGTTATGCAAAAGCCATTCGTCTGAATTTACCAACTAATGAAACTCTTGTTATTTACGGCGACAAACCTGGAACGAATCTCCAAATCATTTCTTGCATCAAGGCACATAAGTACCTTCGCAAAAAGTACTGTGCTTTCTTAGCTCATGTTGTAGACAAAAAGCAAGAAGTGAAAGATATCGCAAAAATTCCTGAAGTCTGTAACTTTCGCGACGTTTTTCCCGATGATCTTCCAGGAGTACCTCCCGAAAGACAAGTCGAATTCCGAATCGACTTAATTCCAGGGGCTACCCCTGTAGCCAAGTCTCCCTACCGTCTTGCATCTTCAGAATTACAGGAATTATCCAGCCAGCTTGACGAACTTCTTAGTAAAGGTTTCATAAGACCAAGCTTCTCACCCTGGGGAGCACCGGTTTTGTTCGTAAAGAAGAAAGATGGATCATTCTGTATGTACATAGACTACCGCGAGCTGAATAAACTTACCGTTAAGAATCGATACCCTCACATTGACGATCTGTTCGACCAACTTCAAGGTGCGAGCTACTTCTCAAAAATAGACTTAAGATCCGGGTATCACCAATTACGAATTTTGGAGGATGACATTCCCAAAACCGCGTTTAGAACTCATTATGGTCATTATGAGTTCGTAGTGATGCCATTCGGATTAACGAATGCACATGTTGTGTTCATGGATCTAATAAACAGAGTGCGTCGTCCATTCTTGGACAAATTCGTTATAGTCTTCATTGATCACATTCTTATTTATTCAAGAAGTGAAGAGGAACATGGCCAACATCTTCGTCAAGTTTTGCAAACTCTTAGAACAGGGAAACTCTATGTGAAGTTTTCAAAATGTGAGTTTTGGATTAGAAAGGTTGAATTCCTAGGTCACGTGGTCAGTTCTGAAGGAATACACGTTGATCCTTCCAAAATTAAGGCTATTGAAAACTGGTCAGCACCCAAAACACCTACAAAAATTCGTCAATTCTTAGGTCTTGCTGGCTATTATCGCAGATTCATCCAGAATTTCTCTAGAATAGCTAAACCTCTTACCACCTTGACGCAAAAGGGGGTAACTTTTAGCTGGGGAGAAAGACAAGAAACAACGTTTCAAACGCCGAAGCGAGCTTTGTGTAGTGCACCAATCCTATCTCTTCCTGAAGGGACAGAGGATTTTGTAGTGTACTGCGATGCTTCTAATCAAGGATTTGGATGTGTTCTTATGCAAAGAGGAAAGGTGATATCTTATGCCTCAAGACAGCTAAAGACACATGAAGTCAATTATTCAACACATGACCTTGAACTAGGAGCAGTAGTATTTGCTCTGAAGATCTGGAGACATTATTTATATGGCACGAAATGCACAGTATTCACGGACCATAAAATTCTCCAGCACATCTTCAATCAGAAAGAGCTAAACATGAGACAACGACGATGGGTGGAGCTACTGAACGACTACGATTGTCAGATTCTTTATCATCCTGGTAAAGCTAATGTAGTAGTTGACGCCCTTAGCAGAAAAGAATACTCGACACGCCGAGTAAAGTAGTTGACCATGACAATCCATTCACATCTGTCCATGCAGATCAGAGAGGCTTAACTAGAAGCCTTAAAACCTGAAAAAGTGACAGGTGAATCATTGAGAGGAATGGATAAAAACTTCAAAGTCAGGGATGATGGAGTTTATTGTTTCATGAATCGAATCTGGACACCTAAGTTTGGTGGTTACAGAGATGTAGTCATGAATGAAGCTCACAAAACTCGATACTCTATTCATCCAGGTTCAGACAAGATGTATCTGGACCTTAAGAAACTGTATTGGTGGCCCAACATGAAGGTTGAAATCGCTACCTTCGTGGGCAAGTGTCTAACTTGCGCCAAAGTAAAGGTAGAATACCAGAAACCTTCAGGTTTATTGCAACAACCTGAAATACCAGAATGGAAGTGGGAGCGGATTACAATGGACTTCGTAACCAAGTTACCCAAGACATCGGGTGGTTATGATACTATTTGGGTAATCGTCGATAGATTAACCAAATCCGCGCACTTCTTACCGATCAGAGAAACTGACAAGATGAAGAAGCTAACAAGAACTTACCTCAAAGAAATCGTTACACTACATGGTGTTCCAATATCTATTATTTCCGACCGAGATAGTAGATTCACTTCCCATTTCTGGCAGTCTTTACAAAAATCTTTGGGAACTAGGCTGGACATGAGTACAGCCTACCATCCTCAGACTGACGGACAAAGTGAAAGGACGATTCAAACTTTAGAAGATATGTTATGAGCTTGCTTGATAGACTTTGGTAAGGCATGGGATACTCATTTACCCCTTGTCGAATTCTCGTACAATAATAGTTATCACACTAGCATAAAGGTTGCTCCTTTCGAAGCTCTCTATGGCCGTAAGTGCAGATCCCCTCTGTGCTGGGCTGAAGTGGGTGATACGCAGTTAGCTAGAAGTCAAGTTACTGATGGTGTCCTCACTGGTCCAGAAATCATTCGTGAAACCACGGAGAAAATCGTACAAATCCGGGAGCGACTTAAAGCTTCCAGAGATAGACAGAAAAGCTACGCCGACAAAAGAAGAAAACCTTTGGAGTTTCAGGTTGGTGACCGGTCATGTTGAAGGTCTCACCCTGGAAGGGCATGATACGCTTTGGAAAGCGTGACAAGTTGAATCCAAGGTATATAGGACCATTCGAGATTCTTGCTATAATTGGTCCCGTAGCTTACAAACTCCGACTACCTCAAGAACTAAGTAACATACATCCTGTTTTCCACGTCTCGAACTTGAAAAAGTGTTTGTCCGAAGAGACTCTTGTTATCCCACTCGACGAGATCGAGATTGATGAGAGCCTCAACTTCGTGGAAGAACCTATAGAAATCATGGACCGAGAGGTCAAGCAAATGAAACAAAGCCGTATCCCGATAGTGAAGGTTCGCTGGAATGCCAAAAGAGGACCTGAATTTACTTGGGAACGCGAGGATCAAACGAAATTGAAATATCCTCATCTTTTCGTTTAGTTATTTGTAACTACTTATTTGCTTAAACTCTAATTTCGGGACGAAATTCTCTCTAACGGGGGGATAATGTGACCACCCGAAATTTCTATCTTGTACTTTCAGTCAATTCAATCAAAGACAAACTTGTTTCTGCTATCTTTTAGCATTGTTTAGAGTCTGTTTGGGTGTTCTAAGCCTAGTGTATTCAAGAATCGGGTATTAGGAAGTATCTGCTTGAGTCCATTGTGCCTTAATCAAACTTTAATCCCATTAAAGGGAGTTTACGGCCAAACCTTCATGTTTGGGCCGTAAACTCATGTGTAGGCCGTAAACCCATGCTATATGCATGAGTTTACATCACTTTTCTTTATTTCTTCCATTTCTAGTCGAGAACACCCATGTTTTCTCTCAAGTATCATAAGATCTTCATCTTGATCTTCCAAAAATGTAAGAATTCTTTCTCCTGAATTGTTGTTACATCTCCTTATCTAGTGATTGTATATGATTTCATCCGTGAAATCATTCCATTTTGATAGATTTTCAAGTGTTCTTCATTTCACCAAGAACGCCAAGAACACACACTAGTGTTTTTGGACTCTAACCACCCTTTCAAGCTTCTACTACGTAAGTACACTATCCTTAGCTTGTTGTATACAAGAATCACTGGTTAAACATCAAAAAATCGTGACCAGAAGGGTGTTTACGGCCAAGGCAATCTCCCTTGGCCGTAAACTCTAAATTGTGGTGCAAAAGTGACCACAACACCTTCCTAAGCCTTGAAACTAAGTCTAGAACACCTCCAAGATGAGTATTGGACCTTAAACACACAAAATGGTACTAGATGACATGATTTTACGGCTGTAAACCCATGGGCAGTAATGTGACAACCCGAAATTTTCATTTGTATAAACTCTGCAGTCAAGCACTACAAATAATAGTCAAATTCATTTTGGAAATTTTTAGCCGGTTTTAAGTCCGTTTGGGTGTTTTTATTTTAATTTTCGTCAAACGAACAAATAAATGGAAGTATCTTTTAGGAGTGTTGGATAGCAAATAAACAAACAACACCTTAGCTAGGTGTTTACGGCCAAACATGAGGAGTTTGGGCCGTAAACTCCTATTGACCATGAACTCATGCATATAGCATGAGTTTACCCTTCATTCCCTCACTCTACACTTCCAAGCTCAAGAACACCCAACTTTTCTCTCGAGTATCATATCACATTTCTTCAAATCTTCCAAAAATGTAAGTGTTTCTTCCCTAGATTAGTTGATATAACACTTTATCTAGTGTTTAAACATCATTTCATCCATGAATTCTTCATTTTTACATAGATCTTCAAGTGTTCTTCAAAACACCAAGAACACACACTAGTGTTCTTGGCCCTAAACACTCTTACAAGCTTCCTATAAGTAAGCACACTCCTCCTAACTAGTTATTTGCTTAGAACACTTGTTAAACCATTGAAGAACATCAAAAACCCACAAGAACACTTGTGTTTACGGTCAAGGGATATCCTTGAACCGTAAACACCATCAAGTGGTGATTAAGTGCCACTAACACCTTCTAGGGCTTGGATATTGGACTAGAACCTTGCATACATGAACTAGAAACCTCAAAACACGAAATGGTAGGAGTGACCATGAGTTTACGGCCGTAAACTCATGGGTTTACGACCGTAAACTCCCAAGGAGTGGTCCAAGGACCGTAAACTCCAAAGATGAGCCATTTTGTGCCCTAGACCCTTCCTAAGCCTTTGATTCAAACCTAGAACACTTCCTTGAGGGGTATAAGACCTTAAAACACACAAATGTACAATTTACCATGAGTTTACGGCCGTAAACTCATGGGGGAAATGACCAAAAACCGTAAACACATGTAGGGTTACCAAATGAGAAGTAAACTCCAATGTGAGGCCATACTCTCCTTAGATGCAACCCTTTAGCACTCCTAGCACTTGAAACAAAGTATTTCCATGTATTAGGACGTCTTTACTTGATTAATTAGTTGTTAAATGACTAATTAGATACATTTATGTATCACTACATGTTACATAGGATCCGTATGTGTGTTCAAGTCGTCACTTGACACCTAGCATCCTACCCGGCACTTCCATCCAAACCACTCACATCAGGTGAGTTCATACCCCTTAATCAACCTTTTAAATGATTTTAAATGCTTTTATGGGGGGGGATACAAGTTGAAACATTCTAGTTATTGCTTTAATCACATGTGATTAATAACTAGAATAAACAGAAAGATTTACTACTACTTTCAAATTGTTATCAAACTCATGGATTTTCAAGCTTTCAAACCTTTTTATTTAACTCTTTAGATACTAAAACTATTCTCAAACTCTTTATTACTTACAATATTTTCAAATCCATATCCACACCAGTATATTTATATAAGTAAGACTTGAAGGACTTAGGACTGATAGCTCACCTTATTTCCTGTTCCTTGTTTGGTTGTGGACTTAGGGTATTTTGTTATTTGTCCGAATGTCGTTGAATTCTTAGTTATATATCATATATATATATATATATATATATATATATATATATATATATATATATATATATGTGTGTGTGTGTGTGTGTGTGTGTAAGCTTTTACTTCAGTACAGTACCTTTGTGTAACAAAGGCACCCAAACAACCTTACTATTTAACTATAATAGGTATAGTTAAGGGATTACTATTCACTACTACTATTACAACGACCCATACAAGAGTCAGTACATTTATGAGTCACTACATAAGTACTACATTGAGTAACAATACATGCTATACACTATACAAGAGAACATACTATACACTATACAAGAGAGTATACTATACACTATACAAGAGAACATACTAAACACTATATAAACATTAAATACTATAACAGAATGTGACATACTATTTCTCGATACGACACTTCACAGTGGTATCACCGTGTAACCAGAGTCTCCTGGAGGGAGAGCGGGCATTGTGTGTATAGATTTATACGGGACAGACACTCCCACATCCTGACTGCTAGCTACAGTCCCAGCCGAAAGGCCAAGGGGTGACAGAATGCTACCTCACTATGTATGACCTGGAGGGTCATCAGTTATTCAACCGTCGATCAGCATGGTTACATACGAGTTGACATTCAAACCTTTAATTAACTAATTAAGAATTAAAGGTAAAAATAGACTTTTCGAGGCGTATTGTTCATTTAATACCACCTGGAGTCTACATATTTCTACTTTAGACTTTTCGAGGCGTATTGTTCATTTGATACCACCTGGAGTGTACATATTTCTACTTTAGACTCTCCGAGGCGTACTGTACATTTAGTACCACCTGGAGTCTATGTGTCATCACTTTGTGATTTTGTCACATACTCGTTTAAGTAAACTATATTTTTATACAAATAGTATTCACTGGGGAAAATCCCTTACATTTACGAAAGAACAAACCTACAAACAATCGGGTCTTGGTAGAAGACTACTTTTTACTAGGAAACATAGGGTTTTCTAGGGAGTATACTATTTCCAAAACATTTGAAATCAATTACTACACTACATTGTTACTAACATTTTTATACAAGCAATGACACTAAATACTTATGAACTCACCAGCTTTATGCTGATACTCGCTTTCAAAATAACTTGTATTCTCAGGTCATCAGTAGACAGGTACAGATGAAGCTTTTGAGAAGATGGAGCACATACAAGACTCATCTTTTATTTTGATTATACTTTTGGTGTCTTATAAACTATACAGAACACGCTTGTATTACAATTATTATATTAATGCAATGGATGTTGTTGCTTGTCTTTACTATTATGCATTGTTGTGATACTGTACATGACGTCCTCCACCCCAGAACGTTTCCGCCGTTCATGGTTTTGGGGTGTGACAAGTAAACCCATTGGGTCGTAAACCCATGGGCCGTAAACTCATGGGGGGTTTACTCTTGGGCCGTAAACTCCAATGTGAGGCCCTACAACCCTTAGATGCAACCCTTTGTACTTCTAGCACTTGAATCAAAGTGTTTTCCATGTCCTAGGGTGTCTTTACTTACATAATTAGTTGTTTAAACACTAATTATAAACATATATATGTCATTACATGTTCAATAGGATCAGTGTGTGCTCAAGTCTTCACTTGACACTTAGCATCCTACACCAATGTTACATTTGAGTAACTTACATCAGGTGAGTTCATACCCCCCACATTTTCATAGTTTTTACTATTTTAAGAGGGGGGGGGGGGGAATACAAGTCTAACACAAAGATATTGTGTTATAACAAATGATTTCAAATGAAATACAGTTATCAAAACAAATGGTTTCAAACATCTTATCAAATCAAGTGGTTTTAAGTGGTTATTTCAAAAAGACATCAAGTCACCAAAAATGGATTTCCAAATATGAAACTTCTTTTAAATGTTTTATAAACTTAGATTTTTCCCCAAAAATCATACTAGTATACATATATTTATATAAATATGGTTTAAAAGACTTAGGACTGACAACCCACTTTGGTTCCTTTTCCTTGTTTGGATGTGGGATTACAAGTATCTATTGTTTGTCCAAGTGTCATTTAAATTTTAGTTATATATATTTGTATATGTATACAAGTATAAAAGTTTATTCAATTAGATTCAATTACCCTTTGTACATGTTGAGCAAAGGGTCCCATACATGAATACTCGTCATCAAAACATAAAGTACATATAAATTATAATAGGTATAATTTATGATACACAGAACATTAATTTCACGATACTAGTATACGAGAGTACATGGTTTTACAAAAACAAAGGTTTAATTCAAAACTATTCAAGTGTATTCATTTATTCAAATACATGTTAAGAGTACAAATTCAAAGATATATTATCAATCATTTACTTCAGAATGATTGGGTTTTCATAACTGTTATACATGTAACGTTATATGCTTTTATGAGTTTACGAGTAGTATAGTTTGTTTAATTCATTTTAAACTATACATTAAAGTCCTGATATTATAACCAGAGTCTCCAGCAGGGGATCGAAACAATGTGTGTATAGATCTATATTGGGATTGACACTCCCGCACTCGGACTGCTAGCTACAGTCAGGCATACACGCTTGTGAGTGACAATTGTTATCATCAACATTCAGCGCATACATAGCGTTGGGTCAGGCCATCTAGTTAGTATGGTTATAATAACTCATTAAAAGATATTAACAATACGTTAGTCTATAATTACTAAACTTAAGTACATTCTCAAAGTACTAGTTTACAAGATACAGTTTACAAGATACAATTTACAGTATATAGTTTACAAGATACAGTTTACGAGATACAGTTAACAAGATACAAGTTTACATAAATATTACAAATACAGAACATTGGTTTACAAACAGAACAATTTTATACATATACAACTACTTTTCATATACAACAGAAAATATAGGATTTTCTGGAAACAGTTTACATATTCGAGAAACAGAAAACATTCTTACAAAACATAAATACTTATGCACTCACTCAACTTTATGTTGATACTCTTTTTCCAAATTACTTGTATTCTCAGGGAACCCGTAGACAGGTACACCCCGAGCTTTTGAGAAGATGGAGCATTTTATGTTTTGTCTTTATCTTTTGTACAAATTTTTGGTTTTAGTATACAATATGAAACACATGTAAATATTTATACTTTTTAATACAATGGTTTTTTGTACTTTGATTACTATACTACATGTGTTGTGATACTACAAATGAAGTCCTCCACCCCCGGACGTTTCCGCCGTCTGGTTTGGTGGTGTGACATATTCACAGATGTATTGGTACGTTGTTATCTGCATAGTATTAATTTGTTTCTTGTTTTGCATTACTTTAACTAGAAATTATGTGTATATTTTTTTTTCGGATGAATTATTTTTCTTGGAAGGTGATGAAGGGAAAACGATGCTTGTAGAAGCATCTGCATTGGGACATTTGGATGTAACATTTGTCTTGGGAATGATGATGATGGCAGAACGCGGACAAAGGAATCAGGAAGCTTTGGACATGTTTAACGATGCCTACCGCAAAACAAAAGGTACTTGGAATCTTAGAGAAACTTGTTCCAAGGTTCATCTCCACTTAAATAGGGACGGGAGAAAACATGTACACTTCCATGGCTTCTATAACTTTTGTGTAACGCATAGTTTTGTGATTAGTGTGTCAGAGACTTTTGTGTATGGATACAAATGGGTGTTCAAATGTGAAATTTGTTTGCCGGAGGCTTGTTTCGTTATGTTTGCTAGGGAATTTGGGATCATTTATGAGTAGTTTGTTGATATGTACTTTCGTATTATAACAATTAATGATATGTACACTCTTTTGGTTTAATATATGAATGTAAAGTAAGTTAGTTGATAAGTAGTTAATTGATGTTGTTACTTGATTAGTAAATATGTTGTGTTGTTAATAAGGGACTAAAAGTGTAAAAGTTTGGAAATTAATGTGGAAAAATGAAGGCCAACAAAAGTTTACTAAGGGAATAAAAGTGTAAAAGTTTGGAAAGTCATGTGGCAAAATGAAAGTCAACAAAAGCTTACTATTCTATATATATATATATATATATATATATATATATATATATATATATATATACACATATTAGTGTTTATATTATGTTTGTAAAATTAAATGGTTGTGTTATAATTATCAATTTTGACATATATTTTAATTTAGTGTATGTTAATTTAATGACAATGGATGACATATGGGTCATGGGTCATGTGGTAGTTGTTTATAGTGTCAAACTATTAGGGTTAACTGTAAATATATATTGGTGTTATTAAATTTTAAGAAACATAAGATACTTTAGTTCAGCTGGTTGACGCGTCTTTTTTTCTTTCTGGAACTCGCTGGTTCGATTCCTACTTACTTCGATCTTTTTATTTAACTTCATCTGTTTCATTTAGATATTAAAATTTCCACTTTGACCCCTAAAATATTATATTATTTGAATAATGTGATTTGACAAAACTACCCTTAGTAATCACATATTTGGAATTATTTCAAGGGCAATTTTGTCTTTTTTGCACTCTACATCGTTTAGGCGCCATGATGTTTCCGACGCCATCACGTCGTTTCAATTCTTCAGGCCATTCAGAATGTCGGCAATCTTCCATAAGATCAAACTCCCGACGATCAAAGAAAACCCCAAAATCTTCGATAGATAGTCGCTCTGATAATTGATTTTCCCCGATAATATTGTAGCCGGTACTTAGTCCACGACTAGTGCATCACAAGTAAGGTTTTTCTCTTACCCTGTTAACATTTACGCCTAATTTCTTCTTAAAAATTGATATCAAGTTATGCCATTTATATGTTTTTAGTAGAATGTTGAATACAAAATGTTGTAGTTCGTTGGATGATCTTCCAATAGAGATTTTGAGTCGAATTATTATAATGTTAGGGTCAGAATTTGAAAAAGACATCATATCTACAAGAATTTGGTAATTCTCAATAAAAATTAATTTATGAATGTATATTTGATGAAATATAACTTTATTTATTAGTTATAACTGTATATTTCAAAATTTGAAGTTCAAAAAAGATGTATGCAGCGGGGGTCCGATCATGAAGTGTTCAGAACAACATCCCTAGACATGACTGAAGAAATGGGTCCCAAACATCGTAATTCTGCTGTATTTATAGGCACATGTGCAGAGCCATGTATAGATAAGGAGTGGTATGTGTAATTTGAGTAATTTTATGTAATTTATTTTTGGTGTCATTGATGTTAATGATATTGTTACTCTGTTAATAGGACGAGTGCTTATGTAATGGCAATTTTGATTTTGGATTGACTCTCTTGATAGATGCAGAAGATGAGCATCATCTCGAGGAAATTTATTTGCTTGGGATAATCTACATTTCAAGAGGGCATCCTCATTGTGATCAAGGTATGTATAGTACATTTACACATTACATTTTGTACATAGTTAATTAATACATGTATATACTTTGTGGTTGATAATATTTAATGTTGTGCCGTATAATATTTAGTGTTGTGTTGAAATGGATAAATTGGATTGATAGTTTTTTTAATGTGTAGGTTTTCAACTACTTGATGAGTACTTTGGCAGGGCATTTCCGGATTACGGGGAGAACATAGATGTTGCTGAAAGTGCCAGAGATTTCTTGATGAAAGTAGAAGTTGTTAATAAACTTACAACAAATAACATCACATTCCAATGTGAAAAGGAAGGTCATTTTGTTGAAGGGGCATTTGCGGATGGACTGGAAGAGGATGAGGATCCACAGATGTATTGCAAGGTTTTCCGTTGGTATGTGGAGTATGGTAACATTTGTAGGTTTTTAAAAATATGTGGTTCATAATGGACATTAATAGTGTGTAAGTGTTGTGGACACTCTTTATATTGTACATATATTTCTACATATATATTTTTTGTAAGAAAAAGAAAAAAGCTTGTAATTATTAAGTCTTAATGAGTTTCGATAGTTGTGTTTATATTGTATTAGTATAATTAATTGTATACCATTTTATTTTGGTTTAGGTTGTTATTTTGTTACTATGTAGTATAACAAAGTTTGTATCTTTGTTAGGAAATATAAATATGTATACAATCTACCTTAACTGATAACAATTGATCAAATGTGAAACACATCAGGATGTTTTTTTGGTTTATAAAGGAGGGTCAATTTGGTTAATAAAGCGCAACATATATATACTTTCGTTCAAATATTGAATAATATCGACCAAAAACTTTGACCTAGTATCCATCCACCACATCAAAATTAAGGGTTGTCAAAGGTTCCCTCATACACTCTTTCTTTGAAGCTGTGGTGTACATTCTCAAATTCAATTAAAGCATTCTATAAATATTCTATGCCATTATCAAATCATCAAAGTGATTCATCCATAAAAAGGACGAAACTTTGAAGATTGGTTCATCAATCAGTCATTATTTTTGTGAAACAATTTGTAGTAAAGGTAACATTGCCATTTTTATATTGTACACATATATTTACTTCAAATCCCACCTATCAATTCGAAGCCGTATTAATGAACATAATATTGTGTTATTTAAATGTATATTTTACACATTTATCATCATGAACAATACCAATAGAACGTGGATGTATGAAAGAAAAGATAATCGGGGTTGTGTATCGTTTGTTTTCACACAAGGAGTGAAAAAATTCATAGACTTTGCTACCAGTCAACAAAGGTTCATGGACGAAAATAAAATCGAATTCCCATGCCTTAAATGTTGTAACATACCATATAGAGACCTTGATTCTGTTAAGCATCATTTGTACAAGTTAGGTTTTGTTAAGGAATATTGGTTTTGGGATAAACATGGCGAAACATCCATTGATGATGACAATACGTCTTTAGTGGTGGATGATTCTAACACAAATTTGAATGAAGGTGAATGTACTTATAGAGAAATAGTCATAGATGCAATGGCTCATGATGTTTTTACTAGTAATCCTGAGGAGGACGCAAATGCACTAGATAAAAAATTCTTTGATATGATAGAGGCAACCGATAAAGAGTTGTGGTCTATATGTAAAAAAGTCACACAACTGTCTGTTGTAGCTAGACTAGTGAATATAAAATCAGAGTATCACATACCTGAACAAAGTTATGATGCTATCTGCCAATGGATAAATGATGTGTTACCGGAGGAGAATAATATGGTAGATAGTTTATACGAGAGAAAAAAAGTTAATACAGGCACTAGGTTTGCCTGTGGAGATGATTGACTGTTGCAGGTCTGGATGTATGTTATATTGGAGGGGAGACAAAGAGATTTATCATTGCAAATTCTGCAATGCAGATAGCTACAAATGTTCAAAAAAATTGGCCGGATGTTATCGCGTACCTTTTAAGAGAATGCATTACTTTCCTTTGACTCCAAGGTTGAAGACACTGTATGCTTTACAAGCCACAACAGCTTCCATGAGATGGGACTCTGAGGATCATGGACATGATTCTAAAGTAATGTGTCATTCATCCGATTTAGAAGCTTGGAAGAACTTTGACAAAATTCATCCTTCATTTGTAGCAGAAATACGTAATGTTAGATTAGGCCTAAGTACAGATGGGTTTTCACCACATGGAGCTTTTGGGAAACAATATTCATCTTGGACTATTATTATAACACCTTATAACTTTCCACCTTCTATGATCATGAAAGAGCCTTACGTTTTTTACCGTACTTGTTCCTGGACCATCAAACCCTAAGCATAAAATAGATGTATTTTTGCAACCAGTTGTTGCAGAATTGGAGCAGTTATGGGAAGAAGGCGTATTAACATATGATATATCTTAAAAAAATTAGACAAAACTTAAAAAATGGTCCCTGTGGTTTTCGAAAATCTTATGTTTAGTCCCTATTTTTTAAAAACCTCACAGATAGTCCCTGTGGTTTCAAAACTTTTAACAAATGGTCCTTTTCGCTAACTCCGTTAGCATTTAACCGTTAAGTGAAGGGCATTTCTGTTATTTCACAACCACAGGGACCATTTATGAAATTTTTCCTTATTAAAAAAAACTATAATTATTTAATATTAAAGGGCCCCACCCTCTCTCTCTCTCTCTCTCTTTCTCTCTTTCTCTCTCTCTCTTCCCTTCCCGTTTTTCTTCACCACCGGCCAAGAAGAGGCTGCCGACCATCAGAGTTGTCCACCTTTCCCAGCCTCCTCCACCCTCCTCCTTCGAATTTGTGATGCCGACAAGAGTAGAAAACAGGAAAAACACGTCGATCACACGATGAAAACTATTACAAATTTGTCTAAGTAAGGTTAGCACACACGGTTCATCAGGTCCATGAACACCGCGGGTGCATTTTGTTAATCTGAAGGGCATTACTACGAATTCATAGTGACCGTAGCGAGTCCTGGATGCGGTCTTGGGAATATCTTCCTCCTGGACTCGTAGTTGATGGTATCCGGATCTCAAATCGATTTTTGAGAAGTAACTTGCTCCTTGTAGTTGGTCGAAGAGGTCGTCGATTCGAGGTAAAGGATATCGGTTTTTGATGGTGAGTTTATTTAGTTCCCAGTAGTCTATGCACATGCGGAACGATCCACCCTTCTTCTTCACGAACAAGACCGGTGCTCCCCAAGGCGAGAAGCTTGGTCTTATGAATCCTTTGCTTAGTAGTTTGTTCCGTTGACTGGATAGTTCCTGCATTTCTGCCGGTGCTAAACGGTATGGGGATTTGGCTATAGGAATAGCTCTGGGAATCAAGTCAATTCTGTACTCGACTTGGCGTTCGGATGGGACTCCTGGGAGATCTTCGGGTAATATGTCGGGGAAGTCACAGACTTCGGGGATATCTTTGATGTCTTTCACTTCCTGTTTCTTATCCACTACATGGGCTAAGAAGGCGTAGTATTCCTTGCGGAGATACTTTTGAGCCTTGACATAGGAAATTATTTGTAGGTTCGTGTCAGCTTTGTCGCCATAAATGACTAGGGTTTCGTTACTTGGCAGATTAAGGCAAATGGCTTTTTCGTAACACAGGATATCAGCATGGTGAGGACTTAACCAATCCATACCGATGACGACGTAGAAACTTTTTATTGTGATCGGCGTCAAGTCGATTTTGAAATAATAGTTGTTTAGAGTGAGGTTACATCCTATTTATATATCGTTAGTGCTCTCTGCCTTTCTGTTTGCCATTTCTACAGTGAATGTGTCTTTTAGTGATTGGGGATTTTGTTTAAGTAAGTGTTTAAATTTATGGCTCATGAAACTTTTCTCCACACCACTATCGAAAAGTATGCATGCATATGAATTGTTGAGGAGGAACGTACCGGTAACCACAGTAGGATTATTCATGGCCTCCTCGTGCCCTATTGTTAGAACTTTTCCCACACCTCCGGTGTCATAACTGGAAAAATTCAATATTTATTAGACTCTAAACTTTACATATGTGCTTGTAAATTCATAAGGTGATAATCTAGGTCAACTATTGTAACTTATTATGAAATAATAAAGACTAAACTGCACAAATGGTCCATGTGGTTTGCTCAAAATTGCCACTTTGGTCCAAACAAGTTTGGACTAGCACCATAGGTCCAAAGTTTTCATTTTGTTGCGAGTTTGGTCCAATTTGCATTTAATTTTTTTATAATGACGATTTTACCCTTACTTTTTTCTTTTTGAGTTTTTATTTAAAAACTTTTCTAATTAAAATAAAAATAAAAAAGAAGTTACTTCTCTCTCTCTCTCTCAATTTATACCAAGCTTCCATGAAATTAATATCACTGCAAACACAAACAATATGAAGCTTACAACCTCAAAAATCCACAATTTTCAAACCTTTATAACCAAAAGAAGTCCTATAAAACCAATGAAAATTGGTACTTCAAGAACACCATTTATTTGCTTCACTCTCCTCTTGCCAGTGCTACAGTTTGAAGCATTCTCATGTCCGTTGAAACAGTCTACTCCATCACGAAATCGATTTGAAGCTTCTGGTTTCGAATGACAAAAAGATTATGATGAAGAAAAAGATGTTTTCATTTATAATAAGAGGAAGGAATCATAGCTGGGTTTGCTATGGATCTTCACAGCAGTGAGGGTTTTTTTGCAGTGGATCTTCATAGCAACGATGGTGAGGGATTTCAGATTGACGGTGAGAGAGATAGATATGAAGCAGATGCGAAACTCTAATTGGATCTTCATAGCAGCAACGACAAAACCCTAATTGTAGTTAGGGTTCGTTGTGGCTCCGGCGACCTCGATCTTCATATCTAGCCTTCTTCGACTTTTCTAGGACTACCGTTACCATATTGATTAGTTAATCCGATGAAGGCTCTGAAAAGCGACATCTTTCTCTTCAACGATGAGGCCTTCGCCAACGCCTTTGACGACGAAGGATACCTTATCTACCGATGATGGAAGATAAAACCCAGAAATTGAGAGGGTGAAACCCAAAAATTGGGTTGGAGAAGATGAAACCCAAAAATTGATTTCTCCAAAAAAAATGATTCATAAAAAATAGTTTGAACACAAAAATTCGATTTTGGAAGACGATAGCCATTGGATAAAGACAGAGGAAGGTTGTTGGTCGGTTTGGGTTGTAGGGAAGAAGAACAAGGGGAAGGGGAGTGTGTTTTTTATTGTATATTTTCTTGAACGATTATCCAGGAGAGAGAGAGAGAGAGAGAGAGAGAGAGAGGGTGGGACCCTTTGTAATTAAATAATAAAAAAATAGTAAAGGAAAAGAGAAAATGAAAAAACAAATAGAAAGGGGCAAATCCATCATTTGAAGAATTAAAGTGTTTTGGACCAAACTCGCAATAAAATGAAAACTTTGGACCTGTGGTGCTAGTCCAAACGTTTTTGGATCAAAGTGGCAATTTTGAGCAAACCACAGTGACCGTTTGTGCAGTTTAGTGAATAATAAAAATAGAAATTAATTGAGATGAAAAGTGTTGGATATAGTGTCTAAGTCCATAACTTTATTTAGTATGTACTTGACCCGACCCGGCATGGTCCATTTGGGTTGCATGGCATTGCAATACTTGGATAGACTAAATGAGAGAAAGGACATTTGTGATTATTAATATATTATAAGTTCTAATATATTAATAATAGTATTATTTAATTAGTGTTGATCAAGTATTAATTTAGAATTAATTTGGTGATCAAAATGAGACTAATTAAATACATAGGGTTGATTATGACAATTATCTAATCTTTTATGGTGGATTCATGATCCATGGTTTATGGTGTTGGGTTATAACCATTTGGAGCTCCATGGATATGGGAGTTACAAACCCATGGATCATTAGAAATGAATAGTCATGACAATTAAGGGCATTCATGTGTAAACCCTAATTGTGACAACACTATAAAAGGAACCCTGTAGCTAGCAAAATCGGTCACTAGTTGATTCTAAGAGGGCATAACCGATTTTGAGTGTTAGTGACATTCTCTCAAGTTATTCCAAGTCTTGTGGTGTTGTGTGAAGCATTTGAGGCACAACATTTGGGGTGCTAGGCTCACAAAGTCTTCAAGGAATCCAAGCAACAAGAAAGGTATGTACTTCTACTAGTTTTTTATATTACATATTCCCCATGCCGTGCTAGTTAGGAAGTAAACCTTGAAAAATCAAATTTGCATGTATATTAGAGAAAACATAGATTCAAGGTTTATAGGGTTGCATGTACACCATAGGAGTGTTAGAATGCTCAAAACCCATCAATGGTATCAGAGCCTAGGATTGTTTTCTATATATTTGATGCAAACTGCATGAAAAATCGAAAAACTGTTCACTGTTCGACTCGACTCGCCGAGTGGAAGGGGAGAAATCGACGAGTCCAAGACAAAATTCATCCTACTCGTCGAGTAGGATAATGCACTCGACGAGTAGGTGCGTGCTGGGCAGTTTTCCGAGTTTTGTTGCTGGAAATGGGCTAGAATCATTATCCCAAACTGTTTTGGACTTGTAAAATCTATTTTTAAAAGTGGTAATGATTATGTTAACCCATTTCAAATGACTATTATCAATTTACAAGTTTTATATATGTTAAATATGATTTCTTGAAATTGTTTGATATGAATATTTGTTCTTATGAGCTTTAGAAGATCATAGGAATTGTGTGTAACCTACATGCTAGTTTAATTGATGATCTTAATGCTAATGATGGTGTCCATAACTTGTCCTCAAGTTATGGATAACCAAAAGTCACTTCTTTAAAAGTTGTCATTAAAGAATAGTGGGTTTCATAAAATGAAGAGTCTTCAACTTTATGAACCATTAAAACTCATAAGTTACAAATTGAAGAGTCTTGAAATAGTTTCAAAAACTTGCGCTCAAGTTTTGGAATTTGTAAAGTCTTACACTTTAATACTTTAATTCCAAATTAAACCTTAGATTTTTAAAAGTTTAAAAATCAACACTTATACTATTATTATAATCTTATTAATATAGATATGTATAAGAATAAGTCAATCTTACTGCAAGTAGGCCTCATTCACGAAGCCGGTCTATAAGGGGGGTATAAGGTTGTTGCCTATAAAATGGCAGCTTAATGGGTGTCCACTCTCACCCACCGCTTCCTTGACTGGTGGAGGGTCGTTAGCCGAACGGGTAGGACAAGACTTTAACTCTCATTAAAAGTATAATGAATTATAAAGTAACTATACATTATTAATTCCCAATCTTAGTTACTTTAGGAAAATGTGAAATAGGTGCTAGCCCATAAAATTACACTTTGTACCTTACCAAGTCGTTAGTGGAGCGTGTGTGGTTAACCGGCACACTAACAAGGACTAGTAAGTGTGGCAAAGGGTAACTTGACTTTATTATAGATCGGTGGAGCGTGTGTGGTTAACCGGCACGTCGATTAGGTAATATAGTTAAGGGTACCAAGTTAATTTGTATGGTTATTCACACCTTGTTTGTGATCCTTGGCATCCCAGTCACAAACTTGAGAGGGCACAATCGAGATTTAAACATGCCATTGAAAAGTTCAATGTATCTCAAAAGATCTAGGAGTTTCAAATCCAATAAAACCTAATAATAAAATATTTCGTTCTTATGGTGGAAATTGGTAAATCGTCATTTACCTACCTTCAAATATTTTATAGCTTGGATTACGGCATCCCTCTTCCAACTATAAATAGTTTGTTGGATCCTAGCCTTAATATTTCATTTGGGTGACTTATTAAGGACTCTTAATCTAATGGAACTTGTTTTTCTTTTCCTTCAGATGTCTTCCAACAATGTTGCTGGCTCAAACCCAACAAGCTCCTTTTCCCTTATGAACTTGTGTGGGAAAGTCACTTTTGATGGATCCAACTTCAATGAGTGGATCAGAGACATCAGGATGATTACCCGCTATGAGGACAAGGAGTATGTCCTCGATAAGGAGCTTAAGGTTGTGAATGAAGCCACTGCTACTCCTGAAGAGTTTGCGGAGTTTATTGCACATGAAAAGGATGCTACTAAAGTAGCATGCATCATGATGGCCACCATGACTCCTGAACTTCAAAAATCCTATGAAGATTTCTACCCCTATGAGATGCACCTGGATCTGATGGAAAGGTACCATTAGAGCGCGCGTCAGGAGAGGTATGAAATCATCTCCTCTATGATAACAACCAGAATGAAAGATGGTGAACCCATCACCGGTCACATGCAGAAAACACTCGATCAGAGTCTATAACACAACTTGGTAAAATGACCATTTTACCCCTTGGTCCAATTGGGACATCCAAGAGTCCCAACTCTAACCTATTAAGCCCAGTCCTCCAATGGCCCATTAAAGACTCCTTAAGGCCCACTTGTTGCCCAATTCCTAAATTGGGCTTTATCCCCCTAATTGGGCCAAAAAGCTCCAAGTCCAAATGTAATAATTCCAAAGGGTCCAATCTTGGCCCAATGCTATAGTTCCCGATTTCTAAGTCTAAAGTTATACTTCTCAGTAGGCCACAGGGCCCAAAGCCTAGGCCCAGATCCTTAAGGCCCAAAAGCCCATGGTTGCCATTCTGCATACGTACGCGCGACGTACCTGGCAAGTACGCCCAGCGTACTCTTGGCCGCAAATGGATGTTGACCGTAAACAGTATCTGGCTGTGAACGGTAACGGACCGTGAACGTGAACCGCCCCAGTACGCGCAGCATATCAGGGTGTACGCTTAGCGTACAGTCCAGTTGCCTTGGGACTTTACTTTCGACTTAATCCATTAAGTCTTTACGTCCAAAATGTAGATCTAGGTCCTTTAAGACCTCCTAAGCCATAAAGTTACGAACTTTATGTGCTTGCATGCATGGTTGGGGTCAAAACATGATTTTGGTCCATTATACAAGCTTTAAGACCAACTAACACTTTCATGGTTTTGGCTTAACCACCAAGATCCGATTTTTATGACCCTAGGTGCTTTTAAGAGTCCAAAAGGACAGCTCTTATTCTCTGGAACCAACAATACTCAAGCACTCCCAACAATGGGGTGAAAAAGGACATAAAACCCCCAAATAAACAAATCTAAGAATACAATGGTCAAGTATGGAACTTGATAACTCAAAAGAGTCAGAAATGGTGTCAATCATCTGGATCTACAAGCTCTTGGTGAATCCTTGCTTCTTCTTCAAGATCCTTTCTTCTTTTCTCACTAAAGCAACATACAAACACTCTCAAATGGCTTCTAGAACACAAAGGCACACAAAGGGAGCTAGGGATTTCGTGGTGGCTGGATAAGGGTGAAGGGAGGCTGAACCAACAGGGGTTATGTTCTTTATATAGGGAGCAAACTCTAATTTTAGTGTTTAAGGATCTACACACGTACGTTGGGCGTACTCTTGGTACGCTGGGCGTACGTGCATGGCTCCCGCGTTTCCTTCTCATGAGTACGCTGAGTGTACATGGCAATGTACGCCCTGCATACGATGTTCCTCAGCCCACTCTTAAGGACCCAAAGTCAAAACCCAACCAAACAACCCATAAATTAATTAGGGTAAATACTCATAATACCTGGAAAAATCCCGGATGTTACAGTGGTATTTTGGGGAACTCACTAAGCTTTGTGCTTACAGTTTTCAGTTTATGTTTCAGGGACTTCCGGTTCGAATGGGGGAAAGCTCGGGATAATTGCACTGCACCCACCATGATTTTCCATTTTATATGATTCTGATGTACTTTTGGATGATTATTGACATACTCTGATTTCCCTTATGATTTTATAAACATGTTTGGTTAATGGTGTTATTAAAACAAAACTGAAATTTTTGCTCATAAGTTTTGGGACGTTACAACTAGTTTTCACTCATGGATAGTTGCATGTTGCATTGCTAAGAGTTAAAAGCAAAGATAAATTAAAAATATTAATTTTAGACAAAGATGATAAACTTAGCAATACACATCTAATGATGTATTCAAACAAGTCTTTGAACATTTGTGATTCATAACAATTATTTGCAATATGCCAAAAAAGAATTATTAGTATGGATTGAATTACCTACTCATTCATCATTTCGTTTGTATTTATTTCGAACGTTTACTTTAGAAAATGTTTAATGTTTACACCTTAATTTTCAACATCATTTTTTAAAACATGTCAATATTCTTTTGTTATATATTGAATTACTTATTTTATTTATTATATCTTTTGTATTTATGTACAAGTAATATTTAAAAGAAAAATACTTAATACTTACACATTTACACTAATTTTTTTAATACACATCTAATATACGAGTCTCAAATCTAGTTTTATATAAATAAATAAATAAGTCTTAGATATCAATAACATAAATAAAGCAAAATTTTGCATAGATATCAACCGCATAAATCATCACTATTTTGATTTGTTCTTTAATTTTTATTAAATCTTTAAAAAAATCTACCATAATAAATAATAATGATTTTGCCATATGTCTTTCTCTCATTCAATTGGCCACATGTCATTTTGTCATAATTTTGAGATATATTTATTTTCCACTTGTCATTTACTTCATTTTTTATTTCCAATATATCATTAACTAGATGAATACATGCACGTTGCCCAGACTACAACAATACATTTGACATCTTTACAAATATATGTTTTTTAAATATATCAATGACGTTATTGTTAGTTCTTATATAATAAATTTTACAATAAGTAGTTATAAACATTGTTTGTTTTGAATTATATAATAATGTAGACATCTTTTAAAATTCTATAATCTCAATTGTCTCAATGACCTCTACCAGCAGGTTACTCATGAATAAATTAAATATAATATATCGTTTAATTATATTTATAGGTGTTGTTATGATTAATTAATTTTAAAAAGTTTATTTGCTTACTATTTTAATTGCTGTCATTGTAATTATTTAAAACATCAAACATTGTTTTTGTTTTTTAAGGTAACAATATAATTTTTGTATATAATGTTACTTTTAACTATTGTTGTTGAAAGTTATTTAAAATAACATATTTGGAAAATCTTAATTATTTTAATTTGGTATCAGAAAGTGAACTTTTTTAAAATTTATTTGATGAATATTGTTAATTTCTTTGACTGTAATTATTTAAAACAACAAATATTGTTTTTGTTTTTAAAGATAACATTATAATTTCTTATACAATATTAATTTTAACTATTCTTATTATATGTTATTTTTAAACTACTTATTTAAAAATTCTTAATGATTATAAAAAATAGTTTTATGGGTTTTTTTGTTAATTTAGGATTACAATTTAGGTTTAACACTATAGATTATAACTTTTAACTATTTATAAAATAGTCTCTCGATTTTTTTGAAGTTTAACTGAAATTTTTATTTGAGTTAACCGTTTAACATTATATTGAAATTAATAATTTAACTCTTTTGCATAAAATTATAAATTATACAAAAGTTGGGACTTAAAAATGACAATTGCTCATATACGACAATATATTTAAACTAATAAGTTAACTACAATATGTTCAACAAATTAAAGTCGTGATTTTATAAATAGAAGTAAAATATGATATTTTAATATTTTAGTTTAGTTAATTTATGATTAGAATTTAGTTTTTTTATTAATTTAATATTATTAACCAATTTATAGTAATTATTAGAAAGAAATTGAAAATTCATGGAGATTTCAAATCATGTGATGCAAGTAAAAATGTCTCTATTATAAGTATATTAGGCGAATGCCCGCGCGTTGCACAGAAAGACCTATATAGTTGAAATTTTTACAAATATATGTTTTTTTAAATATAACAATAACGTTGTTGTTAAATTTGATATAATAATTCGTATACTAAATTGATATAATATATTGATTATTTTGAATTATATGATAATATATATGCATAATCTCAATCGTTTGAATCACTTCTACCTGCGAGTTACTCATGAATAAAATTAAATATAATATATGGTTTAATGTTATTTATAGTTGTTGTTATTATTAATTAATTTTTTAAAATTTAGTTGTTTAACGTTTTAATTTCTATCATTATAATTATTTAAAACATCAAACATTGTTTTTTGATTTTATAGGTAACAATATAATCATTTATATATAATTATTTTTAACTGTTATTATTATAAGTTATTTTAAGCTACTTATTTGAAAACTTTTAACGATTATAAAAATATATTTAGAAAATATTTTAGTTAAATTGAGATTACAGTTTAATTTTTGCATTTAGCACTACAAGTTACCACTTTTAACTATTCAAAAAATATTCATTGAGTTTTTTTATGTGGAACTGAAATTTATATTTAAGTTGACACTGTAGTGTTATATTTAAATTAACAATTTAATTATTTTTTTCAAAATGTTCAAAAGTTGTAGCTTTAAACTGATAATGATTTACATACAACAAAATAATAAATTTAATAAATTAAGTAAAATATGTTAAAAGTTAAAGTCATAACTTTATAAGTAGAAGTAAATATATATTCTTTTAATATTGAAATTTAGTTTTTAATATTATGGTTACACTTTAGGTTTGATATTTATTTAACCTTATGAACCAATTTATAATCAATATTAGAAAGACACTACAATTTATCACTTTTAACTATTTACAAAATATTCTTTGGGTTGTTTAAGTTAAACTAAAATTTATATTTAAGTTGACTCTGTAATATTACATTTTAATTAATAATTTAGGTATTTAATACAAATTGTTCAAAAGTTATAGCTTTAAAATGATAATGGTTTACATCCAACAATATATTCAAATTAATAAATTAAGTATAATATGTTAAAAGTTAAAAAAACATAACTTTATATGTAGAAGTAAATATATTTTTAATATTGAAATTTTATTTTATATATGATTACACTTTAGGTTTGATATTTATTTAAGCTTATTAACCAACTTATAATCATTATTAGAAAGAAATTGAAAAGTCATGGGAGTTTCAAATGAATGTGGTGAAAGGAAAAATGCTTCATTTATAAGTATACAAGTGAAACGGTGGTGGCGGCTGAGAGGTGAAGGGAGGCATACGGGTGGCGGCTGAAGGATTATTAGGGTTAGAGTTAACATGGCGAGAAGGTGACGGGTTTTATATGCCCGATCATGTGCCATGTTCCACATTTTTACACTTCCAGTCCCTCCATGTCAATCCTTTTTAACTCAAGTACGAAATTTTCCAAACAGCCCCCAGCATTCCAAAATCCTTTCAATCTAAGTCCAACGTTTACCAAACGCCCCCTGACTTCTGAAAATCCTTGCAAAACCAATCTGGAACTTACACTTTAACCCCCAAAATCCAAAAAATTATGACGTTTAACTCCTCGAAAGCAATACCTTGCTAAATTATTATTGATTTTGGCTACAGTAATATAAAATAATAATAAAATTTACATTTCGGGGTTTTTAGAGTTTATTTCTTATTTAATTTCAAACGGAATGTTACATGTTATATTTAACATAATAATTGAAGTATTTTATACAAATTGTTCCAAATTTGTATCTTTAAAATGATAATGGTTTACATCCAACAATATATTAAAACTAATAAATTAATTATAATATGTATAAAGTTAAAAAAACATAACTTTATCAGTAGAAGTAAAGATATTATTTTAATATTGAAATTTAGTTTATATATGATTACACTTTAGGTTTGATATTTATTTAACCTTATTAACCAACTTATAATTACTATTAGAAAGAATTGAAAAGTCATGGAAGTTTCAAATGAATGTGGTGAAAGGAAAAATGCATGGGAGTTTAAAATGAATGTGATGAAAGGAAAAATGCTTCCTTTATAAGTATACTAGGCGAATGCCCGTGCGTTGCACAAAAACACATACATAGTTGACATATTTACAAATATATATATATATATATATATATATATATATATATATATATATATATATATATATATATATATATATAACAATAACGTTGTTGTTCAATATATGATATAATAATTCGTATACTAAATTGATATAATATATTGATTATTTTGAATTATATGATAATATATACATCTATTATAACAGCATAATCTCAACCGTTTGAACGACTTCTACCCGCGAGTTACTCATGAATAAAATTAAATATAATATATGGTTTAATGTTATTTATAGTTGTTGTTATTGTCAATTAATTTTTTAAAATTTATTTGCTTAATGTTTTAATTTCTATTATTATACTTATTTAAAACTGGTTGTCAAAATCACGATCCTAATCGTAGAATCGTACGATCCTAGGTATGAAAAACGATTCGGATCGTAAACAAATTGTATTTGGGGTAGGATCGCAGGCAAAATCGTAAGATCGTAGGATCGAGATCCGATCCGATCCTACCTTACCTTGAATTTTTTTTTCTTTTTAAAATGAAATATTTTTTACCATTTTATGTCTTTTATGCTTTACCAATTTACCATTTATCATTTTGTGTTGTGAATTATGATTAATATTTTGAAGTTTTTATAACTTTTGAAAAATTGAATGTTTGAAATATTTTTCTTGATTAAAAATTATAAATTAAAATTATATTTTATTTTGTAGGATCTTAGGATCCCGATCCCGATCTTGCAAACCCAAAAACGTTCCTACGTAGGATCCCGATCTTGACAACCTTGATCAAACATTGTTTTTCAATATAATTATTTATATAGAGTTATTTTTAACTATTGTTATTGTAAGTTATTTTAAGCTACTTATTTGAAATCTTTTAACGATTATAAAAATATCTTTAAGAAATATTTTAGTTAAATTGATATTATAATTTAGTTTTTGCATTTAGCACTATAATTTATCACTTTTAACTATTCACAAAATATTCATTGGATTTTTTAAGTGGAACTAAAATTTATATTTAAGTTGACACTGTAATGTTATATTTGAATTAACAATTTAAGTATTTTGTCCAAACTGTTCAAAAGTTGTAGCTTTAAACTGATAATGGTTTACATACAACAACATATTAAATCTACTAAATTAAGTATAATATGTTAAAAGTTAAAGATATAAATTTATAAGTAGAAGTAAAGATATTATTTTAATATAAAATTTAGTTTATTTATGATTACACATTAGGTTTGATATTTATTTAACCTTATTAAGCAACTTATAATCATTATTAGAAAGACACTACAATTTATCACTTTTAACTATTTACAAAATATTCTTTCGGTTGTTTAAGTTAAACTAAAATTTATATTTAAGTTGATCCTGTAATGTTATATTTGAATTTATAATTTAAGTATTTTCTACAAATTGTTCAAAAGTTGTAGGTTTGAAATGATAATGGTTTATATCCAACAATATGTAAGAACTAAGAAATTAAGTATAATATGTTAAAAGTTAAAAAAAACATAACTTTATAAGTAGAAGTAAAGATATTCTTTTAATATTGAAATTTAGTTTATATATGATTACACTTTAGATTTGATATTTATTTAATCTTATTAACCAACTTATAATCATTATTAGAAAGAAATTGAAAAGTCATGGGAGTTTCAAATGAATGTGGTGAAAAGAAAAATGCATGTGAGTTTCAAATGTATGTGGTGAAAGGAAAAATGCTTCATTTATAAGTATATATATAGATATAGATAGATATAGACTAGATGAATATCCGTGCATTGCGCGAAATAAAATTATACGATTATATTTTTTGTAATCATACGTTATTGAAAATATTTACGTCATTTTTATTAAATACAAAATAATAATAATTGCATTTAGTTGATGCAAAATTATAATTAATTTGCACAATAAATAATATAACACTTATTAAAATCAAATCAGTTAATGGTTTTTGCTCATGCTTTATGTGTGTATAAAATTAATTGTGGTGACTTAGTAGGACATGTGGAAGATATGATGAATAAATTATTGACCCATATTTAAATTATCGCAATACTCCAGGGCATGATGCATAGCCTTATATTTATATCGAGGGATAATTCGGGCATCGAACCCTCGTTAAGGAAGTTCTCTTTCCAAAAAAAATAGTTATAGTACTCACTATTTTGATTAACTATTGTTATAATTTATTAAATTTTAAATTTCTTTGATGATGTTTTAATTTCATCATGAATATTATTTAAATTATCAACCACTATTCGTAATATAACATAATTTATTTTATAATTTCATGTTATTTTTAACTAGTATTATTATTATTATAAATTAATTTAAAAACAACTTAATTGAATTTTAGTTATTATATTAATCGTATTTAGTAATTTACTTTCAACTATTTTAAAAAACATATGTTGGATTTTTATTATTTTAGTTTTCAAACTTTACACAATATTTTTAAGTTTGTTTGATGTATTAATTTAGGTTATGCATTTAACACTATATTGAAGTCAACAAATTTAGTATACCATATTGATAATCCAATAAGTCTTCAATTTATGATAATGTTTATAATTAACAACATATTTAAGTTAATAAATTAAATATATTATGTGGAAAATTGAAGAGTTAGGAGTTTTAAAATGATGTGGTAAAAGAAAAAATGCTTCATGAATAATTTAAATTATCAACCACTATTTGTAATGTAACATAATTTAATTTACAACTTTACGTTATTTTTAATTATTATTATACATTAATTTAAAAAAACCTTAATTGAGTTTTTGTTATTATAAAAAATAGTTTTTGAACATCTTTTAGTTAATTCGACTTTTAGATTTAAGATTTTTTATATTTATCGTATTTAATATTTTCCTTTTAACTATTTTAAAAAATATACGTTTAATTTTTAAAACTTCATTTGATATTTTAGTTTAGGTTTTAATTTTACTATATTGTTAAGTTTATTTATATATTAATTTAAGTTATGTATTTAACTATATTGAAGTCAACCAATTTAATATATCATATTGATAATTCAAGAAGTCTTTCATTTATGATAATGTTTATAACTAATAACATATTTAAGTTGATAAATTAAGTAAATTATATGGAAATATGAAGACTTGGGAGTTTCAAATTGATGTGGTGAAAGGAAAAATGTTTCATTTATAGTATAGTATGATATGATGATATGATGATATAGATTTAGATTCATAAATTAAACCTACCATAACGACTATTAATTTCAAATTTCAAATTTGAAATTTCAATTTCAAATAAATTAACAGTTTAAACCTTTATATTTAACATAATGTTATAATTAACTCATTTAGTATATAATTAACCCGTTTAGTATACGAGTCTGACAACTAAAAACATAATTTTAATGTATTTATTTTCCGCATGTTTTTTTATCATAATTTCCACTTATTTCAGATTTCAAATTCAAATAAACTTCCCATATAATCGTTCATATTTAACATTTTGTTTTAATCAATCCGTATAGTATATGAGTCTCACAACTAGTAAGATTAAATTGAAGGTTGCAGAAATCGCTTGCACGGTAGCTCGACGATGGACAGAGGTCAAGGGATTAATCGGCTAGACGGGGATTAATCGGGGACCATTAACTATTAAAAAAATTTATTAAAAATTAATAAACATGACATTAATCCTAAGAATATAACATTATATATAACGTTAATAAATATAAAATTATAACAATTCAACATTTCACAATAACAATATATAAATAACAATTCAACATTTCACAATCATAGATTAAGCTATCAAAGAAATTGAGGCGACATCCACTTTCAAATGCATCTGCCTTCCTTGCTATTAAACATACAAAAGCTTATGGTTTTTATTCACCAAGATTTTGACATCATCAGTGTTACCAACTGCGGTTTTTATCATCATAGTCTGGCTCATGGCTTGGCTTGTAGGGATTTCAAATGTTGAAGGCCTCAAATTGGATACTAATCAAGAGCAAAGTTAGGAATTAAGAAAAAGATTCATCATATTGAAATCCTTAATTATCATTTCTGTCTGCTTCCGCCAAGAACAACAATGAACTCTGTCACGATTTTCATCAGACAACTAGTGTGCGTCAATCCTTCGAAATAGGTGTGAAGTCGGATTCAGTTGATGCAGAAACATCCTATGATATTCAATTACAATGAACCTGAGAAACGGTAATCTCATGAAACGGTAATCTCATAAAAGGTGTGAAATAGTTGTGAACTTGGGGTGAACTCAACCTTAACAATGAACTTCAATCACACAATCTTCACATTGTGAAGTCGGAGACGATGGCTAACGCTTTGAGAACTCAGTAAAGAATTACCTTAAGAGCAGACTCCCAATGCTTCGAGTACAGTTCCCGAAAACATCTTTGTCGCAGAAGACGATGACAAAAGACTGAACAACAGAGACGATGGAAAAAGTCGTAGATGATGGCTACGACAGCGAGTAGGGAGGAGTCGGAGTCGGAGTCGTTGGATGAGCCGTAGTTAGACCGAATGCGATGGAATGGAAAAATCGGAAGGAAATCTAGCAGCAATTGAGGAGTTAAACCGCCAGTCGAAACCACCATTGAAACTGAAGCTCAAACCTTCAACCACCTGTTACGTGAACTAAGAAGAAGCGAAGAAGAGATATTCAACCACCAGTCCCATATCCCACATCGCTGGTGGGGAAAATAATAGGTAGACATATTCTATAAAAAGGAGCAACAATCCCCTTCGAAACGTAAAACAACTGTGCTTTGGGTTGTTGGCTCCATTGGGCCGATGACTTTAGAGTGGGGTGGAATCACTATTGGTGTCCGAGTTGGTCTGATTTAGTCTGATTTGGACCAAATTGGACCGGTTTTGACTGATATTGACCGATGCTAATTAATTAAACGTCTAACATCTATTTATTCGTAGGCGGTTGGAGTAGGCGCCGATTAATCGGCCGCCTAGACCGATTTTTACAACGATGAGATTAATTTGATTTCTTGAAATTAAAAAGAACGAAATATATATGCGATCTTTGGTATGTCATCATATTTCCCTTTGAAACGATAACGTGGATGCTTGAGTAATCCATCACGTTTCTGATATATTTAAATTTATATAAATAAATAAATGGTTGTAATCAGATTCTGATCCGTCTAGGGGAGATCGGAATCATTTTCCAGTAACTATTCTGCATTTCTACTTCAAAGCCAAAGGCAAGGAGTGATACGCCATTGGCGGCCAAACTTCCCACCCTTCAAGGGTTTGATCTCTGATGCAATCTGTCGAAGATGGTGGACGAAATAGGTGTATGGATGACCTGTCCAATGACCAAATATCTTCAAGATGAGCTCTCAAAACGATTCATCCTCTTCAAATCATGGGAAATCCCCTCCAAGGTCCAGTTCTTCAACCAACACTCACGTTCAATCAGAGCACTTGTAGGAAACGGAATCCATGGAGCTGACTCCAGCTTAATCGAGTCGCTTCCACGTCTAGAGATCATCTCAAGTCACAGTTCTGGTTTAAACCAGATTGATTTAGTAAAATGCAAAGAAAAGGGGATCTTCGTCACATCCACCCCTGATTCCTTGACCGATGAAGTCGCTGATTTGGCTGTAACACTTACTTTGGCGACTCTCAGAAGGATTTGCGCAGGCGATAAGTTCGTAAGAAATGGATCTTGGAAGCAACGAGACTTCAAATTGACCACAAAAGTACGCTTCTTCCTCCCTTCGATTACAAAATTAAAAAGAATTTTGAGTTCAAATCGTTTGTATGGCGATTTCCTCGAGTCATTGGTTGTTTGATTTACTTGCAGGTTAGTGGGAAATCGGTGGGAATTGTAGGGTTGGGAAGAATCGGATCAGCAATTGCTAAGAGATTGGAGGGATTTGGTTGTCCAATTAGTTACTACTCCAGATCAAAGAAACCAAATTCAGGTTACATATACTATCCAAACGTGATCGCATTGGCTTCAAACTGTGAAATCCTGGTTATCGCCTGTTCATTAACAGAAGCAAATCATCACATAATCAACCGTGAAGCCATTGATGCTTTAGGGCCAAATGGGTTTCTCATCAACATTGCACGAGGGGCTCATGTTGATGAACCAGAGCTCGTTTCAGCTCTTGTTGAAGGTAGACTTGGTGGTGCAGGGCTCGATGTGCTTGAACATGAACCTGATGTACCCCAGCAACTCATTCATCTTGATAATGTAGTTTTATCACCACATGTAGGAACTTGCACCCATGAAACCCGCAAAGCTATGGCTGATCTTGTTGTCGCAAATCTGGTGGCTTACTTCTCTAATCACCCATTGTTAACCCCTGTGTGCTTTTAGTAGCTCTGTATAACAAGCTAACTTTTCTATGTTCCTCATCTTTTCCTATCATGTCATTGTTATTATTATTAGTCTTGGTAAACTAATTAAATTTCTTCTTTGGTTTGTGACGAAAGAAAACAAAATACATCATACAGTAGTAATATGCATTACAAAAAAAACTAATAATAGACAGTAAAACTGCACATAGCTAACAGTATTGCAATAGATAATTAAACGCCTTGAAACATAAATTTTTTGATCATGAGTCCTCTTGTTAAATTTCTCAACAAAATTTCATGGGATGTTGCAATATATACAAACATATTTCGCCATCATGGCCAAGGCCGATGTCAATTTTTGCTTATGACTCTTCCAAGATATAATGTACTTATGTAACTTGAAGTTGACATTATGTCATCTTTGCATCTCTCGAAGTTGGAGTTGTATAACCTATTACTTTTCTTAAAAATAAGTTTGTCTTGAGTCCTTTGTACACATTTATTTATTTGTGGCTTTCTAGTGATTTATGTCGGATTGGATTGATGACGAATAAGTAATGATTGGATTAGTAAAAACCACGAAACTAGGGCATACATCAATCATCGTGCTTCCAAGTTCTGAAGCATAAGAGATCATTTTCATTTGATCACATTCTACCTCTATTTTCACGTATTGAAAAGAACTGAAAACATCTCCTTTTAATTACATGATCAACCAAAGAGGTGCATTGCTACATGTTATATAGACTAAGTACCAGTGTTTTAAAAACCGGTTTGAACCGGCCGGTTGGACCGGGAACCGGTAAGGAGAGCGGTTCAACAACGATCGATTTTATGTCAATTTCTAAACCGGATCGAACCAGACGGTTTCTTCAAAAACCGAGTTGAACTGATGTGATAGAACCGGTAAAAAACTGTTTGAACCTATTTATTTGATTTTTGTAGTTCAGTTTCCCTTACCCGTTCAAAAAATAGCCTATTTCCAAAGTAAATTGAACATTTTTGAAGCATACATAACTTCAATCGTTACACATAGAAAAAATCTTGGTTGAACAGACCGGTTGATCCGACGGTTGAACCGGGAACCGATCACCTGAACTAAGAAACCAGTTTTTAAAACATTGCTAAGTCCACGTTTGATATATGTCTTTAGGACAATCCTAAAGACTTGTAAGGTCTATATTGATGTATTTAAATTTAAATGTTTGTAACATAAGTGGCTTCACATAGATCATTCATTTTGAAATGATATCTCAGACTCCTATAAAATATCAATATCATGAATTGCCAATAAAATATTGTCCACGTAAAGGGCAAGTATGATAAAGTTCTCATTCTCATCTTGAGTTATATACATTGACATATATGTTTCAGAAAGGAGACTAATACTTAAAGAGAAGCTTGTACATGTTTAGGGTTGTCAAAGAGGAGTAAAGACACATTGTCTAAGAAATTTTATAAACTCGGTCTACCGAGTGTATGAATCTCAATTGACCAAGATTAACCCTACCCAAAACAACGGTTGAAATTAGTTCCAAAAACCCTTTTGTCATTGTTCACTTTTGGTGCACATGGATCCAAGTTTTGACTTAAAATCAATGACATATACTTTTCTGCAGAAGCGTTGATATAAGGGCAGCGAACCAATACCAATTAGTTGCAACAGTGTTAGTACACATTACCTATTTCTAGAATTCACATACTATGGTGAATAATTAGTTGGGGATTGTAAGTCAATTGTAAATACTTCGGTTATTCAGTAATCATTTGACAGGAGACATCCCTTTGGAGATTTGAAAGATTAAAACCCTTAATAAGCATAACATTTATAACAATAAACTTTCTGGGGAACTACCTACTATTCTTGCTGAAATGAGAATTGAAAGAGGTTACATTGTACAATCCATTTTCTGTAGTTATATGGGTTAGGAATCAATAGCAGATTGATGATAACCAATTTCACAAACAACTCATTTATAGGGAAGATTCCAAGAAGCATATGAAACAGAGGAGTTTTTGCCAAAGTTCTAAACAATGTAGTCGATCCTTCAATTGGTATCAGAACGGGTATCGTTATCTCACAATGACTAAACCTTCTTCTTCATCTTCTTCTTCCGACTCTAAACTTTTCTCTAGTACCATCTCTGGAAACAAAATTCCTACTTTCGATGAAAAGAACTTCCCCATGTGGAAAAACAAAGCTATGGTTGTTCTTGGAACCATGGATCCTGATATACTAGACATTATCGAAAAAGGTCGACATGCTCCCACCTTTGATGAAAGAAAAGATGGCGTGAAAACTGGTGTTATTAAGAAAACTCCTAAACATCAGTTTAGTGAATATAATAAGCTTCTTCATAGCCTTGATGTTCGAGCTCGTGCTGCAATAGGAAACTCACTTCCTTATGATATCTATCACCTTGTTCGAAATTGTGTCTTTGCCAAAGAGATGATCGATAAGCTGACGATAGGATATGAAGGAACCAAAAAAGTCAAAGCTACCAGGGAAAATAGTCCGAATCGCAGATATGAGCACTTCTTTGTTCAAAGGAATGAATCTCTTTGTAACTTCCCAAAAATTCTAACTAATTTTTTTTTTAAATCGATCAAAGCAACAATTCATTCAGTTTGAAAACCCATCATAGTATAAAATATTTCATACAATCATCAGAGTATAAAATCGATCAAATCGCGCGGAATACTGGTGGATGTGGTACAATCATGTCGAGCCCTTCCCCATGGAACCAGAAGTACCTGAAACCATAAACATAAAATTGTAAGAACAAAGCTTAGTGAGTTCCCCAAAATACCCCTACCATACATACATATCAACACGAAGCTGTAACGGGTCTATTTCACCCCCGTGGCTATTTCATCCCCGAGTTTACTTCAGCTCAATTGGTATTTTTTAACCGAACAGGTCTATTTAACCCCCGGTCCTATTTCATCCCCAAGTCTATTTCAAATCAATCGGTATTTTTCAACCGAACGGGTCTATTTCATCCAGGTCAATTTCACCCCACATACAATCAACATACATTCATATTAGCAAGAGTCACAAAGACAACAAGCACATATAAGCATATCAACAAGTGTCACAGAGACATCTATCATCCTATAAACATAATCCAGTGGGCCGACATTGGTGCATTCGACTCACGAGTACAGTGAATAAACTCGCCTCTCAGTCGATAATCAGTTGAGTGCTCTCACTGCCAGAAATACTAATGCTAAGCACCGTATAAATAGATACACAAGGTAAGACCATAGGTCTCCTTCCAAGACAAGGAGTTTGATCAAAATTTAACTTAAGTAAAAAAAGTAAACGGTCAAAGCCAATGGTCAATGTAGACTTTAGTTAACCGTCACGTCATGGCCATCCATGACCATGTCGTGGCCCATATACGACGATACAGACAAGCATTTCCCAGTTGCCACACTGTGGTGACCTAAGGTTACGTCGTTGGCACTGGGTTTCTAACATCTTAATGGTTTAACCCGTTTTCTTCGATTCTAAGAGCTCCAAAGCTCAGATCCAGTCCATTCTATGGTCTAAATGGATCAAGTTTCCAACTTTATCCTTTAAGACTCTCCAAGAGATCAAGATCTCAACTCCTAGGTCCAAAAAGGAAGAAACATATCATGGCTTAATCATTAAGCACTTAATCTTGTAGTTCTCTTTTTAATAAAAAGGGTTCCTTGCACCATTAAAAACAAAAAAATTTGTTCTATACAAACATGCATATCCAATGCATGTATTGAACTCCTATTAGGTCAAAACAAGGGCTTTATGACCAAAATTTCATGAATGACACGAAAAATCATTCCTACTTTAGATCCAACACACCAACTACCCCAACTGGCCCGGTGATTCATAAAGTTGCGAACTTTCTGAGATCTCACCACTCAAACTCATCAAGACATGAAGAATAATGGATAAAACTAAACATTTAGAAACTTAGCAAGAAAAAGGTTGAGTCTTTGACACTCACCAACGCCCAGAAGATATGCTAGAAGATGAAGATGATGCTTGCAAAGTGAATCTTCACACAAAAGGATTCCTTCTCCTTCAAAGACCACCACAAGTACCTAAAGTGAGTTCACAAATGCAATAGAGACTAAGGTTAGGGTTTTTGATCTTGGGAGGGTGATGGAGGCTGAATAATCACGAAACCCTAGCCATAATGTCCTTTAAATTGGGCCCAAATCTCAAGGATTAGGGTTATTTCAAAAACAGCTGCCACGCCGTGTCAACCATGGCCACGCCGTGGCAGGTCATTTAATTTCCGCGATCATAAAAATATTTCCACGCCGTGGTGAAGCTCCACCATGCCATGGTCACCCAAAAATGATAGTTTAACATTAGCAAATTAACTCATACCTGGAAAGGGCGTTACAACTCTCCCCTATTTGAATCAGACTTCGTCTTCGAAGTCCACTGCTGTAAACAACTCGGGGTAGTGCTCCCTTATCTCCTCCTCGATTTCCCATGTCCATTAGGAACCCTTCCGGTACCACCATTGCACCTTAACCAACTCCAATACCTTGTTTCGCAAGGTCTTGGTCTTCTTGTTAAGAATCGCCACAGGTCTCTCCATATAGTTTAGCAGCTCATCTATATGAATATCATCTAATGGTACCACTGCGGACTCATCGGCCGAGCACTTCCCTATCCGAGATACATGAAACGTGATGTGAATCTGACTCAGTTCAACTTGTAAATCCAGTCGATATGCAACCTTGCCCACCCGAGCGATGATCTTGAAAGGACCAATGAATCTACGACCAAACTTGCCGCACTTCCTTAATCGAATGACACTTTCCAAGGCGACACCTTCAGGAGAACAAAATCCCCGACCTGAAACTCAAGATCTGAACGACGTCTGTCTGTATAGCTCTTCTGACGGCTCTGTGCGGTCTGGAGTCTCCCGCACACCTATTGAATCATCTTGGTGGTCATTAGTACCACTTCGATACTCCCCATGACTCGCTGTCCTACCTCGCCCTAGCAAATCGGGGTCTGACACTTCCTCCCATAAAGCATCTCAAAAGGAGGTCGTTCGATGTTGTTGTTTTAGGAGAAATCCGCCAACGGAAGATACATATCCTAGCTCCCACCAAAATCTAGTACATATACCCGAAGCATATCCTCTAACGTTTGGATAGTCCTCTCGCTCTGACCGTCGGTGTAGGGGTGGAAAATCATGCTAAAGTGCAATCGAGTACCCAAATCATCCTGGAATTTCTTCCAGGATCTGGAAGTGAATCGAACATTGCTATTTGATACCACTGATACACGAACTCTATGACGTGTCACAACCTCTCAGATATGAATGTTGATATAGCCTTATTTAACTATGTATTATAGGCCATTATCTTAATGTATTTGAGTAGAAATGTTATATTTTAAGATATATGATACTTAATATGCTTTGAAATGTTTAATTACAGATAATTTGGAAGCTTGGAATGCAAAAGGAAGAGAAATGAGTTAAAAAGACGCAAAAAGGATGTAGTTGGACAGCTTGACCCCTCATTAGTGTTTTGACTGTATCTCATGGATCGTAACTCCAATTGACGAGATTTAAATTGTTCTAGAAACTAGAAAAAATTTCGGACAACTTTCGTGTTTTTATAAAATTCTGATTCCTAGTTCCCACACAGTTGAAAAGAGTATCCACGGCGTGGCAAATCAGAAAATTTCGTGCACGAGAAGATTCCATCTCCCACTGCATGGCAAGACTTTCTCCACCCCGTGGCGACGCTAAAACCCATAAATAGAGCCGAAATTAACCCTAATGACATATATTCAATATAATTCGTTCCATATGAAAATAAACATCAGAGAATCCGTTTTGAGGGTCTAGAAAGCGGTCGGAGGGTCACAACAAATTAATCCACTTCTTGTATGCTAGGGATTTAAACAACAGTCGTAGCATGATTTTGACAAAGACGAGTGATCGTGATATCATTTTTAGTTATTTTAGAGTGTTTTTATTTATATTTTAGTTTGTTTATTTTGTTTTCCATGTTGATGCTCTTGATGTTTTAGATCATTGCATAATTTTTGTCCTTTGGGTGTTTTTAGTAATTTCAGCGATTAGGATTGAGTGTGGTTTTGTCACGAGAGATACTTCACGAGAAGCGTTGCATCACATAATTTTGGGGTCACATACCCAAACGTGAGATGGATCGAGGCTTTTATTGAAGTCCGTTACTAAAAGGAAGAACTTATACGAGAGACGAAACGACTGGTTCACCGAAACGACTCGAGTTGATTTTTAGCCACAAAAAATCCACTATCTAGTTTCCACGCCGTGGTCCATGCATATCCACAATGTGGCGACATCTTTTGCGCGAAGAAAATTCCTGAGAAGCTATTCCTAGCTTTTACATATTGTACTGGTATACGATGTTCCCGCTGATCGTTTCGCACACCAAGTCCTGATGTGAGAAGAAAGTAAAGCAGATCTAGTTTTCAGTTTCCAGCAAAATCCGAAGTATCATCATTCTGACACACATTTCGAAGCAACCCACTACTGTTTGATTCGATCTTGCCACTACTATCCCAGGGGAGTTCGTTCCACTTTTTATCCCTTTTAGATGTTATGTGCTTAAATTGTTTATGCATACAATGAGGACATTGTATGAAATAAGTGTAAGGTAGAGGATCAATAATGGCATACAAGCATGCTAGATTTAAAAAGTTGATATATTGAAAAAAATTGCTAGATTGAAAATTTTGAAAAAAATAATATAGACTTGAAACAATGGTCTAATTTGTAAATCAAGTGAAATTTAAAAAGTTTTGATATTATTGCGTTAAGACTTAGGTTGCTAGAGTTGTGTGGGACATTCTGATGCAAGCTTCGATGTTTAATTGAGCCTATATATATTCCAGTGTATTTGAGGCTTCCATATCCTAGTGTACTTATGAGACAAAAACATAACATTGTGTAGTTTGAGGGACATAATAAGTTTTGCTTTGTGAATACCTAGACCTAATAAAAAGCCTATCGGTGACTGATTTATCTCCTAGGTCCTTTCTGTCAAAACAAAGCGAGTCAATTTTCCAAGTTTATATTTTTATTTTTTTGCATTGTTGAGTCTAGTTATTATATAAAATAAGTAACATCTCAGGAGTGGGATCAATCTGTCGCCTTTGGAACTCGATAAGTATTCCTCACGGGGATATTTTATATATCTATACACCTATTTATAAAAGCTTGGATGGATGTGAAGATATATCGTTTAAAGGGGTTTGATAGAAAGTCATGGGTCCCATTAGTGGCATAAGGGATTCCGTGTACTCCAATAAATCTCTTAGAAAGTCACGAGCTATAATATTAATAGAAAATTAAAGTTATTTGTTTGTTTGTTATTTATGAAAGTTGAAAGTTGAAATTTTGAGAAAATATAAAAAAAATTAAAAAATTAAAAAATTAAAAAATTTGAAAAAAATAAAAAAAAATAAAAAAATAAAAAAATGACGAAAAAAAGTGAAAAAGAGAAAAAGTCCCACAAAAATAAATAGTTGCAGTAAAAAGTGTAGTTATATTGTTGGGTAGTTATTTTATATAGTATTTTTTTTCATTTTAAAAGTTGAGTCACTTAGAATTTGACAATAACTTTTGAGACGAAAGGGGTAAATAAAAGGGTAAAGGTGGTGCGAATGCCAAAAATGAAAGTTATTCAAAATGAGTGGGAAGGGTTTATGAGAATTGTAAGTATTTAGGATTGGAAAAGTATTTAGGAATCAACACAAATACATGCATTGAAGTTTCGATGTAATGGATGAGTTCAAAATGAGTTGTCTTGTATGATGTTGGTAGCTAAGGTTTTGATGTGATAGTATGATGATTATAAAATCAGTTTTGCTTGGGGGCAAGCAAAAGATTTGTGTGAGGTATTTTGATATGACATTATTTAACTATGTGGTACAGGCCATTATCTTAATATATTTGAGTAAAAATTTTATATTTTAATATTTATGATACTTAATATGCTTTGAAATATTCAATTACAGATAAAATGGAAGCTTGGAATGCAAAAGGAAGAAAAAGGACCTAAAAAGACACAAAAAGGATGTAGCTGGACAACTTGACCCCTTGCCAGTCTTTTGACCATATCTCATGACTCGTAACTCCGATTGACGAGATTCAAATTGTTCCACGAAACTAGACAAAATTTAGGACAACTTTCATGTTTTGAGAAAATTCCGATTCCCAATTCCCACTCCGTGGAAAAGAGTTTCCACGGCGTGGCAAAGCAGAAAATTTCATGCACGAGAAGATTCCATCTCCCACGGCGTGACAAGACTTTCTCCATGTCGTGGAGACGCTGAAACCCATAAATGGAGCCGAAAACTAACCCTAATGACATATATTCAACTCTAATTCATTCCATATGAAAATAAACATCAGAGAAGCTGTTTTGAGGGTCTGGAAGGCGGCTGGAGGGACGTTAAGCTGATTTAGAGCGAAGATCTGAAGGATTAGAGAGCCGATTCATGTCGGGAGTCATTCGGTTTGTTTTTCCGACCACGATTAGCATTCCATTATGATTTTCAGATGTTTTACTTTTTGATTGAGGGCTTCAAAACCCTATTGCTCTGTGTTAGACTAGATCAATCATTGAGATTATGTACTAATTTGCTATTCAGATTATTTATTTTTTATTTATTTGTTATGATAGGTTTATAAAGAACCTTTTTGTGTTAATGATAACTAATTTTCTATTTATTGCTGAGTTTTACTAAGATTAGATGATAAATCTGTTTTAGTATGCTTGTATCTTATGAATTTGTGATCATCAATGTTACAAGACTAGAGTTTTGAGAAAAAACCTAGGGTTAAATAGAAAAGTTGGTAAATTAATGTGAAAGTTAATACATAATGATCATTCCTGTATTGAATTGATGTTATTAACCATTAATATCATTCACTAGTTCAAGTCTAGCATAATTTGAACTTATCACTAGTATGCTTGTTTGTTTGTCCACTTCATCAATGATTGAATGAACTTGTTTTACTAAAGGATTAGTATTTTTATCATAAATTCTAATCATATTAGGAATCAGTGAATAATGAATAAATAGCCATTGCACTTAGTATTTAGCTAGTATTTCGAGATGAAACCCAGTCTAAACCAAAGTACATAAAGTATTTCGTTTTCCAATCAATTTATTTAGTTAGTTTAGTTGATGATTTAATAAGAAAACCCCCTTTTTACTACTTTCTTTTATTTAGTATAACCTATAATCAAATATTCTAATGTTAATTCACTACCGTTCCCCTTGAGTTCGACGCCCTTGCTTATCAAAACTATACTATACCCGATCAGGTTCACTACCTTTAAGGTGTGGTTTAGATGCGATAGACTAGGAATTATAAATAAAAAGCTAGTGCATTAAAAATACGCATCATACGTCTTCCATTTTCTCCGCAGAGATGCTCTCCTGAATAGGGATAAAATATTCACTCTTGGTCACTCGATCCACGATGACCCAAATCGAATCCACCCCTCTCACTGTGCGCGGTAACTTCGTGATGAAGTCCATCGTAATCTCTTCCCATTTGCAAACAGGAATTCCTAACGACTCCATATTTCTGTGAGGTCGTTGATGCTCGACATTGAGTTTCCTACAAGTCAAGCTCATCTCCACATACCAAGCCTCATCCCGCTTCATGAATGGCCACCAGTAATCATGTATGAGGTCTCTGTACATACTTAGATGAATAGAAAACTTCAAGTTGTGTGCCTCCTCCGTCAGTATCTGTCATGCACCGTCCCAATAAGGAGCCCAAACCCTCTGATTCAAGGTTAACAATCCCCTACTATCGTAATCAAAAGAGGATACTTAACCCACAATGTGCTCACTCTTGTGGTGCTCCTCCTTCATAGATTCGAACTGAGCCTCACGAATTTGCTCCAACAGTGGGGTAACCACGTTTATCCTCAAGAATAAATCCCAAATAGGTGAGCTAGTCACCTTGCAACTCAGCGCATCGACCACCACGTTGGTCTTCTCGGGTGGTATAAAATCTCGCAGTCGTAGTCTTTCACTACATCAAGCCATCTACACTGCCTCATATTCAGATTTGGCTGATCCATCAAGTACCTCAAGCTCTTGAGATCTGTATAACTGGTATAATGGACCCCATAGAGGTAATGTCTCCAAATCTTGAGTGCAAAAACCACCAGCACCACCCCCGATCCAGATCATGTGTAGGATAATTCGCCTCATGAGGATTCAGCTGCCTCGACGCATAAGCGATCACGTGACCTCGCTGCATAAGCACTACTCCCAATCCTATGATAGAATCATCAAAATAAACCACAAAATCATCAACATCCTTGGGCAGATTTGGGATCAGAGCCTCAGATAATCTCTGACTTAGAGTCTCAAATGTCGTCTGCTTCTTAGGCCCCCAATGGAAGGTAACTGTCTTCTTTGTCAACCTGGTCAACAGGACTGCGATCCTGGAGAAATTCTCAATGAACCTTTGGTAATACCCTGCTAGGCCAAGGAAACTCTGAATCTCAGATAGAGACCTCAGAACCTCCTACTGCATCACGACCTCTATCTTGGCCGGATCGACCGATATACCTTTGTCACTGACGAGGTGCCCCAATAATTGCACCTCGGGTAACCAGAACTCACATTTGAAGAATTTGGCATAAAGCCTCTCCCTCCTCAAAGTCTCCAGAACCTCTCGCATGTGATCCTCATGCTGCTCCTTGGTCTTAGAATATACCAAGATACCATTAATGAAGATGATCACCGACTGATCCAACATCGATCTACAACCTCTATTCATGAGGTCTATGAACGTCGTCGGTGCATTGGTGAGCCTAAAAGGCATCACCACGAACTCGTAATGACCATATCGAGTCCTGAAAGCCGTCTTCTGAACATCCTCATCCTTAACCATCATATGATCGTAACATGAACGTAGATCAATCTTGGAAAACCAAGATGCAGTCTGTAGCTGGTCGAACAAGTCACCGATCCTCGGAAGTGGATAACGGTTCTTCACCATTAATTTAGTTAGCCCTCGATAGTCGACGTACATCCTGTGGGAACCATCCTTCTTTTTCACAAAAGAATCAGTGCTCCTCAGGGTGAACTACTCGACCTTATAAACCCTTTGTCTAACAGCTTCTACAACTATATAGACAACTCCTGTATCTCAGGCGGTGCTAACCGATAAAGTGCCTTGTCTATCGGAGCCGCACCTAGTACCAAATCAATTTGGAACTCAACTTGCCTCACTAGAGGCAATCCAGGCAGATCCTCTAGAAATAAATTAGGATACTCTCAGACGACTGACACATCATCAACTGTCTTCTTACACTCCTCTCTAGAATCCAACACATAGGCCACAAAACCAAAACAACCCTACTATAGATATCTCCTACCAATCGCTGCTAAACAGAGAGCAGGTCCATGTTGAGCATCCTCACCATTAATAATTAGTTCTCCCCCACTTGGGGTTCGAACCCGTACCAACTGGTGCTCAAATTCAATCATTACCCCCATTAGGGCTCAGCCAATCCATCCCCACGATGACTTTGATTTCGCGTAAAGGAATAGGAACTAAAGTGATCGAATACCTCTCCCGAAACAGCTCAAGAGTACAACCCTGATGATCCCTCGATAATCTCACTGGATGATTGTTGGCGATCTACACCTCTAACGGATAATCAAGATCCCTAGGAGTGTCGCCAAACATCTTGCTGAGAGCAAAAGATACAAATGATCGGGTGGCGCCTGAATCGAAAAAATCAAGGACAGAACACCGTTCACCAAGAACGTCCCTAAAAAATCATATACGCATTAAGCATAAACAATAATATAATAAATGAGGTAAGGAGAATATACATACCAGTAACCATGTTTGGTGATGCACGAGCCTCCTCGGTTGTCAATTGGAAAGCTCGAATCCTCACAACTTGCACCTCTGTCTGGACCTGGCGGTCGTTGGTGATCCTCATTGTTTCTGGAGTGGGTGCTGCAACCGATCCTACTGCCAAACTAGGACAATCGGCCTTCTTGTGGCCCCTCTGATGGCAATGAAAGAAAATCAACCCGAACTCTAGTGGTGGTAGTACAATCACTGTTGTAGTGACCAGTCTTGCCGCACTTATAGCAGCCAGAACCACCCACCCTACAAACCCCATCGTGCGTTTTGTCTCGCTTTCCGCAGAGGCCTCTGCTGGCAACTTGATTGATGATCAGAAGTCTTGGGTCTCTTCACAGGACCCCTAACTGTCTAAACCTGCTCTGTCTTTCTCTTACCGAGGTGATCCAATTCAATCTCCTCTGTGACATCCCCATTTTCACGGCCAGAAAAGACCGATTTGTTTATGCTTTATTTTCAAATTAGAGTAATTATTTAAAGAAAAGTGATGCGGAATTTGTTCCCAGAAAAACATGATAAATATGTTATCAAAGCATTTCGGAAGAAATGTATTTTATTCATTTTAAAACCTTCATATGTCATCGTCAATACAGAAACATAAGCATAAACAGAACTAACATTCATTTACACTAGTGATCTACATCTCTTTAATATCTCCGTGTAGTGTAACTTTATATCGAAACCTGTGATACAAATAAACTGAGTGGGTCAGGTTGGGAAACCTGGTGAGTAAATAGGGTTTTCAACCCACAATAATACAGTTATTATGTTTAAACATCAAACAATCAACCCAATTACCCATCCCCATTATCTTCTTTACTCTTAAGGATCTACCCTAAGAATCAGCTACTCTTTATTCATTCATTCCTAAGGAATAGGCACAAAGTCCATCATCACCACGGTTTATATAACATGCACTAAATCCATAGTTGCCAGGGTTCATCCAACGGGCGCTAAGTCCATAGCTGCCAGGGTTTATCTCATTTATCGATAATATTATTTGCGGGAGTCCACTTGCAATACATGTCAATGGGTTTTTAGAGTACACCGGGTGAACATATCGTTCACAACACCTACAGGTTGCGAACCTACTAGCGTTCCATCAGACCTTCAAGAATAGTCTGTGGTTTTCCTCCATACTCTGCTAGATGATGGGGCCAACGCTTGGGTAAAGGCTACCCTCATTTTTCACCTCTCACCCTCATCTCATGATCTATATCACTTTTTTATCTCATCCTCCAACTCATTTTTCATCACTCACCAACTATTTCATCTACCCATATTGTACCCAACATATTTGTAGATACAAAATTTATATACAGTTCAGATCTGAAGAAAAAAAGTTTAGATCTGAAAAGAAAATACATATACAGTTTAGATCTGAAGAAAAAGTTTAGATCTGAAAAGAAAATACATATATAGTCCAGATCTGAAGAAAAGTTTAGATCTTGTCACACCCCAAAACCGGAACGGCGGAATTGTTCGGGGGTGGAGGACATCATGTTTGGTATCACGAGATATGTATATGGTAAGCAAGTAAAGAACAACCATTTCATTTCGAAAGAAAGTGTTTACAATGTGTGTGTTCACAAAACATAGAATTCATAAACAAATAACAAAACAAGACTTGAAGCTATAATACTCCATCTTCTAAATTCCCAGCACGAGCACCTGTCTAATAGTCTCCTGAGAATACAAGTTATTTGAAAGAGTTGATCAGCAATTAAGCTGGTGAGTTCATAAGATTTTAGTGATGTGAGTAAGTTGTAAAGTATTGTTGAAAATGTATATGTAAAAATGGTGTAAGTTGTAAGTTCTGTTTTGAAAAGTTCGCATGTTCCTCTAGAAAATCATCTATTTCCTACTTTGATGGAAGTTTAAGTAAAATGACACTACAACCCATTCTATGGGTACTAAGTGGGTACAAGTTATATAAGACTCAGAGTAAACAAACAATCGATTGTGCGCATCTGCCTCAAGCTCACAACCAAACGAGGAACAGAAATTAAGGCGGATAGCACACATCCCACTGTTTGTTAGATCGTCGTCATATATAACCCTGGTGTATTCACTTGTTACTCATGGAGTTAGTTGTGATGGTTCCTTTGTATCTAATGAAAAGTTCTTTAAGAAAACCCTTATTTCTTATAATAAAATGGTGACCATAGTGACTACTTTTATAATAGCTTAGTTTATACTGATATACATAATCTAATATCGGATAGAAAGTTAATTGAGTGAATCTGCCCTAAGCCCACAACCAAACAAGGAACAGGAAGTAAGGCGGAAAGCACACATCCAACTACCTACTGGGTATTAGTTTTATATATAAACATGATGTATAAACTAAGGTATTATAGAGTTACTCACCTAAGGTCTTTTAATTTGAACTGGTTTAATAAAATGGATTAAACCCTTTACTAGGAAGTTTCTAGTTTTGTATACCAAAAGTACTGATTTTGGAAAGTGTGTTTTGTACAGGAAAAACTGTGCTTTGACTCTGTGTCCTATAACCTGACCCATACCTGGTACCCTTATGATGACTTGATGTATACTAAGCATACATATATATAGAATCGGGTAGAAAATAGATTGGGTGAATTCGTTCCAAGCCCACAACCAAACAAGGAACAGGAAATGAAGCGGAGAGCACACATCCTATTACCTGTCGGACCCTATTGGTATATATATATATATATATATATATATATATATATATATATATATATATATATATATATATATCCTGTGATGTATACATTAAGGAATCATAAGACTAGCATTATGGTCCTTTCTTTTAATCGTAGCCTTCTACCAAGGCATCTTCTGTTATGTGCTAGAATTGACTGTTCTGTTTGTCGTTTGTAAATGTATATTTTCCCTAGTTTATAACTATCCTGACTCGAAAATAGTTTGAGTTTGACTTTCAAGTGGTACTGTCACTTCATGAAAGTGATGGGAAATGTAAGTACATAGTTGTCGTTTATAATGACATGCGGATGTACTAATAACCTAAAAACATATTTGTTTTATTACGGTTATAATGTGAAGGCTAGAACCCTTACTATACGCTCTCCCTGTCAGGAGATTTGGGGAACTAAACACGGCCTCTGCAAATTCTTGCAAGCCATGTAATTCACATTAAAGTATATGATCATGTATACCCAATATAACTATCACCTTTTGTTTAAAACAATGAGTTAGTGATTCATTGGTATAATTAGATCCTGTATGTGTTCTCATGCTATAGCAACCTAACTTGTTTCTTTTGTACTGTATATTGTACGTTCTCTCTGTATGGTATTGTTTGATTCTCTTCACTATATGTTCTGTATGGTATTGTTTGATTCATGTAAGAACTGACTCTTTGTGTGCTTCATTGTACTAGAAGTAATGAATAGCATTCTCCTAAACTATACCTATTATAGTTTACTAATGTTCTACTTGGACTGTTACTGAAAAGACTCGTTTATCTACTAAGTTATGCTTGTACCTTTAAAAACAGAGTTTTGTATAACTATAAAGTAACATAACTTTAAAAGAGTTTTTGAAATGTTTTGATGACTTATAAATGACATAAGTAACATTTTAAAAGATGTTTATAACAAACATTTACACAATTATCATTGTGTTCAACTTGTATCCCCCCTTAAAACAGTTAAAACAGTTAAAAGATTCATTACGGGGTATGAACTCACCTGATGTGGGTGATTCAAACGGGTATGCGTGTACGGATGAGAAGTTCCACGAATGAAGTCCCGAGACTTAACGAGTCCTAAATGACATATAATAGCATATATTGACGTAAATATAGGGTTTAGAAGCAACCAAATGCAAGAAAACACCTCACGGGACTAGGAAACACCTTGGCCAAGTGTTGGAATCACATGTGATTCAAACTAAGGGAGTGTGCGGCCACTTAAGGGAGTGTGCGGCCATGGGTGTGCGGCCGCACACTCATGGTAAAGTGTGCTCAAAACTTTTTCCAAATGGTGGGGAGGCTTGTTGGGCTGATGCTCATCAAGTGTTGAAGCTAGAAAGGCACTTTGGAAGCCCTAAACCACCAAACAAAGGGGTGTGCGGTCACATGAGTGTGTGCTGCCGCACACTCCTTGATGAACATGTTTTGGGACGTTTTCTAAGGCTCATATCTAGTAGTAACAAGCTTTGGGAATGGTCCTTACAATATGGAATCCTTTAGGGGTGTTTGAAGGGTCATTTGAGGGGTTTTTGAGGGGTGTACGGCCACCACTGTGTGTGCGGCCGCACACACCACATGCTCTTGAGTTCTGGGCAGTTTCAAGGCTTTAAACAAGTGCTCTTACCAAGTTCTAAGCTTAACGAAAGAGTACTTACGATCCGGAAGCTCGAGAAGGTCCAAAATCGCCAAGAACAAGTTTGTGTTCTTGGTGAAATGGATGAAGATTTGAAGATCTAACCAAAACAAGATTTTAAATGGATGAAATCAAAGGTTGTAACTAGTTTATGAAGATTAGCAACAAACCAAAGGAAGAACACTTACATTCTTCAAGATTTAGGCTGAAAATCGGGTGGTAGTTGAGAGCAAAATCGAGTTATAAGCTTGGGAGGGTGAAAAGTGATTAAAGGAGGCTGAGTTCTACACTTATACACGTGAGTGTGCTGCCAGGAGAGGGGTGTGCGGCCGCACACCCATGTGTGCGGCCGTACACTCCTTGTGTTGGAGTGTAAGGCCTGGTTTTGATGCTAAAAGCGCACGCGATCCTTTTCTATGTTCAATGCTTGAATGTACTAACCTTTGGACCTTTAAATGGACTCTAAACAAGGCTAAATGATAGCATGAATGAGTTTGACACTCAACTGAGCTAACTGGCTGAGTTTTACCAGGCAAAAATTTTAAAAATTTTCGGGTTGTCACAGATCTGAAAGGAAAATACATATACAGTCTAGATCTGAAGTAAAAGTTTAGATCTGAAATGAAAATACATGTACAGTCCATATCTGAAGAAAAAGTTTAGATCTGAAAAGAAAATACATATACAGTTTAGATCTAAAGAAAAGTTTAGATCTGAAAGGAAAATACATATACAGTCCAACTCTGAAGAAAAAGTTTATATCTGAAAAGAAAATACATATATAGTCCAGATCTGAAGAAAAAGGTTAGATCTGAAAAGAAAATACATATACAGTCCATATCTGCAGAAAAAATTTAGATCTGAAGAGAAAATACCTATACAGTTCAGATCTGAAGAAATTTCTTTTTTAGATCTTTCTTCCAGCATAGATCTCAAGATAAACAGATAATATGTACACATAACACATAATTTATATAAAATACTTCATATCTATGTGTAAGATGAAAGTAACTATGCAGTCACTTGTTAAGGTGGTGATTATGAACTCAGACAGCGCTTCGCTCCTTAAAAATAATATCCTTTGACGAAACAGCGGGTATCTGATGAAAAATAGGGATCTGCACGGGCAGAGTTTCGAGCCAAAAAACTCTTTTTTCCTCGGAGCCTTTTGGTGCCCCGGGACTCCCCTCTAGCTTAGAAGTTGTTAGGGAAGGGGAGAGAGAGTTTGGGGGTATTGAGAGAGAAAGAGGTTAAAAGGTGTGAGTTTTGGGGGTGTTCTACACCTCTATTTATAGGCTGTCTGGGCTTCTCACGTCATGAGACTTGGCTCTCACTTCGTGAGCTGTGCGTATGCTGACACGTGGCGCCAGATGCAGGTAAAACAACCAATCTTTAAAAATTCATAACTTTTGCATACGGGCTCTGTTTTCAATGTTCTTTATATCCACACGTAGCTAATGACATTATATGCAACTTTTCTTCTAACTACATTGGCTGAATCTCGACCAATTTTAAATTTGAACAGTATGAGAAGATTACACTGTTAAACGACCGTGTAGAACTCATGACTTCTACATACGGACTCCATTTTCGACTATCTTTTTATCGTTGAAATCCTATTAATGAGATCTTCAATTCTCATTTAGGTTGTTTCGGCTAAAAATCGATCGATCTAAAATTCAAATTCCGGGTTGTATATTGTTATGCGAAATCTTAGAAAAATCATAACTTCCTCATACGAAGTCAGATTTGAACGTTCTTTTTATGCATGTTCTCGGTTTAACGTATACTATGACCTTCGTTTAAATTGCTAATGCTAAAAAGTAATTTATCAAAAATTCACTTTTTACGTTACACGGTGCCGTGCCGGTTTAGCCGTAAAACTTCGACAAGTCATAACTTCTTCGTTATAACTCGGATTTTGGCGTTATTTGTATCTTCGGAATCCTTGTCACGACCACTACAACTTTCTTCATAGGTATCGGGTTTACCTAACATTTTATTTTTGACTCTTATTTTCATTCTTAATTTATCATATCTTTATAGACAAGTATATAAGCACATAATTCACGTAATATTTGAGTAATTCATCTTTATTATTTCAAAATGAGTTACAATGATTGACCTTGACTATTACATTATCATACAAATGCTTAGCCTAGAAACACGAGCATTACAATTCTCTCCCCCTTAGGATGATTCCGTCCCGGAATCATGCATCAACAAACAGATGTGGATATCGACTCATCGTATCACTCTCGGTTTCATAGGTGAGGTTCGGTCCATTTGTATGTTTCCATCGCACAAGCACTCAGTCGATCATCTTTCATCGTAACTTCTTAGTCTTACGGTCAATATTTACCTCAGTCTCTTCGATTAACCTCTTATTCTCATCCATTCTTAACTCTGAAATTGGAATTATGTCGGGAACTTCTCCCGTGATCTTCCCCAGATAACACACATGGAAAGTGTTATGAATACCATCTAGTTCTTCCGGTATTTCTAGCTTGTAAGCCTGGTTCCCAATCCTCTAAAGAACTTTAAATGGTCCAATAAACCTTGGATTCAACTTTACTCTCTTTCCGAATCTTATAAGTCCCTTCCATGGTGAGACTTTAAGCAAAACCGAATCTCCAACTTCGAATGTCATCGGTCGTCTTTTCTTGTCAGCATAAATCTTTTGACGTACTTGAGCTGCTAACATCCTCTCCGTAATCACTTTCAATTTTTCAGCAGTTTGATGGACCATCTCGGGGCCCATAAACTGCTATTCTCCGGCCTCAAGCCAACAAGACGGTGTACGACACTTCTGTCTATATAAAGCTTGGTAAGGTTCCATCTTGATGCTCGAATGGTAACTATTGTTGTAGGAAAATTCTACCAGAGGTAAGTGCTCATCCTAGTTACCTTGGAATTCTAGGGTACATGCTCTTAGCATATCTTTCAGTGTTTGAATATTTCTTTCGCTCTGACCATCAGTTTGTGGATGGTAAGTTGTACTTAAACACAACTTCGTACCTATTTCCTCTCGTAGACTTCTCCAAAACCTTGACGAGAAACGACTATCACGATCTGATACAATCGTTAGAGGAACACCATGAAGTCTTACTACCTCTTTCACGTAAGCATTTGCAAGCTTATCCATAGACCATTTCTCATTGGTTGCTATGAAGTGTGCACTCTTAGTGAAATGATCCACGATCACCCAAATCATGTCGTTACCATTCTTCGTTCTGGGCAGTCTAGTTACAAAATCCATGGTGATGTCTTCCCATTTACCTATGGGTACAGGTAAAGGTTCTAAACTCCCCTATGGTTTCTGATGTTGTGCCTTAACTGTTGCACATGTTACACACTCGGCCACATACTTGGCAATATCGAGCTTCATCGTCGGCCACCAGTAGTAGGGTTTTAGATCCCTATACATCTTAGTGCCATCGGGATGAATCGAGTACATGGTATTGTGAGCTTATTCCATTAGAAGATCTATTACTCCCCTGTCTTAGGTACCTAAATCCTATCTTGGAATACCCTCAATACTTGACCGTTTGTACCGAACGCTAAAGTTTTTCCTAAACGTTCTTCTTTTCGGCCATTCTTCTCTGAATATTCTTCTTGAGCTTTCTTAAGGCTTTCCATAATCGTTGAGACAACTTCTATTCTTATATCTCTTGGTCTTTTTCTTTCAAGGTTTTCTTTTTGACTTACAGCATCAGCTACAACGTTTGCTTTACCAGGGTGATAAAGTATCTCACAGTCGTAATTCTTGAGTAACTCTAGCCGGCTTTGTTGCCTCATCTTCAATCCTTTTTAATCAAAGAGATATTGGAGACTCTTATGATCAGTGAAAAGTTTGTACTTTGTGCCAAAGAGATACTGCCTCTATATCTTTAAGGTAAATACTACCGCTGCCAACTCCAGATCATGAGCGGGGTAGTTCTTTTCATGCTATTTCAGTTGTCGAGATGCATATGCTATCTCCTTATCTCTTTGGGTCAGAACACAAATCAACCCAACTCCCGATGCATCGCCATAGACTACAAAGTCTTGAAATCCGTCCCAGAATCATCAAAAAGACATGGATTGTATAATGATTCGATATGTTATCTCTTCATCCTAGGTAATAGTCGTAACTATTATGTTCCTTCGAATGAGTATCTAACTTTTGGAATTCTTGTCTGCAGGTGGTGCTCGATCTTGCACCCGCTCTCCATCCTATGTTGGACTTTCAATCGTGACCGTCAAGTCACAGTCTCGATCCTTATTGAAAACTCATGCTCCTTTTTAAACAGACTTAAATTAAGATAAGTTCTTTACTTTGATTACCTTAATAGACTGATGGGTTATAATCTAATGACATCTCGTCGTACGATGCAACTCTTAGACTCAGGTCTTTTAGAGTCAAATTCCATAACGGAAGATACATTCCTTCATGTTCTAATGTGATATAATCACATTATAGCATGTAACAGCCCAATTTTCACGCCCAAAAATTTCATTTTTATAAATTACTTTAATTAAAACATTCGGAGGAAAAACATTGACAAATAATAACATCTCATAAAACTATGTATAATGTCTGAAAATCCAAATCATAAATAGTGATAATGTCAGAGCACAATCCCAAGGAAACTCATAGTGCGGAATCTGGGGTGTGTGTATGATGTGCAGCTACCGCGCCGGCTCCCTCCCCTTCGATGAAGAGTTACCTGAAACAAAACTGAAAACTGTAAGCACAAAGCTTAGTGAGCTCCCCCATCGTACCACATACCATAAAATCACATATCATGCATATACTGTCAAGCATATCTGGGTGCCCGACCAACCCATTCGGCCCTATCAACCGGATAATGCCTAGCATATCTGGGTGCTGGCCTCCCCTTCGGTCCTGTCGACCGGATACTGCCTAGCATATCTGGGTGCTGGCCTCCCCTTCGGTCCTGTCGACCGGATACTGCCTAGCATATCTGGGTGCTGGCCTCCCCTGCGGTCCTGTCGACCGGATACCGGGAACTATTTCACCCCTCTACTACTACCACATAACATGTATCACATAATCATATTCTATCTAGTATGACTGGGTATGACTACCCCTCTTTGGCCCTATCGACCAGAGATCTTAGGGACTATCTCCCCTACTGCTACTGGCATATAACATCATATCATACTAGCACATAACATATCAGGTAGTAGCAAACCTAGATGAATATCACAAAGACAATCATCTAATATACAACTCCTACTGGTGGGCCGACATTGTGGCCGTAGACCCGCCGCTACTGGAAGGTAACTCACCTCAAACGAGTAGCTGCTGATAATCTGTGCGAGGAATCTCTGACTGCTGCTGCTCCGGAAGTCCTCCGGCTATAATCCCCACAAAACACTTAATCAGAATCCTGATATCTACCCTTAGGGTAAAATGACTATTTTACCCCAGACCAAGTCCAAGTCAAAGTCAAAGTCAAAGTCAACTTGCAGTTGACCCGACTCGCCGAGTTGGGTCGTCAACTCGTCGAGTCCCTATCTCTTCAACTGTCCTCCTCCACGTCCCTACTCGTCGAGTTTAGCAACGACTCGACGAGTTCTACTTCTAACACAACCTCAGATGAACCTTCATCCGACTCGCCGAGCGGTATGAACACTCGTCGAGTCTATCTTCATCCTAAGAACACGTCCTGTCCTCGACTCGCCGAGTTGTATGAACAACTCGTCGAGTTCATCTTCAAGGGTTGGGAGATTGCCTTGGACTCGCCGAGTCTGTTCTAGCACTAGCCGAGTCCTATGAACTCCAGGTCTAAAACTAAGTCCAATGCGTTGGGTCACTCTTCCTGTCCTGATACAACCCTTCTAACACCCAACTGAGTTCTTTTGACCCTCAACAGATATGGGACTCAAAGCCTTGGACTCGTCGAGTCCCAAGAACGGACTCGCCGAGTCGGTAACGTCCACACCCTAAATCCTCGATTTCTGATGTACAACTCATGACCAAAAGATAGATCTAGGCTCCTACAATCGTTCTAGCATGTAAAGTTACAAAATTTATGTGCATGCATGGGACTTTGAGTCCAAAAGGTCCTAAAACAAGCTCTTGGGTTGCCTGGAGTCTTTCTTGGGTGTAAAAGCACCCACTTTGTGCCTTGTGATCCCTCTAAGGACCTAGATCCGAAGCCTTGTCCCCAACCATGCTTGCATTCATGGTTGGCTACCTAAAATGGCTTATAAAAGCCCTAAATCTCCAAAAAATGGGATCTAGCAAATGAACAAGCAAGTTAGCAACTTTATACCTTCTGAGGACTGAAAATGAAGCACAAACTCGAACCCCTCTGGTCTCCTCTTGTTTCCTCAAACTCTTCTCCTTCCTTCTTAAGACTATCAACACCAAAATCCACCAAAATGACTTATATTGCTTCAACAACGGCTAGGGTTTCAAAGGGAGCTTTTCTGGGAGCATAGGGGACGTTGTGGCCGCAATAAAGTCGTTTAAATAAGGTGCAAAACCTCAGATTAGGGTTTTTGTCCGGACAGTACCTACTCGCCGAGTCCGGTAGCCGACTCGCCGAGTAGCTCATTAAACTCCCGCGTCCAAGATGCTCCTACTCGACGAGTTGGACCTCAACTCGTCGAGTCCCATACCAAAATGAAAGATTACTTAGATAAAAATACATACCAGGAGTCGGGTGCTACATAGCATGTAGCACTTCTAGCTACAAGCTTCTTTCTTTATCAATGAGCGTGATACTTCTATTGATCGCTTCGATTATCTTTCACTTCAATCTTCTGGCTAAAGTCAAACGCTACATCGATCTTGGTTCTCTGAACCATGTATCTCAGCGGAACTTGATTTAACATTACCACTAGGGTCAATCATCTTCTTTGTCATTATCGAAACGATGGTAACGACAATCATGAACAAAACGGAATCAATTACTAGATTCTTGGTAATCTTGTGACTTTCTCGGATCCAAGTGCGAGTCCTGTGTTTCCGGTAGTATAGGCCTCTACTACCATTCACACCTACTCATACTCGTTCCAAGCAGTGTCTCGTAGTCTTTCCAAGTCACCATTCAATAATTTCACATAATCATTTACCACACCAGATAACAAAACCAGGGTTTATATTATTTATTTTAACGATTACATAGGCGTTCAAGTTCACCGTATACTATGCCACTAATAGGCTACACCACATTGTACTATCTTCATGGCTACTTCATATCTTGACTTCCGGATATAAAATCCTCACTCGTAATTCCTTGCGTTGTAACTTCATCAAGGATGTTATTAAATGCCCTTGGCGTTGGCGGTGCGCTTGGCCTTACTACTTCATTTTTCTTCGGCAGTCCCTAGAAATATGTCCTTCTTCCCTACATTCGTAGCACACCCTCTTGGTACCGTACACTCATCAGCGTAATGTACAGTCTTTCCACACTTGAAATAAGTCACCTTCCTGCTATATTTTCCAGAGTGTTTATTTTTGCACTTCTCGCACCATTTTCCTTTACCTCCTCCTTTGCTAGACTTTGAGAACATTTTGCTCTTGTTAGACCTTGAAGACCCCTCAAATTTCCTCTTCTTGCCAACTTCAACCTTGTTGGTGGTCCTATTGTTGATCATTTCTTCGACAAACTCAGCAACCTAGATGGTTGCCTCAAGAGTAGGTGCCTGGTGTATTGGCACAGTAAGTTCATCCTTACATTGTTGAAGTAAACGCCTTGTCTCTTCCATCTGTTGATCCAACATCATCCGCACCATTTCCTGTACTCCTTCCATCGTGATTGGCTCAAGTGCAACTGCTACTTCTGGTGCACGCTTAATCACTTGTGGCTCAGGCTGCGGGTTACCGTTTCCGAATCCGCTTCGATTGCTCACAATGTCAACCTATGCACCAAAATCAGACGTTCGGTGTGCAGTGACGAGAGTTTAGATAGGGCAATCAGACGTATAAATCTCCTTATCACTCTGAAAAAGTTACATGCCAGTTCTAACACCGTAATTGAACGTTTAGAATCCTAAACACATAAAGTTCCAGATCCGGTCGGCAACAGACCATAGATCCGATCAAATAATAGCATATAAGGCATCACAATTCATTTAACACATAAAGCAATTTAGGCATCTTTCCTAAATGAGCTAGCACCTGTGTCTACTCATGTGTACTACTTAGAATATAATAGTCACACTCCTCACGATCATCGCTTAACATTCTAAGTTTAAGTCTAGAAATTTTCCTAAAATTCCTAGTTCGCTTAAACTAATGCTCTGATACCAACTGTGACATCCCCATTTTCATAGCCAGAAAAGAACGATTTGTTTATGCTTTATTTTAAAATCAGAGTAACTTTTTAAAGAAAAGTGTTGCGGAATTTGTTCCCAGAAAAATATGATAAATATGTTATCAAGGCGTTTCCGAAGAACTGTATTTTATTCATTTTAAAACTTTGGGATGTCATCATCAATACATAAACATAAGCATAAACAAAACTGACATTCATTTACACTAGTGATCTACATCTCTTTAATCTCTCGGTGTACTGTAGCTTTATATCGACACATGTGATACTAATAAACTGAGTGGGTCACGTTGGGAAACCTGGTGAGTGCATAGGGTTTTAAACCCACAATAATACAATTATTATGTTTAAACATCAAATAATCAACCCAATTACCCATCCCCGTTATCTTCTTTACTCTTAAGGATCTACCCTAAGAATCAGCTACTCTTTATTTATTCATTCCTAAGGATTATCCTAAGGAATAGGCACGAAGTCCATCATCGCCAACGTTTATATAACATGCACTAAATCCATAGTTGCCAGGGTTTATCCAACGGGCGCTAAGTCCATAGCTGCCAGGGTTTATCTCATTTATAGAGAATATTATCTGCGGGAGTCCACCCGCAATACATGTCAATGGGTTTTAAGAGTACACCGGGTGAACATATTGTTCACAACACCTACAGGTTGCGAGCCTGCTAGTGTTCCATCAGACCGTCTAGAATAGTCTGTGGTTGTCATCCATACTCTGCTAGATGACGGGGCCAACGCTTAGGTAAAGGCTTCTCTCATTTTTCACCTCTCAAGATCAATATTACCTTTTCATCTCATCCTCCAACTCACCTTTCATCACACACCAACTATTTCATCTACCCATGTTCTACCCAACATATTTGTAGATATAAAATACATATATAGTTCAGATCTGAAGAAAAAAAAAGTTAGATCTGAAAAGAAAATACATATACAGTTTCGATCTGGAGAAAAGGTTTAGATTTGAAAAGAAAATACATATACAGTCCAGATTTGAAGAAAGTTTAGATCTGAAAAGAAAATACATATACAGTCCATATCTGAAGAAAAAGTTTAGATCTGAAAAGAAAATACATATACAGGTCAGATCTGAAGAAAAAAAAGTTTAGATCTTTCTTCCAGCATAGATCTCAAGATAAACAGATAATATGTAAACATAGCACGTAATTTATATAAAATAGTTTATATCTATGTGTAAGATGAAAGTAACTTTGCACTCACTTGTTAAGGTGGTGATTCTGAACTCAGACAGCGCTTCGCTCCTTAAAAATAATTTCCTTTGACGAAAAAGCGGGTTTCTGCTAAAAAACCGGGCTCTGCGTGGGCAAATTTTTGAGCCAAAAAACTCTTTTTTCTCGGAGCCTTCAGGTGCCCCGGGACTCGCCAATAGCACTTAGAAGTTGCTAGGGAAGGGGAGAGAGAGAGATAGTTTGGGGGTAATGGGAGAGAAAGAGGTTGAAAGGTGTGAGTTTTGGGGGTGTTCTATGCCTCTATTTATAGGTTGTCTGGGGCTTCTCACGTCATGAGACTTGGCTCACACGTCGTGAGCTTTGCGTAGGCACCAAGGCGAAGCTTGGTGCTGACAAGTGGCGCCGGACGCAGGTAAAACAACCAATCTTTAAAAATTCATAACTTTCGCATACGAGCTCCTTTTTCGATGTTCTTTATATCCACGCATAGGTAATGACAAGATCTACAACTTTTCTTTTGACTCCATTGGCTGAATCACGACCGATTTTAAATTTAACAATATGAGAAGATTACACTGCTAAACGACCGTGTAGAATTCATAACTTTTACATACGGACTCTGTTTTCGATTGTCTTTTTATCGTTGAAATGTTATTAATGAGATATTCAATTCTCATTTAGGTTGTGTCGACTAAAAATCGATCAATCTAAACTTCGAATTTGGGGCTGTATATTGTTATGCGAAATCTTAGAAAAATCATAACTTCCTCATACAAAGTCAGATTTGGACGTTCTTTTTATGCATGTTCTTGGTTTAACATATACTATGACGTTCGTTTAGATTGATAAGGCTAAAAAGTATTTTATCAAAAATTCACTTTTTACGTTACGCGGTGCCGTGTCGGTTTAGCCGTAAAACTTACACAGGTCATAACTTCTTCGTTATAACTCGGATTTCAACATTCTTTATATCTTCGGAATCCTTGTCACAACCACTACAAATTTCTTCATGGGTATCGTGTTTACCTAACATTTTATTTTTGATGCTTATTTTCATTCTTAATTTATCATATCTTTATAGACAAATATATAAGCACATAATTCACATAATATTCGAGTAATTCATCTTTATTATTTCAAAATGAGTTAAAATGGTTCACCTTGACTATTACATTATCATAATAATGCTTAGCCTAGAAACACAGGTGTTACATCCTGTTCCCGGGCTCTCGCTATCATATGACAGGCTGAAAAGCTAACAAACTCCTTAATATCCGCTCTCAGTATGGCTTGATACCATGTCTTCTTTATATCCATGTCTCAGTATGTCGTGGTACCGTGTCTTCTTCTATCCCGAAACTTGGTGGTGATCTCCATCACAATCTCAGTCGTCTGGCGTAGGTCCTGGAACTCCCTCGACATCTATCGCACATCGACAGTCGGTGAAAACTCCCCCCAAAACGGGTCACAAAGTCAGGCCCGGTCATGGCCTCAATAGTTGGTGCTCCCAGAACATATACAATCTCATCCTACCAATCTGGGGTCGCTTCCTCAAACAACTCACAGAAAACCTCACCTTTGACCCATCGGGGCAGAAGTTCGTCATCTGGGCACACTACATGTCTGTTATCCACCTCCTGGCAGCAATGGAGCCTTTCACCCTGAAGAACTCTGGTGCCCTACATCCTCGGAAATCCTTGAACGTGAGGATATGGGCTCCATATTGCCCGACGGACTTCTCGACCCGAAGGGCCTAAAATCGCTCCTCCATCATATTAATGATCCCTTCCTTGTTTGTCCCGAACATCACCATCAAGGATACCTCATGTAATCTTCGTCACGATGAACTCGCGCAATCCCTGGTAAAATGGTTCGGTACCTGTGCCTTAACCAGAATTAGATCGCGAACCTCCTGCTCCACCAAGTTTCATCACCATACGGAATCACAATGCGCTAATAATCAATTTACACACGAAGATGTTCAAACTCTATAAGTTCCTCAGAATCATCATGAATTTCCCTGACTATGGTACAGATCCTATGCTTTCAGTAGTATGGGCCTAATACTACCTTCCACACCTATTCATACCTTCCTCAAGGATCTCCTCAATTCCTCTAAGTCACTTCCCTACTATCCAAATACTTTACTTGCACTAAAGAGTGTTCTATGCGCTAAAATATCTCCTAGGCTTTCCTAGGGTTCCTTCCCACCACTCTACAACATCAGCCAGTGTTGTAAAACTCACCGAGTTGGCCGATTAGTCCTCTGAGTACTCGCTACTCGACCCCTTATCGAGGCAAGTTAGAAAATCCCGAGTACTCCCCGTTCAGCCTCTTACTGAACTGAGCAGTGTTGTAAACCTCGGTCAACTCGGTGATTAATATGAATAATACACTTAATGATTTATTATTTAACACATAAATATGATTATTACTACATATATATATATATATATATATATATATATATATATATATATATATATATATATATATATATATATATATCTTAGATTTTCAGCAGTTATTCACGAAGTGAGACCATTATGTGTTTTTCAGTTTTTGTGTATTAACATGTATCTAATTTTGTTATATATTTCAATCAACTTATGATTTTAAATTATGTTTTTGACATATATAATTTCCCTAAAAATATTTCTACATGAATTACCGAATCCGAGTACTCCCTTAGTACTCGCTACTCGGTAGTCGGCCGAGCAGGTACCGAGTAACGAGTTCTACAACCTTGCCAACAGCTGTAGAAGAGACTCCCTCCGACACCTTCTAACTACCTCATGAATACAATTACATGTCGTCGGTACTAGATAATTCTTTGACTGCTAGGTCCCACCCTAAAATAGTTGGACTCAAACAAGAGCTACGCAATAGGGTTAAACCTAACCTTCTAAAATTATTTATTCCCAATAACATATAACTTCATGTATTTGTTTAATAGTTAGCTGACATCATTAGGGTCTCTAAAAGCATAAAGCAAGCAACATTCGAGCATCGAGTAGTCCAAACCAGCGCATCACCTAATCAGGCCATTCTATCCAACATTTGAAACTCATACTAGCATGTAGTTCTACAAGCTCTATCTATAGGCATATAAATGCATATGTCCTAGCATTCTATCATGCAATCCTAAGCAGATCCTTAGCCCTAATCTAGCATGAAATTCTCATATACTCATATCAAAACAATAGCATAACATATGTATGGGTATTTTGGGAATTACTTACTTGAGATCGACCGATTGTACACATCACACCCCTTTTCTTGTAGAAATATTCTTAGAAATTTGTTTTCTTTCAAAAAAACTTATCCATTCCTCACTTTGAGTTTAGACACTCCTGAGAGCGTGCCCGAATCCTTGAAACCAAGGCTCTGATACCAACTTGTAACGTCCCAAAAATTGTAAGTAAAATTTTCTTTTAAATTGAACAAAACAACCATTCATTCAGTTTGAAATCCCATCATATTATAAAATATATCTACAATCATGAGAGTACAAAATCGATCAAATCATGTGGAATACTGGTAGATGTGGTACAATCATGTCGATCCCTACCCCTTGGAACAAGAAGTACTTGAATCCATAAGCATAAAATCATAAGAACAAAGCTTAGTGAGTTTCCCAAAATACCCATACGATACATACATATCAGCAAGAAGTTGTAACAGGTCTATTTCACCCGCGAACCTATTTCACCCCCCGAGTCTATATAAACTCAATCAATATTTTTTAAACAAATGGGTCTATTTCACCCCCCATGGCTACTTCATCCCCGAGCTTATTTCAACTCAATCGATATTTTTCAACCGAATGGGTCTATTTCACCCCCAGGTCTATTTCACCCCACATACAATCAACATATAGTCATATCAGCAAGAGTCACAAAGACAGCAAGCATTTGGAAATGGGTTTCAAACAACTTACTGGGTTAAGTCGTTTTCTTCGATTCTAAGAGCTCCAAAGCTCATATCTGGTCCATTCTATGGTCTAAATGGATAAAGTTTCCACCTTTATACCTTAAGCGTCTCCAAGAGATCAAGATCTCAACTCCTAGGTCCAAAAAGGGAAAAAAACATAACATGGCTTAATCATTAAGCACTTATTGAAACATCCGGAATCTAGAAGGTCAATTATGGAAATAAAATCTCATTTCTAAGGCCAACTCCTCGAGTTTGGGGGAAGAAACTCGACGTGTTGGAAGTGTTGGTCGCGTGAGTTTTTGAATACCAACTCGACGAGTTGGAGAGGACCAACTCGACGAGTTGGACGTGGTTTGGGAAACCCTAATTTCGTCAAGTTCGAAACTCTACCTTTCTAGATGTATTTTCAACCTAGTTCTGGAAGATAGGACATTGGATTGAATATTAGTGGCTTAATGAATTAAGTGGGTTGGCAGACTGATAAACTCGATGAGTTGGTTTAGGATTGTCCCGATTCTGTTGAAAAAGGAGGAACTCGACGAGTTGAGGGAAACTCGGCGAGTTGGATCGAAATATCACGATTCTATGATTGATGTAAACTCGGCGAGTTGAAGGGGTAACTCGACGAGTTGGGTCATCTGGACCGTTGACTTTGACTTTTGACATATGCTTTGTCCAAGTTGTCCCAAGGGGGTGTTTGAGGTAATCGGAATTGTATTCAAGGAAAATATGGGCTTTGGGTAAGACCCATATGGGATTGGGCCCAATTTGGAAAATTGGACCATTAGTGGGCTTTTATGGATCTTATAGTTGTGGGCCTTGGTTGTGAGTCTTGATGGGCCAGGGGTAAAATGGTCATTTTACCTCAAGTTTGGATTATGGATCATAGTTTGGTTTTCAGTTCCTAATTGGATGTTATTTGGGTGTTGCTAGTTTGGGAGGTCGTCAGGTCAGCAGCTAGGGTTTCGTACAGTGTGCTTCAACATTTGAGGTGAGTTTCCTCCTGGTTTGAACGGGTCGAAGGCTCCAATGCTGACCCACGTTTATGATGGTATGCCTTCCGTATTTCGGTCCGATGACGGGCGGTGCCTGATGCTAATTTATATGCCTTCTGGATTTCGGTCAGATGTTCGGCGGTGCCCGATGGTTATTTATATGCCTTTCGAATTTCGGTCCGATGTTGGGCGGTGCCGATGGTTATTTATATGCCTTCCGGATTATGGTCTGATGTCAGGCGGGGCCCGAGGAATAGTTTTATGCTTTGTGTCTTTGTGGCTTCTACATGTTTCTGTACTTGTATGCTTCCGGACTAAGGTCCGATGTCAGGCGGTGCCCGATGATTATTTGTATGATTGTATCTATGTGATTGTTATATGTGTATGTTTGATATGTGTTATATGCATTCCAAGCTCAGCTCGATGTCGGGTGGCGCTCAATGTCGGGCGGGGCCCCATGTCGGACAATATCCATTGTCAGGCGGGGCCCAATGCCGGGTGGGACCCGATACCGGATTTAGTCCGATGTCGGGCGGGGACCAATGACACGGCAGGGCCTACTATATGTGATTATGTGTATGGTATGTGGTATTTGGGGAACTCATTAAGCTTTGTGCTTATGGTTTTCAATTTATGTTTCAGGTTCTCTAGTTTTCAAGTGAAGGAACTCGGGACGATCATAGCGCATACACCCATGTTTTCCGCATTATGTGATCTTTGAGAATGAACTCTGATAATTGTTTTATGTGAAATTCTTTTCAATGTTGAACAAAGCTACAATTAAGTGCTTTGATTATAAATGAAAATGAAATTTTTACCTTGGATTTTTGGGTCGTTTCACTTAATCTTGCAGGTCTCTTGTCCATCAATTCTAGAAGGGTTCATAGCACCATTATAAACATAAAAATTTGTGCTTTACAAACATGCTTATCCAATGCATGTCTTGAACTCCTATTAGGTGAAAACAAGGGCTTTATGACCAAGATTTCATGCATGACACCAAAAATCATTCCTACTTTAGATCCAATATACCAAATACCCCAAATGGTCTGGAGATTCATAAAGTTCAAAACTTTATGAGATCTCACCACTCAAACTCATCAAGACATGAAGAATAATGGGCAAAACTAAATATCTAGGAACTTAGCAAGGAAAAGGTTGAGTCTTGGACACTCACCAACGTCCAGAAGATATGCTATAAGGTGAAGATGATGCTTGCATGGTGAATCTTCACACCAAACATTTCCTTCTCCTTCAAAGAAAACCACAAGTACCCAAAATGAGTTCACAAATGAAATGAAGACTATGGTTAGGGTTTCTGATCCGAGGAGGGTGATGGAGGCTGAATGATCATGAAACCCTAGCCATAATGTCCTTTAAATAAGTCCCAAAGACCAAGGATTAGGATTTCCTCCAAAAACAGTGTCACGCTGTGACGGGTCATTTAATTCCCATGATCATAAAAATAATTCCACGTCATGGTGAAGCTCCACCACGACGTTGCCACCCGAAAATGAAAGTTTAACATTAATAAATTAACTCATACCTGGAACAGGCGTTACACTCTTAATCAAAATTTTAATTGTGTTAATTGTTTTATTAATGACATGAGACAATTTGATATGTTCAAACATGATTATGTCTTATTTCTAAAGTTTCTAGATTCTCTCGATGAAAAATGGGAACATCATGTTGATATGCTAAAGAATGGTGAGAAAATCCACTTTATGGATCTTCACTACCAGTATGGAAATTTGAAATTTTTTGAAGAAACATTGGTTTTGAAGAAAGATATAATGAAAGACAGCTTCAAAGAAATATCTTATGTAGTGTTCACCGAAAAAACAAGTTTTGTCCCTGAAAGTGAAAGTGACAAGTCAGATAATGCTTATTTAGAGGAAGAATACAAGGTTTAGCTTTACTTAAGTGCTGCTATGATTGTGAAGCACTTTGAAAAATATGAAAACAAAAGATTCAGTGGGTTGATGATGCAGAATATTCATATGAAAAGGTTAAGAAGGATGCATGCTTGATGGCTGCCAATGACGAGTTCATCACTGATGAAAAAGGCAGCAACTCAAGTACGTTTGAAGCTGATCTTGCTAAAGCTACTAGTGATTCAAAATTTTATAACTGGGATTCCTCATCCTTGTACCCGGTTTAAAAGTTTGTAACTTATTCTAAAAGTGAAAAATCTATAATGTTTGATTATCTGCGTCTTGATCTTTCAAAATCAAATCAAGAAATCATTAAACTAAGAAATAAAATTGAATCTTTAAAAACTGATTTTTCCAACAGCGAAAAGTCTCTTTCACTGATGAGTCTTGAGCTTTGTATTGTTTCTATTATCAATCACGATCTCAACAGTGAAAATGACTCTGCCATTGAATTTGCTCAAAGATCTAAAAGTATTACAAATAACTGGGTTCATTCTCACTTTAAAACCTTAAAAATTATTAATGATCAAATTCGTCATCAGTGTGAGAAAATTATTGGAGGAAATTTTGATGAAGTTGTTGATATTTTTTAAACAAGTTGAAACTGAACCAAACTTTCCAACCAAAACTGAACTTATTAATGAATATAAAACTTAATTTGTAAGTGGTGGCGTTATAAATCATCAATACCTTTAAAAAAACATTATATCACTGGTTCTGATGGTCTTACCTTGTGTGTTCCCGACCGTAAGTATGCGAGTGCTAAAACTGCTACTGTAATTAATTTTCCCATCTCAAATGTCCATATTCATACTGTTTGAAATATTCTTTGTGAATTCTCTGAATGTACAACCAGTGACTATAATGCTCATGATTATTCAGTACCTTCTGACATAATGATTCTGAATGTTCATCATTTGAGCATAATACCACTGAATCCACATGTTTTGGTTCTAATCTTTCTTATTTTTCGAGAACTCAAGAAATGGTTTTTAAATTGAACGAAAATACTTCTACTCCATGGAAATCTAAGTTGTTTTAAAAATAAAAGTCTTTCTCTAAAAGAAAAACCAATTTTGGAATTAGGAAGTGATATAGACATGGTGATCCGTCTCATAAGGCTAATAATTGTACTTTTTTGGGAAAACACAAAAAGAGAAAAAAATATTTTGATTTGAAACAAAATTTGGTTAAAGAAAGAAAATTCCTTGAACTGTCTTCCTGTTGAAGTTTATAATATCTTTGGATCTGCTAAGACTTCTATTATTAAACCCATTGCAAAATGGTCAATAAAGTTTTCTAGATGTGTATGAGTGATGCAGGGTTAAGCGCATATGTGGTATCTTGACAGTCGATTTTCTCACCGTACTTTTGGAACCATCAAGTGCAAGTCAGTTCAACTCTCAAATGTTTCCAATATCAAAGGATTAAAGCATAGTCTTATCTCCATCAGCCAGCTGTGTGATGTTGATTATGTAGTTCACTTAAACAAGCATGAAGGAAAAGTGATTGATTCCAACAATGTTACTATTCTATTAGCGAATCTTCATAGCAATATATACATTCTAGATATGTTTTTTGCTAATAACTCTCTTAGGAGTTGTTCCTTTTTGTCATTCTCAAACTCATCTGAACTGGTTATGGCACAAGAGACTCTTTCATCTGAACTTTAAAGTTATGTCAAAGATCTCTAATGATCAACTTACGAGAGAGTTACCCAAGATGAAGTTATTCAAGGATAAAGTTTTTTCTACATGTGATAAAAAAATACAAACCAAATCTTCTTTTAAACCTAAGTTGTGTTCATCCATTTCTGATCCACTTGATCTACTACACATGGATCTGTTTGTCCCTGTTCCAGTTGAATCTCGTGCTGGAAAGAAGTACTCATTGTTTATTGTTGATGAGTTTTCAAGGTTTAATTGGGTTATTTTCTTATGCAACCAAAGTGATGATGCTAATGAAATCATTTTGAAGATCAAACAAATTGAAGTCTTATATGATCTCAAAGTCAAACTACTCAGAATTGATCATGTAGTTAATTTCGAAATGAATCTTTAGAAAGTTTTTGCAAAGAAAAGGGTATTGTTCAAAATTTCGTAGGTTTTAGAGCACCTCAACAAAACGGAGTTGTTGAACGTCAAAACTAAACTCTCCTTGAAGCTGGAAGAACAATGGTTGTGGATGCGGTCTTTCTCTCCTATTCTAGGCGGAAGCTGTTAATACTTCATGTTATACCCAAGATCGTTCTATAATTGTGAAAAGACTTGGAAAAACTTCTTATGAGCTGATTAAAGGTAGAAAACCTGACATTTCTTACATGCATGAATATGGTTGTGTTTGTTTTATTCTTAATCAAGAGGTTTAGCTCTCAAAGTTTCAAGCAAAAGCAGGCAAAGGTTTTTCTTGGGATATTCATCTATTTCAAAGGCCTTCAGAGTGTTCAATTTAAGAAAGTAGATTATGGAAGAGTCGATTCATGTCAAACTCGATGAGGATTCCCATTCAAAAAGTTCCGTTGATAATCCTGGATTAGTTTTGGATGAGCTCATTTCATCAGATTCTCCTGAGTCTTATTCTTCTTTTGACCCAGCCTCCGTTGTTCCAGCCATCTTGTCTTCTCATGACAATTCTTCCTTTCCAAGTCCTTATTTTGATTGTCTCATATATGATGATGATTTTCCTAACACCGAAGTAATTGAAGCTCACTGTAAGGAGCCAACTACTTCATATGATTATATTTCTCCCCATGATGTTCGTGATCATTCTTTCTCTCAAGTGATTGGAGATCCTACTTCTAGTGTTCGTACACGTCACCCAGTATACTTAAATTTCTACATGTTTATCAATTTTGTTTTTCTTATTTAGCCTAAAAAGGTAAACGATGCATTGGATGACGCTGAATGGATTAGAGCAACACAAGATGAATTGCATGAATTCAAAAGGCACAAAGTCTGGACTCTTGTTCCCTGCCCTCTAGGAAAGAAAGTTTTTGGTACATGTTGGGTGTTTTGTAACAAGATGGATGAAGATGGAATTATCACAAGAAATAAGGCTAGACTTGTTGCTCAGGGTTTTACTAAACTAGAAGCACTAGACTATGATGAAATTTTTTCCCTTGATGCTCATCTTGAAGCCATCGGGCTCTTTTTTCTTATGCATCTTTTATGAAGTTTAAAGTGTTTCATATGGATGTTAAAACAACATTTCTGCATGGAGATTTAGAGCAAGAAGTTTTTCTTAAGAAACCTCCTGGTTTTGAAATCAAAGAATTCCTTGATCATGTCTACATACCGAGTAAAGTTGTTTATGGGCTGAAACAAGCTCTTAGGCCTTGGTATGATACCCTGGGAATGTATCTCATTAACAATGGGTACAAAAGAGGATCTACCCACAACACGTTGTTTATTAAGGAGTCATGAACTAATCTTATTCTAGCTCAAGTGTACGTCGATGATATCACTTTAGGATATACAAATGAAGATTTGATCAAGGAGTTTGCTGACTTTATGTCCAAAAAGTTTGAGATGAGCATGATGAATGAATTAAATTTCTTCTTAGGCCTTCAAGTCAAGAAAAGAAATCTTCATTAGTCAGAGAAAATATGTTGTTGGTATGCTAAAATAGTTTTCGTTTTCTGACTGCAAGCTTGCAAATACTTCAATGTCAACTTCTATGAAGATTTACATTGATTCTAATGGCCCTGATGTTAATCCCATTTCATACAAAAGAATGATTGGTTCTCTTCTTTATCTTACTGCAATTCTCCCTAATATTATGTTTGCTACCAACACGTGTGCCTGTTTTCAAGCTAAGCCAAAGGAGACACATATTCTCGTTGTCACGCATATCTTTCGATACCTTAAGCACACTCCGAATCCTAGTCTTTTGTACCTTCTTGATTTAGATTTCAAATTAGTTAGTTTCACTGATTCAAATTATACAGGTTGTTGTCTTGATCCAAAAAGTACATCTTGTAGTTGTAATTAATCGAGTATATGAAACTAGATCAGAATATATGATGAATTATGAACACATGATGTAAATATGATCTGTATGGATCAATTTCGCTTTAATAAGATACAAAGAGAATATAAAGAGTACAAGTCGAAGACTCCAAAAACATCTCTAACTCTAGTACCCATCCCATATTTATAGGGATAAAAAAAGCATACGAAAAATACAAGAGACTAAAACATTACAGTTTCGAAACATACAATGCCCTTATACAAAACATACAAACTGACTTTGACACTAGGAAAGACTTAGAAAGACTTTGACACCTCACAACTATCTTCGACCTCAACATGCTCCCCCTTTGTGAAAAGTACCGAATTTAAGTCAACGACATCTGACCAGATTGATGTATCACCCTTCGAATCTCTGAATACCAGTTGATCATCTTGCGAATTTCAGCTTTGTCTCCATCATTACTCTTTGCACAACTATTCATTCGAACTACAAGATTTGTATAATGAGGAGTTGTATATCTTTCAACATCGCAAGCTTGAAATAGAAATTCCGTGTTCTTTCCTTTCTTGTTTTTCCCAACAAAAACAATCCCAAAAGGCTTCAAACAAATCTCTCCATCTTCTTATTTTACAAAACTAGCTTGACTCTTCAACATAGATTGAGGCACTATGATTTGTTTTTCTATTGCCAAGGCTTGTTCAACATCGGTTAATGCAAGACAACCATAGTAATTGTCTATAAACAGTTTGATGTGAGCAAATCCGATTAAGAAATCTTCTTTGCTTGTCAGTTGAAGCTTTGAGACATCAGTACCCTTCATAATTCTTGCAACACAAATCAGATCATGAAGATTCATTAAAGGGAAGTCAGCCACTGAAAAGTCGAATGCCCATTATTTGCTCTGACAGCATGAAATCGACGACCAAACGACCAAATCTCCTCTTCCCTTTTTCCAAGAACTCGAATTATCTTGACCAACGACCAAATATCCTCTTCCCTTTTTCCAAGAACTACATGAAATCGAATCTTCAACCATTTGAATTCTCCTTTGTCTTTGAACTTATCGGCGAACTGATATTGTGCAGCCATGAACATCATCTTGTTGATTGGGAAAACTAACTGATTAAAATCAGTATTCTCTATAGCATAACTCTTCTGGGGAACTTTATCAAAATCATGCATCTCACCAATTATAACCTGGGGTTCAATGTTTTCATAACAAAAATGCTTCGAAGGATCACCCTTTTCAAGACCAGGAGGGTCATTTGCCTTTTTTCTAAGAATGCTTTGAATCTGCATTTTCCTTTCCATTTATTTTTCAATGACAACCTTCTTTTCTTCAGCAGTTGGTTCTGTAGAGACATCCTTTCCTTTATTTTTCATTTCTTCTGTTGATGGAGATGGCTTTGACGAACTTGAACCTCCAACAGCAGAACCAATCACAACGCCTTTCGTCAATGGTCTTGTTGTTGTTGTATAAGTAATTGTAGATGAAGTCTTTGGCAACGAAGTAGGAATTTGAGTAGACATGACTTTCCCAACTAGTTTTGAATCATCATCACCTTTCCCTAAACCGCTTCCTCCTAAACCAGCACTCGTCTGTATGCCAACACCACCCTTTTCTCTCCCTTGCACCCCTGTGTGAACAGGTGGGGCATCAGTTGGCATCAAGTTAATCAGCTTCGAAAGTAGAGCTAATTCAGCCTTCAGTGAGGATTCCAACGATATAAACTTCTAAGACAAAGATTCTAGAGTGAGCAACGAAGATGATGAAGAACCAATCTTCGAAACTAATTCTTTAAGATTGATCAACGTTTCTTCAATTTTACCAGGACTTAAGTTCAACCTTCTTATCAACCTTAGGAAGTAACGAATGATACCACTTGACCACATTCATAACAACATCTACCATTATATCTACCTTGGTGTGAAGAGAAGAATAATCGTGAGTAAGAGCTACAACTTCCTTCGCCATATCAACCCTGAGTTGTTCAATCTTCAGGTTGACATCCTCATGAACCTTTTTGACATCTTGAATAAACAAAATGTGCCTTTCTTTTGCAACATCTTTCAATTCCTTAAGCTCAAGATTGAAAGTCGAAGACTGAGCCTTTACACGTGACTCATTATTCCTATCGAGTTGATCCAATCCATTTCTCAGTCGAAGCTCTTGAGCCTTGAGCACACCCACTTCAATCCCAGACACATGATTTCGACCCCCTGCATCAGCTTGAAGCTGCAATAAAGAGTTAAGCTTCCTGTTAAGAATCTTGAATTGTTTTCCAGACTTTAACATATGATCATGAATGTTCTCCTCTTCTGAATTAAATTCAATTTCAGCAAAAGATCCCATAAATTCACCATCTTTAGTGGTATCATCTTCTAGAATTGTTTTGGGGCCCTCGGTGGATTGTGATAGAAATAAAGAAGTGATTGGTTGATTGATGATGTTTTCAAAAGTTGGAGAATGTGTGGATTGTGGCAATATGGTCGAAATGGTGGTAGAGAAGTAGTGGTATTAATGGTAGATGTTTTGAAGGATGATGACATGATAATAGTAGAAGCACCTTGGGCTTCGTTGGTCGACACTCATGTTCACATTTGCGTCCATATTATATATGTTTGCAGTGATGCCTGAAGTCCGAACCTCCTCTGAAACTGATTTAGTATCCGAAACTTCGGGTGGTGTGATAGTAGTCTTCTCAGTAGTGGATACCTTCAAATGATCACCTTGATTAGTGGTTGTGTCCACATTAGATGTTTTCACAGAGCCACCAGGACCTCCAGTCGCCTCGAAATTCGACTTGAGTGGAGAGCCCCTCGTTAGTGATGGAATACCCATATCAATATCATGAAGTGGTGAGTGAGACTTACCCCTTTCATCAAAATCAGACTCAGTAACAACTTCGTCCATAAAATCTTTAACCACTTTTTTCTTCTTTTTGGATATACAATTCGCCATATCTTCATCTCTTTGCTTCGTTGATGTAGGAGACACATGAGTAGGAATTTCTCGAATAACAACTCCTTTGTTATTAATCTGTGGCTTGCGAGTAATTTTGAATTTCACATCATTAACACTTGGCCTTTCTGGGGAATGACGAGGCCTGTGAGCCATTTTCTTCAAGCGTTTTAGTACCCCCCCAGACTTCGAAGGCATGGTTTCCTTGGCGGGAATAGAAGTATCATCGACAATCAGTTTAGTAACTTCTTTCGGAGTTGGAACAGGCTTTACTATTTTCTTGGGAGAAACTTTAACAATTTTCTCAAATGGTCCAGGACTAGTGTTCAACGGACTAGCCTTAACTCCCTTCTTAGAGCCTTTGCTCTTCTTCGATGGACCACCAGTATCTTTTGGTGACAATACTCCAGTTTCAATCGAAGGATTGATAGTTGTAAGATAAGCCACCAACACTGGATTTGGTGGATCAACTTTTCAAAGCATAGCATTAGGAATGTGTGAAATCGAAGGAAACTCATCCGGATTATCCTCCACCGTCTTTGGATGATGATATAGAGCAAATTCGGCCTTAGGTTCATCATCAAGAATAGTAATACCTTCCTTTTCATACACATACTGCAAAATTAGACTCCAGTAACGAGCACAAGATATTCCATTCACCACATTCACGTTACTTATGCTTTTTAGAAATTCGTCCCATAATTGTGTTGTATAATCAACCTGTAAATCATAATAAATCCCTGCAACCAGGGCATATATTTCTAGTTTTGCCTTATCCAAGCCAACGCTTCGACCCGTTAGGCATCAAAGAAAAATACCAAACAAGAAATTCCAAATGCAAGGCAAAGAAGATTTCCTGAAATCACTTATCTTTATTAAAGTTGGTTGATAACCCATTTCATTGAACATGTGAAGCACATGTTAAGAACGAATTATGAGAAATTCTTGAACAAAGAGACCTGTTCCTCCTTTCGACAACACCATTTTGTTGAGGTGTGTAAGTGATAGGATTAAAACCTTAGTGATCGAATAGATTCAAAAAGATAAAGAACAAGAGCACCATATTGATCAAACTGGTGCTGAATGATTAACAATCACACCTCATAAGAACTCAATAAAGAATTACTTCTGTAGAGGCATAAAAATAGGGTTACAAAGATAATATCAGAGTTGACTAAAATATGATGCATGCATGCACCTTATATACTCTAACCCTAGAAATAAATACGAGTGGACGGGCCCAACACGTTTATACAAAATGGACTAAAGAAATAGGCTCAATGGCACAATACATAATACTCAACAATCTTCCCCTTTGCGTCAATGGAGACCACGGTCCATCAATTAGAGATTCTCTTTTGCACTTCATAGACTTTGGGAATGAAGCTCAACAACAGCTTGCGAACCTGGATATACCACAAGATCATATCCGATAAACACTACACATCATCCTTGTGGTTACCCTTGAACTTCTTCACCAGATCTAAAACAAACTACAGACACGTAGTAGTATATAAATGCTTACCTTCAAGATAGAAGTATGACTTGTGACGGTCTGCTCCTGCACGATCTATAGACGAGTATACTACGAACCATCCTTCCTTGTAAAATTTTCCTGGATTTTACTTATCAAAGTCCTTCGGAGTTTCCTTAGGAACAACGCTCGGTTTCTTCCTTAAAACAGTGGCAATATCCACATCCATCGATCCAACTTCTTGAATGTATGACTTGATCATAAGTTGAAGATGGGACATCCCAGGTTCGTACTTTTCCTTCTCTCGCAGCAACATGTTTAAAAGCACCATCCAGTCATGGGGGTTCAGACAAGGCAGGTCTGTGAGGGTAAATTCGTAGGCTTGACAAGCTTATCCTCTCGCAACCTTAAACTTCGCATTCGGAAAGTTTTCGGTCTCGATCAGCCCAGTGACCTTCACAGCAACAATCTTGTATGCACTCCAAGTTTCAAACTGGGGCTTCATGTGCTTCAAGTAAAAGGCGAACTACATTTGATCTGCCCTGCTTTCAGTAAACGGTGCATTCACAACTTTCACAAAGGCACGAAATCTGAAAGCCTTTGGAGTGATTGGAAGGTCGAGTTGTGAATCATGAGTGTTTTGAATATCAAAGGAGGCAACTGGATCCAACCAATATTGGCTTGGTAAATCCACGACTTTGTTTTGTATACGCTTCACTGCTTCAGGGTCCACTTAGGAAATAAAAACATTTTGCTCTTGAGAGTGGCCTGAGCTTCCTTTTCATCCCTTTCCTTCTCTTCTGCTTCCTTGACGATGTGAGCATTTTCATCTAGTTCTGATTCGCGAGCCTTCCGCCTTTTGAGCTCAGCTTCATCAGGCTCTTCGTCTTCATCTTCATTTCCAATAAATGGTTCATCTTCAAACAACTTTTCTTTCCCTTTGGGCTCTTTCTTGATGATAGGTTTTGCAGTGGTTTTGGGAGGTTCCTTCCTTTGAGCATTGGAGCCACCTTCTCCCCCTTGTTTCAAGAAAGACTCCGGTTTTGAAACACCCTCCAAACGGTGTAACATAGCAAACACCGGATAGAGCTTCTCACTCAAATGCTTCTTAACAGTGATTGAAATCATCGGATCCCTAGTCTCAATGATATCGGAGAGCAGTCCAGTGACATCAGTGATACAACTTCTTGCCACTGCCCTCTCAGATAGCAAATCATTGACTTAATTTTCAGTGTGCTGAAGCTTGGCATTCAACACCTTGCATTTTTGTTCCTTGATGGCCAGAACATCCATAATTTTGTTTTCCATCGCCAAGTCATCCTGCAGCTTTGTGATTTTCTCCATGATGGAAGATTGGAATGCTTCTTGATCAGTCTGAAAATCCTTGCGAAGTTTAACAAAGTTGGCCTTTTCAGTTTTGAATGGAGCACCCACATTCTGAATGTCTTGATTCGCAGAGGCGGTGTTGGAGTTGTAGGTGGTGTTTTAATCGTTCATGAATTCCATGGTGTCATCAATTAGTTTATCAAATTTTTCGGTCGTTGTTTTGCAGACTTCAGCGGAGTCAGATACTGCTTTAGACATAGTCATAGCATTAGCAGCATGCTCTTTCGTTACTCACTCGAGGATGGACTCAACAACTGATTTTGAGTATGCCTCAGAAGAAGAGACCTTGGATGCGAGAAGCAGCTGATCTATCTTCTCGTGAAGAGACTTGAGTTCTCATTTCGTAACAGAAGCTTCATCTTTACTGTCAATCCTTATTTAGAAAGGACTGTAAGTGAATCCGCCCAAATCATCATCTTCGTCTCCAAAAATCATGTCAGAATCATCATTGCGAATTGGAGAGATAGGTGTTGCATCATGGCTTGAGAATCCTAAAGTAGTAGCCCCCGTATCAGATACGTTGACTGTACTTGCAGGTACAACAGAGGTATTAGGTCCAATGGTAGAATCAGTGAAGATCAGAGTAGTAACGGGAACTATTGTTGGTTGAGATGACACTGGTGGTGCACAAGGTGCAATAGTGATTGGGATAGAAGTGGTGGTTTTGGGTGAAGGAAGAGGATAAGGAACAAAATCATTATGTCGTGGAGTTATCTCACGATTCGGAGATGGTTCCATAGTGAGAATGAGTGATTCGTTGTGAACTTGTTCTCCCTCTTCATTACGAACAAGACCTTCTTCTTCATTGTGAATAGGATGGTTGTCTTCAATATGAACCTCAGACTCGGAGTCAGATTCAGTGTTTTCATCTTCACTCTGAGATGGAGAAGGAGTTGGAGACTTTCGCCTTCTATCAGGCTGCTTTCGTCGTTTTGGTGCAGCAGTAGACAAGCTTAGATCCTTTCACTTTTTAGGTTGAGGTTTCGCAACCTTAGATGGTCCTTCTTTCACAGCGTCTTTCCTACTAACCTTCTTGGACCCTCTTCCCCCCTTTCTTGGCCTTGTATTCCTGAGCCAGGATTTCTTGAAATTTTGTAGTCAATGGGCGAAATCCAGAGGGTGTAAGAGCATGATAACCCTCTAAGATTCTGCTGCTTGCAGGCACATCACGGAACATGGCCTCAGGGATCGATCCGATGAAGGAAAACTTTGAGGTATCGGCCACAATGATGCCAGTAGTTTGTAAAGTTGAGATCGAAGCCATTAGTGCATCAAACATCACCGAAATTTTGAGTTGGTTAATCGCCCTGTTAACATTGATCGACCAAAATCTCGTACAGGAGATCTCACTGTGACGAGTGACAGAATGAGTGCTCTGGATGACTTGAGCCCAGAGGATTGAACCGTAATCTACATTTTGGCCAGTGTAAATCGCATTCATAAGACCCATAAAGAGCTTACATGCACATTCGTTGCCGGTGACCCTTTCAGAAAAATCTTTGAATAAAATGGTGAACAGAGCATTCCATGTGGGGGGAAGGTTGGGTTTCTTGAATTTTGAAACGACAGTGAGAGTTTCCTTGTACCCCATGAACATCTCCAAAATAGCAGCGTTTGGAATATTTTCTGGGTTAACCATGTTGTCAGACTGAAGAAGCCCTAACAAATTGCAGAAACTGGCTTTAGAAATCGAGGTTGTTTGGTTGTGGATGTCGAAGTAGATCCGTTGTTCATCCTTCACATAGTTTGTTGTTGTGTATGACTTGGAGAGAATCGACATAGGAACATTCTCAACTTGAGACATAGCGATTGTCAGAGGGGAGTATTTCAGGCACTTGATCAGAGGTAGCATGTAAGGATCATACTTAACTAGGTCCAAATCGATGATGAGGTTTTGGTGTTGCTTGATGGCAAGAAGTGTCGAGTGAACAGTTTGATCTTGAATAGATGCGTTTTCAGAAGAAACCACCATTGATGAAGCTTGAAGAAGATGATGAATAGTAGAGAGCTTTTTGATTGTTTAGAGAATTTTGAGAGTGGTAATGAGAGATGGAACCATCAAAATCTTTATATACGATTCAATATGTGAGGAAAACCAGGAGAGAGATTCCATCGGTTATTGAAACGTCGCCTGAAAATGCGCGACTTGACAACTGTAGAGGTGTCAGATCCGTTCGTCACACGGCGATAAAGTAGTTGTCGATTCAAATTATCACCGCCCCTTTGAATTCTTATCTTTTAAGATATGTCGCGTCAACTTATCCCCTTTTGCAATAAAGTAGCAATATGAATCTATATGCCACGAACGTTTAGTTCAACGAACATGGATACAACTGGGAACCGGAAAGAACATTAGGAACCACAAACTAGACTTTTTGAAAATCACAAGGATCTTCATGCAAGAGTGTAAAAGATAAAGAAATAAATCTAAACATATCTGTGGGATTTAGTGATGTCTATATCAAGACATAAACTGAGGATCCCGGGCATAGATCTCTTCCTTCAAAGTTAAGAGATGCTGAGAAGTATCTGTGTGGTTTCCCGTTGAATAACGATCAAATGTTTAATGAGAAACATTGAAAGGCTTCTTTTGATAAGTCTCATAAATGGTGGTTCATTCTTCTACCAAACTACGAACTCGACATAAGTGCGAAAGTTGGAAGAAGTATTGGAGTGACCAGTGTAGTCAGTTGAACGAGTAGGTGTGAAAGAGTTTTAGTGACTTGGAGAATAATAGAAATCTAAAAAAAATTAAAACTGGATCCATTGGGAAGAAATATCTTAGGACTAGAATATTTCATTAGGATCACGCAAAAGAAAAGAGATTTCTTGGTACAGACCACGAAAGTGGACTTTCGTTAATTCATTGGTGAAAATATTAGAACGTTTGATTGTTCACCGTCAATGCATGAAATGTATTGAATTTTGGGTTTCACTTAGTTCGTGGTTTTCGAAACTAAGATCATGAACACAGAGGTTGTGTAACCATAAACCTCAATGGTAATATCTGAGAGTCTCAAGGGTTACAAGTATGAATGCGAAAGTAATGGAGAAATGTATAGAGGGTTATAAGAAAGTGAAAGTACCTCTGCAATGCGAAAGTGACCATGAAGATAACTCTTAAGAAAGTGAAATGAGTAAGGTAGCTCATGACAGAGGTGAATTCGTAGCCTGATTTGGAAGAATTGATTGGTAGTACCAATTCATTAAGGCTTCTTATTTTATTCGTTGAGGCTTAGGTCAACATGCAGCAGCATGCTTCTAGGGACACTTAGCTAATACATAAGTAAAGAGAGTTATACCTGCCCCATCACACGAATTGATAGACATTGCAAACATCTTCTTTCATGATCTTGGTGTGAATCTATTAATTTTGGAATTTTGAGGGTTGAGAAAATAAAAAAATAAAAAAATAAACACAAAATTAAAATACTTTTGTAATTTTATTTTTCTGAAAAGCAATAAAATAGAAACAAAATAAAATATTTTTGGTTTTTGAGAATTTTCTGAAAAGAAATAAAAACAGAAAGTATACAAAAGGAAAAGAAAAATAAGCAATAATATACAAAAAGTACAAAAGGATATATGAAAAACCAAACCACGAATGAACAGTGTTCTGTGAACCACTGCGAGCGTTCGCACCGATTCGCATCCATAAATATGACAGCAAATGAACAGTTGACTGCGAGTCACTGTGAACGTTCGCACCGATTCGCAGTGAAACTTTATGAGTGTAAAAGCGGTTTTGGTACAGATTCAGCTTCCATCATTCCCAGCCCTTGAAGTATTCTATTAAAGGTTGTTTCATGTAGGGTCTTGGTGAATATGTCAGCTAACTGATCAGCGGATCTAACGAAATGTATCTCGACGTTGCCATCTTCCACGTGATCTTTTATGAAGTGATACCTCAGTGCTATATGTTTTGTCTTTGAGTGTTGCACTGGGTTGTGACAAATGCGAATTGCATTTTCAGAGTCACAATAAAGTGGGATTATTTTCATACTTAAGCCATAGTAGCGAAGCTGGCTTTGAATCCAAACGACATGAGATGTGCACGAAGCTACAACTATGTATTCAGCCTCAGCTGTTGACAACGAAACACACGTTTGTTTCTTTGATTGCCAGCTCACTAGTTTGCCATCAAGAAATTGACATCCTCCAGTTGTGCTTTTTCTACCTAATCTGCATCGCCCTAAGTCAGCATCTGAGAATGCTTGCACGAAAAACCCTGAGTTCGTAGGATACCATATTCCAAGAGATGACGTTCGTTTCAGATACCTAAAGATGTTCTTGACTGCAACCATATGAGGTTCGCGTGGGTTGGCTTGGAACCTAGCACAATAACAAAGTGAAAACATAATATCCGGTCTACTACCTGTTAGATACATTAGTGAACCTATCATCTGACGATAAAGGGTCATATCTGCAGCAGGTTTATCCAGCGAAAGAGTCAGTTTCGTTCCGAATGCCATTGGAACCTTCGCCTTGGAGTATCCCACCATTCCAAACTTAGCAAGTAATGTCTATGTAAGCTTCCTGATTAATAAAAATTCCCTCATGTCCCTGTCTAATGTTTAACCCTAGGAAAAAGTTAATTGGACCCATTGAGCTCATCTCAAATTTATTTTCCATTAGGTTTTGGAACTCAGCTGTTAGGCTAGGATTAGTGGATCCGAAGATGATGTCATCAACATTAATTTGGACAATCATTAAGTGGTCACCTTCTTTCTTGAGAAAGAAGGTTGGGTTAACCGAACCTTGTTTGAATTTGGACATTTTAAGAAAACGAGTTAATGTTTCATACCAGGCTCTTGGAGCTTGCTTTAGACGATAGACTGCCTTGTAGAGAATATAGCAGTGGTTGGGATACTTTTCATTCACGAACCCAGGTGGTTGCTCCACGTAAACTGTCTCTTCCAGTTCGCCATTTAGGAACAAACACTTCACATCCATTTGAAAAACTTCCAGGTTCTTATGTGCCGCATATGCCAAGAATATGCGAATGGATTCCAACCTTGCAACCGGTGCGAAGGTCTCTTCGTAGTCAATGCCTTCTTCTTGATAATAACCTTTGACGACGAGTCTTGCTTTGTTCCTGATCACGTTCCCTTCTTTATCCATCTTGTTGCGAAATACCCATTTCAAACCAACAACTGATGTATTTGGTGGAGTTAGAATTAATCTTCAAACCTTGTTGTGATCAAGAGCAGTGTTGACAGTTTTGGGCTCAATCTTGGATACAAACGAATTAAACATACAAAATTCTACTTTGGAGAATAATGCAGTTTGCTTCGCTTTTAGTTGGGATCGAGTAAGGACACCAGCAGAGGATTCACCAATGACTTGAGCTTTTGGGTGATCTTTGGTCCATTTTGTCATAGGAGGATAATTGGGATCTAAGGATGGATTTAGTTCAGCATTAACTTCCTCAAATTCTGATTGAACAGATTGAGCATCCGAATTATCATTCACTTCCACTTCCTCATTCTCCCCTCGAATGATGCGAACTCATTAACTTCAGGAATAGACTCATCGTCTACGAACGGAGGTTCGTGGGTCATTGTAGGAGGTGAACAATCTCCATCAGAAGGAGGTTCAGAAGGAACAGGTGAAGCGAAACCCTACCCCTGCAGTGGAATATTCGTGCTTTGAGGTGTGGTATTGTAACACCCAAAAATTTCAAACAAATTTAAACTTTCAAAAACAACCCAAGTTCCATTAGCTATTACAAAAAGGTTTCCAAACGGTTTATTATCAGAGTATCCCAGAAACACAATCATAAAAAGTGAGGAGCGGTACGATCTCGCCTTTTCCTTGCCATGATCTCCTGATGTACCTGAAACAATAAACTGAAACTGTAAGCCCGGAAGCTTAGTGAGTTACCCCCAAAATACCAATACACACATAACCATACACATACAGCAATGAACAACACACTATAGGTCCAGTCAACCATCGGGTTGGAATACCCCTGGCCCTCAACCATCGGGTTGGAATGCCAACATACTACGAGTCCAATCATCCTACCGGGATGGAATACTCCTGGCCCACAACCATCGGGTTGGAATGCCCACACACCTACACATACAACAACTACTATGGGTCCAATCATCCCACGGGATGGAATACCCCAGGCCCTCAACCATCGGGTTGGAATGGTCTACCTACTATGAGTCCAATCATCCTACCGGGATGGAATACTCCTGGCTCACAACCATCGGGTTGGAATGCCCTACCTACTATGAGTCCATTCATCCTACCGGGATGGAATACTCCTGGCCCACAACCATCGGGTTGGAATGCCCACATAACCAATCAAACATGTGCACCTATATCAGATAATCATATAAAAGTCTACCCGACAACATACTAGGGCCCTATCATCCTCGGGATGGGATACCCTCCACTACTGCTCAATCACGTTCACATATCATAGGTAATCTCCTACTAGCATACAGGCAAACAGACCACTATAGGTCACTAAGCATAAACACATCCGCCCTCACAGGATACAGATCTAACCGATCATACAAACATATAACCATCCTATCTACCAGGATGTCAAGCTAACATATCACAATAGTAACTATCTCAAATAACGAATCAAAGGGCCGGCCTTGGTACCTTAAACCCTTGAGTATAGTGAGGATAACTCACCTTATAATGCCGAACTGAAGAGGTAAGATCAAATTCCCCGATCACAGCTACAAACTCCACCACCTAACACTTTGATGAAACCATATTTGTAAGTGCCCAAATTACCAGAATACCCTTGGAAGTCAAACTGGTCAACTCTTGGTCAAAGTCAAAGTCCTGGTCAAAGTCAGCCTTCCTGGTTGACCCTACTCGCCGAGTCAACCTAGTGACTCGCCGAGTTCATGAACTCAGAAACCCCACAATTCGCGACTCGACTCGCCGAGTCACCCCATGACTCACCGAGCCCTTCAATCCGAGTCCTATCTTGTCCAACTCACTGAGTCCACTACACTTACTGATCCGCATTATAACCAGATGGGTTAGGGTTTATGACCCGACTCGTCGAGTCCAAGAACAGACTCGCCGAGTCCACTTAAGTCATCCTCATTCAGACGATTTCAGTCCATCCCACTGCTTCCAACTCATAGATCTGGACTCCTAAGGCTAGTTTTAAACGTAAAGTTTCCAACTTTACGTGCATGCAAGGTGATTTTGGCTCAATACAAGCTAGGGAGAAGGTTCAAGACAAGAATGCTCACAAACAAGCTAAAGGGATGATACTTTATGCCTCCATGGACCAAGATAAGTCTAGATCTGAAGTTGCAACCCCAGATCTAGTCCCAAAATCCGAAATGGATCCCAAATATGCTAAATAGACCCAAATCATCATTCAAGAATAGATCTAGAACGGAAAAGATCAAAGTAACGACTTGTTACCTCAGAAATGTGCCCAAGATAAAGTAGATTCTGGATCTACACGAACCCCTTGCTGCTAGCCTCTTGATCTACAAGTTTCCTTCACTAGGTTCACCTTCCAAAGCTCAAAAACTCTCACCAATGGCTCACACACGATTTTAGGGTTTACAGACTCTCAAGGGGTAACAAAGAGGCTGGGGTGAGGAAATAAGGTCCTTTAAGTAGGGTGCAAACCCTGAAATTAGGGTTTTCTCTTCCCAGCACCGACTCGTCGAGTCCCGCCGCCGACTCGGCGAGTTGGTCACTTAACACGTGGCCAAAACCCGCTCCGACTCGATGAGTTAAGATACCTACTCGTCGAGTCTACTCCTTTATTTACACATAGCACCCCGAACTTATATTCCTGAATTTAGGATGTTACAGGTATCCTCCCCCTGGAAATGTGTATTAGAATCAAAATTCTCCCCCTGGAGAGTAACATTCGTGTCTTGAGGAATGTTCGCAGTGGATGGATGTTGTGGCATGTCTTTCGCGGCATCATCAATGATCTTCTTAAGTTCATCAATGATCTTCTTAAGTTCGTCTACTTTGTTACTAGCTGCCTTTGTTATCAACATGAACTCCTCATATAGGTTAGAAATAGGAATAACGGCAGAACTGGGCTTAGGAAAGATTTCCTGTATTTGACTTTCGTTTGACTGAATCCTCTTCAGATAGTTGTCATCAAACGTTACATAATAGGTTTCTTCGATTTTATTTGATCGTTTATTGAGAACTCTATATGCCTTAGAGGTCAGTGAGTACCCAAAGAATATTCCCTCGTCAGCTTTGCATCGAACTTGGTCTGTTGTTCCTTTGAGTTGAAGATGAAGCACCTGGAACCAAAGACATGGAAAAACTTGACATTAGGTTTGCGATTATTTAAAATTTCATATGGAGTAATTGAAAATCGCTTATAAGATGGATTTGTTTTGGGTAAAGCAGGCGGTAGCAATTGTATCTGCCCAGAAGTAGAGTGGCAGACATGCGAACGTTAGCATGGTTCCTGCAGCTTCAAACAAGGAATGGTTCCGTCTTTCAACTACGCCATTATGTTGTGGAGTGTAAAGAGCAGAGAATTTATGTGTGACTCGCTTTTGAGCATGAAATTCTTCAAAAGCTTGGTTTTTGAATTCTAGCCCGTTGTCGCTGCGAATGTTGCGAACCAGCTTTCGCAGTTGGAGCTCAATTTGCTTGATGAAGTCCTTGAGCTTTGGCGTTGCATCAGATTTCTGTCTAAGAAATAACACCCAAGTGAAGCATAAAAAATCATCTACAATTACTAGAATATACTTACTGCCACCAACGCTTTCAATAGCAGAAGGTCCACAAAGGTCGATGTGTAGAAGTTCCAAAGGTTCGATGACTTTTGTGTTTACGATAGTTGGATGACTTTTTCTACTTTGCTTTCCCATCTCAAAGGCAGCACACAAATGAACCTTTTCAAATTTCAATAGAGGAAGTCCTCGCACATGGTCACCAAGAACGAGCTTGTTGATGTCTTTGAAGTTTAAGTGCAAAAGTCGCCTATGCCATAACCAACTTTCCTCTGAGCGAGCTTTTGTGTCACAACTGGCATTTTTGCCATGAAATATTATGATCATGTAAACGTCATCTATAATAACACTTGTAACTTTAACTTGATATCATACACTATGTTCATTCTATGACCACAAACCTAATCAAGATTCACAAGTGAAGTTCAAAACTCTACACAAAGTATCCAAATAGTCAATTGGGGAGTTGAAAACCCTAGAGACCCTGGTTTAAGTTCATTATGGATTAGGAATTCCTTATTGGGCCTAATGGACCAATAAGCATTCAATCCAACTAAACTGGGCTTAGAAACCCTATTTGGATTCTAAATGGACCCAATTCATAAATCTATAACATTTTGGACCATTTGGGCCTAGAATGTTTCATTCTAACCCTAATGGGCCTTATTGGGCCATAAGAGAATTAATTAACCCTAATGGACCATAGACTCATTCCTTTGTATCATATTGGGCCGTGAACTATCTAATGAGCCCAATGGGCCAAAAAATTATATTGGGCCTATAAATTCGATCAAGCCAAGAGTTTGGGCTCAACACCATTTTCTTCATCCCACAAGCCCATTCTCGGCCCACGGAGTAAACAAAAAGGAAATTATAGGATTAATAAGAGTTAGCCACCTCCTTATTGCATGGTGGATCTCCATGCACATCACCTCACTCCCTCTCTCCTCTCTCTTCTTCTTCTCGGCCGAACCTCACCCTCACCACCTCATTTTCTTTTAAAAATCTTTCAAGAACACTCTCTCTAGAGAACCTCCTCTCTTTTCTAAATTTTCGAAGATCTAGGGTTGTTTCAAGGAGATTTCCACCAAAAATCATCCTCCTTTGGTAAGTCCCTACATATCCAAGTTATATAACTTCATTCTTATGTAAAGAACACTTCTCCTAAACATTTTTGATGATCACACTTTTAGAAAACCCCATAAGCTCGAGATCTATCCAAGGAAAGCTTGCTAGGGCCGAAAACACACTCTCTTCTTCTTCAAATCGAGATCAAACAAGCAAGGTGAGTTCATACCCCCTTGTTTTCGGTTTTCACTTGTTTTTGGGGGAGAATACAAGTATTTATGTGTAGATCTATGTATTTATGTATGTTATGTGTGATTTTCTTGGCCTTTGTTGTGTTTGTGTGATAAACTCGATGGATCTATAAAACTCTAACAAAAATAAGTGAGATTCACAAACAAAAACACTCTAGACACTATACTACAAAGTTAAAAGTGTTATAAATGCCTATGTTGTGAAAAACCAAACAAAATCTTGTATAAGGATCAATTTTGGCAAGTAAACAAAAGTTTGGGGTCAAGAGTGACACCTATGGTTTTATAGGGGCTAAAAGGGTATTATTAGCTTAAAAATGAGTTTTTAAAACATCCATATTATTCTAAGGGTCAAAAGTGTAAAATTTGGTATTTTGGGCCTTAAAGTGGGCCTCACGACCTATTGGGCCCAAATGGCAAAAATATATTTTTGGGGATTAAAATGTTATTTAATCAAAAATCGAGCAAAAAATGAGAATAAACGAGATTAGGGGCTGAAAATGACACTATCTCAAGATTTGGACCAAAAATGTTAATTTTATAAAAATTGGGCCGAAAATGTCATTTTGTGCAAATAATGGCTGAAATTGTAATTTTCTGCATAAATGGACTGAAAATGTCATTACATGTATTTTTGGGCCAAACGCGTCGATCACTAAACATTTGGCGCGGAAATATAGATTTCTATAAATTTATTGACTAAAATGTTATTTTTAATTTAAAATAGACCAAAATAAGCCTTTAAATGTTCAAATTAGTTCTCAAGGGAGCTAAAGTGTAATTTTTAATAAATACGGGTTCAAATTATAGGATTTTGACGTATCAAACTAAAAAGATCATTATAACAAAACATTGGACTTTTTATAACGTTACGGATAAATAATGCGATTAAACGAAATACAACAATGGTGCGATTAGTGGGTCTAGTATTTGCTATACATGTTTATTGGGCCTTCGTGATCCAACTACCTGTTTATTGGGCCCAATGTATGTAACGTCCGTGTTTCTAGCGTAGGCATTAATATTGACATAATAGTCTAGGTTAACCTTTGTAACTCATTTAGAAGAAATGAAAAGGAATTATGTGAATATTATGTGAAAATTATGTGTTTATGCTTAATTATTAGGGTTTAATTAATTAAGACTAAAAATGAGCGTCGAAAATAAATATTAGATAAAGCCGATATTTATTAAGAAAGTTGTAGTGGTCGTGACAAGGATTACAAATATATAAAGAATGCCGAAATCCGAGTTATAACGAAGAAGTTATGACCTGTCGAATGACGTAAAAAGTGAGTTTTTGATAAACTAATTTTTAGCCTTAGTGATCTAAACGAAAGTCGTAGTGTTCGTTAAACCGAGAGTATGTATAAAAAGAACGTCCAAATCTGACTTCATATGAGGAAGTTATGATTTTTCTAAGTTTCACCTTAGCAGTAGACAACTAAAAACTCGAATTTTAGATCGAGTGATTTTTAGCTGATACGACCTAAACGAGAATCGAAGGTCTCGTCAATAGTAGCACAACGGTAAAAAGACAGACGAAAACGGACGTCGGATGAAGAAGTTATGAATTTTTAACGGATTTCCTGTCCCGGTCTGTTAAAAATAATAATATAAAAAGTAAGTCAAAATTAGCCGAAGAAGTCTAAACGAAAGTTGTAGAGCGTAATTTTACCTACGCGTGCATATAAAGAACGTCAAAAACGGAGCTCGTATGCGAAAGTTATGGATTTTAGAAGTTTTGGCGCGAAAATCAAGAAAAAATGTCAAAACCGGGAAATTTCGCATACGTGGACTTCGGCCACGTCACTTTCGCTGCATGTGTGCCACGTGTCCGAAATATGTTGAGTCATCCGAAGCCGTGGAAGCATCCGAGGAGTGACGCGTGTGCAGCCGAGAGTTCGACGCGTGCCACGTGACTCCTCGCATCCGAAGTCGCCTTACCTCGCACCGACGCGTGTCACACCAGCTGTCCGAGCTTCGCAGGAGCCACGAACCCTCCCCACCTCGGACTAGACCTCGGTCCAATCAGGAGGCGACAGTAAGGCCCTCGCATGCACAACCCACGTGCGAGCCAGGTGCTGCCCTCTTCGGATCTGCTCCCGCGTGGCTTCTCTCCAACCGTCCGATCAGCAGCCTCCCCCTATAAACAGAAGGCTGCGAGCCTTCTCGGGTAATTTTGAGAAATTGGCAATTTTGGCCCCTTTTTCAATATTTTGTCTATTTTAACATCCCCCAAAGCCCCGGTATCGATTATAACACCCGGAATACACCCCGAAGTGCCCGAAGACCCGGAAAATTTATCTTTTCGGTTTTGAAGCCCGACCCTCGCAGAGCCCGGTTTCTCAATAAAACTCCCGGTTTTATTAGAAACGATCGTTTTAGGAAACGAATTGCTGCCCGGTTTTCATTAAATCAGGTGAGTGTGTAGTCGCTTTCATCTTACACATAAATATGAAGTATTTTATATAAAATACGTGCTATGTGTATATATGTTGTTTGTTTATTTGAGATGGATGTTGAATGAATGTTTTATACATGTTTAAAATGATTCAAAATGTATATATATTTTATATTCAAATATGTTGGGTAAAACATGGGTAGATAAAGAATGAAGGATAAAGTACAATATAGATGTACGTTGGTAGCTATGAATTTAGTACAGTATAGATGTACGTTGGTAGTTATGGATTTAGTACTTTGGCAGCTATGGACTTAGTGCCTGTTGTATAAACCTTGGCGACGATGTGACTTCGTGCCTATTTGACATAAATTGCTGAGGGAAAGCAATGTTGTCACCCCGATGTTTGTGTTATTTGACTTAAATTGTTGAGGAAAGCAGTGCTGTCACCACATTGGTTGTTTTATTTGACATAAATTGCTGAGGAAAGCAGTGTTGTCACCACATTGGTTGTTTTATTTGACATAAATTGTTGAGGGAAAAGCAATGTTGTCAGCCCCAATGTTTGTTTTATTTGACATAAATTGTTGAGGGAAAAGCAATGTTGTCACCCCGATGTTTGCCTTATTTGACATAAATTGCAGAGGAAAGCAATGTTGTCATCCTATTGGTTGTTTTGTTTGACATAAATTGCTGAGGAAAGCAATGTTGTCACCTTATTGGTTGTTTTATGTTAGGTTGTCTTGTTTGACATAAATTGCTGAGGAAAGCAGTGTTGTCACCCCATTGGTTATCTTATTTGACATAAATTGTTGAGGAATCCCCAAAGCAATGTTGTCACCCCTAGTGAAAATCCTCAGGCTAGGTCCCTTGTGATAGTTGTTTTAGGGACGTAAAGTGAGGATAATGGGAATGGGTAATTAGGGTTATTTTTGGTTGGTGAAATTAATAAATTTATTGTTGATTGAGAACTTAATAAGTTTCTTATTTATTGTGGGTTGAAAACCCTATATGCTCACCAGGCTCCCAAGCCTGACCCACTTAGCTTTTTATATTACAGGTAGTGGACCCCGAGCATAGTCGGATGATGAGATGAGTGATATTTGGATTATAGGCCAGTAGTTGTAAATAACTGTTGTAAGGCTTATAATGTCTTGTTTATGCTTTTGATCTGTATCGGAACATGACATCCCGAGGTTTTGATATAAAAGGAAATTATATATTTCTTAAATAGAGGTTTTGAAAAACTTTTGTCATGTTTTGTTTTGGGAACAAAATCCGCAACATCTTTTAAAAGGATTACTCTGATTTTTATTTTAAAAAGCATAAACGAAATCGGTCTTTTCTGGCCGAGAAATTAGGGGATGTCACAATGTATTCATCACATGTCTATTGGGCCTCAGTGACCCAATTACATGCTAAATGGGCCTAATTTAGAATTTTTCATGTTATTGGGCCTTAGTGGCTCATTTACATGCTAATTTAGCCTGGAAATAACTTACACGTCTAATGGGCCATAGTTGCCTTTTCTTCATGTTTGTTAGGCCTTATCTTTTCATTTCATACATCATCTAGTGTTCGGACTTCTAAATACATATAACATTATACAAATCCATGTGGAGACAAATAGGATCTAGTGAGACGTGTCGGTTGACACCACTGAGTGTATGGCCGTAGCTTGTAGTTATAATCAGAGCCTCCTGGAGGGAGAGCGAGAGTTTGTGTATAGATCTATACGGGGGTGAATCCCCCACACCTGAGCTGTTCGGTACAGTTAGACTAGGCCAGTCTAGGGTGACAAAACCTTGATCGAAAAATCCGGTGTTTGGAAAAATGCCATGACAGGCAAATCAGTCACTATCATGTATGGTTATAACGACTCATATAGATATCCATTCCCATTAAGATATTACGGAAAATTAATAACTCTTAAGTCATAATGATACAAAACATTTCTACAGTGCAAAGACCGTGACATTTTTAAAAATCAGAAAATATCGGATTATCTGGGGAAATACTATTATTCAAATACCACTTACTTACAACAGAAAGAATACAAAGAAATTTGAGCTGCATTCCTATATGTTACTACTATGAAATTCACACATGCATTTATACTCGATTTTCACATCATTTTTCAGAATTTTTACAGAAAATATCGGATTTTCTGGGTTTTACAAATGATACAAAGACTTTTATTCAAACATGCTTATGAACTCACCAACATTATATATGTTGACTGTTTTCAAAATAACTTGTATTCTTAGGTAATCGATAAGCAGGAGGATTTTCAAGTGTGTATGGATTTATTTTATGTAATGTCACTCATCGTGCTATTAACACATTGGATTTATGTAATCTATGACAATGTACTTGATGTGAACAATACCAGTTGTACTATGTAATGTTTGGTGATGAATGTGTTATGTTTCATGTATATTCATTGTGATGATATTTAAATTGATAGTCACACGAGCCCCCGGACGTTTCCGCCGTCTGGTTCGGGGGTGTGACAGGTTGGTATCAGAGCATTGTTTATAGCGAACTAGCATATCTGACCATACATGATATGAAACTATAAATACAATGGGACTAAAACACTTTGAATAAAGTGCATACATTAAAAGTCTCTAGAGGAAATGGAACGCTGTGATTAAACCCAGGAAGTTATGTGGTTATATTGGGGGTAAATATAGCCTGATCAACTATATTTAATCAAAATATGACCGACATGTGTTTGGGGGTAATTATGGCGGGAATTTAACCTAGAAACTTACCTCATATTCAAAACTTCTCAGGAATTCAAACATAAATAATTAAAATACTATAGGAGTATTTTTGAAAATACTATATGCATACGTGATTAGAATTTTTACGACGTCTTACACCCCTCGTGCAGACTTCATGGCTGGATTTCATCACCCTGGAGATCCCTATTTCCCTAATCAGGGAAATGGTGGATGGTTAGAACCCGAGGAAGAACCCGAAGAAGAACCAGAAGAGGAGCCTGAAGAAGGACCGGCAGAACCAGTAGCCGACTCGGACGAGGAAGAGGCGGCAGCGACTCCGATGACTCGGACACAGGGTCCGAAGTCATCAACCCTCCGTACATGGCCAGGGTGCCCCCACACTGGATGGGCCCCAACGAACCTACGCCCCCATGGGCACATGACATTTGGAGATGGAGCCGCCAGCAGGGGGTGCAGCCCACGTTTGGTATGGACCGGAACTACTATGATCTGAGTCACGGTGGACCCGACAATCGAGCCTTGCCGGTGATAGTAAGGAGGACTCGCGACATCGGCGAGCAGGCGCAGGCGACCGTTGGCCAAATGGTGGCCATGAGAGCCGCGATGGAGCGTACAGAGAGGATGACACACGAGGTAGTCAGGGACTACCAGATGCGTTAAGCATCTTTGGAATCCCGACTTCGGGACACCGAGCGCCACCTGGCTAGACTTCAGGGTGCATCCACTTCTTCAGCACCACCTCCTGACGCATCTCGTCATGATTAGGATTCGCTCCCTTACTTACTAGTATCATTATGTTTCCCTTGTATGCATGCTACTTTATGTACTATCGACCTTATGTAAGTGATTACACTACTCATAGGGTCGTCATGCTCCCAGATTTTATATTTCTCCATGTACTGTATGCTTTCTGGCAAATTTTCATGTATCAAAACTGTTGGAGATAGTGTCTAAGTCCATAACTATATTTGGTATGTACTTGACCCGACCCGGCATGGTCCATTTGGGTTGCACTTCACCCGAACAATTTACGGATAATCTTTTGAGAATAATATAAGTTATGATTTATTAATATATTATAAGTTCTAATATATTAATATAAAATCATATTATTTAATTAGTATTGATCTATAATTAATTTAGAATTAATTTAGAGATCAAAAGTATGACTAATTAAATATGGGCTCTTGTATTTATATAGTGTGGGCTAATGCTTATTTGGAATGGGCTAGGCTTGCATGGAAAGTCCATGGATACTCCATGGAGCTTTAACCCATGGATCTCATGGAAATGAAAAGATATGGGTATTAAGGTTTACATGGATGTAACCCTAATCCACCACACTATATAAAGGAGGCTTTGGTTCTTGAAATTGCACTAGTTGATGTGTGTAAACTAAGAGGGCCGATTTCAAGAAGTTTGTGACTATTCTCTCAAGTTTCCAAGTTTGTGGTGATTTGTGACTTCCATTTGAGGCATCCACATTATTGGTACTAGGCTCTCAAACTCCAAGCAATCAACTACTACTACAAGGTAAGTAATTCTACTAGTTTTATTTGATTCAAGTACCCCATGCCATGCTAGTTATGATAAGAACCTTGGAAAAATAATTATTTGTATGTATCTTAGTCAAACATAGATCCAAGGTTTCTAGGGTTGCATGTACACCATAGGAGTGTTAGAATGCTGAAAACCCATCAGTGGTATCAGAGCCTGGTTTGTTTATTTGATACTTGATGCAAAAAAAAAAAAACTTGAAAATCGAAGTTTTGTTCAAAAGCTCGTATCAAAATTTCAAGTTTTGTATATGTACTTACGATTCTTGAAATTTTTGATATGAACATTCATAAACATATGAGTTTAGAAGATCATAGAAATTATGTGCTAATAATTGATTAGATTAATTCTTGATCTTTATGTGTTTTAATGGAGTCCATAACTAGTTCTTAAGTTATGGATAACCAAAAGTCACATTTATAAATAACCATTAAAAGAACACATAGGTTACAAAAAATGAAGAGTCTTCATTTTTAATAACCATTAACTCATAAGTTATGAGAAATGAAAAGTTTTGAAAGTTTACAAAACTTGCCCTCAAGTTTTGGAACATGTAAAGTCATATTAAAAACTTTAGTTCCAACCCCTAGAATTTTAAAAGTTAAAATTCAACCCTTATACTTTATAATATTATAAGTTTAATAATATTTATATATGTATAAGATCAAGTCGTCTTACCGCTAGTACGCCTCATTCACGAAGCCGGTCTATAAGGGGGGGTATAAGGTTGTTGCCTATAAAATGGCAACTTAATGGGTGTCCACTCTCACCCACCGCTTCCTTGATCGGTGGAGGGTCGTTAGCCGAACGGGTAGGACAAGGACTTATGAATTCTCATTAAAAGTATAATGATAATACTAAAGTAACTAAACTTTATTGAATTCCCAATCTTAGTTATTTTAGGAAAATGTGAATAAGGTGTTAATCCATGAAATTACACTTTACACTTTGTTTAAGTAGTTAGTGGAGCGTGTGTGGTTAACCGGCACACTAACTTGAACTTAACAAGGTAGGTAAAGGGTGACTTAATGTTTATCATAGTATCGATGGAGCGTGTGTGGTTATCCGGCACATCGATTGAGGGTTAATACATTAAGGGTACCAAGTAATTTGCATGGTTACTTCACACCTTGTTTTGTGATCCTCGGCATCCCAGTCACAAAACTTGAAGGGCACACTCGAGATGGAAACATGCCATTGAAGAAAGTTCAATGAATCTCAAAGAATCTAGGAGTTTCTAAACCAATTAAAACCTAATTAAATATTTCGTTTTTCATGGTGGAAATTGGTGAATCGTCATTCACATACCTTCAAATATCTTATAGCTTAGATTACGGCATCCCTCTTCTAAGTTATAAAATATTGTGTTGGGTCCTAGCCTTAATATTACATTTAGGTGTTTTGTTAAGGACTATCTCTATATCTAATCTAATCTATTCCCTCTTCTTTTCAGATGTCTTCCAATAACAATGCTTCTGGCTCAAACCCTACTAGCTCCTTCTCTCTCATGAATCTTTGTGGGAGAGTCATCTTTGATGGGTCCAACTTTATAGATTGGATCAGAAACATCAGGATGGTCACTCAGTATGAGAACAAAGAATATGTTCTCGACAAGGACCTGAAGGTACCCGAGCCAACTGCTACTCCTGAAGAGCTTCCTGAATATGAGGTACATGAAAGAGATGCTACAAAAGTGGCATGCATCATGATGGCCACCATGACAGCCGAGCTCCAAAAGTCCTATGAGGACTATTATCCTTTTGAGATGCACCAGGACTTGATGGACCGCTACCATCAAAGTGCTCGTCAAGAGCGATATGAAATATTCTCCTCCATGATAACAACCCGGATGAAGGATGGTGAACCCATCACGGGCCACATGCAGCAAATGCAAAGGTATGTAGACCGTTTACTGAAGCTGAATGTGAACTTCCCTGAGGAGTTAGCAATAGACATCATTTTGCACTCCTTGCCATCGTGTTATGATCAATTCCGCATGACATATCACATGAACAAGGAAGAAGTCACCCTCAGCAAACTTCAAGGACTCTTGAAGACCGCCGAAAGTGGTCTAAAGGGTAAGTCAGTTGTTACTACTCCTACTCCTACTCCAACTGCGGCCAATGTCTTGGCAATCGGGCATGGCAAAGGGAAGAAGAGAAAGAACCCTTCTAAGGGTACCAAGGGTAAGACCCTTGAAGGCTCCTCTTCAAGCAAAACCAAGAAAGGTTTTGTCACTCCTTCTGCTAACCCTAATGAGGCTGAATGCTTCTATTGCCATGAAAAGTCACACTGGAAGCGAAACTGCCCAAAGTACCAGCAAGATTTGAAGGATGGGAAAGTAAAACCCAACCATGCAGGTATATACACTATATTGTCTAATAACTCACCTCATTCTAAGTCTTGGGTCCTTGATACAGGTTGTGGTATTCACATATGTTGTGATTTGCAGGGACTAAAAAGAAGTGAGAATGTGGAGCAGGGAAAGATAAACTTGATCATGGGAAACAGGAAAGCTTCACCTGTCACCAAGATAGGAGTTTATTCCTTAGTGCTAAATAGTGGGTTTACATTAGATTTGAATAAATGTTATTATTCGCCAGAAATGGCAAGAAATGTTATTTCCTTTCATGCATTGTATAAACAAGGTTTTACCTTTTATTTTGATAATAATAATGGTAGTATTGATGCTTTCTTTAATAATGTTCTTTATTTTAAAGCATTACCTTGTGATGGCGTGTATGAAACTGTATCTGTTGTAGATAATCTAGGAAATAATGTATTGTGTATTAAATCTTCCACTAGCTTAGATAAAGCATCCTTATGGCATTGTCGTCTTGGACATGTAAGCAAGAAACGCATAGGCCAACTCCAAAAGGATGGAGTCTTTGAGTCATTTGACCAAAAGTCAGATGATAGTTGTGAATCTTGTTTGCTTGGTAAAATGACAAAGTCACCTTTTACTGGTACTTGTGCTAGGGGTGAGGGTTTGTTGGACCTCATACACACGGATGTGTGTGGACCCTTCAGAACCGCCACAAGAGATGCTAATCGGTTCTATGTGACTTTTACTGATGATTTTAGTAGATATGGATATGTCTACCTAATCAAGCATAAGTCAGAAACCTTTGAGAAATTCAAAGAGTTTAAGCAAGAAGTGGAGAATCAGTTGGGCAGGAACATTAAGATGCTTCGATCCGATCGTGGTGGTGAGTATCTTAGTACTGAGTTCCTTGACTATCTTAAGGAATGTGGGATTGTCTCACAATTGACACCTCCTAGGACACCACAGTTGAATGGTGTAGCTGAGAGGCGCAATCGGACCTTGTTGGACATGGTTCGTTCCATGATGAGTCGAGCTTCGCTACCAATCTCATTTTGGGGGTATGCCTTAGAGACTGCTGCCCATATCCTTAATCTAGTCCCTACAAAGAAGGTTGCCAAAACACCTCACGAGGTGTGGACTGGAAAAGTTCCCAATCTAGACCACATCAAGATTTGGGGTTGCGAGGCTTTCGTGAGATGCGAGACTCACGATAAGCTCGAACCCCGAAGCGAAAGGTGTATTTTCATCGGCTACCCACAAAAATCATTTGGTTACATCTTCTATAGACCCAGTGATAATGTGGTCTTTGTAGCAAGAAGAGGATTCTTTCGAGAGAGAGAATTCATGAGCCAAGGAGACAGTGGGAGGCAAATTGACCTTGAGGAAATTCAAGAGTCAAATGGTGAAGGAACCTCAAACCCTAGCCCTCAACCCGAGGAGGAAACTCCTGTTGAGCCGACTGAAGAATCTGTACCTCTGAGGCGTTCCACCAGAGTTAGGAATGCACCTGAGCATTATTATGGTTTTCATATTACTGCAGAAGGTGAGACACTTATCAGTGATAACACACTTGTAAATCTGGATGAGCCTAACAGCTACACGGAAGCCATGGCAGGCCCTGAGGCTGCTAAATGGAAAGAGGCTATGGATAGCGAGATACAATCCATGTTTGACAATAAAGTTTGGAACTTGGTTGACAATGTACCTAATCGTAAGATAGTTGGGTGCAAATGGATCTTCAAGAAGAAGACCGACATGGATGGTAATGTACACACTTATAAGGCACGACTGGTTGCAAAGGGTTATTCTCAAACTCCGTGAGTTGATTATGATGAGACCTTTTCACCAGTGGCCAAGATTAAGTCTATTAGGGTTCTGTTAGCCATTGCTGCATTTCATGATTATGAAATATGGCAAATGGATGTCAAAACCGCTTTCTTTAATGGAAAGTTGGCTGAAGATGTTTACATGGTTCAGCCAGAGGGTTTTGTCAGTACAGAGTACCCCAGTAGAGTGTGTAAGCTCGAGAAATCCATTTATGGATTAAAACAGGCACCTCGCAGATGGAATCTTTGCTTTGATGAGAAAGTCAAAGAATTTGGCTTTTCAAGGAGTGAAGATGAATCTTGTGTCTATATCAAGGCTAGTGGGAGTATAGTTAGCTTTTTGGTACTGTATGTGGATGACATACTACTCATAGGAAATGACATCCCAACCCTGCAGGAAGTAAAGTCCTGGCTTGGGAAGTGTTTCGCTATGAAGGACCTTGGAGAAGCTGCCTATATCCTAGGGATAAGGATTTTGAGAAACAGGAGTAAAAGACTAATTGGACTTAGTCAAAGCACCTATGTGGACAAAGTGTTGAAAAGGTTCAACATGCATAACTACAAGAAAGGAGAGTTACCCATCCAAAGTAACGCCAGATTAAGTAAGACACAAAGCCCTAGTACTGAGGCTGAGATAGCAGAAATGAGTCGAATACCTTATGCTTCAACTGTAGGATCGATCATGTATGCTATGACGTGTACTCGACCTGATGTAGCCTTTGCTTTGAGCATGGTTAGTAGGTATCAGGGGAACCCTGGCAAGGCACACTGGACTGCGGTAAAGAATATCCTCAAGTACCTACGGAGGACTAAGGACTGGGTCCTTACCCTCGGTGGCAGTGAGGACTTGAGAGTTGTAAGGTACAGTGATGCTAGCTTTCAGAATGATAGGGATAATTTCCGCTCTCAGTCGGGCTGGGTCTTTATGTTGGATTAGTGTCTAAGTCCATAACTATAATTAGTATGTACTTGACCCGACTCGGCATGGTCCATTTGGGTTGCATGGCGTCGGAACATTTGGATAGACCGTTTATGAGGAAAAGACATTTTATGTCATATTAATATATTATAAGTTCTAATATATTAATATGAAATCATGTTATTTAATTAGTATTGATCAAGAATTAATTTGGACTTAATTTAGTGATCAAAAAGAGACTAATTAAATATATGGGGATTGATTGTGTAAATCATTCATTCTTATATATGTGGGCTTATGATCCAAGATTCCTTTATGTTGGGTTTAACCCATGTGGTGATCCATGGATACTCCATGGAGGTTAAAACCCATGGAGCATAAGGAATGGGTAAAGTCATGAGTTACATGGTGTAACCATAATAGCCACACTATATAAGAACCCCTTTAGTTCAAGAAATTGGCACAAGTGATACATATGTAAGAGGGCTAGCCAATTTGAACATGTATGTCTTCTTCTCATGGTTATTCAAAGAGTTCATGATGTTGTGTGAACCATTTGAGGTGTCACACTTGGGGCACTAGGCTCTCAAGCTTCATGGAGTCAAGCAACAATAACAAGGTATGTATTCTATCTATTTTAGTATCCTAGTATCAATGTTTTGATATGCTAGTTAGGATAATACCTTGGATAATCATATTTGCATGTATAATAGAGAAATCATAGATCCAAGGTATTTAGGGTTGCATGTATACTTAGGAGTGTTAGAATGCTCAAAACCCAACAGTGGTATCAGAGCCAGGTTTGTTTTCAATTATACTTGATGCAAATTGCTGAAAAATGCTGAAAAAGTCAAATTCCGGGCATTCTGGGCACTGTACTCGCCGAGTCCACTGATGAACTCGCCGAGTACATGAAGAAAATCATCCTACTCGGCGAGTAGGTTGATACACTCGACGAGTAGGAGCCCCAGACAGCATATTTTCGCGTTTTTTGGCTAGAAATGGACTAGAAACATTACCCTAAGATGTTTTTCAACTTATAAACTTGTTTTGATGTGGTAATGTTCATACTAATCCAATTTCAAAGATAATTGTCAATAGATTCATGTTTTGTATTAGTTTAGTGATTAGGCTAATTACATGAAAAAGTTTGATTTGAATTATCTTGTTCTTATGAGTTGCTTAGATTAATAGAAAAGTTAATTGATTATGTGTTTTCAATCCATTTTAATCTAAGAGTTGATTCTAAAATGTGTTTTTGTAACTTGTCCTCAAGTTATATGAAAAGTCACATTTAAGTTTCATAAAACTCATAAAAGTTGGCAATGGTTACAAAAAATGAAGAGTCTTGTCCTGAAGTTATGGAGGTTCAAGAGTCACTTCATTAAGTAATAAAATGTGTAACCTTAATTAATTCCATAAGTTATAAAATAAAGAAAAGTTACATTCTTTTATTAGTTTAAAGTCTTCCATAACTTGTCCTCAAGTTATGGAACTTGAAGATTTTTTTAATTAAAACTAATTTAAACACATAAGTTATGGAATTAATTAGTTTTGAATAGTTTCAAAACTTGCCCTCAAGTTTTGGAATTTGAAAAGTTTCACTTATGAATACTTTAATTCCAAGTTAGCCCTTAGAATTTTAAAAGTTAAAATTCAAACCCTTATACTATTATTATAATTTTAATTATAAAGATATGTATAAGATAAAGTCAATCTTACCGTTAGTAGGCCTCATTCACGAAGCCGGTCTATAAGGGGGGTATAAGGTTACTGCCTATAAAATGGCAGTTTAATGGGTGTCCACTCTCACCCACCGCTTCCTTGACTGGTGGAGGGTCGTTAGCCGAACGGGTAGGACAAAGACTATAATTCTCCCTTCATTAAAAGTATTAATGATAAATACTAAGTAACTAAACATTTATAAATTCCCAATTCTTAGTTACTTAGGAAAATGTGAAATTGGTGCTAGCCCATAAAATTACACTTTGTACCTTACCAAGTCGTTACTGGAGCGTGTGTGGTTAACCGGCACACTAACATGGACTAGTAAGAGTGGCAAAGGGTAACTTAACTTTATTATAGATCGGTGGAGCGTGTGTGGTTAACCGGCACATCGATTAGGTAATATTGTTGAGGGTACCAAGTCAATTTGTATGGTTATTCACACCTTGTTTGTGATCCTCGGCATCCCAGTCACAAACTTGAGAGGGCACAATCGAGATTCAAACATGCCATTGAAAGTTCAATATATCTCAAAAGATCTAGGAGTTTCAAATCCAATTAAAACTTAATTATATTTCATTTTTCATGGTGGAAATTGGTAAATCGTCATTTACCTACCTTCAACTATTTTTTAACTTGGATTACGGCATCCCTCTTCCAGTTATAAATAGGTTGTTGGGTCCTAGCCTTAATATTTCATATTGGGTGTTATATTAAGGACTTTAAATCAACTATCTTGAATATCTCCCAAAAGATGATCTTCCCAAATCTCTTGAAACAAGCTTTCCTAAATGAAGATGATGTCCCATGGAAATCATACTTCTTTCACCTCCTCCAATTATTCTCCCTAACCCACAAGTTCCTGAAAAGTTTAAGGTCACTCAAGCCCTATTGGCAAGCAAAGGTCTATGTGTGATCACATCTTGGAGATGTAGTCACGTATTGACAAGCCGGGAGAGTTGGGTGTCAAAGTCTAGAGGAAGCTGATGATCAATCACTTTCTAAGTCACATAGTGAGTTCCTTTGGGACTCCTATGAAACAGACTATGACAAGACCCTTAATGATCTTATCTATTTGCTAAGATCAACTTCCTAAAACTTTATGGACATTGACAATGATGACATTGGATATCCAGTAAAGCTCTCTCTTCCCAATGTAAAGGGATCGCCCATAGTCAACTCGGTTGACCAAATGGTAAAGAGAGAGGCTAAGTCTGAGATAGTCCCATTATCAAGGGTCCATTGCCAAAGAAAGGGGCATTAGTTGCGAAGCTGCCAAATTTACCTAAGGATGTTAAAGTCAATAAGTTTGACTCTACTTTAGGTAAAGTCCACTATCTAACTCTACTAAGTTTCTATTCTGAGATTCTTGATACATGATGTGACTGGGTCACATGTTGATGTTTTAAGAATCAAAGAAAAAAGTGAAGAAACTTAAAGAAAGATTATGCTAAATCTGATCGCGTAGATGGATTTCTATCGCATAGTTTGAAGATCGGATTCTTAAGCTACATCTTAGGAGTTATGGTATGTTGCATAGGATTAGATAACAACAAAGTTTTCATGTGCTTTTGCATTGTAAAGATAGTTATTCCGCAAAGTTTTTAAAAATAAAAGGAAAAATGATGATTTTATTTATTTATTTTAAAATATCCTTACAATGGCATTTGAGGAAAAAATTGTTGCTTATAAGATTCCATTAAGAGCAAGAGTGGAAATATGAATTTGATTCTTTCATTTGTGGTAGTGTCTAAATTACCAAATAAGGAAAGATTCTCATCACCTAAGTTTCAGTTGGATAGAAACTTGGAATCATGCAAGTTGTATAGCATGATGAATAAGAACTTTCAAGCATTGGAAAAATTAAGACTAAGTACTTGTTCACATGGATGTGTGAGTCAAGTAAAGGATCGAGTACACATTCTTGTGCACTGATCAAGCCCACCACAAATAATCGTTAAGACTATTCGTCATTATTTACTAAAATTCAGTAAATATGGTTATACTTACAAGCTTAAGTGTAATTCTAAGACATTGGAAAAGGTTTCAATGTATGGCAGAGCGAATAAGAAGAATCAACTTAGGCAGAAAGACAAAAGTTTCTCAAATCTGAAAAGATGGGAGAGTACTTTAGTATCATGTTAGATAATCATCTTAATGATTAAGAGACCTTATCACAATTCATCCTCTAAGTGCATTCTGGTAGCTAAGAAGAGGAGCTATGAATTGTTGAAGTGGTTAAATCAAGAAGATGATTTATACTTCGTTCCAAAAACAATTCTTAGAGTTATACTCTAAGATTGTAACTTGAGTGACATGTCTTAAAGAAGGTTTAAAACACTTGTCAAATGTAAGAGTAAAAGTTTTCTACTGTTGTACATTTGAAATTGGTAAGTTGTGATGTTTTGGATAAAACAAAGACCAACTAAGGCCAATTGTGTGAAGTGTTTATCTTGATTAGAATCCACACTATCTCTTGAATATTTGACAAGAGAGTCTTATATGTCAAGAAGACAGTGGGAGTCTTAAAGATCTTGAAAGTCTCAAGAACTAATCAAGAATAAAACCTGAAGTTCTTCACTAGCACACGACTTGAGGTTTATAACCTATCGTGTCGACATGTCTGTGCCTATTCAAGTTGGCTTTGCATAGGAAATCTGAGAGTTCTCAATTGGTTGCACAGCTACTTGGAAGCAATGGCAGGCCCTTGAGCTGCCACATGGCAAGAAATTAAGATTGAGTTCAATCCATATGAGTTTGGATTTGTCATTATCCTAGTCTTGTGATTGTGGTTTGACAAATTCACATGGATAAGAATACATACACCATTAAATCTAAGTGTCATAAGGTTTCTCTCCGATTCATGAAAATGATGGTGAGGAAACACTTTCACTAAATAGATTTTAGCTAGATAGCAATTGTGATATTTGCATTCTCAAAGTCGTTAGTGGAGCGTGTGTGGTTAACCGGCACACTAACATGGACTTGTGAGAAGCGGTAAAGGTCTAAACAATCGAGGCTATGATTACGGCATCCCTTTTCATAGTTCTTAAAATTGTTTAGACACACCTGTGAGCTATCTAAGATAAGGTGTATGATATTGATAAAGTTTTATCAAAGCAATCTAGTATCAGAAATCTGAACTTTGGTAAGAAAGTCAATAAAGTATTGATTTCTAGAAGTCCAGCTGATTTCTGATTACATGTCAAAGCTAGTGGGAGCATAAGTGTTATGCTAATAATCATCATGTTAGTGGGAGCATGATAATTATGATAAAGGTTGCAAGTTAGCAATGTTAATTATAGAAAACAAAAGTTTCGATTCGTGAGGCTGCAGGGGTTGAAAAAGTTGTTTTGCTATAATTAAGGGAGAGAAAATTATACTTCATTTCAATTCTAAAAGCTTAGATTGAGATTTTAATCGTATTTAGTCAAGGATATATATATGAATTTCATGTTGGAATGGCTCAACATAAGGAAATTCTATATATGGGTCCATTATTTGCGTTCTAAAATTCGATTATGATTACGGCATCCCTTTTCATAATCTGAATTATGAGAACTTGGCAAATAGAAATGGAAATGTTATAGCAAAAGACTGGTTTAGTCTTTTTGTGAGACATCATGACTCGTGTCCCATATGCTTCGGATATAGGATCGATTTCATGTGCTATATTCATCCTTTCTAAAATTTTCCAAATGCCTGGGGCATTAAGAAGGGAAAAGGTCTAGAACTGGATATGACTAAAAGGATTAAGCAATTGTTCAGGACAATCTAAGGTTTACCAAAGATTGGTTGCTCAAGGACAGTTGGAAGTATAGTGATAATTCTGGAAGGACCATATTGACATAATCTGTAAGGAGGCAACTCTTGTTCAGAAGTGATAGTCAAAATGGAATCTGGAGATTATTCAATCTGTATAAGATTAGGAAACTTAATGCAAGAAGGATATTTCCAAGGAGCTGATCTCCTTTGGAATGCTCTGTAATGGTTGTTGTCAAGTCTTTCTGACTCTATGCATAATCATTACAGGAGGATCAATGCATATAAGTTTAGAATCTAACAGATTTCAGTAAATAGCATGAATTTGGAATTCTTGCATTTGCAGTAAGGATTTGGGACTGTGAAAGAGGATCATTGGAGTTATGTTCAATTGATCTAATTCACAAAGTGAAGATCATAGGCAAACATAGTATGCATACTTGGTGTATGGCATGACTAGTGTTTAGAAAACATAGTGTACATGCTTGGAGCATGGGACAACTATTGTTTTAAATTCAAGAATAAAGTTGATAGCTGAAACAGTATACAATGAATAATGTGTAATCATATGGTGATAAATAAAAGGTGTTTTATTTATGTTCATAGGTTTTGATACCATATTAGATTCTATTATTATTGTGTTTCATTTTGCATGTTTTGACTTCCAGAATAACTAGGTCGTTCTTCCTGATTGACTAAGTTATTCAAACTATCCACAGTCGGTCATATGTTGGAAGTAGATATGAATCAAGACTGTCATGGGTTGGCTTGTAGAGGTCTAAGATGATTGGAAAAGGGGCTACAACACTCATGAGTGCTCATAAGTTCTGAGTATTGGATTCAACCCGCGCTCATTGGAATCACTTCATGGATTTTATCACGAGTGATCATGAGACGATAATATCTTATATTCTTCAAACCTAGAGATATGAGTTGTTACTATGAGTTGGTTGTACATTGATTGCACGAAAACGCATTCGGTAACTCGGTGTTATAAAACGTGCCTTTGTGTATGATTCAACAAGTAGTAGAACAAGCCATATGAGTTGAAGTTTATCCATTCCTTTTACCTTCGGGATAAAAGCGATATCTGTGGGCCCCTCGATGATTTGATGATGACAAATGGAAGTGCTCGGCCGAGCCAGGACTGATTTGATTTGTTCAATTAGTCAGTCGTCATAAATCGGAAATCGGGAAACAACAAATGGACAGAGAGAATGATTATAATCCATGTCTCAGTCCATATAATATCTAGAATGGAGGAATATATGATCCCTTATCTAATGGACAAGTCATTGACAAAGGTCAGAGTTCATCTACAAGGTCAGAGTTCGACAGCGGCTTTTGAGAGCTACGATTGCCAGTTGGTTCCTGAAGTCATACGCGATAATAGTTTTAGACTTATCCAAGTGGGAGACTGTTGGTGTTGGATATAGTGTCTAAGTCCATAACTTTATTTGGTATGTACTTGACCCGACCCGGCATGGTCCATTTGGGTTGCATGGCATTGCAATACTTGGATAGACTAAATGAGAGAATAAGGCACTTATGATTATTAATATATTATAAGTTCTAATATATTAATAATAGTATTATTTAATTAGTATTGATCAAGTATTAATCTAGTATTAATTTGGTGATCAAAGTGAGACTAATTAAATATATAGGGTTGATTATGACAATCATCAATTCTTTTATGGTGGATTAATGATCCATGGTTTATGGGTTTGGTTATAACCATATGGAGCTCCATGGATAGTCCATGGGAGTTACAAACCCATGGGTCATGAGAAATCAAGAGTCATGACAATTAAGGGCATTCATGTGTAAATCCTAATTGTGACAACACTATAAAAGGAACCCTATGGCTAGCAAAATCGGGGGCTAGATGACCTAGAGTTACTAGAGAGGGCATAACCGATTTTGAGTGCTAGAAGTATTCTCTCAAGTTATTCCAAGTCTTGTGGTGTTGTGTGAAGCATTTGAGGCACAACATTTGGGGTGCTAGGCTCACAAAGTCTTGAAGGAATCCAAGCAACAACAAGGTATGTATTTCTACTAGTTTTTATGTTTTTTGTAATCCCCATGCCATACTAGTTAGGAAATAACCTTGAAAAAGAAATTTGCATGTATATAGAGAAAACATAGATTCAAGGTTATTAGGGTTGCATGTACACTTAGGAAGTGTTAGAATGCTCAAAACCCATCAGTGGTATCAGAGCCTAGGATTGTTTTCTGTATACTTGATGCAAAACTGCTTAAAAAACGAAAATTCTGCACTTTGACGACTGGACTCGCCGAGTCCATGGGGAGGACTCGCCGAGTCCATGAACAAATTCATTCTACTCGCCGAGTAGAATAATGCACTCGGCGAGTAGGAGCGTGCTGGGCAGTTTTTTCGAGTTTTGTTGCTGGAAATGGATTAAGATCATTATCCCAATCTGTTTTGGACTTGTAAAATATGTTTTTCAAAATGATAATGATTATGTTAACCCATTTTACATGACTTTTATCAATTTTCAAGTATTGTATATGTTTATATGATTTTCTTGAAATTGTTTGATATGAATATTTGTTCTTATGAGTTTTTAGAAGATCATAGGAATTTTGTGTAACTTACATGCTTGTTTAATTCATGACCTTAATGCTAATGATGGTGTCCATAACTTGTCCTCAAGTTATGGATAACCAAAAGTCACTTCTTTTAATTATGATTAAAGAACTAAAGAGGTTTCATAAAATGAAGAGTCTTCATTTTATGAACCATTAAAACTCATAAGTTACAAATTGAAGAGACTTGGAATAGTTTCAATTCTTGCCCTCAAGTTTTGGAATTTGAAAAGCCTTACACTTTAATTCCAAATTGAACTCTTAGAATTTTTTTTAAAGGTAAAATTCAAGCTTTATGGACTTCATTAAATTAATTAAAGTGTTTAATTAAAAGAGTTAATAATTCCATAAAGACATGGTTTAAGTTTAATTAAATTAAGTATAGTTTAATTAATAGATTAAACCACCAAGTATTTTAAATGTTTAAATACACCCTTATACTATTATTATAATTTTAATTATATAGATATGTATAAGAATATGTCATTCTTACCGTTAGTAGGCCTCATTCACGAAGCCGGTCTATAAGGGGGGTATAAGGTTGTTGCCTATAAAATGGTGACTTAATGGGTGTCCACTCTCACCCACCGCTTCCTTGATCGGTGGAGGGTTGTTAGCCGAACGGGTAGGATACGACTTTAAATACTCGTTAAAAGTATAATGAATTATAAAGTAACTATACATTATAAATTCCCAATCTTAGTTACTTTAGGAAAATGTGAAATTGGTGCTAGCCCATAAAATTACACTTTGTACCTTACCAAGTCGTTAGTGGAGCGTGTGTGGTTAACCGTCACACTAACATGGACTAGTAAGAGTGGCAAAGGGTAACTTGACTTTATTATAGATCGGTGGAGCGTGTGTGGTTAACCGGCACATCGATTAGGTAATATTGTTAAGGGTACCAAGTCAATTTGTATGGTTATTCACACCTTGTTTGTGATCCTCGGCATCCCAGTCACAAACTTGAGAGGGCACAATCGAGATTCAAACATGCCATTGAAAGTTCAATGTATCTCAAAAGATCTAGGAGTTTCAAATCCAATTAAAAACTTAATTATATTTCGTTTTTATGGTAGGAAATTGGTAAATCGTCATTTACCTACCTTCAACTATTTTATAATTTGGATTATGGCATCCCTCTTCCAGTTATAAATAGGTTGTTGGGTCCTAGCCTTAATATTTCATATTGGGTGTTATATTAAGGACTTTAAATCAACTAACTTGAATTTCTCCCATTATAGATGTCTAGTTTAGACAGCTATGGTCTTCCCAAATCTTTAGGAACAAGCTTCCTAATGAAGATGATATCCCAAATGGCAACCAAGGTGAAAGATCAATCCCTTTGTTGTGCATTAGTGGGACTGGAAATCATACTTCACTTCCTCCACCTCCTCCAATAAATCTCCTTATCCCACAAGTTTCAAGACATGATAAGTTCTAAGTCACTCAATCCCTATTGGCAAACAAAGTCTATATGTGCTTAGGTCTTGGAGATTAAGTCACATATTGACAAGCCGGGAGAGTAGGGTGTCGAAGTCTCACGGTAGCTGGCTGTTGACTTGGTCACTCCCTGATAACAGATCACGACATGACCCTTAATGATCTTACCTATTTGCTTGATGATGCTGAATCAGCAATGATTTGGAGCATTGGTAAAGCAAAATTTGATTGGAAGATCAACTTCCCAAACTTCCATGGCCATAGTCAACTCGGTTGACCAAATGGTAAAGAGAAAGGCTAAGTCTGTGATAGTCCCGTGTACCGTTTCCAAAGAGTCCATATGTTTCTGTTGCCAAAGGAAGGGCATTGGTTGCGAAGCTGCCAAATTTACCTAAAAGTCCATAAGGATAGTAAAGTCAAATGTTTGACTCCACTTCAGGTAAAGTCCATTGTCTAACTCTATTAAGTTTCTATTATGAGATTCTTATTGCATGATGTGACTGGGTCACATGTTGATGTTTTAAGAATCAAAGAAAAGTGAAGAAACTTAAAGGAAGTATATGCTGATTCTGATCGCGAAGAGGGATTTTGATCGCATGGTTCGGTGATCAGAATTTTGAGCTATTACTTAAGAGTTGAGACATATTGCTTAGGAATAGATAACAACAAGGTTTTCATATGGGTTGTAAGGATAAGTTTTCCGCAAAGTTTTAAAATAAAGAAAAGTTTTGATTTTATTTTAAGTATCCTTACAATGGCATTTGTGAAAAATTGTTGATTATATGTTTCCATTAATAGCAATATTTGAAAATGGATTTGATTCTTTCATTTGTGGTAGTATCATAATTTACCAAATAAGGAAAGATTCTCATCGCCCAAGTTTCAGTTAGATAGAAACTTGGAATCATGCAACTTGTATTGTATGATGAATGAGAAGTTTTCGTCTTTGGGAAATTAAGACTAATTCCTTGTTGACATGTACATGCGCGTCAAGTGAAGGACTAAAAGATTGGGTACACTTGGTTGTGTGCTGGTCAGGTCCACCACAAAGGTAGATAATATTATTCGTTATGATTTACTAAAGTTTAGTAAATATGGTTATGCTTACGAGTTTAAGTGTAATTCTGAAACATTGGAAAAGTTTCAATGTATGGCAGAATGAATAAGAAGAATCAAATAAGGTAGAAAGATAAAATTTTCTCCAATCTGAAGAGATGGGAGAGTACTTGTGTATTTTGTTTTATGATTATCTTAGTGATTATGGAACCATATCACAATTGATCCTCTAAGGACACCTTAGTGTGTTTGTTGCCTGAGGAGAGGAATCGTGAATTGTTGAAATGGTTAAATCAAAAGATAATTCATACTTCGTGCCAAAAACAAATCCTGGAGTTATACTCCAAGATTGTAACTTGAGTGACGTAGTCTTTAGAAAGTTCATAACACTTGTCAAATGTAGAGTAAGATGTTTCCTATTCTTGTACATTTGAGATTGGTAAGTTGTGATGTTTTGGATAAAACAAAGACCAGCTAAGACCAATAGTGAGAAGTGTTTAAGTTGATAAGAATCCGCACTAGATCTTGAATATTTGTTTTGTCAAGGAATGGTTCTTGACAAAGAGAAGTCTTATATGTCAAGAGGATAGTGGGAGTCTAAATGATTCTGAAATAGTTTCAAGAACTAAATCAAGAGTTTTGTTAATCACTAGCCCACGACTTGAGGTTTGTAACCTATCGTGTTGACATATTCTTGTTTCTGTGTCTGTTCCAGTTGAAAGTTGATTATGCTTGTGAGTTCTATGAGTTCTCAATTGTTTGCATAACAACCCGGAAGCAATGGTGGGCATTGTGCTACCAGGTGGCAAGAAATTAAGATTGCACAAGTTCAGTCCATATGAATTTGGAAATGTCACTAACCTAGTCCTGTGATTATGGTTATGACAAATTCACATGGATAGGAACACATACACCATAAAATCTAAGTGTCATAAGGTTTCTCTTCGATTCATGAAAATGATGGTGAGGAAACGCTTCCACTAAGAAGATTTTAAGTAGATAGCGGTTGTGATATTTGCATTCTCATATAGTTAGTGGAGCGTGTGTGGTTAACTGGCACACTAACTAGTGAGAATTGCAAAAGGTCTAGACAAACATGTGAGCTCTCTAAGGAAAGGTGTATGTTTTTGATAAAGTCTTATCAAAGCAATCTACTATCAGAAATATGAACTTTGGTAAGAAAGTCAATAAAGTATTGATTTCTAGAAGTCCAGTTGATTTCTGAGTACATGTCAAAGCTAGTGGGAGCATAAAGTGTTATGCTGGTAATCATTATGCTAGTGGGAGCATGACGATTATGTTAAATATTGCAGGTTAGCAATGTTAATTATAGAAAACAAAAGTTTCAATTCGCCTTGAAAAAGTTGTTTTGCTATAATTAAGGGAGAGGATTTTATACTTCACTCTAATTCTACAAGCTTAGATTGAGAATTTAATCTACTTTAGTCAAGAATATATATGAATGTTATGTTGGAATGGTTTAACATAAGGAAATTCTATATATGTTGCGTTCTCGAAATTCGATTATGATTACGGCATCCCTCTTCATAGTTCGAATTATGAAAACATGGCAAATAAAAAATTTTATAGCATAAATCATGTCCCATATGCTTTGGGTATAGGTTTGATTACATGTGCTATAATATTCATCCATTCTAAATTTTCCAAATGCCTAGGGCATTAAGATGGAAAAAGGAATAGAACTGGAAATGACTAAAATGATTAAGCAAAGTTGTCGAGGACAATCTGAGGTTTACCAAAGATTGGTTGCTCATGGACAATTAGAAGTATAGAGTAAGGACCATATTGACATATTTTGAAAAGAGGAAACTCTTGTTCAGAAGTGATGGTCAAAATGGTAATATGGAATTGTCTCCATAGGTGGAAGTTATTCTTTGAATCTGTGTAAGATTAAAGAACTTAATGCTAAGAAGGATGTTCAAAGGAATGTACTTTGAATTTGAGACTTCATTTCCATGGAATTGTTTTCCATTGGAATACTTTGTAATTTCTGTTGCCAAGTCTTTGTGACTTCTGTGCATAGTCATTACAAGGGGATCATTGCATATAAGTTTAGAATCTAACAGATTACAGTAGATGGCAAGAGTTTGGTATTCTTTCATTTACAACGAGGATTGGAATTGTGAAATGAGCATCATTGGAATATTGTCAATTGATCTATTTCACAAAGAGAGGACAATATGTAAACATAGTATGCATACTTGGAGTATGGCATAATTGTTGTTTGGAAAAACATAGTGTACATGCTTGGAGCATGGGACAACTAATGTTTTAATTCAAGCATAAAGTTGATTAATCGAAACATAAATAATGAGTAATCAATATGGTGCTTAAATAAAAGGTGTTTTATTTACACTCAAAGTGTTGGGGCCATATAAGATTAGTATTATTCTTGTGTTTCACTTTGCATGTTTTGACTTCCAGAATAATTATGTTATGGCATATATTATATTATTCAAACCATCCACAGTCAGTCATATGTTGGAAGTAAATATGAATCAAGACTGTCATGAATTTGGCTTGTATGATTTGTCTAAAGTGCTTTGGACAATGCAATGGTTGCTACAACATTCATGAGTACTCATAAGGGCTGAGTATTGGATCCAACCCACGCTCACTTGCATCACTTCATGGAATTTATCTCGAGTGATCGTGAGACGGTAATATCATATAAATCTTCAAACCTAGAGATATGAGTTGTTGACTATGAGTTGGTTATTCATTGATTGCACGAAAACGCATTGGTAACTCGATGTCATAAAACGTGCCTTTGTGAGTAATTCAACAAGTAGTTAGTACAAGCATATCAGTCGAAGTTTATCTGTTCCTTCTAGAAATAGAAGCGATATCTGGGCCCCTCGATGATTTGGTTTTGACCTATGTACCGGGCCCGGTCAGAACCTAATTGATGTGTTCAATTTAGTTCTATGTCGAAACAAATCAGAGATCGAGAAACAAATATAGTTATTAGACTTATCCAAGTGGGAGACTGTTGGATATAGTGTCTAAGTCCATAACTTTATTTGGTATGTACTTGACCCGACCCGGCATGGTCCATTTGGGTTGCATGGCATTGCAATACTTGGATAGACTAAATGAGAGAATAAGGCACTTATGATTATTAATATATTATAAGTTCTAATATATTAATAATAGTATTATTTAATTAGTATTGATCAAGTATTAATCTAGTATTAATTTGGTGATCAAAGTGAGACTAATTAAATATATAGGGTTGATTATGACAATCATCAATTCTTTTATGGTGGATTAATGATCCATGGTTTATGGGTTTGGTTATAACCATATGGAGCTCCATGGATAGTCCATGGGAGTTACAAACCCATGGGTCATGAGAAATCAAGAGTCATGACAACTAAGGGCATTCATGTGTAAATCCTAATTGTGACAACACTATAAAAGGAACCCTATGGCTAGCAAAATCGGGGGCTAGATGACCTAGAGTTACTAGAGTGGGCATAACCGATTTTGAGTGCTAGAAGTATTCTCTCAAGTTATTCCAAGTCTTGTGGTGTTGTGTGAAGCATTTGAGGCACAACATTTGGGGTGCTAGGCTCACAAAGTCTTGAAGGAATCCAAGCAACAACAAGGTATGTATTTCTACTAGTTTTTATGTTTTTTGTAATTCCCATGCCATGCTAGTTAGGAAATAACCTTGAAAAAGAAATTTGCATGTATATAGAGAAAACATAGATTCAAGGTTATTAGGGTTGCATGTACACTTAGGAAGTGTTAGAATGCTCAAAACCCATCAGTTGGATTAGTGTCTAAGTCCATAACTATAATTGGTATGTACTTGACCCGACTCGGCATGGTCCATTTGGGTTGCATGGCATCGGAACATTTGGATAGACCGTTTATGAGGAAAAGACATTTTGTGACATATTAATATATTATAAGTTCTAATATATTAATATGAAATCATGTTATTTAATTAGTATTGATCAAGAATTAATTTGGACTTAATTTAGTGATCAAAAAGAGACTAATTAAATATATGGGGATTGATTGTGTAAATCATTCATTCTTATATGTGGGCTTATGATCCAAGATTCCTTTATGTTGGGTTTAACCCATGTGGTGATCCATGGATACTCCATGGAGGTTAAAACCCATGGAGCATAAGGAATGGGTAAAGTCATGAGTTACATGGTGTAACCCTAATAGCCACACTATATAAGAACCCCTTTAGTTCAAGAAATTGGAACAAGTGATACATATGTAAGAGGGCTAGCCAATTTGAACATGTATGTCTTCTTCTCATGGTTATTCCAAGAGTTCATGATGTTGTGTGAACCATTTGAGGTGTCACACTTGGGGCACTAGGCTCTCAAGCTTCATGGAGTCAAGCAACAATAACAAGGTATGTATTCTATCTATTTTAGTATCCTAGTATCAATGTTTTGATATGCTAGTTAGGATAATACCTTGGATAATCATATTTGCATGTATAATAGAGAAAACATAGATCCAAGGTATTTAGGGTTGCATGTACACTTAGGAGTGTTAGAATGCTCAAAACCCAACACTTTACTCTAAACGGAGGGGCAATTACTTGGAAAAGTTCCAAGCTGGAGACAGTGGCTGATTCCACTTGTGAATCAGAGTATATAGCAGCAAGTGAGGCAGCAAAGGAGGCTATATGGCTAAAGAACTTCATTGGAGACCTTGGAGTTGTACCAGCTATAAAGTAGCCAATGGAGATTTTCTGTGACAACAATAGTGCGGTTGCCTTAGCCAAGGAACCAAGAGATCATGGGAGATCCAGACACATTGACAGAAAATATCACTTCATCAAACATCGAATAGAAGAAGGAATCCTCGTGGCAAAGTGGGTATCATCGGATGAGAACCCAGCAGATCCCCTCACGAAGGGACTGACTCGGGCTAAGCATCTCCAGCATGCTCGGAGTATAGGGCTGAAGGTGATATTAGTTTTAGTAGTTAGATAATCTTGAAATTTGTAAAATGTAATTGACATTTTATGATAAATAAAAGCTGTTATTTATGAGTAAAGTGTTGCTATCTCTTGTCAATCATTTACTATTATTTCTTTTTGCATGTTTTGACTTCCAGAATAATTATGTTATGGTTTATATCATATTATTCAAACTCTCCACAGTCGGTCATATGTTGGAAGTAGATATGAATCAAGACTGTCATGGGTTGGCTTGTAGAGGTCTAAGATGTTAGACAAAGCGGGGCTACAACACTCATGAGTGCTCATAAGTTCTGAGTATTGGATTCAACCCACGCTCACTTGTATCACTTCATGGAATTTATCTCGAGTGATCGTGAGACGGTAATATCATATAAGTCTTCAAACCTAGAGATATGATTTGTTGCCTATGAGTTGGTTATGCATTGATTGCACGAAAATGCATTGGTAACTCGATGTTATAAACCGTGCTTTTGTGTGTAATTCAACAAGTAGTAGAGCAAATATATGAGTCGAAGTTTATCTGTTCCTTCTAGGATTAGAAGCGATATCTGGGCCCCTCGATGATTTTGTTTTGACCTATGTATCGGGCCCGGTCAGAACTAAATTGATGTGTTCAGTTAAGTTCTATGTCAAACAAATCAGAAATCGGGAAACAAATGCTGGACAATAAGCAAGACCATGTTCCATGTATTTGTCCGGCTGATATCTAGAACAGAGGATTATATGATCACTTATCTAAAATGGCGCTTCATAGTTCAACCGAGTTTTAAGAGCTACGATTGCTGATCGGTTCCTGAAGTCATACTTGCAACTATAGTTATTAGACTTATCCAAGTGGGAGACTGTTGGAGATAGTGTCTAAGTCCATAACTATATTTGGTATGTACTTGACCCGACCCGGCATGGTCCATTTGGGTTGCACTTCACCCAAACAATTTACGGATAATCTTTTGAGAATAGTATAAGTTATGATTTATTAATATATTATAAGTTCTAATATATTAATATAAAATCATATTATTTAATTAGTGTTGATCTATAATTAATTTAGAATTAATTTAGAGATCAAAAGTATGACTAATTAAATATGGGCTCTTGTATTTATATAGTGTGGGCTAATGCTTATTTGGAATGGGCTAGGCTTGCATGGAAAGTCCATGGATACTCCATGGAGCTTTAACCCATGGATGTCATGGAAATGAAAAGACATGGGTATTAAGGTTTACATGGATGTAACCCTAATCCACCACACTATATAAAGGAGGATTTGGTTCTTGAAATTGCACTAGTTGATGTGTGTAAACTAAGAGGGCCGATTTCAAGAAGTTTGTGACTATTCTCTCAAGTTTCCAAGTTTGTGGTGATTTGTGACTTCCATTTGAGGCATCCATATTATTGGTGCTAGGCTCTCAAACTCCAAGCAATCAACTACTACTACAAGGTAAGTAATTCTACTAGTTTTATTTGATTCAAGTACCCCATGCCATGCTAGTTAGGATAAGAACCTTGGAAAAATAATTATTTGCATGTATCTTAGTCAAACATAGATCCAAGGTTTCTAGGGTTGCATGTACACCATAGGAGTGTTAGAATGCTGAAAACCCATCAAAAACAATTAGTACTAATGAGAATGCTTTATTTTTTTTATCATGATGTTGTTATCTGCTATGTGTTTTATTTCCTTGTTTTATGTTAATGCATGGAATTACTTAAATGCACACTCAATACACTGGGTCTATGAAATTCTAAACTCGGAATACGAAAAAAATGCACTCAACATCTTTCCGTTCTTTGACAGAAAGATTCCTCAAAGATCCAACCGTGGAAATAACGCAACACCCACCCCGCCGGAAATAAACTCGGTTGCATTCCAGGCAGCAGTGTCCACTGCGGTCACTACAACACTTGTGCAGATTCGCAACGGGAACAACAGAGAAGGCAACGGGCAGGGAGCCGGGAGCACGAATAAAGGAACAAACCATAGAACAATGCGAACCTGCACCTACAAGGATTTCACCAACGCCAAACCTCGAACCTTTAATGGAACATGAGGCGTAATAGCCCTGAAGCGATGGATTGAGAAAGTGGAATCCGTTTTTGAAATCTGCGGGTGTCCAGATGGATGCAAGGTCAAGTTTGCGGCCTGCAAATTCACTGATCAAGCTCTCTCCTGGTGGAATGGCCACATAGAGGCCATGACACTCCCGGTGGTGAACATGTTGCCATGGGAAGAGCTCAAAGAAATGATGCTAGCAGAATACTGTCCAAGAGGCGAAATTCAGAAGATGGAACAAGAATTGTGGAACCTCACGGTTCAAAACTCCGATATCGACGCATACATATCCAGGTTTAGTGAGCCATCTCTTTTATGTCCCAGAATGATCACCTCAGAAGGGAAAAAGATTGAGAGATTTATCAGGGGATTGACTGCACCTATCCAAGGGAATGTCATTGCGGCAAACCCTGAGACGTTTGATAGCACCAAGAGACTGGCCAACAAATTGTATGATCATGGCAACAAAAAGGGTGCCAAAACAGTAGAAGCGGAGGTTAAGAAGGAATGTGAGAACAAGAAATGGAAAAACAACAAGCGAAAGGGGAAACAAAACTCGGAATCATCTAAGAAAAAACAAACGGTGACTGTTCATGCTGCAACTTAAGCTACAACCACACCACATGCTCCAGCCTCATCCACGCCGAATGCCCCAAAGCAGTACTCAGGAAATATCCCCAAATGTAACAAATGTAACTTCCACCATCAAGGGGAATGCAGAGAGATGATTTCCACGAGGTACAACCGGAAAGGCCATACAGCAAAGTATTGTAGGGCTTAGCTTCAACAAAACCAGATGCCAAACAACAACAACAACAACAACAATAACAACCACAACAACAATAACAACGACACCAATGTTGGGGCCAGTCATACATGTTACGGATGTGGGAGAACCGGGCATTTTAGGCGAAATTGGCCCAACGCAAACAATCAAGGGGCAGGAGCAGCAGGGAGAGTGCTGACAATGGGTCAGGGTGAAGTCGTGCAGGACCCAGTCGTTGTCACCGGTACGTTCCTACTTAACAACTCGTACGCATGCATCTTATTTGACAGTGGGGCGGAGCGAAGTTTCGTTAGTAATAAATTCAAATACTCGCTAAATCAACAACCCCAGAAGCTCAACGAAGCCTTCACGGTGGAAATGGCTAATGGGAAAACTGAAACAACTAAAGATATCTATATATGATGCACATTAACACTAAACAACCACTCCTTCCAAATAAATTTGATGCCTGTAAATATTAGGAGTTTTGATGTGATAATTGGCATGGATTGGTTAAGCCCCCATCATGCCGATATTATGTGTCACGAGAAGGATGTTCGCCTTCATCTTCCTAATCACGAAACCCTAATAATCTACGGAGATAAACCCGACACAAACCTTCGCCTTATCTCGTGTATCAAGGCACAAAAGTGTCTATATAAAAAGAACTACACATTCCTTGCTCACGTGGTGGATAAAACCAAAGAGGAAGTGAACATTGAAAACATTCCAGTGGCATGTGACTTCGCAGATGTGTTTACAAAAGATCTTCTGGGAATACCCCAAGAAAGACAAGTCGAATTCTGAATCGACCTAGTACCTTGAGCCACTCCGATCGCCAAATCACCTTATAGGTTGGCTCCTGCCGAAATGCAAGAATTGTCAAGCCAACTAAGTGAACTCTTGGATAAAGAATTCATAAGATCAAGCTTCTCTCCATGGGGAGCTCTGGTTCTTTGCGTTAAAATGAAAGACGGATCCTTTAGGATGTGCATTGACTATAGGGAACAAAATAAGCTCACCATCAAAAACCGGTATCCACTTCCCCGAATCGATGATCTATTTGACCAGCTTCAAGGGGCTAGTTACTTTTCAAAGATAGATCTGAGATCCGTTATCATCAACTCAAAGTCTGAGATGAGGACATTCCTAAGACTGCTTTCCGAACTCGCTATGGACATTACGAATTTGTCGTGATGCCCTGCGGTCTAACAAATGCCCCCGCTGCATTTATGGACCTCATGAATCGATTCTGCCGCCCATTCCTTGAAAATTTTGTGATCGTTTTCATCGATGATATTCTCGTATACTCTCGAAGCAAGGAAGAGCATAGCTAACACCTCCGATAGATCTTAGAGACCCTTCGGGCTGAAAAGTTGTATGCGAAACTCTCCAAGTGTGAGTTTTGGCTCCGCAGTGTATATTCCTTGGGACATGTTGTCAGAAAGGAAGGAATCCATGTAGATCCCTCCAAGGTCAAGCCCATCGAAGGCTGGGCAATTCGTACAACACCAACAGAAATTCGCCAATTCTTGGGTCTTGCAAGCTATTACCGAAGGTTCATTCAGAACTTCTCCAAGATAGCCAAACCCCTCACCACATTGACACAAAAAGGCGTACCTTTTAACTAGAATGAGAAGCAATAGATTTCCTTCCAAACCTTGAAGCAAGCCCTATGTAGTGCTCCAGTGCTATCCTTACCGGAGGGAAGCAAAGACTTCGTGGTCTACTGTGATGCTTCAAATCAAGGTTTAGGTTGTGTACTTATGAAACGCACGAAGGTAATTGCATATGCATCCAGACAACTGCAAACACATGAAGTAAATTATACCACACATGATATCGAACTGGGGGTGGTGGTCTTCGCCTTGAAAATTTGGAGGCACTACCTTTATGGTACCAAGTGCACCATCTTTACAGACCACAAAAGCCTCCAACACATTCTAAACCAAAAGGAACTAAACATGAGGCAGCGGAGATGGGTTGAGCTGCTAAATGATTATGAGTGTGAGATCAAATACCATCCAGGCAAGGCTAACGTGGTAGCCGATGCCCTGAGCCAAAAGGAGTATTCAAGTCGTCGCGTGAAGACTCTATCAATCACCATCCAATCTCATCTAGCCTCACAGATCAAGGAAGCCCAATTGGACGCATTGAAACCGGAAAATGTCGCTAGTGAATCACTGCGGGGAATGGATAAGGGATTTGATGTTAAAGAGGACGGAACTCACTACTTCATGAACAGGATCTAGGTTCCCAAGATTGGGGCATTCAGAGAAGTAGTCATGCATGAAGCCCACAAGACGCGATATTCTATTCATCCAGGGTCATACAAGATGTATCTGGATATCAAGCAACATTATTGGTGGCCTAATATGAAGGCAGAGATAGCCACTTTCGTGGGCAAGTGTCTTAATTGCGCCAAAGTGAAAGTGGAATACCAAAAGCCCTCGAGATTATTGCAACAACCAGTGATACCCGAGTTGAAATAGGAAAGGATTACAATGGACTTCGTGACCAAATTACTAAAGACAGCAGACAGATTGGATGTTATCTGGGTAATTGTCGATAGGTTAACAAAATTCGCTCATTTCCTACCAATAAAAGAATCCTACAAGATGGAAAAGCTGACCCGAATCTACATTAAGGAGATCGTGAGACTCCATGGAGTGCCAGTGTCTATTATCTCGGATCGAGATAGTAGGTTCACTTCAAGATTCTGGCAATCTCTACAGAAGGCAATGAGAACACAACTTGATATGAGCACTGCCCATCACCCACAGACGGATGGTCAGGGCGAGCGTACCATCCAGACACTCAAGGATATGCTCCGAGCTTGCGTGATTGACTTCGGCAAGTCATGGGATGCCCACTTGCCTCTGATCGAATTCTCATACAACAACAGTTACCATACGAGCATCAAGGTTGCTCCTTACGAGGCTCTTTACGGACATAAATTCAGATCGCCCCTATGCTTGGCCGAGGTGGGTGACACCCAACTAGCAAAAGGGAAATCGCCAGCCAGTGCTCTCACAGGACCAGAAATCATCCGTGAAACAACTGAAAAGATAATCCCAATCAAAGATTGACTCAAGCATCACGAGACCGACAGAAGAGTTATGCTGACAAGCGGCGAAAGCCACTAGAATTTCAAGTCGGGGATCGTGTGTTATTAAAGATCTCTCCTTGGAAAGGAATGATTCACTTTGGGAAACGGGGAAAACTGAACCCGCATTACATTGGACCGTTCGAGATTCTTGCCCGGATTGGCCTAGTGGCTTACAAGCTGCAGCTACCTGCCGAGCTCAGCAACGTACACCCCGTGTTCCACATCTCAAATCTGAAAAAGTGCCTATCAGATAAAACTCTTGTCGTTCCTTTGGAAGAGAATGAGATTAACGAGAATCTCCTATTCGTCGAAGAACCAGTCGAGATATTGGATAGGGAAGTAAAGCGTACAAAGCAAAGCCGCATTCCGATTGTGAAGGTTCGATGGAACGCCAAACGTGGACTGGAATTCACATGGGAACGCGAAGATCAAGTGAAGCAGAAGTACCCTCACTTATTCTCTCCTTCATAATCCTATTTTTCGAAAGAATTTCGGGACGAATTTCCCTCTAACGAGGGGATGATATCACAACTGGCATTTTTGCCATGAAATTTTTTGATCATGTAAACGTCATCTATATTAACACTTGTAATTTTAACTTGATATCATACACTATGTTCATTCTATGACCACAAACCTAATCAATATTCACAAGTGAAGTTCAAAACTCTACACAAAGTATCCAAATAGTCAATTGGGGAGTTGAAAACCCTAGAGACCCTGGTTCAAGTTCATTATGGACTAGGATTTCCTTATTGGGCCTAATGGACCAATAAGCATTCAATCCAAGTACATTGGGCTTAGAAACCCTATTTGGATTCTAAATGGACCCAATTCATAAATCTATAACATTTTGGACCATTTGGGCCTAGAATGTTTCATTCTAACCCTAATGGGCCTTATTGGGCCATAAGAGAATTAATTAGACCTAATGGACCATAGACTCATTCCTTTGTATCATATTGGGTTGTGAATCATCTAATGAGCCCAATGGTCCGAAAAATTATATTGGGCCTATAAAAGTCGATCAAGCCAAGAGTTTGGGCTCAACACCATTTTCTTCATCCCACAAACCCATTCTCGACCCAAGGAGTAAAAAAAAAGGAAATTATAGGATTAATGAGAGTTAGCCACCTCCTTATTGCATGGTGGATCTCCATGCACATCACCTCACTCCGTCTCTCCTCTCTCTTCTTTTTCTCGGCCGAACCTCACCCTCACTACCTCATTTTCTTTCAAAAATCTTTCAAGAACACTCTCTCTAGAGAACCTCCTCTCTTCTCCAATTTTTCGAAGATCTATTGTTGTTTCAAGGAGATTTCCACCAAAAATCAACTTTCCTTGGTAAGTCCCTACATATCCAAGTTATATAACTTCATTCTTATGTAAAGAACACTTCTCCTAAACATTTTTGGTGATCACACTCTTAGAAAACCCCATAAGCTCGAGATCTATCCAAGGAAGGCTTAGAAAACCCCATAAGCTCGAGATCTATCCAAGGAAGGCTTACTAGGGCCGAAAACACACTCTCTTCTTCTTCAAATCGAGATCAAACAAGCAAGGTGAGTTCATACCCCCTTGTTTTTGGTTTTCACTTGTTTTTGGGGGAGAATACAAGTATTTATGTGTTAGATCTAAGTATTTATGCATGTTATGTGTGATTTTCTTGGCTTTTGTTGTGTTTGTGTGATAAAATCGATGGATCTATAAAACTCTATCAAAAATAAGTGAGAATCACAAACAAAAACACTCTAGACAGTATACTACAAAGTTAAAGGTGTTATAAATGCCTAAGTTGTGAAAAACCAAACAAAATCTTGTATAAGGATCATTTTGGCAAATAAACAAAAATTTGGGGTCAAGAATGACACCTACGGTTTTATAGGGGCTAAAAGGGTATTATTAGCTTAAAAATGAGTTTTTATAACAACCATACTTTTCTAAGGGTCAAAAGTGTAAAATTTGGCATTTTGGGCCTTAATGTGGGCCTCACGGCCTATTAGGCCCAAATGGCAAAAATATCAATTTTTGGGGATTAATATGTTATTTAATCAAAACTCGAGCCAAAAATGAGAATAAACAAGATTAGGGGCTAAAAATGACACTATCTCAAGATTTGGACCAAAAATGTTAATTTTATAAAAATTGGGCCGAAAATGTCATTTTGTGCAAATAAGGGCTGAAATTGTAATTTTCTGCATAAATGGACTGAAAATGTCATTACATGTATTTTTGGGCCAAACCCGTCAATCACTAAAGATTTGGGGCGAAATATAGATTTTTATAAATTTATGGACTAAAATGTTATTTTTAATTTAAAATAGACCAAAATGACATTTTATGTAAAATAAGCCTTTAAATGTTTAAATTAGTTCTCAAGGGAGCTAAAGTGTAATTTTTAATAAGTACGAGTTCAAATTATATGATTTTGACGTATCAAACTAAAAACATCATTATAACAAAACATTGGACTTTTTATAACACTACGGATAAATAATGCGACTAAACGAAATACAACAATGGTGCGATTATTGGGCTTAGTATTTTCTATACATGTTTATTGGGCCTTCGTGATCCAACTACATGTTTATTGGGCCCAATGTATTCATCACATGTCTATTGGGCCTAAGTGACCCAATTACATGCTAAATGGGCCTAATTTAGCATTTTCATGTTATTGGGCCTTAGTGGCCCATTTACATGCTAATTTAGCCTGGAAATAACTTACACGTCTAATGGGCCATAGTTGCCTTTTCTTCATGTTTGTTGGGCCTTATCTTTTCATTTCATACATCATCTAGTGTTCGGAATTCTAAATACATATAACATTATACAAATCCATGTGGAGACAAATGGGATCTAGTGAGACGTGTCGGTGTCACACTGAGTGTATGGTCGTAGCTTGTAGTTATAATCAGAGCCTCCTGGAGGGAGAGCGAGAGTTTGTGTATAGATCTATACGGGGGTGACTGTGACATCCGCCTAAAATGGATTCGGGTCAACCCAACCCAATTGGAAATTTAATAAACCCTACTCAAGATTACTTGACGCTAATAGGATCAAAACTCACACACTACGATATAAATTGATGTTAATAGCAACATAGTATAGTACAACGTTATAACTATAATCAAATTAAATTTTGATACCATATTAAAATCAAATCAAAGTATAATGCTCTAAGTAAATTAAAAGAATCAAACTTGAATGATATAATTAAACTTCAAATCAAAGTAGATTGTTATAATCAAATAATAACCTATCTTTTATAAAACTCCATTTTTATAAACTTTCCATTAAATTTTATAAAACTCTATTTTTATAAACTTTACTTTAAATTTATAAAACTCTTATATTAGTTATATAAAAGATGCTTGTGTTAGTGGGAAATTATGAAGACCACCAAAAGCAAAAAGATTATTCCCATGGTCTCCCACTCACACCTCCCATCCACTTTCCTTTCCTTTTTCTCCCAACATATTATTCTCTTCACCACTTAAACCTTCTCTATTCTTTCTCTCACTCTCAATCTCGAAATTCATCCAAGAGATACTCATATTCCAGTCAAGAACAATCTATTATACTCAAATCTTCATCCCTCTTGAAGCATTCATCAAGGTATGTTGTTAAAAGTTTCAAATTCATACAAGAAACAAATTAAATCCACCAAAATATCTAAAACTCATTTTATGCATAAACCTGATTTTTCTCAGAATACCATCAATAAAACAAGAAGTTCTGGAAATTTTCAGAAAATAACTTATTTTTATTGAATTATTATAATTATTGCAATAAAGTAGGGCAATAATTCACATAAAATACTTGTTGCATTCAATAAATTCTGAGAAAATTCTGGGATGACCTATATATTGATTAAACATGATATATGAAGTTTCATGCATTTACATTACTGTTTACTATTATTTATGATTTTATTGATTAATTAATAATGAAATATATAAAAAATACTTCCCATAGTCACAAATATCTGAAACTTATACACTGGGCTCTATATCATGTTATAAAACTATAGTTAATTTTACAGAATTTTTAGGAATAATTTACTATTTTTCCTGAATTTTGTGTTGTTTAATCATTAAAATATTAAATAAATACTAAAACAGTTCAGAAAAATATAAAATTTTTACAGTAATTCATATTGTATGAAATAATGATTTTGCTAATAGTTTCATAATTTTTCAATACTGTTTACTATTTAAAACCATTTTCCTAAGTATTTAAGCATGTAAAAATGCATTTTAATGATTATTTCATATAAATAATTGTTAAAATCTGTAAATAATTATAATTGGGCAAGTTATTATTTTAATAAGAAATTATTAAAATCTGTCCTAAATTGAAAATATAAATTAATTATGCAAAGTAATTAATTCAATTTAAAATTCATTTAACAAATGAATACCTTAATATTCTAATCAAAATGAATTATTGTTAATTCATCTAATATAAGAATATGTGTCTAATCATTTGTATTAATACTCCATTCTCGTTTAGCAGTTCCTAAACCAAAACTATTAATTATATTAGGTTCTACGCCATTTTGACCCGAACCGTCTATCGTACGACACACGTATTTCGTTTTGGGACTAAAGTGAGTAATCTACCCCATATTTTATAATTTTCAATACTTTTGGGGTGTATCATGTGGTTCTAATATATTCCAACTTCATTTTATTGTTTTATCACAATTGAGACATTGTTGGGACATTTATACGTGAGTCATTAATTGTATAACTATTGTTTGTTTACACTACATGTACTTGTAGTGCATTACCATTTTTAGTCTAATCTCCATGACTATGCCCGTATTCTTGAGGTACGTTATGGACAATAATAGCGCTATTGGGTTGACCACCCCGCCTTGGGACGCTAAGGTGATTGATCGCACGTGGTTGAGTGTGTTTGATGATTAGATGCTCCATCCTATACATATTTATATATATACATATGTATATATAGGGTGAGGACTTATTGTTGTTGTTATCATTTGTTAATCAATTTTTGATTTATAAACCGTTATCTCAAATACAATTGTTTGTCGACTTCAAAAGAAAACAAATTTCAAAGTATAAATGTTTCAACTTCACAATTTTCTCTACTAAAATAGATTACTCACCAACTCTCGTAGTTGACCTGTTTTTACCCATGATGCAGATTTGAAGAATGAAGATTGATGAAAAATAGGTTGTGCCTTAGAAATCCACAAGACAATTTAAATTTGATGTAATAAATGTTGTTCGTATTTGGATTTGTATTTGTATGTTGTGGATCTTGTTTGCATACTTAGTACTTAATTGAATCTAATAATATTATAACATAGTTGTCATGAGACTTTGAACAATATATCACGCCTTGATCGATTCCGACAAGGATCGGGGTGTGACAGATTGGTATCAGAGCCCTTGACTATAGGGAATTAGGTTAATTGCCTTGACCTAGTCTATAGCCTCTAGGGTCCTCTCGTATGCTAGTTTATAAAATGCACACACAACTGCATGCAGTTCGCACTTAGAAACTCCTAGGAATACCTTTGTGTGTTAATTGCTCCCTTAAGTGCATACGTATTACTCCTGACACTTATATGTGTGCATACACTGGTGAATATTCTCGTCTTTCTCTGAAAATCGTACACATATTCAAGTAGTTTTGTATATACATATATATTCCTTAGAGCTCATAGGAAATTCAAAGTCATCCACTCTAGTTGGGTAGGATCATAGTAATGGACGCGTAGTAACTGGAAGGGGGAGGTGCCGGTAGCCCGAAAGTCCTGACTAGGTAAGCATTCGTATACATCCCAATCAACCGAGGGACCAGTTTGCTTATCTGGGGACCAAAGGCGAGAGTTCCCAAACCTATAGGCCAAAGCGCGTCATTCACATTACTTTTGAGCCATCAAAATACCCGACCTTATCAAACGTATCCGAAAAGATACACTCCAAAATGGCCAACTCATTGGACTATTAAGTTCCCTAATGGGCCTAGTAGTGGGAAAGACATGTGAAAACTTAGTTTTGTGGGGGCCCACGCAAGTGCTACATGTTTCACATTTAGTAACCATGGAAAGCCCAAAAGGTGCCCAACACTCCTAACCATGGCCGAACAAGTGTTTTACAATTATTTTACCCAACAATGTCTAAAAACTTTATTTCCATAATCAATTTACAAATAACTCACAAGTCCATATGCGTGTTTCTCGTAGATGGCATTACGACCCCCATACGCTGCTCGCAACAACCGAAGGCTAGCTGCCCTTATCGCCAAGGAGGTAGCAAACGTCATCCCAACAATTGCAACCCAACTTCATTCTCTTCAGCCACAAGCTCCAGCAACCACTCCTCGTTGCTCATTCAAGCACTTTCGTAACTACAATCCGCCTTACTTCAAAGGCATCGATGGTGCCACCGCACTCCTCACATGGATTGAAGAAATGGAGAGTACTTTCATCCATAGCGAGTGTCCTGAGGACCTGATGGTCCGTCATGCTACAGGGTGCCTCCAAGGTCATGCTCTCACATGGTGGAACCTAGAAAAACGGGCAAAGGGAGAGGTTGTTGCCTTGGGAATGACCTGGTCAAAACTAAAGGAACGCATGATGTAGAAGTTCTGCCCTGACAGCGAATTGCAAACTCTCGAGGATGAATTCTGGAATCTGAAACAGGTGGGAGGCGACAACGCGACCTACACCAATAGATTCCATGATCTCTCGAGACTCCTACCTCACATGGTTCAACCTATGAAAACTGCAATACGTCGCTACATCAAAGGGTTACCACGCCAGATCCGTGATTCGGTGACCAGCAGCAGGCCATCTACCCTAGAATCTGCCATTGAAATAGCAGGTCAACTCAACGAGGACAATATGAACGATGGTGTCCTCCCACGCAAGGGTTCAAAGATGTCAACTGAAAAGCCGACCCCTGAGACCCCCCTAATTGTCAAGTCCGAGTCCTCCCACCGACATGACAAAAAGAAGCGGAAAAGTCATCACCACAACCATGCTGTTATTACCCCTGCTACTCCTATCACCCAAGTCACCCCACAAGCCCAACCGAATAAAAAGCCGTATACCGGACCTCACCCCCTCTGTAACCACTGTAACTATCACCATATGACCACCAGCCCGTGTCGCATCTGTACGAATTGTGGTCGCTATGGCCACTTGGCGGACACATGTCGTGCACCAAAAACTCAGCGACCACTCTATCTACCCTCAAATCAGCAAACACAAACCCGGTATCCAACTGGAACATGCTTCAACTGTGGTGACCCCACCCATTTCAGAAACGCGTGTCCTAGGCTAGTCAATATCATCAACACCCAAGCCCAGGCAAATCCAACAATGCCGGTTCCAGCTCCCAAAGGCCGAGCCTTTGTCATTACCGCAACCCAAGCAAAGACCGATAACAAGGTCGTAAATGATACGTTTCTCATAAATAACTGCTACGCGTCAGTACTTTTTGATTCAGGTGCCGATAAAAGTTTTGTGTCTTTGGAATTTGAGCCCATACTTCACACATCTCGCACGATTCTTGATGAATACTTTACCGTAGAAGTCGCCGATGGAAAATACGTTTCACTCAATGCAATCATCCAAGATTGCACTTTCGATTTTTGCGGTCATAAATTTTCTGTCAATTTAGTTCCTATGGAACTTGGTAGCTTCGACATCATCGTAGGAATGGATTGGCTATCCCAAAACCATGTTGAAATAGTATGTTACGATAAGTTCATTCGTATTCCTCTCGCCGCCGGTCAAAGTCTTCGTATTTATGGCGAGACTCATTCGAAAAAGCTTAGTCTTATGTCATGTACTCAAGCTCGATCATATCTACGAAAAGAATATATGGCTTTCTTAGCCCATGTGGTGGAAACAAAGGTCAAAGAAAAGAAGATCGAAGATATTCCGATAGTACGAGACTTTCCCGACATCTTTCCTGATGATGTATCTGGACTCCCTCCAGTACGTGAGCTAGAGTTCCGCATCAAACTTGTTCCTGAGGCTACTCCCATAGCCAAGTCTCCATATCGGTTGGCTCCAGCCGAGATGCAAGAATTGGCAAGTCAGCTCCAAGAATTAACCGATAAGGGATTTATCCGCCCTAGTACTTCACCCTGGGGAGCCCCGGTTCTCTTCATCAAAAAGAAAGATGGTTCGTTTCGTATGTGTATCGATTATCGGGAGTTAAATAAATTAACCATCAAGAACCGATATCCGTTACCTCGGATCGACGACCTTTTTGATCAGCTTCAAGGAGCTTCATGCTTCTCAAAAATTGACCTTCGCTCGGGTTATCACCAACTTCGAGTACAGGAAGAAGACATCCCCAAAACCGCTTTCCGAACCCTCTATGGTCATTACGAGTTCACTGTTATGCCTTTCGGCCTAACAAATGCCCCTGCCGTATTCATGGACTTGATGAATCGGGTATTTAAACCTTATCTCGACCGTTTTGTTATCGTCTTTATTGATGACATCCTCATTTACTCCAAGACAAAGGCAGAGCATGAAAGACACCTTCGCCTAACTCTCCAAACGTTGCAAGGAAATCGGCTCTACGCCAAATTTTCGAAATGCGAGTTTTGGTTAAATGAGGTACAATTCCTTGGTCATATTGTAAGTGACAAGGGTATTTTAGTCGATCCCGCAAAAGTTGAAGCAGTCCAGAATTGGAAAGCCCCACGTACCCCCAAGGAAATTCGGTCATTCCTCGGTTTAGCCGGTTATTACCGGCGTTTCATTTCAAATTTCTCAAAGATTGCTTTACCGCTTACTTCTCTCACTTGCAAGGGTACACCATTTGATTGGGGACCCAAGCAGGAATATGCTTTCCAAACCCTTAAACAAAGTTTGTGTAACGCTCCGATTCTTACACTCCCTGAAGGATCCGAAGATTTCGTGGTATTCTGCGATGCCTCCAATCTCGGTCTAGGTTGTGTTTTGATGCAAAAGGGAAAGGTTATAGCTTACGCATCACGACAGCTCAAAATCCATGAAAGAAATTATACGACTCATGATTTGGAGCTCGGTGTTGTGGTTTTCGCTCTTAAAATTTGGAGGCATTACCTTTACGGCACTAAATGCGTAATTTTCACCGACCACAAGAGCTTGCAACATATTCTTAATCAAAAGGAACTCAATATGAGGCAAAGACGATGGGTCGAGCTCCTAAATGATTACGAGTGTGAAATACGCTATCATCCGGGCAAGGCAAACGTCGTAGCCGACGCGTTAAGCCGAAAAGAACATGCCCATGCATTTCATCTAATATGTTCTCCTATCTTGTCCAATCTCAGCGACCGAATTCGAGGAGCCCAACACTCGGCAATTATCGAAAATGACATGCCCACGGGAATTGATGGGGAGTTGGAAACTAAATTTGATGGTATTTTCTATTATCAAGATCGCATCTGGATCCCAGATCGTGACAATCTTCGTATATTCCTGATGGAAGAAATCCATAAAACCCGATATTCCATTCATCCGGGCACTGACAAGATGTATCATGGCCTGAGAACCAATTATTGGTGGTCGGGAATGAAAAAGGATATTGCTTTATTCGTGGCCAAATGTCTTACATGTTCCAGGGTCAAAGTAGAACATCAACGACCCTCTGGACTATTGGTCCAACCAGAAATCCCCAGGTGGAAATGGGAAGCGATCGCCATGGATTTCGTAACCAAACTTCCCCATACCACAAAAGGACACGACAGCATTTGGATAATCATTGACCGTTTGACCAAATCCGCTCATTTCCTTCCCATCCGTGAAAATTTCAAAGTCGAAAAACTTGCTCGGATTTACATCAACGAGATAGTTAGTCGGCATGGCATTCCTCTCAGCATCATTTCAGATCGTGATGGGAGATTTCTCTCTCGGTTTTGGAAATCACTTCAAACAGCCATGGGAACCCGCCTCGATCTTAGTACCGCCTATCATCCTCAGACCGATGGTCAATCTGAGAGGACTATTCAAACACTCGAAGATATGTTGAGGGCGTATGTCTTGGATTTCGGAGGAAACTGGGACTCTCATTTACCGTTGGTGGAATTCTCCTATAATAACAGTTATCATTCTAGCATCAAGATGCCACCATTTGAGGCATTGTATGGCCGTAAATTCCGATCTCCTATTTGTTGGCATGAAATTGGTGAGTCCCACGTGATTCGCGCAACAGTGGATTCTCCAATCGTTGGTCCTGAGCTTATCCAGGAAACAACCGACAAAATCACTCAGATTCGCGATAACCTTCTCGCAGCTCGTAGCCGACAAAAGAGTTATGCCGACAAGCGACGCAAACCGCTTGAATTTACCCTGGGTGACATGGTCATGTTAAAAGTGTCCCCATGGAAAGGTGTGGTTCGATTTGGACGCAAGGGTAAATTGGCACCACGCTACGTAGGCCCGTTTAAGATCATAAAAAGGATCGGAGCAGTAGCCTACGAGTTGGATCTACCAACAGAGCTTAAGAAAGTTCACCCAGTATTTCATATAGCCAACCTCAAGAAGTGTTTAGCAGACGAGAACCTTCATGTTCCTCTCGAGGATATCCAAATCGACGAGACAATGCAATTTACCGAGAAACCCTTGGAAATTGCCGACCGAAAGGAAAAGCAACTCAAAAGAAGTCGCATTCCCCTGGTTAAGGTCAGGTGGCAGTCGGCACGTGGACCTGAGTATACATGGGAGCGTGAGGATCATATGCGTACCAAATACCCACAACTTTTCTCTTAAGGTACTCTCTTCTTAAATTTCGGGACGAAATTTCCTAAAGTAGGGGAGACTGTGACATCCGCCTAAAATGGATTCGGGTCAACCCAACCCAATTGGAAATTTAATAAACCCTACTCAAGATTACTTGACGCTAATAGGATCAAAACCCACACACTACGATATAAATTGATGTTAATAGCAACATAGTATAGTACAACGTTATAACTATAATCAAATTAAATTTTGATACCATATTAAAATCAAATCAAAGTATAATGCTCTAAGTAAATTAAAAGAATCAAACTTGAATGATATAATTAAACTTCAAATCAAAGTAGATTGTTATAATCAAATAATAACCTATCTTTTATAAAACTCTATTTTTATAAACTTTCCATTAAATTTTATAAAACTCTATTTTTATAAACTTTACTTTAAATTTTATAAAACTCTTATATTAATTATATAAAAGATGCTTGTGTTAGTGGGAAATTATGAAGACCACCAAAAGCAAAAAGATTATTCCCATGGTCTCCCACTCACACCTCCCATCCACTTTCCTTTCCTTTTTCTCCCAACATATTATTCTCTTCACCACTTAAACCTTCTCTATTCTTTCTCTCACTCTCAATCTCGAAATTCATCCAAGAGATACTCATATTCCAGCCAAGAACAATCTATTATACTCAAATCTTCATCCCTCTTGAAGCATTCATCAAGGTATGTTGTTAAAAGTTTCAAATTCATACAAGAAACAAATTAAATCCACCAAAATATCTAAAACTCATTTTATGCATAAACCTGATTTTTCTCAGAATACCATCAATAAAATAAGAAGTTCTGAAAATTTTCAGAAAATAACTTATTTTTATTGAATTATTATAATTATTGCAATAAAGTAGGGCAATAATTCACATAAAATACTTGTTGCATTCAATAAATTCTGAGAAAATTCTGGGATGACCTATATATTGATTAAACATGATATATGAAGTTTCATGCATTTATATTACTGTTTATTATTATCTATGATTTTATTGATTAATTAATAATGAAATATATAAAAAATACTTCCCATAGTCACAAATATCTGAAACTTATACACTGGGCTCTATATCATGTTATAAAGCTATAGTTAATTTTACATAATTTTTGGGAATAATTTACTATTTTTCCTGAATTTTGTGTTGTTTAATCATTAAAATATTAAATAAATACTAAAACAGTTCAGAAAAATATAAAAATTTTACAGTAATTCATATTGTATGAAATAATGATTTTGCTAATAGTTTCATAATTTTTCAATACTGTTTACTATTTAAAACCATTTTTCTAAGTATTTAAGCATGTAAAAATGCATTTTAATGATTATTTCATATAAATAATTGTTAAAATCTGTAAATAATTATAATTGGGCAAGTTATTATTTTAATAAGAAATTATTAAAATCTGTCCTAAATTGAAAATATAAATTAATTATGCAAAGTAATTAATTCAATTTAAAATTCATTTAACAAATGAATACCTTAATATTCTAATCAAAATGAATTATTGTTAATTCATCTAATATAAGAATATGTGTCTAATCATTTGTATTAATACTCCATTCTCGTTTAGCAGTTCCTAAACCAAAACTATTAATTATATTAGGTTCTACGCCATTTTGACCCGAACCGTCTATCGTACGACACACGCATTTCGTTTTGGGACTAAAGTGAGTAATCTACCCCATATTTTATAATTTTCAATACTTTTGGGGTGTATCATGTGGTTCTAATATATTCCAACTTCATTTTATTGTTTTATCACAATTGAGACATTGTTGGGACATTTATACGTGAGTCATTAATTGTATAACTATTGTTTGTTTACACTACATGTACTTGTAGTGCATTACCATTTTTAGTCTAATCTCCATGACTATGCCCGTATTCTTGAGGTACGTTATGGACAATAATAGCGCTATTGGGTTGACCACCCCGCCTTGGGACGCTAAGGTGATTGATCGCACGTGGTTGAGTGTGTTTGATGATTAGATGCTCCATCCTATACATATTTATATATATATATATATATATATATATATATATATATATATATATATATATATATATATATATATATATATATATATACATATGTATATATAGGGTGAGGACTTATTGTTGTTGTTATCATTTGTTAATCAATTTTTGATTTATAAACCGTTATCTCAAATACAATTGTTTGTCGACTTCAAAAGAAAACAAATTTCAAATTATAAATGTTTCAACTTCACAATTTTCTCTACTAAAATAGATTACTCACCAACTCTCGTAGTTGACCTGTTTTTACCCATGATGCAGATTTGAAGAATGAAGATTGATGAAAAATAGGTTGTGCCTTAGAAATCCACAAGACAATTTAAATTTGATGTAATAAATGTTGTTCGTATTTGGATTTGTATTTGTATGTTGTGGATCTTGTTTGCATACTTAGTACTTAATTGAATCTAATCATATTATAACATAGTTGTCATGAGACTTTGAACAATATATCACGCCTTTATCGATTCCGACAAGGATCGGGGTGTGACAGTGACTCCCCCACACCTGAGCTGTTCGCTACAGTTAGACTAGGCCAGTCTAGGGTGACAAAACCTTGATCGAAAAATTCGGCGTTTGGAAAAATGCCAAGAGGCAAATCAGTCACTATCATGTATGGTTATAACAACTCATATAGAGATCCATTCCCAATAAGATATTACGTAAAATTAATAACTCTTAAGTCATAATGATACAAAACATTTCTACAGTGCAAAGACCGTGACATTTTTAAAAATCAGAAAATATCAGATTATCTGGGGAAATACTATTATTCAAATACCACTTACTTACAACAGAAAGAATACAAAGAAATTTGAGCTGCATTCCTATATGTTACTACTATGAAATTCACACATGCATTTATACTCGATTTTCACATCATTTTTCAGACTTTTTACAGAAAATATCGAATTTTCTGGGTTTTACAAACGATACAAAGACTTTTATTCAAACATGTTTATGAACTCACCAACATTATATATGTTGACCGTTTTCAAAATAACTTGTATTCTTAGGTAATCGATAAGCAGGAGGATTTTCAAGTGTGTATGGATTGATTTTATGTAATGCCACTCATCGTGCTATTAATACATTGGATTTATGTAATCTATGACAATGTACTTGATGTGAACAATACCAGTTGTACTATGTAATGTTTGGTGATGAATGTGTTATGTTTCATGTATATTCATTGTGATGATATTTAAATTGATAGTCACACGAGCCCCCGGACGTTTCCGCCGTCTGGTTCGGGGGTGTGACATTTTGTAAGCAGGCAAATGTTTGGCTTCCCTCGTATTGGGTTTAGATTTAACAGATACATCTCACCCTTTCTTTGTGATTTTAGAAGAACAGAGTTGGTTTTCTTGTCAATGATTTCTGATCCTTCATCATCAAATGAAACCTTCAATCCAGTTCCCACGACCAACTGCGAGACGCTGATAAGGTTATACTGTAATCCTTCTACGTAAGCCACTTTGCGAATTGAGAAGTCTTTATTCGTTCTCATTCCATAGCCTTTTACTTTTCCAAAAGAATTATTCCCATACTTTACATTTGCACCATCCTTAAGATCCCTGAACTCTCGTAGCTCCTCCTTCCTTCTTGTCATGTGACGTGAACAGCCACTGTCAATGTACCATTCAGTGTCGAACTGTTCGACACGAATTACCTTCAAAAGTTAAGCAGATTTAGGAACCCAAAGTTTCTTGGGTCCTGGTGAGCCTTTCACAGAAGAAGAAAAGGTAATGTCGAGATCAACCAAATATGTTCGTTTAATGAGTGTGGTTTTATCTTTTCGTTTGATGGTAAAAACTTTGATTTTGTTATCTTTTAAGTTCGTTTCTTTAGAATCAGAAGATTTGTGCTTGGTGTTAGCTTGATTCTTAACGGACTTCTTTTCAGTTTCCTTAGGGTTAGCATTTGTTGTCTTGGTTGGAACATTCGGCTCTGAAACTAGTTTTCCCTTGCCTTTGATATCATTGGGTTTAGACTTCGTGGATTGAGAGTGATAAGGCTTTGGTCTCTCCGTTGGTTTCTTTGTGAAGAAGGGTTTTGGAGTCCCCTTTTGCTGAGAGTCCCTTGAACCGTGAGAGAAGCAACGCGAACATTGACTGGGATTTACCTGTGAAGATACTTTCGCATTGTGATTAATCCTCCTTTCGTTACGAACATAGCCAAAATTTTGGGATTGCCAAAATTGCTTCTTTTCATTGAGATTTCTTTTATATCTCTTATTTGTTTGTCGTTTTTGATTTGCAAGTTGCTTGGACGACTTGTGAATATTCACATTTGGTTTTGGTTTTCTCTCACTAGATTCGCTTTTTACTGGTTTGGATTCGCTGTGAACTTCTTTGGTACCACTTGGGCTACCTTTTTCAAATGTTGAGCGATTGTTTATGGGTTCAGCTACGTATCTTCCCTTCGCTTTCCATGAGGTCCTTTCAGATAAGCCAACGGTTTCATCAGCATTATCTATTAGGGCTGACCAGAAGAACTCATCTCACCATCCTTGTTATCCTCGTCTACAATGGACTTTAATTCGACAGTTTGAGTTTCGGTCACTCCATTAACTTTAAAAACTTGATGTGGAGTAGTTTAGACCTTTGGAAAAACGGTTGCTTTTTCTTTCAAAAATTTTGGTTTATTTTGAGAAATTCGTAGGTTGAGGTTCGTTTTTAACGAATTTTGAGCAATCAACCTCATCCTCTACGGAGATCTCACTCTCCTCATCGAATTCAAAAGTGTTTTCAACATTCAATTTATTTTCTGAACTCAACTTGGCATTCAATGAGTCAAATTGCTGTACAATATCAGATTTAATATGCTTTTTATCATTCTCATCCAAGATTTGTTTCAACATATTTCTGTGGTCCTTGGACTTAATGTAATTTTCTATTCGTCCAAGTCCATATTTGTATGCATCAGAAGTTTCTTCAAACGAAACGGTAGATTCGCATTTGCAGCAGTTTGCGTCCATTTCATCTTCCTTTAATTCGAGAAATGGAAAAATAATCTTGTGGATTTTCTTACGAATTTCATAATCAAGGTGAAGTTGAGTGATATTAAAGTAAAGCCTTTTTGCAATTAAACAAAATATGTTTCGCTGTTTCAAAAGCATAAGATTATCTCTTTGAAAATAAATAGATTCATCCCTAGACATAGACAAATCCGACTCGATCTTCTGAATCCACATACGCCTCTCATCACTCTTGGATGTAGCCCTGCTTAATTAATCAGTCAGGTTAGAGTTTGTCAACCGGGTTCGCTTTAAACTATCGCCTATACTTGAAAAGGTGAATTTTAAGTCGCTTAACTCAGTTCATATCTAGATACAGGAATATTAAGAGATTCGAGAATAGAATTTACCTTATTGATCAGCTGTTCGCACTCTTTGATTTGTTCTGGAACAGGTCGTGCGGCAAAACAGCTATCATCCATTCTTTCACTTCCGCTAGCATTCTCCTGCATCTGCGAACTTCCATCAGTCACCATCAAACATCTTCCTGAGAACTGCGAACTTGTTTCTTTCGCTACAAATACCCTTCCGTGTGTGGGTTTGTGAACTTCTTCATCCTCGGAGTCTGTCGACCAGACTTCCACTCCTCCAAACTCGCCTTCAGCCATATTTTCCTGCACAATCAACGCAGGCACAGAGTTATCATTAGCTTTCTTCCTCTTGATCTCCTCCAGCTTTCTCAGATGGTAAGCTTCCTCATCCTCTCCTTCATTCTTCTCATTCTTCCTTCGCAGCATACACTCCTTGGCAAGATGGTTTTTGCCATGACAATAGTTACAATCATATCCGGAGTCACCAACCACCTTTTTCTCCTTCTTCTCTTCCTCTTTCTGAGAGCCACTCATGTTCTTCTCTTTCATTTTCTCCGAGCTATAGCTTCCCTACCAGTTTTTGTTTTTGCTTGAGGGAAACTTCTTTCTAGCAAATCGCTTAGGGTTTGACACCATTAAAGTGAAATATTCATTTGAGAGCTCATGCTCAGAGTGATCTGATCCAGATCCGTCATCAGTCATTGTCTTGCCTTTCGCAACCAACGCTAAAGACCCCAATCCAGAAACCACCTTTGCTTCTTTCGTCACTTCACTCTCGCGTGCCTTCAGAATTCCCACAATCTTCGCAAGAGTATAGTTCTTGAACTGTTCGTGCGCTTTACCAATTGACACTACTGCCTTCCATTCTGATCGCATACCGTTCATGAACGTGACCTTTTGCTTAATCAGTTCACGTCCTATTCCATACTTCATCATTTTGCTGAGAAGATGATTATATCGATTGAACATGGCAGTCAGTGTTTCTTCAGGCTTTTGAATGAATTTGCCAAACTCGGATAGCAAGAGCGTTTGAGTCGAATGCTCTAGATCTGCGTCTGTGGAGTAGAGCTTTCTCAACCTATCCCAAATGGCCTTTGTTGTGTCACAAGACCTCACAAGACGGAAGGTATCTGCTTGCAAAGCGAAGCTAATGATTCTCATTGCTTTAATATTGCTCATGAGTTTGTCGTTCTCATCTTGAGGCACGTCCTTCACATCAAGGAACAGTTGGTTGTATTCTCTCTGAGTTTTGATTTTTCTTTTGTTCGTTGTATGAACAAACGGACCTAGAGTGATGGCCTTCCAAATCAGATAACCATTATCATCTGAGCCTAGAACATAGTCTTCAAAGTGGAGTGCCCATACTTCATATTCTTGAAGGAAAAAGAATCAGGATCCTGGTTGTTGATCCAACGCTGCTTGAGATATTCAAGGAGTTGATGTTGGAATCGTCGTGCTGCATGGTGTAAAACATTTCGAGACCTGTAAAGAATCAGAGGTGTAAACAAACATTGTTTATAGGGTAATATCAAGATCTCTTTGAGCCGCCAGAATGATGAAGAAGACGACTGAGATTGATCCTATATTAACAAAAACCCTAAAACTCTATAAACAGAAGAGATGCGTATAGATTACACAGTCTACTGCTCTGATACCAATTGATAAGATTAAAAACTTAGTGATCAAATAGATTCAAACAGATAAAGAACAAGAACATGATATTGATCAAACTGGTGCTGAATGATTAACAGTCACACCTCAGAAGAACTCGATAAAGAATTACTTCTGTAGAGGCGTAAAAATAGGGTTACAAAGATAATATCAGAGTTGACTAAAATACGATGCATGCATGCACCTTATATACTCTAACCCTAGAAATAAATACGAGTGGACAGGCCCAACTCGTTTATACAAAACAGACTAAACAAATAGACCCAATGACGCAATACATAATACTCAACAGTAAGGAGATGAAAAATTATGTGAAATTCCTTTTTCAGTTAAGAACGAATCAAGAACCTTGTTCTTGAATTCTGAGCCATTGTCACTCTTGATCTTACGAACCTTTTTCTTTAAACTTACTTCTATGTGCTTGATAAAGTCAATCATTGCTTGAGCTGTTTCTGACTTTAGACGAAGAAAATACACCCAAGTAAAACTGGAAAAATCATCAACAATAACCAAGATGTACCTCTTCTTGTTGAGAGTTTCAATAGTCGAAGGACCACAAAGGTCAATATGAAGAAGTTCTAAAGGTTCAACAATCTTCGAATCAATGACAATCAGATGACGTTATCTATGTTGCTTCCCTTGTTCACAAGTTGCACATAAAGTATCATTATAAAATTTTAATAGTGGCAAACCACAGACAAAATCATTTACCAGCAATTTATTTAGATTCTTGAAATTCAGATGAGAGAGCCTTCGATGCCATAGCCAACTTATGTCTAATGAATCTTTCAAAAGTAAGCAAACCGTGGGAACACCAACTATTGATTTGATGTCAAGAGTAAGCATATCACCTTTTCTTTTGGATTTGAGAAAAACTTCTTTTGTTTCGATTTTTGAAATCACACTTCCTTCTTCATTAAAAACAACTTGATTTCCAGTGCCCACAACAAGTTGCGAAACACTTATCAAGTTCTGTTGAAGACCTTCGACATATGCTACCCTGTTAACAGTGAACTTGCCATTCGTAACTTTACCATACCCTTTCACGTAAAATTTATGATTGTTACCGAATTTCACCACACCAGCATTTTCTAGACTTCGAAAGTCTCGCAAATTTTCCTTTCTACATGTCATGTGACGAGTCCAACCACGATCAATGTTCCATCTATCATCATATTTCTCGTCACTTAAAACCTGCAATCAGTGAAAGAATTTAGGTCTCCAAGGTTGTTTGGGTCGTTGGTTATTAGAACAAAATGCATGATGAAATGAGATCCTAAAATCCAATTACGAACTTTAGATTTCAAACTATCAATTAAGTCCACTTCGTTAGATGAGGGTATTGAAATGAAATCATTCGTTAGCTTAGAATCAACACTGACTTTCCCTTTAACCTTTTCAGTTTGGTTCACATCAACTTTCGCTTTTGGAACAGCTCTCCACTATCGAACCGATGGATTCAACTCCTTGGATGATGAGCTTCCACTTGACGATTCATTCAAGTAGCTTTCATAAGCATACCCGATCTCTTCTTGAGAGAATTCCCCACTTTGATATTGTTCGCCTTTTCCTTCTAACCAGTGATTAATATTTTTGATATCTATTTTTCCGTTGGAAAATGATGTGCTACTTGGCTTTTTCGAAGGATGATTGGGAAAATGAGGCTGTGTTGGGTTGAATGTCTCAATTCTCTTTTCATTTACATTCAACATTTCAAAATGTTGTTTTGAAAAACCAGATTTTACTTGTGGTTGAAAACGATTTTGAAACTGTTTTTGATAACCAACATTTGATCTTTGAAAAGCTTGTGGACCACTAAAAAATTTCTTTTGATTGGAAAATTGAGAAGAATTCCTTTAATCATTTGATTGAAAACCATTTCTTTGAAAATTATTTTGTGAAAATCTTTTGTTTTGAAAATGATGAACAAAATTCTTTGAATGTTGATTTTTCACAAAATTTGCTTTGTTTGAGTTTTGAAAATTTGATTTAGAATTGGATGACAAAGCTTGTTGTTGACTTTTTGAAACTCTTTTTGTGATTGACTTTTTAACAAATCCTTTTTAGATCGAGCAGTTGTTTTTTTAAAAGAATACTTGTTTTCAGAATTTGTCTTAACTGGTTTAGACTCAATTGTTTCAGACGATTTATTGGACAAAATGTTTTGTTTCTTTCGAGACACAATATTTTGCCAATAAACCTTCTTTCTTGCTTTAGTCATCAAAATCCCATGTTCTTTTGAAATCTTTTCAAGTTGTTCTTTGAAATTTTGAACTTTTTGATTTGACTTTTGAGATATATCGACATTTGCTTGTTGTTCGGCGTTTGGTTTTTTAGTTTTAACTACCCCATTTCTTTGAGGTTTTTGTCTTTGAAAAGTGGAAGAGTTCTTGTTGAGATTATTTCGACGCTGCTTTGGTTGGAGAAAAATCCTTCTTTCGAAGCTTTCTTGTTATCTTCTTGAACAATTTTGTTGATTTTAGGTTTAACTTTATCACCATTCCCAGTGGTAACAAACACCTTATTTGGAAAGATAACTTCATCTGTACATATGAAGTTTGAATACACAACCAAGTTTGATTCAAGATAATGAGAGCCTTTTTCCTTCATTATTGTGTCGAACTTCTCTGTTTCCTCATAGACCTGATCAACTACAACCCGGGGTATAGTTGTTTCTTTTGAAGCATCATCATGATCATCATCACTATCTGTTTGACTATCTTCGACAGTCACTTGGTTAGGGTCATGAACTTTCGAAGTCGAGGGTTGGCCAGTGTCAACTTTAACCAAAGAATCATTACAAATTTCTTTACCCTTAGCCATCGAAGTGACATTAATGACAGATAACTAAGAACAATCAACAACTTCCTCCTCCTCAATTTCACTAATATCATCAGAGTCATTTTCGATATCAGCAAAATTGTTTTGAGAGTTAGATGTCGAATTTTGAGTTCTTTTCAAAATTTTGATTTGTTCGTTTTTGGGTAAGGTCTAATTCACAATATCAATAAAATCATTTGCATCAAGGATTCATGAATTCTAACAACACCCTATTCATATCTATCATCTCGAACCTTATCGAACTTAGATATTTTCTTTTCACAGTCGTAGGAAGTCGAAGCAATTTTCTCAGCTTCGAAAGCTAAAAATGGAAAAAGCTTCCTATGTTGTTCTTTGCTAATGTCTGATGAATGATGCAATGCAGTTAATTTCCCATACAATCGTTTAGCTGAATTACAATAAACATTTCGTTGTTTCATCAAAATCTTAAAATCATAACTCAAATTGTCTCTATCACACATGATATTGGTTATTTTTAAATCTAAATGTTCTATCCTAGCCTTCTTGGATTCCAAACATCTCTGAGTTTCTAACAGTAAAGTCTTAGACTTTTTAGCATCACTACTAGCAGAAATAAGCAGGTTATTAACATAAGTAATTGCTTCATTAAGCACAAATAACATAGAATTATATGCCTTATAAGGAATATTAAAGTATTGAAGAAGAGAACGTACCTACGGAGTCATAGGTGACTTGTGAGTAGTGGTCGAAACAAAGCATGTTCCTGTGACATTCTCCTCATCCTCTTCCTTGAAACTTGTGAACATTGCCCCATGAGTTGGGTTTCACATCTCCTCATCATCTGATCCTGATGACCAGATTTGATAAGTCCCCTCCTCATCATCTAAACCCTTCGCAACCAGAGACATCCCCTTAGTCTTCGCTCTCACTTCCTAAAGCCTCTCCACATAGTAGGCTTCATCCTTGACTCTTCTCTTCTTCTCATATCGCTTCCTTAGCATGCAATCACTTGACATGTAATTCGCTCCATTGCAATAATGGCAGTCAAATCCAGAATCTCCCTTGATCTTCTTCTCTATCTTTGCTTCTTCAGACTTCACCTCCTTCTTCTCTATTCTCTTCTCATCATTCACATTCTTTCCAGAAAAACTTCCTTTCATCTCACATGTTTTTCACTTGAAATTAAATGGCTTTTTGAAGAATTTCTTCACACGATTGTTCGAATAGAAAGCCACAACTTCGTCTTCATAATTGACGATTAAACCTTCATCTTCCGATCCCTCTTTTTCATCAGGTTCTTTCTCAACATCTTTACTAGCAACTTTCGACATCAGTGCCAAAGGACCACCCAAACCACTTCTTGTTTCTTCAACTATCTCATTCATTTCACTTTCATGTGCCATCAACACATTATAAAGATCACTCAGAGAAAAATAGCCGAAGCTTTGTTGAGTTTTTATCATTAAACTGAGATTACGCCATTCTTTGCGAAGCCCCATGATGAAAGTCAAGTTGAACTCCATTGTTGACCTTATAAATTCATATCGGTTGCACTTGTAAATCAGTTCATTCAGACGATCGTAATAGAGGTCAATGGATTCTCATTCTTTTTGCTTGAATTCTCCTAACTCCAACAGACACTGCTTAACAGAACTTACATTTATCTTCTCAATAACTTGGTAATTATCCTTCAAAGTTTCCCAAATTTCCTTTGATGTCTTGCAACTACGTCCATAGTTGTACACAACAAGTGGAAGTGCACCACGTAATTCATGCAACCATCGTTTCTCATTTTTCAGCAGTTTCTCAGCATGTTGAGCAACATCTGGATTGTTAGCAGCAGTTCCAACATTTTGCATCAAAGTAGGAGCACAAACATCTTCAGTAATGCATTTCTAGAGATCCTCATCTATTCCATTTAGATAGTCCTCCATTCGATCAGCCCATTGATCATAAAATTTCGGAATCAACATAGGAATTTTTGTGGATGAACCAAGAAGATGAGAGTATGAAGTCATGGTGTTCACGTTAAAGTTTGCCATTATTGTACGGAAGAAATTTGTGAAAAGCTTCAGAAATTAAGATTTGATTGACAAAACTTCCAGAAAACTGACACAAAATACTCGATCAAACAAACTGTAACCAAAATCAAATCAAAACAAATGATCTATGATGATTTTCAGAATCAAAAGAGCAGAATATTTTGAATCTAGAACGAGAATCAAAACCTTTTGAAAACTTAAGAAAATCATATCAAAACTGAATGAGTCCTTCTCTGAAACCAAATGTAGTATATATGATGAATTATGAGCATGATGTAAATATGATCTATATGGCTCAATTATGCTTTAACAATATACAAAGAGAATATAGAGAGTACAAATCGAAGACTCCAAAAAACATCTCTAATTCTAGTACCCATCCCATATTTATAGGGATAATAAAAGTGTACAAAAAATATAAAGGACTAAAACATTATAGTTTCGAAACATACAATGCCCTTATACAAAACATACAAATCGACTTCGACGCTAGGACAGACTTAGAAAGACTTCGACACCTCACAGCTATCTTCGACCTCAACACATCTGTTGGTTGTTAGATCTTAGGAAATAGATTGATAAACTGGTGCATTAAGAAACATTTATATGTCACATGTTCAACTGTTGAAGCTGAGTATGTTGTTGTTGGTAGATGTTGTGCTTAAATTCTTTGGATTCAGAACGAGCTTCAAGATTATGAGTTGAAAATTTACAAGACTCCCATTTGTTATGACAATACAAGTGTTATTCTAGCTACCCAAAACCCTACCCAGCACTCCAAGACCAAGCATATAGAGATCATACATCACTTCATCAGGGACAATGTTCCAAAAGGAAAGATTGAGCTTATGTATATTTCCACTGATGATCAACTTGCTGATATTTTCAATAAGCCATTGGATGAACAAAAGATAATTTGTCTCACTGGCATACAAGGCATGCTCTTGGTTCTTTTGAATAATTTTATCTATGATGTCTTAAATACTTTTTCGTCTTAGGGTATTTTATTTCCAATCTTTCAAAAAATCAAAAACTTCAAAAACAAGATTTTTTCTTTCATTATATCAGAAAAACATAATAAATATATACAATTGTTTTTACCAAAGTAGTATACATTGCACATCTATATTTTTCTATTAATCCCTCGTGTCCTTTTCCTCTTAAGCACAAGTCTCAGGATCACTCATCTTCTACATTCAAATTTGCTTCTCCAAAATTTTCATCAGCAGATTTTATCACTGAGCTTGGTTTTATAACCACTCTCAATGGATCTACATCTTTTCTTTAGCAGCTGCAACTTTTAGTTTTGATGTGATGTTTGGCAAGTATAGGCACTGAGCATCTTACTTTCGATAAAAGATAAGGAAAAATTATGTCTAAACAGTTTCTTCTGATTGCTCTTGTTGCCTCCTTATAATCCTTCACCTGACGCACCAGAGTCAGGTGAAGATAATGAGTTTGGCACGTCTATTTTCATAGCCATTACTCACTGTTACATCGACCTCTATCAGAGATTCAAGATCTCGTTGTGAAGACAATGATTATTGTCCCTCATTTAATGGTTCATAATCCTTTGTTCCCTTGAGTATTCACTTGTTGATTTCGTGGTTACAAAGATTACAACCTTTTAACTCGTTGGTTACAAATATTATGTTTCCACCGATCTTTCTTCATGATTGTGGGTGTGAAGCTTGGAATCCGTCAGAATAATTGCTTCTTAAAAGAACAAGAACATTTCTCTCTTCATCTCTTGTATTTTGATTCTTTATTTTGATAAGTTTTAGTATGTGAAATATTGTTCAACATGTCTCTCTTTTATAAACATATTTTGTGTGACAGGAATCTTGAAAACAGGAAGTACTTTATGAGCATTCAAATCAAAAGATACGCCAAATTGGGATTTTATGATCTTACTAAAAAACTTGTGTGTTTCTCTTTTTGACCATTTCCTTGTTGATTGTTTCCTTATTTTAATTTTATTTTATTTTTTTGTACCAAATCAAGGAATTGATGGAGAATCTTTCGATTCTTGTTTGAAACTAAGACACTAAAATTTCCCTGATAGCATTTTATTTAATGTGTCAAAATCTATCTAAGTATCTCATCAACGAGAGCATCTGCTGAGATTACATTGAGTCACTCACTCACACTGATGATTTGGCATTGTCCATATCATCAGGGTGAGACTGCCTGTTCCTTTTTTAAAAATGTTTGTTATAAGGCTAGGGTGTTCATTTTACCTTAAATATTGTCTTTTTATCCAAACCTGTCCTTGGAAACATGTTGTCGTATGTACAAACTCAAGTTTTCTATTGAATCACTGTGCATTACGCAATGGCTTTCCACTGATTGCATTGTCATCAACGTAAGACTTACTTGCCATGTCCTTCAATACAAAGGGTTATTTTATGTCCTTGACCTCCTATACTGACGTATGACGTGGTACCATCATGAATTGAAGATGGATTGATTCGAAGATTTTTACTATCCACTTCCCTGATGTTTATGATTGGCTATATAACCAACAATTATTGATACATCTTTCCCCATGTTAATAATCTTGTTATGACACTGATAGTAAGTGATGCATTCATTTCGCTGATGTCAAGGGATTCTATATAAAACCGTACGACATGGGAGTTTCAGCAACTCAGTGTCTAGGAACACTCTATCACATTTCAAAGAACTTCTGGATTACACCATACAGTGAATGTGATATAATTTATCCCACCCTATTCCACTGTCCAAATAAGCTCTCACTGATTATGTCACTGCAACGTGTGTTCATAAATGTTGAGCAATAGTAATGTTTTGATTAACATAGAAGATTCGGTTATTGGGATTTGAGATTTACGGTGAACTTTTCTCATTCATGATTGTTGATCACGTCATAGGATCGTCATAATCTTTCCATACTAATAAAGATTGAAATTTACTTGTTCTAGGGTTTACGATCACCATCTCTCAAAAAAAACTACAAATAGCAAAAGGCCTCAAAGAACCCTAACCTACAATCATGTCTTCACCATTTCACGTTTATGTTCCCACTGATGGTGTTGTTAAGGCTGATAACACCCCAACTACCCATATTGTGATCTACGCCACAAATGTTGCACTCTCTTATTATAGTAATGCTACACATCAAAATGGATGATTGGAGGCTTTTGTTCATTTCTTGAAGATCCATCCTCTAAGATATGCTCTAGCTGATACTGCTGAATTTTTTATACCCAAGCACATCTGAGAGTTCTACTTTACTTGCACATATGATGACCTAGGTGATTTCATTCACGGAACCACATGTAATGGGCATCATGAGATTCGTTATCTGTCTCAGTTCTCGAGGATACTCTTTGTCTCCCAAACTGGGTGAATTTTTCAGACCTTCCTTCTAAGAAATAGTGCGTGAAATCCATTATGAAATTAGGTTATAATTCTACTAAGCAAGGAAAACGATTTAGTTTAATATTACTCCAATATCTTCCTGCTTGGTGAAGTACTTGACTGGAGTTATTGGAAATTGCCTAGGGCATAAAACTGGGAGTCTTGATCAGTTAAATTTGTTTGAGATGTGCATTATGTATGGCATGGTGAATAACAAGCTTCTAGACTTTGCAAGACTTATCTTTGATCAACTTATGCTCTCCATCTCAGTAAAGAAGAGGTGAACTTATGTTCCCTATCCTTATTGGATCTCTCTAGCTCTTGCTCACATTGGAATTGGGTATGTTCCAGGTGCTGATGATTCAATTGTCAAGTGCATCATGTCCTTAAAGTTGATTAATGCATATCCTAATCCTAATGAACCTGCTATTACCTAGTCCATGTATTTTAGGATCTTTCACCCATATGAAGTAGCTACTCATCCATACAATCCTCCTGGTGTTCAAGCATCTTTATTTGATTCTAATGAGGACTCAGATGAATCAGTGTTTGTTGAAGCATCTTTATTACATATGTTCCCATTGCTGTTGATCGTTCTCCACCATGAGTAAACACTCATATTCACTTTTAGTCATCATCATCATCCTCACAACACACTGATCTTATCAAATCAGTGTCACTTGTTCTAAATTTTGGTTTTAAAACCAACGAAATCTCTCCAGGTCCCATGGCCTAGGAATCTCAATCAACTCATCATTATCAACAAATTGTTCACACTGAGGAGGAGCTTTAGCATGAATCACCTGTTCAGTCTGATATTCGGTCACAAATTCATACATCTCTCCATACTCTTATTAATCAAGCTAATATGTTTAATGCTCATAAAAATAGATTAGAAGCAGATATTGTAGATATCAAACGTGATATTGATGCCATTAAAGAATCTATTATATTATCCATATCCATACGACAATCATCAAGTAATCCACCACCTCCTCCACCACCACCATCTAATGATCAACTGTCACCGAAGGATGACAATAACCTTCCACCTACTCACACAACTCCAATTGATTCTGAAATGAATGATGATTCCACGCCATCTCAAGACACTCCTGCAATGGATGTCTCTCCAAAGGATTCAGATAATCGTACATCTTATTCACTAACTATAAAAGTTTTCCCTGATAATGTCAAAAGGGGCAGAATAGAATTTCAATTCTTCAAGTTAACTTGTTAAAAACTGTTTGTGAAGAAATTTTGGATAACAGTGATGAAAGCTCAATCCATCCTGAAGATTAAGAATGATTTCTTGAACTTGACTTCCTTGGTGATTCAGTTCAGGCCCATGTTGTTCGTCTCTGAAGAATTCTCCCAAATGATTATCAGGTTGAGAGGGAGTCTCAATCTGAGGGGGAGTTTCAGTATCAGGGGGAGCAACATGTCAACAACGACATCAAATCATATGATGATTTCCCTTTTTCTAGAAAACACAAGTATGTCGTTTCTTCCTATGATCATGTTAAACGTAGAAAAGGTCCCAAGGTCACAAAGCTTTACGAAGTATATGCTGATTAGGTTTTGTCTATAAAAGATGCCAAAGCTCTTATTGTTGAGCATAATGTTACCACACATGAAGGCATTCGTCTTAGAAAGAATTCTTCCTCGTCAGCTCCAAAACATGCTCGTACTAAAGTATCAGCGTCAGATCTTACTGCTACAATTCAATTGTTTAATATTGAGGTTGACACACAAAAAAAGAGTTGAATACATTCTCACAAAGATTGACAGATCCAAATATGCAGATGTCCTCAATCGAAGATTCACTCTGGATCCCATTGTGAAAGTTAGATGTATCAAACCCAAGGGAGAAAGAATTCTGCCAATGAACTTAATCATGAAAGACACAAAAGGAGATTATCCTTAAAAGATTCAAGTATCAGATCTTGTCAAATACGAATATAGTGAATGGCTAGAAATTCAGGCTATCATTAGAAATCACAAGGGAATTCATGCACAAGATTTGAAGCTTGCCATCATCTTAATGATCAACAAAGTCAGAAATCTGGATTTTACCCCTTTCCCTGATGTATCTTCCATGCCTACGATTTCAGTTTCCGCCATATTTGAAAGAAGGTCCTAGCATTCAAAGTTCTTACTTCCTTGCGGGACTATCTACATCAACAATTCTCTTCCAAAAAATGTTGAGTGCATTTAACATCTTTTCTTCAGAGAACCTTAACATGAAATATTCTATGTTGACAACAATGACCATATGTTCTTTCAACGGTATCTTGATCTTCATAAAGCTCCAACTGAACATCTCTTTCATTTAAGATTGGAATGCAAAGGAAAACCAGAAGCTGGCTGCTATCACTGGGTTAAGCCCCAGATCATCTCAGATGCTGAAAAATTCTTTTTGAAGATATTTTGGAATAGGTTTTGACATCATCAGATTGGGGGAGATTGTAAGGTCAAACGTTATAATATGATGTGTAAAACTTTGATCACGCTGAACACATCATTAACCCCTCCCCCCCCTTTATTATTTTCTATTTTTGACTAGTATGTGCCTTTCGCAAAGAGGCATTGACTTTTAGGATGTGTCTTGTGGATTCAACCCTGCTTCCCTATGTTATTCTTGTAGTACAAGCAAGGATTGATAATTTATTTGTTTAGGACGTCCGCGACAGCGTGTTAACAATGTACCTTATACGAGATGCTCTGACTTAGTATTTAATAATACTAAGTGATAATGGACATTTATCACATCCTTACGTGAATTACATAGTATGTTAAGTCGAGTTTAACATACATGACTAGGATGGTGAAAATATTCATTGGTTTGTGAAATGCTGAGTAACTTACTTGTTTAGTAAATTCAATTACTTAGCTGCACTGGCGATCAATCTAAGATGTTGCATGAGGAGAGATATTGATGTCGAGAATGACAAGGAACCAAGTTGAAGATATTGGAACATGTTGAGGTGTAACTGAAATGCAGACTTTCCAAGATTGAATCCTATGAAGTAGATATGAAAGGATATGCGGCTGAGAAAAAGACTTCCAAAGACTTACTTGAAATAGTAAAGAAAAAGTTTTTTTTTGGTTCTGGAAAATAAGGAATGTCACACATGAGTTCCTAGTCTTGGGGAATTCTCACTAGATTTTAAGATTGTGTTGTTATAGGTAGTTATGAGTTGTTAAGTACTAATGATTGGATTAGTGGAAGGATATTGGAAGATCAAGGACTGTTCTTGGAAAACCCATAAAGGAATACGTGAGAAATATTCGAAGTGTTTGTACAGGAGGATTATCCTCATAAGTAGGGGGAATTGTAACACCTGTTTTCAGGTATGTCTTGTGAATTATTTGTTAAGTAAATTTAGGGTTTTTAGCTGAGGTGCGACGAGAGCTTACCACATGGGGCATGACACGTCAGGTGATATGTGTGGCACACTCATGTTGTTGGTTCAAAACCCTAGGCTACATGATTTAGGTCCTATTTAAGGGCACTATCCCCTAGGGTTTTGTCATTTCTCAGCCTTCATCATCTATGAGATGCCATAAGTGAAACGATAGCCTCCATTAGTGAGTTTTAAGAGTTCGTTCCATTTTTTTGAAGTTGAAGGTGAAGGAAGTGGTGCAAGGAAGCCTTGTTCAATCTTGGATCCAACATTCTCATTACATTTCTAGACCATTGCAAGTATAAAGTTCTTATCTTGATGTTTTGTTCATTAGATCTAGACTTTTTTTTGTTTTTAGTCCCGTTTGGTCCATTTTGATGGTGTTCTTCAGGTTTAGAGAACTCCATAACACTATGGTTGGATTTATATGACTCTTGGACGTTTTTGATGTTGGAAATTGATTCTTCATGCATTTCCCTTAATCCATGCATGAGTTTTTGGTAATTTAGAGTTAGGGTTAGAGTTTTGAGAAGATTAAGCCATAAGATAGGACGAAGTTGGAAAATTTAGCCATTAAGTCACTTAGAAGATTTAGATCTGAATTTTTGAGTTTCTAACTTTAAGGACTAAGTGCTTAATAGAAGGAAGTTGTTAACCCTAGTGGCTAGGGCGATTCGCGTCTATGCGGAGGCCGAGGCATGTTTATGGAGAATTCACGACTATTTTGTCGTGTAGTGGGTTGCAGAATGCCTGGCCTAGGTCACGATGCACCTGTTGTTGACCATTGACATTGACCAGTTGACCGTTGACTTGTTGACCAGTTTGACTTTTGGTCAAACTTTGAGGGAATTAGGTTATAAACCAAGGTTTGACTTTGTTTGTTATCAAGGTGGTTCGTGAGATTGATTCGTATGAGTTAACATGTGTAGCTTTGATTTTTTGACTTTCAGTTCAGGTGAGTTATCTTACTATAGTATGTGTTACAGTATATATCATTTATTGGGATTTTTAGGTTACAATAACATTGTACAAGCAGAATTTAACATAACTCTTATGGTGCATGCAACCTGTAAGGATATATGGCTTTTCACTATTAATAGCAACATACTTATGAAACAAAACTAAAAATCCTATGATAATTGAAATCATAGATAGATAACATACCTTTTCTTAAATCGAATTGAGTTAATCAAATGCTTGAAGTCTCCTTGGAAAACCTACCTCTAAAAGTATGGTAGCCTCTAATGCGTGACACCCAAAAATCGAGGAAACCCTAAGATCGAATAGGAGAGGGGGAGAAGGAGAAAATCATATTTCTCTTGTGATAGAAGATGTGGATGTAAATCCAAGGGTTGTGGCCCTATTTATAGTTCCCAAAAGATCCCAGTTGCCCTAGGTTTGAATTTGAAATAATAATATTTTAATCTAGTAATTTTCTAGATTCCTTATCTTATTTGGAGGCTTCCAGAAACCTTATTTAGGGTCCCCAAAACCATCCAACCCTCGAAGGTTCTGGATTCTTTTCTTTGTTCAAGTATTAAACAGTCGCAGTCTAGTCCTTGTACCTCCAATTAATTATAAATAACCCAACATTAATTTCAAAATACTTATGATTAATTCTTAATTAATTTTACTATTTCTAATTAATATATCAATCATATAATATATTAACAAATCACTTATCTCTCTCTTATAATCAATCCAATCCATTTCTCGGTTGTGAGGGCAACCCAAAAAGGACTTTACTTTTATTCTTCAACATTATACAATTTTAGTTAGGACCTTAGACAACTTAATCCAATCTCCCAATTGGATAAGTTGCTAACTACAATTTCAAGTATAACTCCAAATAACCAGTAAAGAAAGTTTTCCAAAGACACTACCAAACTCTGATTAGACGTTGGCCCCTAAGATAATTGATCAACTATCCATTCGTTCTTCCTGATATAGTAAGGACACGTTACATGGATTAGAATCAATCTCCTTGTCCAATATTATGTTTCTCGATCTCCCAATTTGTGATGACGTCATCATACTACTAATTGAACACATCAATTTAGTCTCGGTTGAGCCCAACACTATAATGTCAACATCAAATCACTGGGGTGTCCCTATGCAATGTCCAATCCCTATGGACAATTTACGAACAATTCATGATAGTCTTAATTCAATTCCTACTCCCAAAATATGACTAACTATGGCATTTCGAATGAATTAATATTCTATAAGTAAAACATGCAAAGCAAAAATTAAGAATAAATTAATTGACAAATGGTATAACACACTTTGAACATATATAAACAAATCTCTATTATTTAATCACCATTCAATTTCAATTCATCATTGTTACATTGTTTCAAAACTAGCAACTAACTACTAAAATCTAGAATCTCATATCATCTCTTTGCCTAATGCTCCTAGCATGCGTGAAGTGTTTAATCTTGTTCAATCCTTTTGTAAAAGGATCAAAAGGATTATCATCTGACAATATACGATTCACCACGAGTACGCCTATTTCTACTTTATTCCTGATGTAGTGGTATTTCTTGTCGATATGCCTAGATCTACCATGATCCTTTGATTCTTTAGTCAAATCTACCGCACCCTCGTTATCGCAGAATATCTTCATTGAATCTTGGATTGATGGAATAACTCCAAGATCTCCATCAAAATTATTCAACGAAATGGCCTCCTTTGATGCCTCACTTGCTACGATGTACTCTGATTCACAAGTAGAATCAACCACAGTTTGCTACTTGGAAATTTTCCAAGTCACCGTTCCACCATATAAAAGAAATACCCAACCAGATTGCGAATAACTATTATCTCGATCTATTTGAAAACCTGTGTCATATAGCTACTCACCTTAAGTCCATATTTTCCACTGAAAACTAAGATCATATCTTTTGTTTTCTGCAAATACTTAAGAATGTTTTTCACTACAGTCCAATGAGCTAAACCATGATTACCTTTATATCTGCTACCATGCTCAATGCATAAGCCACATTAAGTCGAGTACATTTCATAGCATACATGATCGATCCTATAGCAGAAGCATATGGGACTCGACTCATCGTATCTATTTCCTTAACACTACTGGGAAATTGAGCCTTGCTCAATTTAACAGTACTGTGCATGGGTAGGTCACATTTCTTGGAATTCTCCATACTGAACCGTTTCAATATTTTATCCAAGTATGTACACCAGTATGGCTAAGTCCTAGAAAACATCTCTACATGTTTCTGTAAATTCTTATTCCAAAAATATATGTAGTCTCTCCTAGATCCTTCATAATGAAACATTTCCCAAGACAAAATTTCACTTCATGCAAAGTTGGAACATTGTTTCCTATTAGGAGTATGTCATCCACATACAATACTAGGAAGGGCACTGCACTCCCGCTAGCTTTGACATACAAGCAAGACTCATCTTCACTTCTAGAAAACCCAAAACTCTTTGACATTTTCATGTAAGAAAATATCCTGCTATGAGATGCTTGTTTCAATCAATAAACGAACTTCTCAAGCTTGCATACCATATTAAGGAATTTGGCATGTTCGATACCTTCTAGTTAAGCCATGTAAACATCCTCAACTAGTTTCCCGTTAAGGAAAGCAGTCTTAACATCCATTTTCCATACTTCATAGTCATGATAAGAAGCTATGGGAAGCATTACCAGAATTGACTTAACCTTGGAAACTAGTGAAAATGTCTCATCATTGTTAGTCCCTTGGGTTTGAGTAATGCCCTTTGCAACCAACCTTTCCTTGAAGGCTTGTACATTACCATCGATGTTAGTCTTATTGAATATCATACATGGATTGATCAACCAAATTCCATACTTGTTTATAATACATGGATTGGATCTTGCTTTCCATTGCCTCTTTCCATTTAGCAGCCTCAGGGTCTGTCATCGCTTCCTTGTAGTTATCCAACTCATCTAAATTTACCAGTATGTTATCACTGATAAATGTATTCCCATATGTGGTTATATGGAAACCATAAAACGAATGTGGTGCGCTAACTCTACTAGATCGACGAAGAAGTAACGAATTAACAATAGGCTCAACAGGATCAACCTCAGGTTGAGAGCTAGTGTCATAAAAGTTTCCCTCATCAGATGACTCTTGAATTTCTTCAAGATCAATCGTAGTCCCACTGTCTTCTTTGGATATGAGATCTCTCTCATGAAAGAATCCCTTTCTAGCTATAAAGACTACATTTACACTAGGTCTGTAGAACAAGTATCCAAATTAATTTTGTAGATAAGCGATGACAATACATCTCTCGGATTTGGTTCCAGGTTTTAGAGAATCTTGTGCCTAACGACAGGCTCACAACTGATATCTTGATATATGCGAACAAGGTAGGTTTCCCTGCCCAAATTTCATCAGGTGTTTTGGCAACCTTATTGGTATGAACGATATTAAGGATATGGGTGGCAGGCTCTAAGGTATGCCCCCAGAAGGATATAGGGAGGGAAGCTCGACTTATCATGGAACGAATCATGTCTATCAAGTTTCGACTACGCCTCCAAGCTACATCATTAAGTTGTGGTGTCCTAGGAGGTGTCAATTGTGAAACAATTGCACATTCCTTTATATAGTCATTGAACTCGATACTGAGATATTCTCCACCTCTATCAAATTGGAGCATCTTTATCTTTTTGCCCAATTGATTCTCCACCTTGTGCTTATATTCTTTGAACTTTTCAAAAGTTTCTGATTTGTGCTTGATTAAATTGATACATCCATATTTAATATAACCATCAGTAAACGTTATGTAGTAGCGATTGACATCTCTTGTGGTGGATCTGAAAGGACCACACCCATCTGTATGGATGCGTATAACAAATCTTCACCTCTTTCATAAGTTCCTATGAAAGGTGACTTAGTCATCTTTCCCAACAAACAAGATTCGCACTCATCACCTGTTTTTAGGTCAAACGATGAAACCACTCCATCATTTTGGAGTTAGGCGATGCGTTTCTTGTTGGTGTGCCCAAGATGTTAATACCATAAGCACACCTTGTCTAAACCATTAGAAGGATCAATACTAAAAACACTATTGTTAAGTTCATTCATACGCACAACAATTTCATACACACCATTAAAAGGATAAGCTTTAAAAATAAATGCACCATTTTTATAAAATAAAAATTCACCATCATTATTATCAAAACTATAGCAATAACCTTGTGTAAATAAAGCATGGAATGAAATTATGTTCCTTGTCATTTTTTACATATAACAGTGATTGTTTAAATTAACCCTAACATTATTATCAAACACCAGCTCATAATTTTCACTCCTGGTAATAACCGACTTTTACCTATTCCCCATGATTAGGTTCATGTGACATCCCTATTTTTACATCCAGAAAAGACCGATTTGTTTATGCCTTATTTTCAAATCAGAGTAACTTTTTAAAAAAAAGTGTTGCGGAATTTGTCCCAGCAAAACATGATAAATATGTTATCAAGGCATTTTCGAAGAAATGTATTTTATTCATTTTAAAACTTTGGGATGGCATCGTCAATACAGAAACATAAGCATAAATAATTCTTACATTCATTTACATTAGTGGTCTACATCTCTTTAAATCTATTGGTCTAGTGTAGCTTTATATCGATACCTGTGATACAAATAAACTGAGTAGGTCAGGTTGGGAACCCTGGTGAGTACATAGGGTTTTCAACCCACAATAATAAAGTTATTATGTTTTACCATCAAATAACAAACCCAATTACCCATCCCCATTATCTTCTTTATTTCTTAATGATCTACCCTAAGAATCATCTATCACTCATTCCAAAGGATTTTCCTAAGGAATAGGCACGAAGTGCATCGACGCCAGGGTTTATCCAACGGGCGCTAAGTCCATAGCTACCAGGGTTTATCTCATTTATCAACAGTATTATTTTCTGGAGTCCGCCCATAATACATGTCAATGGGTTTTTAGAGTACACCGGGTGAACATATCATTCACAACACCTACAGGTTGCGAGTCTGCTAGTGTTCCACTGGACCGTCTAGAATAGTCCATGGTTGTCATCATACTCTGCTAGATGACGGGGCCAACTTTTGGGTAAAGGCTTCTCTCATTTTCACCTCTCACCCTCATCTCATGATCTATATCACTTTTTCACCTCATCCTCCAACTCATTTTTCATCACACACCAACTATTTCATCTACCCATGTGTCACCCAACATATTTGTAGATATAAATTTCATATACATTTCAGATCTGAAGAAAAAGTATAGATCTGAAAAGAAAATACATATATGGTTCAGATCTGAAGAAAAAAGGTCTAGATCTGAAAAACAAAGTTTAAATCTTTCATCCAGTATAGATCTCAAGGTATAAAATACATATACAGTTTAGATCTGAAAAACAAAGTTTAAATCTTTCATCTAGCACAAATCTCAAGTAAACAGATAATATGCACACATAGCATGTAATTTATATAAAATACTTCATATCTATGTGTAAGATGAAAGTAACTATGCACTCACTTGATAAGGTGATGATTCCAACTTGAACAACGCTTCACTTCTTAAAAATATGATTTCTTTTGACGAAATCGGGAGGTTTGCTTGAAAACTATGCTCTGCGGGGGAAGAGTTTGTAAACCTAAAAACTCTTTTCCTAGGAGCCTTCGGCCGCTCTGAGGCTTTCTTCTAGTGCTAGGGAAGTTTCCTAGGCTTTGGGGGTGTTTGGGAGGTTTAGAGAGAGAGAGAGAGAGTAGAGAGAGAAAGAAGAGGTTAAAAGTGTGAAGAAATGAGCTGCCCTCGCTCTCCTTTTATAGTGTGAGGCCTCACATTACGCGGGGCGTTCCTGCGAAGTACACAAAGCGTAAGGGGGCACGCGTCGGACATCGGCTGCGTCATCGTGGCTCGCTTCAGACCACATAAGGAAGAAGACCGTGTATCATAATCCTTGGTGTACGCATGGCGTAGTTCGGTACGCGATGCGTCCGAAGGTACGCTGGGCGAAGTCCTCGCACCAGCCTTGCATTTTACACATTCGACTTCTAAAATTCGTAACTTTCGTATACGAGCTCCATTTTTGACGTTTTTTATATCCACGCGTAGGTGGAGACGTACTCTACAACTTTCGTTTGGACTCCGTCAGCTAATTTTGACTTCATTTTTAAAGTTATATTTTTAACAGGCCGGGACAGGAAAAGTCCGTTAAAAATTCATAACTTTTCATCCGACGTCCGTTTTCGTCTGTCCTTTTACCGTTGAGATACTATTAATGAGACCTTTGATTCTCGTTCCGGTTGTGTCGGCTAAAAATCGGTCAATCTACTATTCAAACTCGGGGCTGCATATTGCTAAGCCGAGACTTGGAAAAATCATAACTTGCTCATACAAAGTCAGATTTGGACGTTCTTTTATACACACTCTCAGTTTAATGAATACTACGACTTTCATTTAGATTGATAACGCTAAAAGTATTGTATCGTAAACTTACTTTTTACGTCACATAGTGTCGTGTCGGTTTTGTCGCGAAACATCGATAGGTCATTACTTCTTCGTTATAACTCGGATTTATGCCAGGAATCCTTGTCACGACCACTACAACTTTCTTCGTAGATATCGGGTTTATCTAATATTTTATTTTTGACGTTTATTTTCATTCTTAATTTATTATATTTTTATAAACAAGTATATAAGCACATAATTCACATACTATTCAAGTAATTGCTCTTTTACTTCAAAATAGGTTACAATGGTTGACCTTGACTATTACATTATTATACTAATGCTTAGTTCAGAAACTCGGGCGTTACAATTCTCTCCCCCTTAGGATGATTCCGTCCCTGAATCATGCATCAGCAAACAGATGTGGATAGCGACTCATCATGTCACTCTCTGTTTCCCAGGTGAAGTTTGGCCCATTCGTATGTTTCCATCGCACAAGCACTAAGTCGACCATCTTGCATCGTAACTTCTTTGTCTTACGGTCGCCTCGGGCTCTTCGATTAGCCTCCTATTCTCATCCATTCTTAACACTGAAATTGGAATTATGTCGGGAACTTCTCCTGTAAACTTCCTCAAATAACACACATGGAAAGTGTTATGAATATCATCTAGTTCTTCTGGTAGTTCTATCTTGTAAGCCTGGTTCCCAATCCTCTGAAGAACTTTAAATGGTCCAATAAACCTTGGACTCAACTTTCCTCTCTTTATGAATCTTATAAGTCCCTTCCACGGTGAGACTTTAAGTAAAATCGAATCTTCAACTTTGAATGTCATCGGTCGTCTTTTCTAGTCAGCATAGCTCATTTTACGATCATGAGCTGCTAGCATCCTTTCGCTAATCACCTTTAGCTTTTCAGCAGTCTGATGGACTATCTCGGTGCCTATAAATTGCTTTTCTCTGGCCTCAAGCCAACAAGACAACGTACGTCACTTCTGTCCATACAAAGCTTGATAGGGTGCCATGTTGATGCTCGAATGGTAACCATTGTTGTAGTAAAATTCTACCAGGGGTAAGTGCTCATCCCAGTTACCTTGGAACTCTAAGGTAAATGCTCTTAGCATATCTTCCAGCGTTTGAATCGTTCTTTCGCTCTGAACATCAGTCTACGGATGGTAAGTTGTTCTTAAACACAATTTCATACTCATTTCCTCTCGTAGACTTCTCCAAAACCTTGACATGAAATGACTATCGCGATCTGATACAATCGTTAGAGGAATGTCGTGAAGTCTTATTACCTCTTTCATTCATGCATTTGCAAGCTTATCCATAGACCATTTCTCATTGGTTGCTATGAAGTGTGCACACTTAATGAAACGATCCACGACCACCCAAATCATGTCGTGACCATTCTTCGTTCTGGGCAGTCTAGTCACAAAATCCATGGTGACGTCTTCCCATTTACCCATGGGTATAGGTAAAGGTTCTAAACTCCCATATGGTTTTTGATGTTGTGCCTTAACTCTCGCACAGGTTACACACTCGGCCACATACTTTGCAACATCGAGCTTCATCGTCGGCCACCAGTAGTGGGGTTTCAGATCCCTATACATTTTTGTGCTGCCAGGATGAATCGAGTACATGGTTTTGTGAGCTTATTCCATCGGAAGATCTCTTACTCCTCCCGTCTTAGGTACCCAAATCCTATCTTGGAATACCTTCAATCCTTGATTATTCGTACCGAACACCAATCTTTTACATAAACGTTCTTCCTTTCGGTCATTTTTCTTTGAAGCTTCTTCTTGAGCTTCCTTAATGCTTTCCACAATCATTGAGACAACTTATGTTCTTAACGCTCTTGGCCTTTTTCTTTCAAGGTTTTCTTTTCGACTTAGAGAATCAGCAACAACATTTTCTTTACCGGGGTGGTAAAGCATCTCACAGTCGTGATTCTTGAGTAACTCTAGCCAGCATCGTTGCCTCGTATTCAATCCTTTTTTATCAAAGAGATACTAGAGACTCTTATGATTAGTGAAAAGTTTGCACTTTGTGCCATAGAGATAATGCATCCATATATTTAATGCGAATACTACTGCTGTAAACTCCAGATCATGAGTGGGGTAGTTCTTTTCGTGCTCTTTCAGTTGTCGAGATGCATATGCTATCACTTTTTCCTTCTGGGTTAGAACACAAACCAACCCAACTCCAGATGCATCGCTATATACTATGAAGTCTTCAACTCTGTCCCGGAATCATCAACAAGACATGGATTGTATAATGATTCCATATGTTATCTTTTCACCCTAGGTAATAGTCACAACTATTATGTTCCTTCGAATGAGTATTTAACTTTTGAAATTCTTGTCTGCAGGTGGTGCTCGATCTTGCACCCGCTCTCCATCCCATGTTGGACTTTCAATCGTGACCTTCAAGTCACAATCTCGGTCCTTATTGGAGACTCCTCCTTCTCCTTAAGATAAGTTCTTTCATTCGATTACGATAATAGGCTGACAGGTCATGTTCTAATGACCTCTCGTCGTATGATGCACTGCCTCGATTCAAGCCTTTTAGAGTCAAGTTTCTGAATGGAATATATCCTCCTTCATGTTCTAATGTGATACAATCACATTCTAGCATGCGGTACTTCTAGCTACAAGCTTCTTACTTTAACAACGATCGTGATACTTCTATTGATCACTTCGATTATCTTCCACTTCAACTGTCCAGTTACAGTCAGATGCTACATTGATCTTGTTTCCCCGAACCACGTAACATACTCATCTTAGTCGGACTCGATATGATATGACCACTAGGTTTGGAATAATAATCATCTTCTTCTTAGTCATCACCGAAACGATGGTAACGACAAACATGAACAAAATAAAATCAATTACTAGCTTCTTGGTAACCTTGCGACCTTCCCTGATCCAAGTGTGAGTCACGTGCTTCCGGTAGTATAGGCCTCTACTACCATTCACACCTACTCATACTCGTCCCATGTATTATCTCGCAGTTTTCCAAGTCACCATTCAAGAATTTCACATAATCATATAACACATCAGATAACAAAACCAGGATTTATATTATTTCTTGAAACGATTACATATGCGTTCAAGTTCACCCTATACTATGCCTCTAATAGGCTACACCACGTGGTACTATCTTCATGGCTACTTCATATCTTGACTTTCAAGTATAAAATCCTCACTCGTGATTCCTTTCATTGTCACCTTCTTCGTCAAGGATTTTCTGCGACGCTTTTTGGCTTTGGTGGTGCATTCTCTCTTGCTGCTTCATTTTTCTTCGGGCGGTCCCTAGATAAATGCCCTCCTTCCCTACATCTGTAACACACCTTCTTGCTAAATGTACATTCATTGGCGTAATGCCCAGACTTTCCACATTTGAAGCAAGTCACCTCCCTTCCAGAGTGTTTATTTTTGCACTTCCCGCACCATTTTTCTTTTCGTTCTTTGCTAGACTTTGAGAACATGTTACTCTTGTTAGACCTTGAAGGTCCTTCAAATTTCATCTTCTTGCCAACTTTAACCTTGTTGGTGGTCCTATTGTTGATCATTTATTCGACAGACTTAGCAACCCAGATGGTTGCCTCAAGAGTAGGTGCCTGGCGTACTGGCACAGTAAGTTCGTCCTTACTTTGTTGAAGTAAACGCCTTGTCACTTCCATCTGTTGATCCAACATCACCCGTACCATTTCTTGTACTCCTGTCATCGTGATTGGCTCAGGTGCAGCTGCTACTTCTGGTGCACGCTTAATCACTTGTGGCTCAAGCTACGGGTTACAGTTTCCGAATCTGCTTCGAGTGCTCACCATGTCGAACTACTCACCAAAATCAGATGTTTGGTGTGCAGTGACAAGAATTTAGATAGGAAAAGATTTATTTACGATAGATGTATGAATCACCTTATCTTTTCGAAAAGTTACATGCCAATTCTAATACTGTAATTAAACGTTTAGAAACCTGAACACATAAAGTTTCCAGATCCGGTCGGCAACAGGCCATAGATCCTATCAAATAATAGCATAAAAGACATCTTTATAGCTATAATATAAATCATTTAGCACATAAAAGCATTTTAGGCATCTTTCCTAAAATAAACTAGTGCTTGTGCCTAAAATATAGTAGACACTGATCTCACAATCATCGCTTAGCATTCTAAGTTTAAGTCTAGAAATCCCACAAATTCCTAGTTCGCTTAAACTAATGCTCTGATACCAACTGTGGCATCCCCATTTTTACGGCCAGAAAAGACCGATTTGTTTACGCTTTATTTTCAAATCAGAGTAACTTTTTAAAGAAAAGTGTAACGGAATTTGTCCCCAAAAAAACATGATAAATTTGTTATCAAGGCATTTCCGATGAAATGTATTTTATTCATTTTAAAACTTTGGGATTTGTTTACGCTTTATTTTCAAATCAGAGTAACTTACATTCATTTACATTAGTGGTCTACATCTCTTTAAATCTCTCGGTGTAGTGTAGCTTTATATCGATACCTGTGATATAAATAAAATGAGTGGGTCAGGTTGGGAAACCTGGTGAGTACAATGGGTTTTCAACCCACAATAATCAAGTTATTATTTTTTTATCAACAAACAATTAACCCAATTACCCATCGCCATTATCTTCTTTATTTCTTAAGGATCTACCCTAAGAATCATCTATCACTCATTCCTAAGGATTTTTCTAAGGAATAGGCACAAAGTCCATCATCGCCAGGGTTTATCCAACGGGCGCTAAGTCCATAGCTACTAGGGTTTATCTCATGGGTTTTTAGAGTACACCGGGTGAACATATCGTTCACAACACCTACAGGTTGCGAGTCTGCTAGTGTTCCACCGGACCGTCTAGAATAGTCTGTGGTTGTCATCCATACTCTGCAAGATGACGGGGCCAACGTTTGGGTAAAGGCTTCTCTCATTTTCACGTCTCACCCTCATCTCCTGATCTATATCACTTTTTCACCTCATCCTCCAACTCATTTTTCATCACACACCAACTATTTCATCTACCCTTGTGTTACCCAACATATTTGTAGATATAAAATGCATATACAGTTCAGATCTGAAGAAAAAGTTTAGATCTGAAAAGAAACTACATATACGGTTCAGATATGAAAAAAAAGGTCTAGATCTGAAAAAAAAAAGTTTAAATCTTTCATCCAGTATAGATCTCAAGGTATAAAATACATATACTGTAATATCCTAATCCTGAGGTATTAAAAATATTAATTTTTGCATTTAGAAGAGGCTCACGACGTGAGCCATAGTGGTCACTTCATGAGTAGTACTACTGACTGTTTGACCCGTGTTCACGAACCTCACGACATGAGGCATAATATCTCACGACGTGAGCCAGGCCTGATGGTTCCAAAACCTAAAAATCGAGTATAAAACGGAATGAGGAGGCTAGGGTCGCCCATCCTCAGCCTCTTTCACTCCCAAGTCACTGAAAAACCCTAGATTCAGACCTCTTGAGCCCTTGAGCCATTGTTGGTGGTATTGGTGTGTTAATGGTGTTTTGTTTTCCTTGAAGAAGAAGAAGAAGCTCTTGTGTTGGTTCCTTTTGATGAGATAAACCCTTCCTTGCATGGGATGTTGGATTATCATGCATGAAGATTGTTAGATCTAGGTTATGGTTGCCTTCTTTGCATGGGATGTTGGATTATCATGCATGAAGTCCATAAAGTTGATAACTTTATGGACCATTGAGTCATTTGATGTATTAGAACCCTTGGATCTGGATTTTGGTGCAAGTTTTGGACTCCATGTTTGAATATTGATGTTTGCACCCATCTTTTGACCTAACTAGTGTTTAAGTCATGCATGAGACATGCATGACTGAAAAGATATGATTTTTATGGTCCTTTAGGATAGATATGGTATTCTGGAAAGTCCCAATGCACATCTTAAAGGATTAAGAGCTTAATACTTACAGAACAGTTCTCACTACGTGAGAAGTATAGTCTCACAACGTGAGCATGGCGACTGCCCCGATCTGAAACCCCAAGGCGAGTGAACCGAGTTGACTCGTTGTGTCGACCCAAGTCGAGTTGACTCTCACGACGTGAGCCAAGAAAGGTCACGACATGAGGACAGAATGATAAGAAAAGTGGACCATTGACTAGAGGTGTTGACTTTTGACCTAAGTTAACTTTTTGTCAAATATTAAGAATGAGAGTAAGTCTAAGGGTTTCATAGCATGATTTCTTAGGTGTGGAGTAGTTTGGAGCAGCTGATAGCGTGAGCAGCAGTATTTGACTTAAGATTGTGAGGTGATTTTTCCTCCTAGGAACGGGTCTAAGGCACCAATGTCGGCCTGTTTATGCATGTTAGCGATGTCGGGTTAGCCCGATGTATTTTATATGTTTTCGGACTTTGATCTGATGTCGGGGCAAGCCTGAGGAATGTTTGTATGCTTGATGTCTTTGTGATTCTTGCATGTGTTTGTTTATGTGTTCCGGACTATGGTCCGATGTCGGGGCAAGTCTGAAGAATGTTTAGCTTATATGTTATGTGTTATATGTTCTGGGCTTCGGTCCGATGTCAGGGCTGTTGGATTAGTGTCTAAGTCCATAACTATTTTGGTATGTACTTGACCCGATGGTGTATGGTCCTTTTGGGTTGCCTTCACCAAAGCAACTTGATAGGATGAATTATGGAGAGAGAGGATTAATTATGATTTATTAATATATTATGAGAATAATATATTAAAGGAGAAATAATACTGTTTAATTAATATTAGTCAATAATTAATTAAGAATTAATTTTGTGGCTAAAAGAGATTAATTAAACTTAGGGGACTAGAACTGTCAATTGTGTGATAGTTGAATATTGGGCTAATGGACTCCATATTAGAGGAGTGGACGAATTCTATGGGGAAACCCATTAGAAATCATCCAAGACCTCTAAAGGAGGAATCCATGGGTTGCTTAGGGCCTAAGCAGTCAAATTAGGGTTTCCTTGTTAGATAACCCTAATAGCCTCACTATTTAAGCACCCCTAGGGCACCGAAAACGTGGACAAGTGATTCCTTAGGGTTTCTAGATGTTTTTGAGTGCCTCTCCTCTTCTCCTTCTTCATCCTCTTGCTCTTGGTGTTTGTGAGCCATTAGAGGAGTGGCATTTGTGACTCTAAGCTTTCAGAAGTCAATTACAAGAAGGAATAGATTGTTATTGCTACATAACAATCAAAGGTAAGATCTAAACCCTAATTCATATGTTAATATTGATTATCACATGCTAGATCTAGGGTTTATGGCTTTGGATGATTATTGCATGTTCATTAGACAAACTAGATCCAAAGCTTTAGGGTTTTCATGTACACCATAGGAATGTTGTAGTGCTCAAAACCCATCAGTGGTATCAGAGCCAGGTTGTTTGTATGATGAATTGATGCTTAATTGTTCAATGTTTGCTTGAAAAATCGAATTTTTTAGGTTCTGACTAGCAGACTCGCCGAGTCCATGAATGGACTCGACGAGTAGGTCCTACTCGACGAGTTCCATTGTGGACTCGACGAGTCCAACGGTCTGTTGTCGGATTTTTTGATTTTTCACCAGATTTTGTTGAGGATAATTGCCAAAACACGTTTTTCTTGCCAAAATCCAAAATTTTAAGTTCGGAATGATTATCCTCATCAAAATTGATGGATTTGGTTAAATATGGATACTATATGATTATTATTAGTCAAATATTTGACCTAGTAAATTTAAAAAGTTTCAATTTACACCCCTTAGGTTTTATAGTTTAAATTTGAACTTTAAAAGTTTTTGTTTTGAAATTTAAATAGTTGAACCCTAATATTTTGAAATGTTTCAAAACATGCCCTCGAGTTTTGGAATTTAAATTTTGATTAAAAGTTTGATTTTAAAATGTTAAATTCTAAAACCCTAGTTTTGAAAAAGTTCAAATTACACCCTTACGGTTTTATTAAGTTAATTAAAAGTATAATTAAAAGAAAGTTAATAAATCCATAATGATATGGTTTATATTTAATTTAAATTAAAAGTGTAATTTATAAAATTAAACCACCTAGTATTTTAAAAGTGTTAAATATACCATATACTATATATAACATTAAAAGTCTAATATTATATATGTATAACTTAAACTGCTAGTCTTACCGTTAGTAGGCCTCATTCACGAAGCTGGTCTATAAGGGGTGTTTAAGGAAATTGCCTATAAAATGGCGATTGAATGGGTATCCACTCTCACCCACCGCACTCTTGACTAGTGGAGGGTCGTTAGTCGAACGGGTAGGATAGGGCGAACCCTCTCATCATTAAAAGTATAATGAATAAAGTAACTAAATGTTTTATAAAATTCCCAAATCTTAGTTAATTTAGGAAAAAGTGAAATCGATGCAATTCCATGGAATTACACTTTGTACCCTTGTCGAGACAATTAGTGGAGCGTGTGTGGTTAACCGGCACACTAAGTTGGGTTTGGCATTGGTAGCGAAGGGTGACTTAATTTTTTGTTATAGATCGATGGAGTGTGTGTGGTTAACCGGCACGTAGATTAGGTGACTATAACATTGAGGGCACCACATACATTCGCATGGTTATTCACACCTTATTTGTGATCCTCGGCATCCTAGTCACAAATGAAGGGCATAATCGAGATTAAACATGACATTGAAAAGTTCAATGAATCTCAAAAGATCTAGGAGTTTTCAATACATTTAAAACTTAAATTCTTTTTCGTTTTTCATGGTGGAAATTGGTAAATCGTCATTTACCTACCTTCAAATGTTCTGCGAGTTGGATTACAGCATCCCTCTTCCAATTTGTAGGATATTGTGTTGGGTCCTAGCCTTAATATCTCATTTGGGTGTTTTATTAAGGACTCAATCAACTAACTTGAACTTCTCCCATTTTATAGATGTCAAAGTCTGACAACTATGGTCTTCCTAAATCCGTTAGAAAAGGTTTCCAAATGAAGATGATGTTCCACGATTGGATTGTGGAAATAGAAATCATGCTTTTCTTCCTCCACCTCCTCCAACAATTCTCCCTGACCCACGTGTTCGAAGACTTGAAAAGTTCAAGGTCACTCAAGCCCTATTGGCAAAGACATGAAAATGGAAAGTCTATATGTGCTCATGTCTTGGATAAAAGGTTACATATTGATAGATTGGGATTGTTAGGTGTTGATGTTTAAAGGAAGTTGGCTGTTGACTTGGTTCTTAAGTCACTTCCCGAATCATATGGTAAGTTCATAAGAGAGTACTATATGATGGAACACGACATGACACTTATTGATTTGACTTATTTGCTTATTGCTGCTGAATCAGAAATGATTTGGCGCACTGGTCAGCAAATTTGTCTGGTAAATCAATATCCAAACCCTCTATGGGAAATGGTAACATTGGAAGTCCAGAAAAGTTTTCTCTACACAAGAGAAAGGCTGAGTCTGAGATAGTCCCATGTACCATTCCAGAAGAATCCTTATGTTTCTACTGCCAAAAGAGGGGGCATTGGTTACGAAGCTGCCCTGACTACCTGAGAGATCTAAGAGATGGGAGAGTCAAGATGTATGACTCTGCATCAGGTAAAATCCACTATCTAAATCTATTAATTTCCTATTTGGAGATTCTTAATACATGATGTGATAAGATTACATTTTGATGTTTTAAAGGATCGAAGAAAGGGAAGGAAGCTTAAAGGAAGGAGCAAGTTGAGTCTGATCGCGAAGAAATGGATTTCGATCGCATGATTCAAGGATCAGACTTTTAAGCTACTACTTTAGAGTTAGGATATATTGATAAGTAATATTTACATAGTTTTCATTTGTAATCGCATTGTAAAAACAATATTTTTCTGCAATAAAATAAATTTTGATTTATCTTATTTATATTTCCTTGCGATGGATTTTATGAAAATTGGTGTTTGAATGATTCTATTGTTAGCAATATTGTGAATGGATTTGATTCTTAGTTATGTTATTTGTGGTAATGTCAGAAATTTACCAAATGAGGAAAGTTTCTCATCACCCATGTTTCAATAGGACAGAAACTTGGAATCATGCAACTGGTATTGTGTGATGAATGAAAAAAACCTTCGTATTTGGGAAATTGAGACTAATTCTTTGTTCACATAAGTATGTGAGTCAAGTGAAGGACTAGGAGATCTGGTACACAATGTTGTGCACTGGTCAAGTCCACCACAAAGAACGATAAGATTATTCGTCATGATTTACTAAAAGTCTAGTAAACGTGATTATGCTTACAAGATTAAGTGTAATTCTGAATCTTTGAAAAGTTTCAATGAATGGCAGAACGAATAAGAAGAATCAAAGAAGGCAGAAAGATAAAGGGTTCTCCAATCTAATTAGAAGGGAGAGTACTTTTGTATCGTGTTTTTATGATCATCTTGGTTATTGTAGGAACCATATTACAATTAATCCTCTAAGGATACCTTAGTGCAATAGTATGGCTAAGAGGAGGAGTCGAGAATTGTCAAAAATGGTTAAGTCAATAAGATGATTTGTACCTCGTTCCAAAATCAATTCTTAAAGTCATACTCCAAGATTGTGAATTGAGTGACATAATCTTAAGTATGAATGTTCTTACATTAGCACATTTTGGTAAGTTGTGATGTCTTGGATAAGACAAAGACCAACTAGTACCAAATTGTGTGTAGGTTTGTCTTGATAAAGACACACACTAACTCTTGAGTATTTGTTTGTCAAGAAATGTTTCTTGACAAGAGAATCTTATATGTAAAGAGGTCAGTGGGAGTCTAAAGATCTTGAAAAGTTTCAATAACAAATCAAGAAGTAAACCTATTAAACACTAGCACACGACTTGAGGATTGCAACTTATCGTGTTGACAAAATTTTATTTATGTGCCAATCCAGTTGAGTGAATATGCATATGAGTTCTATGAGTTCTCAATTGAATGCATAAGGGCAAACACCTTAATCAATGAAAGTACATTGACTGGCATAGGTGAGCTGCTAAATAACTTGGAAGCAATGGTGGGACCCTTGATGGCAAGAAATTAAGAATGAACAAGTTTTGTCCATAAGAGGTTAAATTTGTCACGAACATTATCTTACGATTATGATTATGACAGATTCACATGGATAGGAACACATACACCATAAAATCTAAGTGTCATAAGGTTTCTCTCCTTATGAAAATGATTGTGAGGAAACGCTTTCACTAAGAGAGATTTTAAGAAGATAGCGATTATGTAAATTGCATTCTCAAATTCGATTATGATTACGACATCCCCTTTCATAGTTCGAATTGTGAGATTTGGCAATTAGTTTGAACAATCGAGACTTATTGCTATAAGTTCTGGAATTGTTTAAGACACACATGTGAGCTGTCTAAAGTAAGGTGTATGAGTTTGAGATGCTTAGATAAAAGCTTATCAAAGCATATCGTATTAGAAACTATGAACTTTGGAAAGTCGATAAGTATTGTCTTCTAGAAGTCCAACTGTTTTCTGAATACGTGTCAAAGCTAGTGGGAGTATAAATGTTATGCTAAAAGGATATAATCATCATGTTAGTGGGAGCATGATCATTATTTTAAGTATTGCAAGTTGGCAATATTAATTATAGAAAAACAAAATTTTCACTTTGCAAAGTTGCAGGGGTTGAAAAGTTGTTTTTGCTATAATTAAGGGAGAGAATAGTATACTTCGTTTCAAATCTAAAGGTTTAGATCGAGAAATTTTAATCAAATTTAGTCAAAAAGATATATGAATGTTATGTTGAAAGGAATCAACATAAGAGAATTCTATATATATGGAAATATTTGTTGCGTTCTCACACTCGATTATGATTACGGCATCCCTTTTCATAGTTCGAATCGCGAGAACATGGCAAATAGAAATATTATAGCAAAAGACCGGTAAAGTATCATGTCGTTGTAATATTCGACCGTTCTAAAATTTTCCAAATGCCAAGGGCATTAAGAGGGAAATAGGACTAGAATCGGAATTGACTGAATTAGTTAAACAACTGTCAAGGATAATCTAAGGTTCGTCAAGGATTGGTCACTTGTGAACAGTTGGAAGTATAGTAATGGAAGGGCCATCTTGACATTATTATTATTAGATATGATTCTATTAATAATGAGTTGTCATATGGCAAATATGGAAATGTTTCCAGATTGGGAGTTGGACGTTAAGAATCTATATGTCTAGATTAGAAACTTTTATGCAAGAAGGATGTTCAAAGGGATGTACTTTGAATGTGAGACTTCGTGTCTATGGAATTGTCTTACAACAATCTCCAATAGAGGAATTTGTAATTTCATTGGCAATAGTGTTTGTGACTTTGGTGCTATGAAATTACGAAAGGACCGTTGCATAAAGTGTTAGAATCTAACATATTCTATAAGTGGCAAGAATTTGGTATTCTTACACTTGTGGTAAGGATTGAGAATTGTAAAATGAGTGTGATTGAAAATGTTATTCAATTATACTATTTCACAAAGTAAGGACCATAAGTAAACATAGTATGCATGCTAAGAGCATGGGACAATTGTCGTTATAATTCAAGTAAGAAGTTGATTAACCGAAACAATAAATAATGAGTAATCAATATGGTGATTAAATAAAAGGTGTTTTATTTATACTCAAAGTTTGGGGCCATATAAGATTAGTATTATTCTTGTGTTTCAATTTGCATGTTTTGACTTCCTAAATAATTGAGTTAATTGAGAATAATCGAATTATTTGAACGTTCCATAGTCGCTCATACTTTGGGAGTAGGTATGAAAGAAGATTGTCATGAATTGGTGTGTAGATTGTCTAAAGTGTATTAGACATAGCAAAAGTTTGCTACAACATTCATGAGTGCTTACGAATATGATTTGAGCATTGGATTAAACCCACGTTCACTTGGATCGCTTCATGGATTTTATCACGGGTGATTGGTGAGACGATAATATCTTATATTTTTGAAACCGAGATGTGTGAGTTGTATCTTGCGAGTCGGTTACACATTGATAATATTTAAACGCACCAGTAACTTGGTGTTATAAAACGTATTGTTGTGTGTGATTCGGTGAGTGAGTACAAGCGAGCATTGAGTCGAAGTTTATCCATTCCTTTTACCCAATGTGTGATAAAAGCGATATATGTGGGCCCCTCGATGATTTAGTGATGACAAAGGAAAGTGCTCGGCCGGGCCAGGGCTAATTTTGATTTGTTCAATTAGTCAGTCGTCATAAATCAGAAATCGGGAAACAACAAATAGACTGAGAGAATGATTTCAATCCATGTCTCACGTCTATGTGATATCTAGAATGGAGGAATATATGATTCCTTATCTAAAGGACGCGTATCTGATAAGATCAGAGTTGACAGTGGCTTTTGAAAGCTACAATTGCAGATCAGGATCTGAAGTCATACGCAGAATAGTTATTAGACTTATCCAAGTGGGAGACTGTTGGATTAGTGTCTAAGTCCATAACTATTTTGGTATGTACTTGACCCAATGGTGTATGGTCCTTTTGGGTTGCCTTCACCAAAGCAACTTGATAGGATGAATTATGGAGAGAGAGGATTAATTATGATTTATTAATATATTATGAGAATCATATATTAAAGGAGAAATCATATTGTTTAATTAATATTAGTCAATAATTAATTAAGAATTAATTTTGTGGCTAAAAGAGAATTAAACTTAGGGGACTAGAACTGTCAATTGTGTGATAGTTGAATATTGGGCTAATGGACTCCATATTAGAGGAGTGGACAAATTCTATGGGGAAACCCATTAGAAATCGTCCAAGGCCTCTAAAGGAGGTGTCCATGGGTTGCTTAGGGCCTAAGCAGTCAAATTAGGGTTTTCTTGTTAGATAACCCTAATAGCCTCACTATTTAAGCACCCCTAGGGCACCAAAAACGTGGACAAGTGATTCCTTAGGGTTTCTAGATGTTTTTGAGTGCCTCTCCTCTTCTCCTTCTTCATCCTCTTGCTCTTGGTGTTTATGAGCCATTAGAGGAGTGACATTTGTGACTCTAAGCTTTTAGAAGTCAATTACAAGAAGGAATAGATTGTTATTGCTACATAACAATCAAAGGTAAGATCTAAACCCTAATTCATATGTTAATATTGATTATCACATGCTAGATCTAGGGTTTATGGCTTTGAATGATTATTGCATGTTCATTAGAAAAACTAGATCCAAAGCTTTAGGGTTTGCATGTGCACCATAGGAATGTTGTAGTGCTCAAAACCCATCAGGGGCAAGCCCGAGGAATGTTTATATGTTTATGTTATGTAACTATGTTATATGCTTGTTGATATGTTATATGTATACCGGACTTCGATCTGACGTCGGGCGGGGCCCGATGTCGGCGGAGCCGATGCCGGACTTTGGTCCGATGCCTGGCGGGGCCCGATGCCGGTGGGGCCAATACCGGACTTTGGTCCGATGCCGGGCGGGGTCCGATGTAGCGGGCAAAGCCCAATGTATGTGATTATGTGATAATGTGTATGGTATGTGGTAGTTTGGGAAGACTCACTAAACTTCGTGCTTATAGTTTTCAGCTTTGGTTTCAGGTACTTCCAGTAGCAAGAGGAAGAGCTCGGGATGACTGCATGACACACACCGTTTATGTTTAGCCTGAGATATTTTACTCTGATTTATTCGACATGTGATTGATATGGATACATTGTTTTGGCATTTGAGATATTATGGTTCATGTTTTGATAAATGATTTTTAGTAATTTTGGTTTAATTAACGATTTCAAAATGAAATTTTTGGACCGTATTTTCGGGATATTAAATATACAATTAGATCTGAAAAACAAGGTTTAAATCTTTCATCTAGCATAGATCTCAAGTAAAAAGATAATATGCACACATAGAACGTAATTTATATAAAATACTTCATATCTATGTGTAAGATGAAAGTAACTATGCACTCACTTGATAAGGTGATGATTCCAACTTCAACAGCGCTTCGCTTTTTAAAAATATGATTTCTTTTGATGAAACCGGGAGGTTTGCTTGAAAACCGGGCTCTGCGGGGGTAGAGTTTCTAAACCGAAAAACTCTTTTTCTCGGAGCCTTCGGGCGCTCCGGGGCTTTCTTCTAGTGCTAGGGAATTTTCCTAGGCTTTGGAGGTGTTTGGGAGGTTTAGAGAGAGTGTAGAGAGAGAAAGAAGAAGTCAAAGGTGTGAAGAAATGAGCTGCCCTCACTCTCCATTTATACTGCGAGGCCTCACATTACGCGAGGTGTTCCTGCGAAGTACACGGGGTGTAAGGGGGCACGCGTCGGATATCGGCTGGGTCATCGTGGCTCGCTTTGGACCACATAAGTAAGAAGACCGCGCAGCGTAATCCTTGGTGTACGCGGGGAGTACTTCGGTACGCGAGGCGTCCGAAGGTACGTTGGGCATAGTCCTCGCACCAGCCTCACATTTTACACCTTCGACTTCCAAAATTCATAACTTTCGCATACGATCTCTGTTTTTGACGTTCTTTATATCCACACGTAGGTGGAGATGTAATGTACAACGTTCGTTTAGACTCTGTCGGCGAACTTTGAATTTATTTTTAAAGTTATATTTTTAATAGGCCGGGACAAGAAAAGTCCGTTTAAACTTCATAACTTCTTCATCCGACGTCTGTTTTCGTCTGTCTTTTTACCATTGGGCTACTATTAACGAGACCTTCGATTCTCGTTTAGGTTGTGTCGGCTAAAAATCGGTCGATATACTATTCGAACTCCGGGTTGCATACTGCTAAGCCGAAACTTGGAAAAATCATAACTTCCTCATACGAAGTCAGATTTGGATGTTCTTTTTAGGCACGCTCTCGGTTTAATGATTAATACGAATTTCGTTTAGATTGCTAAGGATAAAAAGTAATGTATCGTAAAATCTCTTTTTACGTCACACAGTGTCGTGCCGGTTTAATGGTTAATACGAACTTCGATTGGTCATAACTTTTTCGTTATAACTCGGATTTCGACGTTCTTTATATGTCCGGAATCCTTGTCACGACTACTACAACTTTCTTCATAGATATTGGGTTTATCTAATATTTTATTTTTTATGCTTATTTTCATTCTTAATTTATTATATATTTATAAACAAGTATATAAGCACATAATTCACATAATATTCAAGTAATTTCTCTTTTACTTCAAAATAGGTGACAATGGTTGACCTTGACTATCACATTATTATACTAATGCTTAGCTCAGAAACACAGGCGTTACAGCTCATCTTCCCATGCTCGACTTCTTCACTTTCCTTTAGTCCCTACATATCAGAACAAATGTGGAAACCACATCCCGTATCAAGGACCCAACAATTTGATGTTCAAGTGTTATTGATTTTGATAAAATACATACCGGATGAAGAGCCAAACACTTTTACCTTAGCCTCTCTCACTTCTTGTAGGTAATTGGGGCAACTTTTTTTCTAATGACCTTTTTGGCCATAATAAAAGACACAACTTCTTTTAGGTCACCGACAGGAGGAGCATAAAAGTTGAAATTTCCATTTGACTTACTGGACACTCCAATGTGGGATTTCCCTTTTCATTTTGGTTGGGAATAGAACTTTATATTCTTGCCTCTGCCTTGTTGAATAGCCATGATTGGGGTAGTTACGACTCTGTTGGAATGAGACTTCGTCATTCCTGCTTCAGCTGTTTGCAATAGATTATGAGGATTAATCAGTGTAGTCTCAGTATTATTCAAATGATAGGTCAAGATGAACTGATCATAACTAACGGGCAAGGAGTTGAGCACCATGTCAATGGAAAGCTCCTTGTCAAAGTTCACATTCAGCTTCTCTGTTGCTCCACGTGTCTCTGCATTTTCTGTACATGAGCGCACACAAATTCCCCTTCTTTCAATTTACATGCCATGGGGTCCTTGACGACTTCATAATGCTCTTGTCTCTCTTTCTTGTGGAACATTTTCGAGTTCACTTGGTTTATTTCATAAGGCTAATTGTTCTTATAGGACTTTTGAAGATCAGGTGCCATGGTTGCAATCATAATGCAAGAAACCGTGGCGGCAGCGTCAATATGTTGGTTGTATTCAGCCAATTCATTAGGAGTAGCAGATTCTTTATCAATTTCTATGACTGGAGTGTCGAGAACATAATTTGTGTTCTCATATCTCAACATCATCTTCAAATTACACATCCAGTCCATGTATTTTCGACCAGTAAGCTTATCCTCTGAGAGGATTGACAAGAAAGTAAATTTGTATGTGGTTGGAGGATGTGGAAGATCACCATTTCCATACATCAAAAACAAGAGATAAGATTTCAGTTAGTTGATTCAATCCTTAATATTTTAACCCAAATTAATATTCAAGGCTAGGATCCATAAATACAATTCGAAATTAAGAAGATGGATGTCGTAATCCAATTACAAATTTATTTTAGGTAGGAAAAGCACTTTACCAATTTGAATCTAATATGAAATTCCTAGATCTTTTAGGATTCATTGAACTATTCAATGACATGTTTAATCTCAGATTATGCTCTTCGATTTGTGACTAGATGTCGAGAATCACAAACAAGATGTGAATAACCATGCAAACCCATGTGACATACTAGAGGTCGTTTATGATCTCACATTGACGTGCCAGTTAACCACACATGCTCCATCAACAATCATAAATTTGAGTATGTGCCATTATGTCATCTTTGTAGTCTTTCATTAGTGTGCGGTTAACCACGCACGCTCCAGTAACGACTTATAAAGAAAGGATGTGAGTTTTCAAGGTTTAGCATAAAAATACACATTTCCCTAAAGTAACTAGAGTGAGATTTTATAGAAGGTTCTACTTCTTTATAAATTATACTTTTAATGTGATTAGTGTCCTATCAAACTCGTTCGACTAACGACCTCCCACCACACAAAGAAGCGGTCGGTGAAAAGGACACTCATTTAACGGTCATTTTATACGTCGTTTCCTTATACCTATCTTATAGTGTGGCTTCGAGAATAAGGTCTACTATTGATTCGATTGACTTTTAGTTATACATACAATAGTATACACTTATATATATGTACAGGATGTATCTTAATCCTTTTAAATTAGAATGTTCAAATCATATTAATTTAATTAACCTTTAGTTAATTAATATTTGAATTAAATAAGATTTAAGAATTATCTTTAATTAAAACTTTTAATTAATTAGTATAATCTTATTAAAGGATAACCATATTATCTAATTATCTTATAATTGGATAATTTCCTCATTAAAATCTTCCATATATTCAAATTACGATTTCAAATTATCTAGTCATTATATTAAGATTTTATACAACTAAAATAATATGAGATAACTAATAATTATCTTATATTTTGAATAAGGCAAGAAAATCCCGAAAATTGGATTTCAAGCATTTGCCACGACGTAGCAGAGTTTCAATTTTTATTAGTTTTCTGGTTTCATCTTTTATGCACTAGTAATAGAAAAAGCATGACTTTGATACCATTGTAGGGATTTTTAGGTTATTGTACATGCGGAATTTCACATTACTTTTATGGGTACATGCAACCTAAAATGATCTATGGCTTTTCACTATTAATAGCAACATACATATGACAAAGAACTAAAAAACTCTATGATAATCGAAATCATATATAGATAACATATATTTGCTTAAATCGAATTAAGCTAATCAAATGGTTGAAGTCTCATTGGAAAATCTAGCTCCAAAAGTATGGTAGCTTCTAATGTGTTACACCCAAAACTCGATGAAACCCTAGGATCGAATAGGACAGAGCAGAGAAGGACAAAACTGGATTTTTCTTGTGATAGAAGAGGTGGCCGAAAATCCAAGGGTTGTAGCCTTATTTATAGCTGCCAAAAAATCCGAGAAACCCTAGATTTGAATTTTAGATAACAATATTTTAATTCGGTAATTATAAGGCTTCCAAAAACCCTATCTAGGGTCCCCAAAACCGTCCAACCCTGGAAGGTTCTGGATTCTCTTCTTTGTTCAGCTATTAAACAATTGTAGTCGAGTCCTTGTACCTCCAATTAATTTTAATAGGCCCATAATTAATTCCAAATTAATTATGATTAATTCTTAATTAATTCTTATTATTTCTAATTAATATATTAATCATATAATATGTTAATAAGTCATTTATCTCTCCCTTATAATCAATCCAAACCATTTCTTGGTTATGAGGGCAACCCCAAAAGGATTTTATTTTTATTCTTCAACATTATACCAATTTAGTTAGGACCTTACACTCCTTAATCCAACATCCTTTGCATGATAGGATGTAGATGTATTGTAGATTATGCAAGTAGTCTAGATAGTATTTTTCATGTTAATTACTTGATTGTATGATATGCTGACATGTATGTTTGAGGAGTTAATGGTGGATCGACACTAGAGCCGAAAGCCTAGAACACTCATTGTTGATGGCTAGCCACCCACTAAAGCTGCTAGTCGTCGTTGATGACTTGGAGGAGTCATAGCTTTGAAACGATGGATCGATAAGGTAGAGTCGGTGTTCGAGATATGTGAATGTCCGGAAGGAAGTAAAGTCGAATTTGCGGCCTGCACTTTCATCGAACAGGCACTGTCCTGGTGGAACGGTCATATCGAGGCCATGACACTTCCCGTTGCAAACGCTATGTCCTGGGAAAAACTCAAAGAAATGTTAATCGCTGAGTACTGCCCCCGAGGGGAAATTCAAAAGCTCGAGCAAGAACTGTGGAACCTTACGGTCCAGAACTCGGACATTGACGCGTACATCTCGAGGTTTAACGAACTATCACTTCTATGTCCTGGTATCATTACATCCGAAGGAAAGAAGGTCGAGAGATTCATCTGGGGGTTGACGCCTCCCATTCAGGGCAACGTGATTTCCTCAAAACCTGAGACCTACGATAGTGCAAAACGCCTGGCCAAGAAACTTTACGATCACAGTGATAAGAAAAGTACCAAAGCAACAAAGTAAGAGAGCAAACAAGAAGGAGGGAGCAAGAAGAACTGGGGGAACAAGAGAAAAGGATGACAGAATTCAGTTCCATCCAAGAAACCATAGACAGTAGCGGTCCATTCTGTTACCCCTCCAGCAGCACCAGCCCCAACCGCCCCAGCCTCAACCACAACCGCACCAACAAAGCCATACGTGTGATCAAATCCCAAGTGTGACAAGTGTAACTATCACCACTATGGGGCATGCAAGGACTTCCAATGCACCAACTGCAATCGAAAAGGACACATTGTCTGGTATTGCAAGATGCACCCAAAACAAAACAAACAGCCCAATGACAACAACGTCGGAGCCAGCCGCGCATGTTACGGGTGCGGGGAAACTGGCCATTTCAAACGCAACTGCCCTAAAAACAACAATCAGAACGCAGGAAGGGTCTTAACCATGGGGCAAGGGGAGGCGGTGCAAGATCCAACAGTGGTGACTGGTACGTTTCTCCTCAACAACTCTTATACGTGCATTTTATTTGATAGTGGAGCTGAGCGAAACTTCATAAGTCACAAATTCAAACACCTACTTAATCAAAATCCCCACAAATTGAACGAAACTTATACGGTCGAAATGGCCAACGGTAAAACAGAATCAACCAACGATATCTACGTAGGGTGCACGCTAACGTTAAATAATCACTCCTTCCCAATAAAGTTTGATGCCTGTTAATATTATGAGCTTTGATGTGATTGTTGGCATGGATTGGTTAAGCCCCCACCATGCTGAAATTATGTGTCATGAGAAGGTCGTTCGCCTTCGCCTACCCAACAACGAAACCCTAATAGTGTATGGCGATAAACCCGGTTCAAACCTCCGACTCATTTCTTGCATCCAAGCACAAAAGTGCTTGCATAAAAAGAATCACGCCTTTCTTGCTCATTTCGTTGATAAAACAAAGGAGGAGAAAAACCTTAACGATATTCCTGAAGTACGTGACTTTCCTGACATATTTCCCGAGGATTTGCTAGGAATCCCTCCCAAGGATTTGCTAGGATTTGACAAGGGATTCATCAGTCCGAGCTTTTCACCTTGGGGAGCTCCGGTTCTGTTTGTCAAGAAGAAACACGGATCTTTCAGAATGTGCATAGATTACCAAGAATTAAACAAGCTCACTGTCAAGAATCGATACCCACTTCCCCGAATCGATGATCTATTTGATCAGCTTCAAGGAGCCAGTTACTTTTCCAAGATAGATCTGAGATTCGGTTACCATCAACTAAGAGTCCGAGAGGAGGATATCCCAAATACTACTTTCCGAACCCGTTATGCTCTCTTCGAATTCGTATTCATGCCTTTTGGTCTCACAAACGCACCAGCAGCCTTTATGGATCTGATGAACCGAGTCTGTCAGCCGTTCCTTGAAAACTTCGTAATTGTTTTCATCGATGATATACTTGTTTATTCTAAGATCAAGGAAGAGCACAGCCATCATTTACGACAGACTTTGGAAACATTGAGAGCAGAAAAGATTTACGCAAAATTCTCCAAATGCGAGTTCTGGATTCGTAGAGTGGAATTTTTGGGCCATGTAGTCAGTGAAGAGGGAATACATGTGGACCCTACCAAGATCAAAGCTATTGAGGGCTGGGCAACTCCAAGAACCCCAATCGAAATCCGACACCTTTTGGGCCTTGTTGGTTATTACCGAAGGTTCATTCAAAACTTTTCCAAGATTGCCAAGCCTCTCACCACTCTCACCCAGAAGGGCGTATCTTTTCGTTGGGACGACAAACAAGAAGCTGCTTTCCAAACCCTGAAACAAGCCCTCTGCACTGCTCCAGTGTTGTCCTTGCCATAAGGAACTGAGGACTTTGTAGTATACTGCGATGCTTCTAACCAAGGGTTGGGTTGTGTGCTTATGCAACGAGGAAAAGCGATAGCTTACGCGTCAAGGAAACTAAAGACCCACAAAGTAAACTACACCACCCACGACCTCGAGCTGGGAGCGGTGGTCTTCTCCTTGAAGATTTGGAGGCACTACCTGTATGGTACAAAGTGCACCATTTTCACAGACCACAAGAGCCTCCAGCACATCCTGAATCAAAAAGAATTAAAGATGAGGCAAAGAAGATGGGTCGAACCGCTAAACAACTACGAGTGCGAAATCAAGTACCATCCAGGCAAACCAAATGTGGTAGTCGATGCCTTAAGCCAAAAGGAGTACTCGGGTCGCCGAGTAAAGACGTTGACAATGACCATCAATTCCCACCTATCCTCACAAATCAAAGAGGCTCAGCACGAAGCCTTGAAGCTGGAAAACGTCACCAATGAGGCATTGCGCGGAATGGAAAAGAATTTGACGGTCAAAGAAGACGGAGCCTATTATCTGATGGACCGAATCTGGACACCGAGGTTCGGTGGATTTCGGGGCGTGGTAATGAATGAGGCTCACAAAACAAGGTACTCTATCCATCCGGGTTCCGACAAGATGTACCTGGATATCAACCAACATTATTGGTGGCCGAATATGAAAGCGGAGATTGCCACTTACGTAGGCAAGTGCCTCACTTGTGCTAAAGTTAAATTGGAATATCAGAAGCCCTCGGGTCTACTTCAGCAACCCGAAATACCCGAGTGGAAATGGGAAAGGATAACAATGGATTTTATAACCAAATTACCCAAGACGGCAGACGGTCTGGATGTTATCTGGGTGATCGATGACCGACTAACAAAGGAGACTTACAAAATGGAGACTTACAAAATAGAAAGGCTCACACAGATATACCTGAAAGAGGTGGTGAGACTGCATGGAGTCCCTATATCTATTATCTGGGATCGGGATAGTAGATTCACCTCTTGTTTTTGGCAGTCTCTCCAGAAAGCATTAGGAACCCGACTAGATATGAGCAATGCCTACCACCCCCAGACAGATGGCTAAAGCGAGCGAACAATTTAGACTCTAGAGGACATGCTCCGAGCATGTGTAATAGATTTTGGCAAAGCCTGGGATACCCACTTTCCCCTAGTTGAATTTTCATATAACAATAGTTACCACACAAGCATAGGAGTCGCCCCCTTCGAGGCCTTGTATGGTCAGAAGTGCAAATCGCCCCTTTGTTGGGCCGAGGTTGGTGACACCCAGCTAGAAAAAGGACAACTACCGGATAGCACCCTCACAGGACCAGAGATCCTCCACGAAACAACCGAGAAAATCATCCAAATCAAGTCACGACTCCACGGTCCCGGGATAGGCAAAAAAGCTATGCAGACAAAAGGTGAAAGCCACTGGAGTTCCAAGTGGGAGACCGCGTGCTACTAAAGGTCTCTCCCTGGAAAGGGATGATATACTTTGGGAAACGAGGAAAGTGTTGGATATAGTGTCTAAGTCCATAACTTTATTTGGTATGTACTTGACCCGACCCGGCATGGTCCATTTGGGTTGCATGGCATTGCAATACTTGGATAGACTAAATGAGAGAATAAGGCACTTATGATTATTAATATATTATAAGTTCTAATATATTAATAATAGTATTATTTAATTAGTATTGATCAAGTATTAATCTAGGATTAATTTGGTGATCAAAGTGAGACTAATTAAATATATAGGGTTGATTATGACAATCATCAATTCTTTTATGGTGGATTAATGATTCATAGTTTATGGGTTATGGATGTAACCAAATGGAGCTCCATGGATGGTCCATGGGAGTTACAAATCCATGGGTCATGGGAAATCAAGAGTCATGACAATTAAGGGCATTCATGTGTAAACCCTAATTGTGACAACACTATAAAAGGAACCCTATAGCTAGCAAAAAGTGGAGCTAGTGGACATAGTGTTACTAGAGAGGGCATAACCGATTTTGAGTGCTAGAAGTATTCTCTCAAGTTATTCCAAGTCTTGTGGTGTTGTGTGAAGCATTTGAGGCACAACATTTGGGGTGCTAGGCTCACAAAGTCTTGAAGGAATCCAAGCAACAACAAGGTATGTATTTCTACTAGTTTCTATGTTTTATGTAATCCCCATGCCATGCTAGTTAGGAAATAACCTTGAAAAAGAAATTTGCATGTATATAGAGAAAACATAGATTCAAGGTTATTAGGGTTGCATGTACACTTAGGAAGTGTTAGAATGCTCAAAAACCCATCAGTGGTATCAGAGCCTAGGACTGTTTTCTGTATACTTGATGCAAAACTGCTTAAAAATCGAAAATTCTGCATTCTGACGACTAGACTCGCCGAGTCCATGGGGAGGACTCGCCAAGTCCATGAACAAATTCATCCTACTCGGCGAGTAGAATAATGCACTCGGCGAGTAGGAGCGTGCTGGGCAGTTTTTTCGAGTTTTGTTGCTGGAAATGGATTAAGATCATTATCCCAATCTGTTTTGGACTTGTAAAATCTGTTTTTCAAAATGATAATGATTATGTTAACCCATTTTACATGGCTTTTATCAATTTTCAAGTATTGTATATAGTTATATGATTTCTTGAAATTGCTTAATATGAATTTGTGTTCTTATGAGTTTTTAGAAGATCATAGGAATTATGTGTAACCACCATGTGTGTTTAATTCATGATCTTAATGGCTATGATGGTGTCCATAACTTGTCCTCAAGTTATGGATAACCAAAAGTCACTTCTTTTAATTATGATTAAAGAACTAAAGAGGTTTCTTAAAATGAAGAGTCTTCATTTTTATGAACCATTAAAACTCATAAGTTACAAATTGAAGAGACTTGGAATAGTTTCAAATCTTGCCCTCAAGTTTTGGAATTTGAAAAGTCTTATACTTTAATACTTTAATTCCAAATTAAACCTTAGATTTTTAAAAAGGTTTAAAAATCAACACTTATACTATTATTATAATTTTATTATATAGATATGTATAAGAATATGTCATTCTTACCGTTAGTAGGCCTCATTCACGAAGCCGGTCTATAAGGGGGGTATAAGGTTGTTGCCTATAAAATGGTGACTTAATGGGTGTCCACTCTCACCCACCGCTTCCTTGATCGGTGGAGGGTCGTTAGCCGAACGGGTAGGATACGACTTTAAATACTTGTTAAAAGTATAATGAATTATAAAGTAACTATACATTATAAATTCCCAATCTTAGTTACTTTAGGAAAATGTGAAATTGGTGCTAGCCCATAAAATTACACTTTGTACCTTACCAAGTCGTTAGTGGAGCGTGTGTGGTTAACCGGCACACTAACATGGACTAGTAAGAGTGGTAAAGGGTAACTTGACTTTATTATAGATCGGTGGAGCGTGTGTGGTTAACCGGCACATCGATTAGGTAATATTGTTGAGGGTACCAAGTCAGTTTGTATGGTTATTCACACCTTGTTTGTGATCCTCGGCATCCCAGTCACAAACTTGAGAGGGCACAATCGAGATTCAAACATGCCATTGAAAAGTTCAATGTATCTCAAAAGATCTAGGAGTTTCAAAACCAATAAAACCTAATAATAAAATATTTCGTTCTTATGGTGGAAATTGGTAAATCGTCATTTACCTACCTTCAAATATTTTATAGTATGGATTACGGCATCCCTCTTCCAACTATAAATAGTTTGTTGGATCCTAGCCTTAATATTTCATTTGGGTGAATTATTAAGGATTCCTAATCTAATGAAACTTGTCTTTCTTTCCTTTCAGATGTCTTCCAACAATGCTTCTGGCTCAAACCCAACAGGCTCCTTTTCCCTTATGAACTTGTGTGGTAAGGTCATCTTTGATGGATCCAATTTCAATGAGTGGATCAGAAACATCAGAATGATTACCCGCTACGAGGACAAAGAATATGTCCTCGATAGGGAGCTTAAGGTTGTGAATGAAGCCACTGCTACTCCTGAAGAGTTTGCGGAGTTTGTTGCACATGAAAAGGATGCTACTAAAGTAGCATGCATCATGATGGCCACCATGACTCCTGAACTTCAAAAATCCTATGAAGATTTCTACCCCTATGAGATGCACCTGGATCTGATGGAAAGGTACCATCATAGCGTGCGTCAGGAGAGGTATGAAATCATCTCCTCCATGATAACCGCAAGGATGAAGGATGGTGAACCCATCACCGGTCACTTGCAGAAGATGCAAAGGTTCGTTGACCGGTTGCTGAAGCTAAATGTTGACTTTCCTGAGGAAATGGCGATTGACATCATTCTCCATTCCTTACCTCCAAGTTATGATCAGTTTCGTATGACTTATCATATGAACAAGGAGGAAGTCACACTTAGCAAACTTCAAGGACTCTTAAGGACAGCTGAAAATGGCCTTAAGGGTAAAGCGGTTGCTACTTCTACTCCTTCAACAGCCCCTGTTCTGGCTATTGGGCAGGGAAAGGGTAAGAAAAGGAAAAACCCTTCGAAGGGTACCAAGGGTAAGACTCTTGATGGTTCCTCTTCAAGTGGGACAAAGAAAGGTCCCATTACTCCTTCTTCAAACCCAAAGGAAGCACAATGCTTCTATTGCCAGGATAAGGGACACTTCAAGCGAAGCTGCCCCAAATATCTGCAAGATCTAAAGGATGGGAAGGTTAAACCCACCCATGCAGGTATTTACACAATATTGTCTAATAACTCATCTAATGCTAATTCTTGGGTGCTTGATACAGGTTGTGGTATTCACATCTGTACTGATTTGCAGGCACTAAGAAGAAGTGAGCAAGTGGAGCACGGGAAGATAAACTTAGTCATGGGCAACATGAAAGCATCACCTGTTACCAAGATAGGAGTTTATTCTTTATTGCTTAATAATGGGTTAATGTTAGATTTGAATAAGTGTTGTTACTCGCCCGAAATGGCGAGAAATATTATTTCTTGTCATGGCTTGTACAAACGAGGTTTTACATTTTCATTTGATAATAAAAATGGTGCTATTAATGTTTATTACAATGATGTATTTTACTTTAAAGCATTACCTTGTGATGGTGTATATGAAGCCGTGAATGTTGTAGACAATCTAGGAAATAATGTGTTGTATATTGATTCTTCAGATAGCTTGGATAAAGCATCCTTGTGGCATTGTCGTCTTGGACATGTTAACAAGAAGCGCATAGGCCAACTCCAAAAGGCTGGAGTCTTGGAATCATTTGACCTAAAGTCAGATGATAGTTGCGAGTCTTGTTTACTTGGAAAAATGACAAAGTCACCCTTCACAGGTACTTGTGATAGGGGTGAAGGTTTGTTGGACCTTGTACACACGGATGTGTGTGGGCCCTTCAGAGTTGCTACTAGGGATGCTAATCGCTATTATGTGACTTTTACTGATGATTACAGTAGATATGGATATATTTACTTAATCAAGCATAAGTCAGAAACCTTTGAAAAGTTCAAAGAGTTTAAGCGGGAAGTGGAGAATCAATTGGGCAGGAACATCAAGATGCTCCGATCCGATCGGGGAGGAGAGTATCTTAGCATTGAGTTCCTTGACTATCTTAAGGAATGTGAGATTGTCTCACAATTGACACCTCCCAGAACACCACAGTTGAATGGTGTAGCTGAGAGGCGCAATCGAACCTTGTTGGATATGGTTCGTTCCATGATGAGTCGAGCTTCGTTACCAATCTCTTTCTGGGGGTATGCCTTAGAGACTGCCGCCCATATCCTTAATCTAGTCCCTACTAAAAAGGTTGCCAAAACACCTCACGAGATGTGGACTAGGAAAGTTCCCAATTTGGACCACATCAAGATTTGGGGTTGTGAAGCTTTCGTGAGGCGTGAGACTCATGATAAGCTTGAACCTCGAAGTGAGAGGTGTATTTTCATCGGCTACCCACAGAGATCCTTTGGTTACCTCTTCTACAGACCCAGTGATAATGTGGTCTTTGTAGCAAGAAGAGGAGTCTTTCGTGAGAGAGAATTCATAAGCCAAGGGGACAGTGGGAGGCAAATTGACCTTGAAGAGCTTCAAGAGTCAAGTGGTGAAGGAACCTCAAATGCTATCGACCAACCTGAGGAGGAAACTCCTGTTGATCCGATAGATGAGTCTGTACCTCCAAGACGTTCCACTAGGGTGAGGAACACACCTGATTTTTATTATGGTTATCACATCACCACTGAAGGTGATACATTTATTAGTGATAGTACACTAATAGATTTGGATGAACCTAATAATTACAGGGAAGCCATGGCAGGCCCTGAGTCTGCTAAATGGAAGGAGGCTATGGACAGCGAGATTCAGTCCATGTATGACAATCAAGTTTGGAACTTGGTTAACAATGTACCAGGTCGTAAGACAGTTGGGTGCAAATGGATCTTCAAGAAGAAGACCGACATGGATGGGAAGGTACACACTTATAAAGCGCGACTGGTTGCGAAGGGCTTTACTCAAACTCCGGGAGTTGACTATGATGAGACCTTCTCACCAGTAGCTAAAATTAAGTCTATTAGAGTATTGTTAGCCATAGCTGCATTTCATGATTATGAAATATGGCAAATGGATGTCAAAACCGCTTTCCTTAATGGAAAGTTGGCTGAGGATGTTTACATGGCTCAACCAGAGGGTTTTGTCGATACAAGATACCCTAATAGAGTGTGTAAGCTTGATAAATCCATTTATGGATTGAAACAAGCATCTCGCAGATGGAATCTTTGCTTTGATGAGAAAGTCAAAGAGTTTGGCTTTTCTAGGAGTGAGGATGAGTCTTGTGTGTATGTCAGGGCTAGTGGGAGCATAGTTAGCTTCTTGGTGTTGTATGTGGATGACATACTTCTCATAGGAAACGACGTCCCAACCTTGCAGGAGGTTAAGTCCTGGCTTGGGAAGTGTTTCGCTATGAAGGACCTTGGGGAAGCTGCCTATATCCTAGGGATAAGGATATTGAGAGATAGGAGTAAGAGACTAATTGGACTTAGTCAAAGTACTTATGTGGATAAGGTACTGAAGAGGTTCAGTATGCAAGATTCCAAGAAAGGAGAATTACCAATCCAGAGTAATGCCAAGCTGAGTAAGACTCAGAGTCCGAGTACAGAGGCTGAGATAGCTGAAATGAGTCATATACCATATGCTTCCGCTGTGGGCTCGATCATGTATGCTATGACTTGTACTCGCCCTGATGTGGCCTTTGCTTTGAGCATGGTCAGTAGATATCAAGGGAACCCTGGCAAGGCACACTGGACAGCGGTAAAGAACATTCTCAAGTATCTGCGGAGGACTAAGGATTGGGTCCTTACCCTCGGGGGCAGTGATGACTTGAGAGTGGAAGGATATAGCGATGCTAGCTTTCAGACTGATAGGGATAATTTCCGCTCTCAGTCAGGCTGGGTCTTTATCCTAAATGGAGGGGCAATTACTTGGAAAAGTTCCAAGCAGGAGACAGTAGCTGATTCTACTTGTGAATCAGAGTACATAGCAGCAAGTGAAGCAGCTAAGGAGGCGATATGGCTAAAGAACTTCATCGGAGACCTTGGAGTTGTACCAGCTATAAAAGAGCCAATGGAAATTTTCTGTGACAGCGAAAGTGCGGTTGCTTTGGCTAAGGAACCAAGAGATCACGGGAGATCTAGGCACATTGACAGAAAATACCATTTCATAAGACATCGAATAGAAGAAGGACTCCTCGTGGCTAAGAGGGTATCATCAGATGAGAACCCGGCAGATCCCCTCACGAAGGGACTGAGCAGGGTTAAGCATTTACAGCATGCGAGGCGCATTGGGCTGAAGGATGATATTAGTTTCAATAATTAGATTCCTGAAACTTGTAAAATGTAATTGACATTTGATGATAAATAAAAGTTGTTATTTATTTATGAGTAAGGTGTTACTATCTTATGTTGATTGTTTACTATGTTTCAATTTTGCATGTTTTTACTTCCAGAATAATTATGTTATTATTCAAACCATCCACAGTCAGTCAAACTTTGGAAGTAAGTATTGATTTAAGACTGTCATGAATTTGGCTTGTATGATTTGTCTAAAAGTGCTTTGGACAATGCAATGGTTGCTACAACATTCATGAGTACTCATAAGGGCTGAGTATTGGATCCAACCCACGCTCACTTGCATCACTTCATGGAATTTATCTCGAGTGATCGTGAGACGGTAATATCATACAAATCTTCAAACCTAGAGATATGAGTTGTTGACTATGAGTTGGTTATTCATTGATTGCACGAAAACGCATTGGTAACTCGATGTCATAAAACGTGCCTTTGTGAGTAATTCAACAAGTAGTTAGTACAAGCATATCAGTCGAAGTTTATCTGTTCCTTCTAGAAATAGAAGCGATATCTGGGCCCCTCGATGATTTGGTTTTGACCTATGTACCGGGCCCGGTCAGAACCTAATTGATGTGTTCAATTTAGTTCTATGTCGAAACAAATCAGAGATCGAGAAACAAATGATGGACAATAAGTAAGACCATGTTCCATGTGTTTGTCCGGCTGATATCATGAGAACAGAGGATTATATGATCACTTATCTTAAATGGCGTATCATCATCATCTCAGTTCCGAGAGACTTTGAAAGAGCTACGATTGCTAGTCGGATTTTGAAGTCATATTCGCAAATATAGTTATTAGACTTATCCAAGTGGGAGACTGTTGGATATAGTGTCTAAGTCCATAACTTTATTTGGTATGTACTTGACCCGACCCGGCATGGTCCATTTGGGTTGCATGGCATTGCAATACTTGGATAGACTAAATGAGAGAATAAGGCACTTATGATTATTAATATATTATAAGTTCTAATATATTAATAATAGTATTATTTAATTAGTATTGATCAAGTATTAATCTAGGATTAATTTGGTGATCAAAGTGAGACTAATTAAATATATAGGGTTGATTATGACAATCATCAATTCTTTTATGGTGGATTAATGATTCATAGTTTATGGGTTATGGATGTAACCAAATGGAGCTCCATGGATGGTCCATGGGAGTTACAAATCCATGGGTCATGGGAAATCAAGAGTCATGACAATTAAGGGCATTCATGTGTAAACCCTAATTGTGACAACACTATAAAAGGAACCCTATAGCTAGCAAAAAGTGGAGCTAGTGGACATAGTGTTACTAGAGAGGGCATAACCGATTTTGAGTGCTAGAAGTATTCTCTCAAGTTATTCCAAGTCTTGTGGTGTTGTGTGAAGCATTTGAGGCACAACATTTGGGGTGCTAGGCTCACAAAGTCTTGAAGGAATCCAAGCAACAACAAGGTATGTATTTCTACTAGTTTCTATGTTTTATGTAATCCCCATGCCATGCTAGTTAGGAAATAACCTTGAAAAAGAAATTTGCATGTATATAGAGAAAACATAGATTCAAGGTTATTAGGGTTGCATGTACACTTAGGAAGTGTTAGAATGCTCAAAAACCCATCAGAAAGTTAATCCCGTGATACATCGGACCATTCAAGATTCTTGCCCGAATTGGTCCAGTGGCATATAAGCTGCAACTACCCTCCGAACTCAGCAATGTACACCCCGTGTTTCATGTATCGAATTTGAAAAAGTGCTTATCGGATGAAACCCTTGTTATTCCGCTAGAAGAGATGGAGATAAACGAGAATCTCTTGTTCATGGAAGAACCAGTTGAAATCATAGACAGAGAAGTGAAGCGTACTAAGCAAAGTCGCATCCCAATTGTAAAGGTTCGTTGGAGCGCCAAGCGGGGGCCTGAATTCACATGGGAGCACGAAGATCAAATGATACAGAAGTACCCTCACCTATTCGCTAACCCTTGAAGGCTACTTCAAAGCAAAATTTCGGGACGAAATTCCCTCAAGCGGGGGATGATGTGACAATCGGCAAGCTTCTGGTGAAGTCAAAGTCAAGTCAATATGGTCAACTCAACTAGTCTTTATATGTTAGGAATTTCTTTATGTTTACTAATGTATAACTATAAATCTTAATGCAAAGTAACACTTGAAAGTTTCAAATGTTCAAAATTTAAAACCCTAATCTGACTGAGGGAAGTAACAGCTCTATAAAACACTATTAAGTTCTCTTCGGGGGTGTATAGCACAAAAAATGGGATGTAACTAAGTGTACGGTCTTTGAACTACGAAGAAAAACATTAATAAAGGCTCCCAACAAAGTCTCTCTCAATCTCTCCCACTGTATCTCTCTCTCCCAAGTCTCTCCAAGTATGTGAAATCTCTCCCAAATCTCTCCAAGTATGTGAAATCTCTCCCAAATCTCTCCAAGTATGTGAAATCTCTCCCAAATCTCTCCAAGTGTGTGAAATCTCTCCCAAATCTCTCCATATATGTGAAATCTCTCCCAAATCTCTCCAAGTATGTGAAATCTCTCCCAAATCTGTCCAAGTGTGTGAAATCTCTCCCAAATCTCTCCAAGTATGTGAAATCTCTCCCAAATATCTCCAAGTGTGTCAAATCTCTCCCAAATCTCTCCAAGTATGTGAAATCTCTCCCAAATCTCTCTATGTACCTTCCTTAGTCGAAAACAGCCCAAAACCGGAGGAGAAAACCCAAAAGGACCCTCTTGGTCCTGAACCTCTCGTCCGGAACCCTCTTGGTCCTGAACCTCTCGTCCGGAACCCTCTTGGTCCGGAACCCCTCCCTATTTCGGAGCTTCTGATGGATCCGGAATGCCCATGTTGCTTCGGACAATCTCGCAAGCCCGGAAGGTTGACTCTGGAATAAGCATCTCATCCGAAAGGCTAGGCCTCGCTTCGGAAATTTCAGCCGACTTCGGAGCCCTCGGTCCGGACTGCTGGCTTCGCTCCGGAATTAAGCAGATGACTTCGGAATCCGAGAATACACTCCAGAATATGATGAATGGCTCCGGAACTCCTCCTAAGCACTTCGGACCCTCGCAGGAACAACCCTCCATTCCGAATTTTTGTCATCTTCCGACTTTTTCACCATTTTAAGGCATTTTGACGTCATAAATCACACCAAACTCATATTTTTCATATCTTAGACCCCTTAAACCCCTATTTTATGCCAAAATTAATTATTTTAAACATATCTATATAAAATAAAACCCAAGATTTTTTTTAAGGATTCTAAGTAGATAAGGAGGTTTGACTTTGTGATGTGATGCAAATCCTCCATTTTCCCATGCAAATCTTAGATAAACCCATATTACCCATTGGATAATAAGGTTATCCACCAGTCCTCCACGCAAATGTCAAGTCACCCCCCTTATCCTCCCCTTTAGAAACGTGAACCTTCCTCCCCAAGTTCCACTTCTCATTCTTCATTTCCAAAAAACTCCTAAAGGTGCTCTACACTTATTCAAGCTTCAAGTCTCATCTCCTTCAAGAAATATTCCAGATTTCTTTTTTTGTAAGTATTTTATCCTCTTTGAATAATAATTCTCCACATTATTCCTAAGATTTCATTATATTTACACATCAAATTATTTTTAGAATATTCTAAAAGTTAAATAACCTTCCAAGTTTTGGAGCTTGGAAACTTCTTCACATCTCTTCAAGTCACCCAGCAAGCTAACCAAGGTGAGCTTCATACCCCACATTTTTCTAAGTTTTTATTGTTTTTGGGGGAGAATACAAGTCAAATCTTGTCTAAATCCTTGGATAATTGCATGTATTTGTATGTTTAGTGTGTGAGTTGAAATATTGTTATTTTATTTCAATCTTCATGAACGTGAAACTTCACAGATTTCATGAAAATCATAAATATGTTTAAAAATCACCACAAAAAGAATGTTTTGTATACAAAAAGATCCTCTCAAGGTTTTTGGGTGTGTCCAATATACCCCCTTATTCCATATCTCCATATCTAGAAATAAAAAGTTGCTAAAATAGACCTTATAAGTGGTCAACATTTCTAGAATCTTCAAAGTTTGGAACTTTATGCCCTATAAATGACTCCTTGCAAACTGTTAGGGAGTATTTTATGAATATTTAATATAAATATTTATGTCAAGAAAATGTACGATTAGAGCCTTTATGACAGAAATATTTGTGTGTCATAAAGTTGTTGTCATAAACCCACACAAGTCAAAGTTGTATACAAATCATAACATGGCATTTTCCGACAAATTGAGCCGCACTTAGTATTTTATAAAGGAAAAACGGTTGTTTGCCGGTTACGATATTATATTGGGCCAATTTGATAAATATGCAAAGTGGATTGATTTCGACAAACAAAATGAACGACACGAACTATCTAGTTACAAATACAACTAATATTATTTATTAGTAAATAATGGATTTCAACGATTTGCTCAGAAAACTGTTAGTATTCTAGTCAGACAAATCTTCACAGTGCATATATTTCCATATAATAGTGTACGCTTAAAGTCATGTAAGAGTTATAACCAGAGTCTCCTGGAGGGGGAACGAGAATTTGTGTATAGATCTATACGGGGTTGACACCCCGCACCTTCGTTGTTCGCTACAGCTAGACCCGCCAGTCTAGGGTGACAAATGTCTTAAACGAAACCGACGCCTGAAGAACGTCATAACAGGCACTCCGTCACACTAGTATGGTTATAACGACTCACTAGAATATATCAGAAACGCATTTATACAGATTTCACTTTTGGTTACAAACAACTATGTTTTGGTTCGTTCAAACGAAACTTTTCTATACAAGTTTTATGGCTTTCAAAGCTACTATATTATACATCAGAAAATATAGGATTTTCTGGAGGAAACAATTATATACGATTTTCGAAAACGACTAACTAAGACACACATGCAACTATACTCGAGTTGAAACAAGACATACAACTATTTGATAAGAAAATATTGGATTTTCTGGATTTCTAAACTATCATCAAAGTTTTATACAAAAATGCTTGTGAACTCACCAACATATTTTATGTTGACGCTTTTCAAACGACTTGTATTCTCAGGAAACCAATAAGTAGGTTGTGGATCGCGGACTCAAGATTATTTTGCTATATTTTGGATTTTCTTACTGGTGTCCCTTTTGTGTAAAATTTGAGAACATGAACACGATGTAAAACAATGTAAGCTTGTTATATTGATGTATGATGTTTGGATTTGCTATGCTTCAATTATATACATTTGTTATGATACTACACAATGACGTCACCCGCTTCCGGACGTTTCCGCCGTTCTGGTCCGGGGGTGTGACAGATCGACACTAGAGCCGAAAGCCTAGAACACTCATTGTTGACGACTAGACGCCCACTAAAGCTGCTAGTCGTCGTTGATGACTTGAAGTGCACCATATCTGTTAGTCGTCATTGATCAGGTAGATCGGTACTAGAGCCGAAAGTCTTTGTTTCTATGATCAGGTGGATCGGTACTAGATTCGTTAGTCATCGTTGATCGTGTGTAGCTTTGATTTTTCAATTTTTAGTTCAGGTGAGCTATTTTTCTATACTACGTGTTACGATATATATCCTTTACATGATAAGATGTAGATGTATTGTAGATTATGCAAGTGATCTACTATAGTCTTTTACATGTTAATTGCTTGATTGTATGATATGTTGACATGTATGTTTGAGGAGTTGACGATGGATCGACATTAGAGTTGAGAGCCTAGAATATCCACCGTTAATCGTCGTTGATCAGGTGGATCGTACTAGAGCCGAAAGCTTTTGTTTGTATGCATTGTATGTGTATTGCAATGTGTGGTATTTTGGGGGACGTATTAAGATTTATGATTACAGTTATTGATTTAATTTTTTAAGGTAGTTCCTCTTATCCCGAAAAAGGCTAAGCTTGACTATATTGCATGTGTATCGGTAATGATCCGCGTTTTTAGTATGTTTGAAAAGGAAATTTTGGTTTAAAATTAGGGACGTTAAATAAACAAATTCTTTTTTTAAGTTAGTAATAATAAAAAATAGTTGAAATTATATATAAACATTAATTGGTCGTTTTAAGTCGGTTAGAGACCAAAAGAGAAACAAAAACAACCCATATGAATGGTCCGGATTAAAAAAGAGAGTTAGAAACCAACCATTCTAATTAGGGAAATCTCCAATAAAGTCCCAAAATTTTAAGTCAGTTTACGGTTTAATCCCAAATTATTATTTTTTTACAAAAAAGGATAGAATACCGGCTAAAATTTCGGAATAACCCTCTGTGACCGGTTTCACAGATTTAGCCAGTATTCCGACTTTTTTTCTTTAATTCGTCAAAATATTGGGATTTTTTCGTTAATTCTGCTAAACCTTCAGAATAACCCTTTTATCAATATATTAAAAATGGTTTGTTTTTCAATGAGTGTATTTTTTAGTTCTTTTTATACAACGTTATATATTCGGTTTTAAAGTCATGAAATTTAGAAAAAAGTATCTATACAATGCAAAAAAACTAACAAACTTCATAAATTCGTCTGAAAAGCTTTATTGGAAGATAGAGTGCTCAGTGATTTCAAAATGAATTTCATAAAAAATTATTGTCTTCTGAGGAAGATAGAGTACTCAACGATAACAGATACATACACCACAAAATATATGTAATAATATTAATCGGGTATACTTAAATCTATGGGATAACCTTTCTCGTTAATACTCATTTTTTGTTGATCATGCACTTTAACACGCTAATGTTGAACGTTTACCTCATTTTTCCAAGGACAGTAGCAACATCTTGGTAGCAGCTAGTCTTGCCTTGGCTAGACCACAAAACGCAGATTCGCTTGAACTTTGATACCCTCGTTTCACACACGCACACATACGTTCCAAATCAGAAACTTTGATTCGTGTGTGCACACATAAAAAAGAAATACAAAGATCTATGTGAGGGGTGTGTGTATGTATCTTTTATCTCATCATTCCCAATTCTGCAATGGATAGAAAGAAACAGAGGGAGAAAGAGATTAGATGGATTAAGGTTTTAAACAACCAATAGAATGAAGAAAAAAAATGAGTATTAACGAGAAAAATTATGAAGTTTGTTAGTTTTTTGCATTGTATAGATACTTTTTCTAAATTTCATGACTTTAAAACTACATATATAACATTGTATAAAAAGAAATGAAAAAATACACTCATTGAAAAAGAAAACCATTTTTAATATATTGATAGAAGGGTTATTCCGAAGTTTTAGCCGAATTAACGAAAAAATCTCAATATTTTTGACAAATTAATGAAAAAAGCAGGAATACCGGCTAAATCTGCGAAACCGGCTACAGATGGTTATTCCGAAGTTTTAGCCGGTATTCTGTTCTTTTTTGTAAACAAAAATTAATTTGGAATTAAACCCCAAACTGGCCTAAAATATTAGGACTTTATTGGAGATTTCCCCAAGGTTCTAAATAATGTGAGGCGTGGCTTGACGGCAAGGTAAAAGTTAAGACATGACAAGCCTTGGCGAGCCATGACGTTTTTCAAGGCGTGACTATTTTATATATAATAAAAGAGATAAAACATATAATTATTGATTTTTATCAAGTATATCAAGTTTTTAGAAGTGTTATATTAGTATTTAATATAAAAAGTTAACAAAAACTCAAGTATTTTAGACCCGATAAAAAAATTCAAAAAAAAAAAAACAAAAAATATTCGCGCCTTGAAAAAAACTCGCGCCATATCGCGATAAGGTGCGCCTTGCCACATATTGCGATAAGGTGCGCCTTGCCACGTTATTTGGGCGTCACGCTTAACAAACCCGCCTTGGACGTTTTCGTAACGGCTACACCACGTCTCGCACCATGGCACGCCTTGAGGCGCGCCATGGCGCGATTTTTAGAACCATGGATTTCCCTTCTAATTACTCCAAACCATAGGGACCAATGGTATAATTTATTCTTAAATTAAACAATATAAAAACTATTAAATCCTCCTGCTAAATCAAAATATTTTTGTCACATGTCATCTTCCCATTCATTTGGACACATGATATTTCTAAAATTTTTGAATTTTCTATTTTCCACTTGTTATTTTATTGTATTTTTTATTTTATTAAATTAAAATTTCACATTTAATATATAAGGTAATATACATGTAAGGTGTTTATTAGAAAATGTTTATATATATAATGTATTCAATGTATTAAAGCCTTATTAATTTTAATAATTCAAAAAAAAAATTATTTTTCTTATAAATTCAAACTTCTCAAATTGTTAAAATTTCATATTTAATTTTTTTTAAATAAACTCATGTAATACATGAGTCTGAGACCTAGTTAAACAATATAAAAATTGTTAATGTAAATTGGATACTTCACCAACAATTACATAAAAAAGGCAAAACCTTATCGATTATAGATTTAAGCCAAAGAACGAAAGAAAGAAAGAAAGAAATAGGTTGTTCATTAACGAAGATGTCCGCTCATGAGGAAAAAGTTTTACCGACATATTCTTGACCTTTTAAAGTGTTACTATCGTGCCATTATTATTATCATTATTTCTTAGTAAACTATTTCGATCATATCTCTAATTCTGGATAAAAGAAAACAAAATACATCATAATTCATACACTAGTAATCTGCTTTACAAAAACCTATAGAAGGCAACTAAACTGCATATCCCTAACATTAGCTATTACACAATATATGAACATATATACTTCCTACTTTCTTGTGGGTTTTCGCTAATTTAAAAGATCTGGAGGTGAAGATGATTAGGATGATGAAGAGAGAGAAGAAGCTCCTTTGAAGATGAGGAAACTGAGCGTCTCGAGTGTAAAGTAGATGAAAGTTCCTTTGGTGTGAGTGAAGAAACATCCAAAATTTGATCCCACTACACATTGCCATCCATTCCCATATCTTTTGTCAAACTCCTGTCACCATTAATAATCCATTTCTATAATCATAAAAATAATCAAACCCACAAAAACTTTAGTATTTTCTTCAAGATTCATACAACCCAGATGCATATACATAAATACATATACATAAATACATACACATATAGAGATATAGATATGGAAAGATCGGATTTTGAGTTGTAAAGTTTCACCTTTTTGATGTGGGCAGCAATGGATTTGCAGTCAAGAACATCAAAGAGATCTAAAGCTTGAGAAGCATAAGCCATGGCTTGGATCTGCATCTTGATTGGCATGTCTGTATCTTCTACCAGTGCTTTTCCTTCCAACATCTTTTCTTTTTCTGTTTTTTATCAAGAAATTAGCAGGTTTTGAACGACAAATAAAAAAACACCGAGTCAGACTGTTTATGTGATCAGGTATGAAAAAAGAAAAAGAAAAGAGGGATATTTGATATATAGATATAGAAGTAAGGTACTAAGGCAGAGATGAATAATTTCATAGTCATCCAACTTTTTCCCTTGCAAGTACCATCTTCCAAATGTTAATAATGGTGACCTTATATTTCGGTTGTCGTCTTTCAGAATTCAAGAAAATCCATTTCAGCGAGATAATGTACATCTGCTAATACACGATGCGAACTTTCATGTAGTATTTGTAGTTTATTTTTATTTAGAAAACAGAGTACTTCTTTTTATTTGACAAAAATATAGCACAAACAATTACATATAGAACAAAAATTACATTATTTTTACATTAATTTACTTTTCAAATAAAGGACAATAACATAGAAAAAAAAAAGTTAGACAAAACTTCAAAAATGGTCCCTGTGGTTTCACAAAATCTGAAGTTTGATCCCTAATTTACCAAAACCTCACGGATCGTCCCTGTGGTTTCAAAACTTTTAATGTTTAGTCATTCCATCTAACTCCGTCAGCTTTCTACCGTTAAGTGAGGGGCATTTTCGTCATTTCAATACCCAGAGACCATTTATGAAGGTTTTCTATTATTTTAAATAAAAAGAAAAAATATGTATCTCTCTCTCTCTCTCTCTCATCCCTTTCAATCATCTGCTTAATGAAGTTTTGTTGTAAACCTAATCTCTTTCACTCGTCTCCTTAATGAAGATTGTATGCTATTCGGCAACATCGAGTAAACATCATCCCTAGCATCGACTCCAATCAATTGTGGCGATCATATCATATTCTCTGTCACGATGATTAAATTCGCGTAATGTAAAGTAAGAGTAGCAGATCCTAAAGTTTTTGATCAAGGGACCGGAAACGAAGTTGAATGAGTTTGAGGTTTGATCGGAGGGGTAGACGGTGGCGGAGGTGGAGAAGTTGCGAGGGAGAGAAGAAGGGTAGCCATGGTTGATGTTGAAACGAGTTTGATTCTTGACAGAATGGTGAAGATTAATTTCGAAAGTAATGAAGTTATTGTTCGAAGCTTTTGTTGAAAATTTTCCTAATTAATGCACAATCTCTCGCTTTCCTGCATTCTCTCTATCTGTTAATCCAATTTAGAGCTCAATTTGATTGTAAGTTTCTCATGATAACCCCACTTTGTTCCACTCGATTCTCGTAGTTGCAGTTAATTAGTTCCTGCAATTATACTTGATATTTCCAATTTGTTTTTTGTTGGCTGCCATTGTTTCTAAAATACCTCGTATCTCACATACACAGAGTGGGTTTATAATATACATAAAAGAAGGGAAAACGAGTCTTGCACAACATATGTTCAATGAAATGCTCGAAAGAAAAATCCTATCTAAATCATAACCTCAAACATCACCTAATATACAAAAAATCACGTGATACTTGATCATACCTTGGACTTGAATTCAATCATTGCAATACCAAGAAAATCAAGAAATCGAGTATATCAGGACCAATAAGTTGGCAGCGTAGATCTGTGTCTCATTTTCAAACCAGAATTAGATGAAGATGATGACAATAATATAGAAAAGACATATAAATACAAACCTGCTCAAATCATTTCAAATCAGCTCAAATCATGATCTAATCTCCTCTCTACCTCCAAATGTTCCTCCACATCGCCTGGCCCACCATCTTCATCATCTTCGTCATTTCTTGGAGAATGAAGTCTGATCAACCCTTTCATCGATCGATACCCATCAACACCTTATTGGGTTGCTCCGGTAGCATCATTGGTTGTTCAACATCCCCTGAAACATGATCGGGAACTACCACTGAAGGGTCTTAGTTGTGGTTTGGGCTAGGCTTTTGGATGTATAGGTCATTTGTACTTTGATTCTTGTAATAGAAGTAGTTTAGTGTGTTTACGGCCAAGAGTGTGTTTACGGTCGTAAACAGGTTTACGGCCAAGTCCAGTTTACGGTCATGTCTTCTCCCCTATATATAGGATCAGTCTGTGTCTGTTAGTGGTTGTTGATGATCCACACAGTTTACGGCCATTGTCAGAGTTGTACCAGACGTTTTCTGAATATAAACGTGTGCAAGCTTTTATTAACTCTTCTTCTACTCAATTCTCATCTTATTTCATTGTTAGATTGCTTGATTACTGGTTGAGATCCTGTTTCTAGGACCTTACAATTGGTATCAGAGCAAGTCCGGTGTCAAAACATCTTTCAATCACGTTTTCGGTCAAAGGAGTTCAGTTTCATCATTCTTCAAGACTGTATTTGGTGTTTTTGTGACATAAGGGGATCAGATCTGCTTACAATTCGAGTTTTTATCGAATTCTGGGTATTTACGGTCAACAGTTTACGGCTGTAAACTTCCATTTTCGACCGTAAAACAGTCAATTTTCATTGACCGTAAACAATCAATCTTCATTTACCATAAACAGTCAATCTTCATTGACCGTAAATCCTTCTTAGACCGTAAACTCACATCAACCGTAAATCCCTCTTAGACCGTAAACTCACATCAACCGTAAATCCCTCTTAGACCGTAAACTCAACCGTGAATCTCAACCGTAAACTCCCTCAACCGTAAACACCCTCAACTGTAAACTCTCCTTAACCGTAAACTCAACTGTAAACCTCCAACCGTAAACTCCAAACCGTAAACGTTGACCGCAAACTATCTTTTTGGCATTTTAGTTAATTTTTCAAGTCATTTCCAATTAAAAAAAATTTTAAAAAAATGGATTCTCAAGGTCAAGCACTTCATCATGAACTGGATTCCATCATGGGAACAACCACTCGTATTCCCCGACTGTTATCTGCAGAAGGGTTCCCGGAATGGAAGTACAGAATCGAAAAATACATCAAAATGAAAGATTTCAAGGTTTGGAGAAGCATTCTTAAAGGACCAGTCAGAATCACTATGAATCTTCCAACTGGACAAGTAATTGACAAGTTGTACGTTGATTACACTGATGAGGATTTCGAAAAGGTTGAAGAACAAGAAAGAGCACTGGCTACCTTGACTATGGCTCTATCTCCCGATATTTCTCAAGGCTTCAGAGAATACACTTCAGCCAAAGCACTGTGGGAAGCTTTGATAGAGGTTTACGAGGGAAATAAAGATATGAAGGAAAGTCGTCAGTATATGTTAAGACAGAAATTCAACATGTTCAATTATATCGTTGGAGAAACCCTGGAAGCTCAGTTGCAGCGATTTACTGCACTTACTACTGAGATCAGTACAGTTAGGATTTACTTGACTAAGTCAGAGATTAACAAAAAGTTGCTGAACTCACTTCCAAAGTCGTGGGACATGAATGTGGCTGTTATCAAGAAGACAAAAGATCTAAATCGTCTTAGTCTTGCTGAAACAATGGCAATCATCAAAGCCTGTGATCTTAATGACAAGCAACGAGAGATTAATCATGTGAATTCCTACTCGACTGCGAATCTTGGAATTTCCTCAAATAATGCTTTTCATCCTATACCTCTTCTCCAAGTCAAGCTTTTGTTGTTCAACAACCTCAGAATCAAACCTTTATTACTCCATCAGTTGCACCATTTGTTTCTTCAGCATTTGTTTCTCATCCACAAAGTCAATCTTTTGTTGTTCCTCAAGCTGTTTCCTCCTCAAGTGCACCAGTTATGGCTCCAGCTCCCCATTCCAAAGAAATTGATGAGAACTTATCTCTTGCTATTGGACTTGTCAATTGCTACAATGCTTTTGTAGCTGGAGAGCTTCCACCTCAACTCTCATTTGCTGACCTGGATCAAATTCATCTAGAGGATATGGAGGAAATGGACATTACTTGGCAAATAGCTATGGCAGTGTTCAGGGCAAAGCAATTTGCTAAGAAAACAGGAAAGAATAATTTGGGAATGAATGCGGATAAGAAAGTAGGGTTTAACAAGGGAAAGTTGCGTTGCTACAACTGTCACGAGCCGGGTCATTTTGCTCGTGAGTGTCCCAAACCAGACAGAAGAGTAAGTAGTGATCGAACAATGGTTCAAGCGGGAAATGGTCGCGGAAATGCTGATGTCAATAGTGAGACTGCTAATCTAGCAGTGGTTGCTCAGTCCTTTGACTGGGAGGACCAGATTCAGGCACTGAATATTTCAGGACCTGAAAATGCTTACTTGGCTCAAATCAATGATACTCATGTGGAAGAAGCTGAAGTTGATCCTGAAAAAGAGATGATGGAGTTGCAGTTTGCTTTCATGGTATCTTCTACTTCAGAACCTGAAAAGAATGAGGTAAGTCAGTCTTGTTGTTCTCAAACATGCATTGATAAAGTTAACAATCTTCTTGAGCATATAGTTTTGAATCATGAAAGTGACCCTCTTGAACTTCAGCTACCGCAGCCTACAAGCACCCGCAGTCAAGCTCCCTCATCAGCAACCGCATCCGGAGTCATTATCTACCGCAATCACTTTTACTAGATTACTTTACTTTTTTTAATTTCTGTATTACTCGCTATTGTCCGGTATGCCTTGCATGGCTACTCTTAGAGATGTAATCTAGTATATCTCTTGAGACTCTATAAATAGAGCTCATTCGTTCTTACTTAATAACAACTCTGAAGAATATCTTTTCTATCTCTATATCTTACTATGCATCCCTTCTTACTCTCAAATCTTACTAGAATATAACTGATTATAACCTCTCTTCGGAGCAAGTCTCTTGTGACTTAATCACTAAGTTTGATCTTCCTTATTAACTTGGTTTGAATGCATTCCTTGTTATGAATCAACTTATGTGTATACTTGATATAACAATTGTTGTCATTTCTATTTCTTTACTTTTCCGCAACTAACTCTCTAACTATCTAACTCTAACTTATTAATATTATTGTTGAGCTTTTAGATCCTTCGAGATTAACTATTCTGCATTCTACTTGTTCTAACGTTTGTTCAAGTGTGTCTCAAAGTTTTCCTCTCAACAATTGGTATCAGAGCCATAGTGGTTGTTTTTTGAAAAACGGAACTCTGATTTTCAAAGGGCCTTCTATACCACTAAAGCTCATTTCTTAAACAAAAAAACTTCAAAAATATGGCACAATCGTTATCTCTGAATGTTTCCAACAGTGTTGGTGATTCTAATAGAGCTCCAATACTGGTAGCAAATGAATATCATCACTGGTCACAAAGAATGGAAAGATACTTAAGGAGACTTGGTAGAGATGTATGGCGGTCCGTAGAAGAAGGACCACATGTCCCAGTTCTTACACCAGTCCAAACTGACGGCGCTACAACCAGACTAAGAGGAGGTCAACTAGTCATGAGCCGTCCCACCAAGGATGATCTCGATAAAATGGAAAATGATGTTGTTGCTTTTTATGAAATTTCTTGTGGAGTTGCTCCTGACAACTTCGATATTATCATAAATTGCAAATCAGCAAAATAGATCTCGGAGGTTCTCAAGAATTTGTACGAAGGCTCAGAACAAGCACAAGACAAGAAGCTTACAACCGCACTCAATGAGTTCAACAACTTCAAAGCTCATACCGGCGAAAGTTTGGAAGACTCCTTCAAAAGGTTCAACCTGATAGTCACCAAGTTATCCAATGCGGGCACCATCAGCAGTAACCATGAAACAAGTATTCAGTTTCTTAATGGCTTGGGAAGACATTGGACTACGGCCAAGATGATAGTCCAAGGCGATAGAAAGATTCACTCTTTGTCTCTCTACAAGCTCTATGGAGAATTGCAAGCACAAGAATCCACCGTACTCAAAGACTGTGCTGACTTCGGATGACCACTTGCTCTCATAGCACAAGCCCCACTCAATCAATCCTACTCTCCCTCGTATGACACTCCACCACAGTCATACGAAGCTGATTCAGAGTATGATGATGAAGAAGAATTTCAGAAGGCTATTGCTCTAGTTAGCCAACAATTCAACCGTCTACCACCTCCTTCCTTCCGCAAGAATCAGCAGTTCAACAAACCTCCATTCAAGTAACTTCAACCCACATAATAATCATCCTCGTTATCCCAAAAGTTCTCATCCACCACCGCAATCTCAAAATACTCTACCAAAGGAGGCACCGCAGTCTACTCAAACCACTGACTCCGGTACTCCCTCAGATAACAAAACGGATGTTGTGATTTGTCACAAGTGCAACAAAGAGAATCATTTCGCAAGAGATTGTAAGGCCAATGTAGTAAGAGACAAATCATTTTATCTTAGAATGGCTCAAGAGTTGGAAGATAAGGAAAAAGCAAGGGCATACGTAGCCCATGTCAAAAGATACCATCAAGTTTGGTCATACGGAGATGAAGATGATGTCATTAGAAGTGTCAAAGGAAAAGGGAAAATCTGCATGTTGGCAACCACGGATGATGATGAGTCTACAAAGCTGGGAAAGAACTACTGCTACATGGCAAAGGATGGAACTCTAAGCATCGTCGAACAGGTAAAACTCATGATCCAAACTCTAAACTATAGCATGCATGACTCTCAACCTTTCATAGATAATCTTAATGACACATGTGGTGCCGTCCTTACAGACTATAACAAAGCCTTAGATGAGAAGAACATTGTGTCCCAAGAGATGTTCCATGTGAGAGGACGACTGGATAACAAAAGACTCAAAATGACTATGTTAGAAAAGGACTTAGAGTTAGAAAAAGATGCAAAAATGTTGAGTGAAACACAATTAGAGATAGCTTTGAACCAGAGAGATTTAGCTCAGAGTGAAATTGTACGCTTAAATCTTTTAATCGAAAAATTGTCCAATGAAAGTGAAGCTATTGAAACTTTGGTAAATAATGGAACCGTGGACAACACATACAATTGGGGTAGGTCAAATGGATATCCTACCGCAATGGATTCCTCACCCCGGTTTAACAAAGATAGACTGTATGTCTCTCCAGACCAAGAATTTCATTTCCCAGTCAATAACAAGACTTTTCCCGAAGACATCAGAACACACTTCGGTAGACTTCATAATCTAAGCAATAACTGTGTCATTGAGGAAATCGTGCATGAGGTTTCGGGTCACACATGTGATCAAACTCCTATCTGTGTCACCATTTACCTAAATTCTCAAACTTCATCCGAAGTCGATGATGAAATAGTTGTTGAGGGTCCGGAAGTCTTGCAAAACTTTCCATCTCTGCCCTCAGACAGTAGTGTCTCTCACTGTAGCCAAAAGTCTCACAAAAGTCCCACTGCAGTCCCAACTAAGACTTACTCTGCGGTAGTCAAGTCATCCCTACCGCAGTCTTCGAACAAAAGTTCTGCAACTCTTCAACCAATTCATCATGAATTACCCATAGAAAACTTTGAAGTGGGTCAATGCTCTCAAATCCCTGAATCTTCAAGTTCTGATGACTCAAGCCCTCGTTTTCACAAATTTTTAAAGGGTACCAGGAAACCGCAGTTGAACAACAAAGACTGCGGTTCCCCAAAATCCTTAGCTAAAAAGGCTTTAAAAGAGGAAATTCGATCCAGAGGCACAAATAGACAAACTTTTTCGAAAAACAAGAAGCATGTCAGATTTCCAAAGTCCAAGAGTCCTGAATTTTTTTTTTCTCACACTACTTTTCGAAAAACTCTCCCGTCAAGAAAACATACAAAAAGGAATGTCCAGCTTCAACAGTTATTCCTAATTCATCTGACAAAACCCAAAAGAGTGTAAAGCCTTTTCGAAACAATGGTTTTCAATTCTATTCCATAGATGATCCAAAATGGAAGGGTATCTTACCCACTCCAACACTGTTAAAGTCACGTCAAAATTTCAAAAAGTGGAAGGGTATTCTACCAAATCCACCAAAAAGGACTCAAAGATCTGCACGTGCTAAACCTCGTTCAAAACAAACTTTTTCAAAACCCAACAACACTCATGTCAGATATTACCAACCTCGGACCGGTCACAAGTCCAATTCATCATATAGACCGCTGACCAAGCATGGTGTCAGAACAAAAGACAAAATCTCTTTTTGTAAATGTCTGTGTAGTTGTCAAAAGGATTCATCCTATGACAAATCTAGTCGGAATCAGAAACCTCGTACTTTTTCAAAAACTCACAACACTCCAAAACTGCACAAACACCCAGGACTAGGATTAAAAGTTGACAAGAGACCCGTCCCTGCAACCTCGGTCCATGCATCATGCAGAAATTCACCAATTGCCCCAGGCTCCAAACTAGTTTGGATGCCTAAACTAACCGTGTAATTCTCAGGCTTTGTGCAGGAGGAACAAGAATATGAATGGTTAATTGACAGTGCCTGCTCCTTGCACATGACCGGAAGGTTAGAATACCTTTGGGATTTCAGGCCAATTTGCAATGGTGGAAATGTCACATTTGGCAACAATGCGAATGGAGTCATCCGAGGTTATGGTGTTCTCACTACGGGGAACTTCTCTATTCAGAAGGTTGCTTATGTAGAAAGCCTTAAACACAATCTCATTAGTGTTGGCCAACTATGTAAGGCAGGACATCGAGTTGAATTTGATGATCAATTTTTCTATGTAATGACAAGTGATAGGAACACGTGTCTGATCAAATCCAGATCCGAAGGTACCATGTATCCTTTGGATGTATCTCTGATCATTGGCAGACCGCAGTTGTGCTTCCTATCCAAAGCCGTATCCCAAGTCAGCTGGATATGGCACCGCAAGCTAGCTCATCTCAACTTCAGGTACATCAACAATTTGGTCACCGGAGAACTAGTCAGAGGTCTCCCTATTCTCAAATTCAGCAATAATACTCCTTGTCCGGCTTGTGAATGTGGAAAGCAATCCAAAGCAAGTCACCCCATGGTGATTGATTCTTCAATCTCTGAACCACTGGAGCTCTTACACATTGATCTCTGCGGTCCATCCACCGTAGCCAGTCTTCATCACAAGGATATTGGTTATTGTAGATGACTTTACACGCTTCACATGGGTCTTCTTCCTTAGACTCAAGTCAGAAACACCGCAGATTCTCATCAAGGAAATAGAGCTTCAGATCAAGCTTCCAGTAAGACGTATCCGCAGTGATAATGGAATCGAGTTTACTAATCATCTCCTCAACAGTTTCTTGGTTTCCAAAGGCATCACTCACAACTTCTCAGCTCCTTATCAAAATGGAGTAGTAGAGAGAAGGAATCGCACTCTAGTAGAAGCAGCTAGGTTCATGCTTAACTTCGCACACCTCCCTCTCTACTTCTGGGCTGAAGCTGTAGCCACCGCATGCTTTTTTCAAAACCGAAGCATTGTGTGCAAACGTCTCAACAAAACACCATATGAGGGCCTTAACAACAGAAAGCCAAATGTCCGCTTCTTTCATATCTTTGGGTGTAGATGTTTTGTGATCAACAACTGCGACCATCTTAACAAGTTTGCACCGAAGTCTGATCAAGGCATCTTCCTTGGCTATACCACTAACAAAGTTGCTTACAGGGTCATCATCAGACGTACAAGGCTAATCATTGAAAGCTTCGATGTGAAATTTGATGATTCTCACATCCGCAACGCCGCTCCATCCAATGAAACCACAGCAATCATGGAAAGCGATATTCCTGCCTCTTCAGGTCCTTTAAATCTAGTTGAAGTCAATTATGATGACCTTTTTGACCCTGTTGAAACGGCGAAATTATCAGAAGTTCTTGTGTCTCCGGCAGCTCAACAGCAACACGCTGATGTTTCTGGTCCATCACTATCCGAAGTAGCATCTCTCAATACTTCCACCTCTCCGGTTGAGGGGGAAAGCTCTACTCCGGATCAAGCAACAACCGTCGAGGTTCTAGTACTTGATGTTACTCAAGTTCCCATCCGCAGAGAATCGTTACCATCAAACGTATCTTCGGATTCGGATGATGAACACATAGAGAATATTGACACAAGAACCGACTCAAGGATTATCACTCTCCCATCCGCAGTCCAGTGGGAACCTTCTCAGGTTCCAGAGGATCTCCCATCAGCAATCCAGGGGGAACCTCTTCCAACTGCTCAAGAAAATTCCATTCTCGCTCCAACAATCCAAGATGATTCTGCAGGATGTTCTCAAATCCAGGGGAACTGCCGTCTCCAACCGCAGAGTCTTCTGATATCGAAGACATTCCCTCTACCGTAGCTGCTAATCATCTGCAACCCCGTCTACATGTATGGACGAAGGACTACCCACCAGGTCAAATCATTGGTAACCCATCCGCAGGTATCCAGACTCGATCTTCCAAGGACTTATCTGATCACTGCCACTATGCAGCATTTATGTCCTCGGTTGAGCCCCGAACGATCAAAGAAGCATTACTTGAACCGGACTGGATATCTGCAATGCAAGAAGAGCTAGAAGAATTCCAAAAAAACAAAGTATGGCAGCTCGTTCCGAAGCCACGTGGTCACACCATTGTTGGCACTAGATGGGTGTTCAAAAATAAGCTGGATGAATCTGGTGCGGTAGTCAAAAACAAAGCAAGGTTAGTTGCAAAGGGATATAGTCAACTTGAAGGCATTGCTTACGATGAAACATATGCTCCGGTAGCACACATGGAAGCTATCCGGATCTTCCTAGCATACGCAGCCCACAAGAATATCAAGGTTCATCAAATGGATGTAAAAAGTGCCTTTCTCAATGGGGAACTAAAAGAGGAGGTTTATCTTCAGCAACCTCCGGGATTTGAAAATGTTGAATTCCCAGACCACTGCTACAAGCTTGAAAAAGCAGTCTACGGTCTGAAGCAAGCCCCAAGAGCATGGTATGAGACTCTTTCTGAATTCCTTGTCTCATCCGGGTACAAGAGAGGAGTGATTGACCCCACTTTATTTAGAAAAGCAAATGGTAACCACCTTATGCTCGTACAAATATATGTGGACGATATCATCTTCGGATCAACTGATCAAGAAATGGTGAATGAATTTGCTAAGCTCATGATAAACAAGTTTCAAATGAGCATGAATAGAGAGATTAACTTCTTTCTAGGACTTCAAGTGAAACAAATTCCTCAAGGAATATTCGTTCATCAGGAAAAATACACCACAGAACTGCTAAAGAAATATTCTATGGACAACTTTTCTTCGGCTAAGGTCCCCATGGCCTTCGGATATAAGATCTCTGCTGATCCCTCAGGCGAATCTGTGGATCACAAGACTTATAGAGGTATCATTGGCTCTCTAATGTACCTCACCGCAAGCCGACCAGACATCGTCTTTGCAACTGGTGTATGTGCAAGGTATCAGGCTGACCCAAAAGTGTCTCACATGATCGCAGCCAAACAAATACTACGGTACCTGAAAGGAAGCAAAACTCTTGGTCTATGGTACCCCGCAGGCAATGACTTCAGCCTACAAGCATTCACAGATGCGGATCACGCCGGATGCAGATTAGATCGCAAAAGTACCTCAGGAGGATGTCAATTACTGGGAGGAAGACTCGTCAGCTGGTCATCAAGGAAACAAAGTTGTGTTTCTCTGTCTACCGCAGAAGCTGAGTATGTGGCCGCAGCCAGTTGTTGTTCTCAAGTCCTTTGGATGAAAACTCAACTACTGGACTACGGATATAGAATGCTACGGATACCGATCTATTGTGACTCTGAAAGTGCTATTGCTATTTCTCACAATCCAATTCAGCACTCCAAGACTAAGCATATTGAGCTACGGTATCACTTCATCAAAGACCACATCTTGAAAGGTAACATTGAACTCATCTTTGTCCATACTCATGAAGAGATTGCTGATGTGTTCACAAAAGTGCTTGACTCTACAAAACTTAACACCCTCCTGCAAATGTTAGGAATGATGAATCCAGACCCGCAATTCTTTTTGAATTGATAGATACCGCAGACCATCCTTGGTCTCTGTTGCGGTTCTAACTGAAAGTTACTTATGATAGATGGATGTGATATACCCTGTGTACCGCAGTCTATGTACCGCAACCATATATCATACTTATCTTTCATGGGTCCTTATTGTTTGTTATTACTAACTTCTTGTACAAGTGTTCTCCTCAGTTCCTCTACTACAGACATTCATTCGTTCATCCGCAATGACATCTAGTCATCCGCAATGCAATCTCCATCCGCAATCACCTTGATAGTTTCTCAACTGTTTCATAAATCTTTGATTCATGGTGTGCTATTTAATGATCCTTCATTAAATAAGAAAACATTAAATAAAAAAAATTCCTTGAGAAACTGTCCCCTCATCTATTTGAATAAACCTTGTGTCAGACCTATTTTAGGTATGATGACAAAAAGAACGTTTTTCCATAAACAAATCATTAATCTGTCTTTTCCTCTTACCCAGCACGTCCAATCCGTTACAACTTCTCTTTGCACAACGGATTAAATCAACCCCATCCACACGATCACCTGACGTGATGTTGTACACCTGACAGTTCATTAAATGAAAACCCTTTTTTGGTAAATCCCAAAAACATTTTTAAACCGTTTCATATTATGTGGCTGAGATTTAATTTCCAATTTAAAAGAACCCCCCAAACGACCTTTTACCTTATCCTTTCTTTTTACCTAGGGTAAAAAAAATTACTGTTCAAATTCATCCCTATATAAACCTTTCTTCTTCCCCAAGATCACTTTACGCTCTCTGAACATTGAATCTTTTCTCCATTTTCGCACTCTGTTTTCTACTCTTTTTCTCAAACTCCTACAATGGTGAAATCCGGTGTATCCAAGAAACAATCCAAGGCATCTGGATTAGTGAACCCTACTGGTTCAGACTCTGCTTCACGACATCTCACACCTACAATTGCTTCAAGCAATTTTAGAGCTGTGTTCGAAGATCATTCATCCTACAATGCTCCGATCAAGATGATGATCAAGTTTCTGAAAAATCACCCCCTGTTTGGCCCCTTCGATGCTTTCACAGACGTTGTCCCACTCTCAACCCTATTCAAATGTGCCTTTTCAGCCTATCGACCACTCGAAAACCCACAAGAAGTGCATCTTAACCTGATTAACGATTCGTTGGTCATTCTGTCCAAAGAAAAGTTTCTATCTGCCATTAACCTTCTTGTTCATCCCTCCATCAAGGTTTTCACCCCATCCATGGCGTACATCACCTCTGCACTTTACCAAATGGGATATCAGAAGAAGATTAAAGGGATTGGGGAATTTAAGAAAAACTAATTGCCTGCGATCTGGCAATTCGTTTGCCATTTTGTCATCCGCAGTCTATCCGGCAGAACCGGAGGCATAGGTAATATGGGACTCAAACTTCTAGAGCTGGTGTGGAGTATCTTCACAGGCCATGATGTGAATTACGGTCAGATTCTATGGGACGATTTTCTGCAATACATTCCCAATGAGAGCCCAAGGGAGAACCCAACCGAACTCACATTTGCAAGGTTCTGGTCCCTCTGCATTTCAGACCTCCATGCGGATGCAAGAATCAACATGGACAGCGACATCAACTTCTTTGTCACCAAGGATCTCAAAAGGTACAATCCCTCATCTGATCAATCTATTTTTGGACCAATTCGAAGACTTCCAACACACATTCTTTCAACTCTTGGTCTTGAGACTGCTGATGTCTCAGATCATATTGAGGCTGTGGAAGGTATTGCCCCATACCTTCCTACCCCGCCTCTTCAAAACCCATCCGCAATCATTAACCCTGGAAGTACCGCAGTCCCATCTTCCACTACTCTCTCCAATCTTTCTCAAAGAAGAAAGCAATTAGCCTCAAATAAGAAACAAAAGACTCCAAAGAAGGATGCTCCCAAACCAACCGCACCCACAAAGAAACGTAAAATCACAACAACCGCACCCACTAATGATAGTGATTCTGATGAGGATGCGCAACCAATTGCCATCCTTAAGAAAAGGAAAACCAATACCACTGGCCATATGCGTGACTGGACCAATACCGAAGCCTCTCAAAAGGCTCCGGTAGTCCTTGGGGTGGCCGCAGACCCATTCAACAACACTATCCTTTTCCAATCAGACTCAGAAAGTGAGTCTGATTCACCGCATCGTGGAGACACTCCCCCAGTTCACTCCCCAGAGGATGACACTGGTTCACGCCCTAAGGTCTCCAGGGCTTCCCGACTGCATTTCTTTTCTCCTGAGGAGTTGAACTCCATCCTCTTGAACGTAACCCAAACACTGCAAACACCTTCCCAACCGCAGGGCACTTCTTCCGCCCTAGCCAGAACTGAGCCGAGGCCAAACTTGACTACGGGTCAAGGAGACCGAGGAAGCTCAGGAAATCCTACTCTGCTTACATCTGTAACAGGTGGTTTAGGCACGGTGAGCACAAATGTGCAAGGATCCGTGGACCCAAAGGACACTTCGGTGCGATACCAAGGATTTGATGGTGAAGAATCAAACGACTCATGGCTACACTACACTCCGGTGACCGAGTCCGATATCAAGAAATATGCCACTTTCAGAAGGGCATTCCAAGCACGCAAGGAACAACAAATCAAGAAACAGCAACAGAAGGAACAGGAAATCCAATCAGTGGCTAAGTATTGGGCAGATGCAATCAATAATGCCAATACCGTAGCCACCATTCTGAAGGTTCAAGACTGGAGGACTGCAATGGCTGAAACGATCCTTAAAGCTCAATCCACTGGTGAAGGTGCAGTCCCCTCCAAAGTCACTCCAACTCCAACTCCAAATCCAATTCCAACTCCAACAGTTCATGAATCACAAGACGAAGGAACCGCAATAGAAGTCAGTTCTGCTCCCACCTTCGGTTTTGATGATGATGATCTTCAGGAGGTAAATAAGCACAGTCCTTCTGATGATGATCTGATGATGTTTGATGAAGAAGAAGAATCCAGTGGCTCTCACCATTCAACTTCGAAGCCCAAAGAGGAGAAGAAAAAGAAGAAGAATGTGGTATCAAGGAAAGAATTTTTGAGCCTGCAAGCAAAGGTTGATCAAATTCTCGCTGCAGTCAAGCCAACTCAACCACAACCAGAAGACATGCCCGGACCGCAGTCCCTGATTGAGAGGATCGAAAGATTGGAAACGCGTGAGCGATTGGCTGCTGAGAGAATTTCTCTCAAAGTTGAAATGGGAATCCGATCCCTGGACAACAATCGTCAAGCAGATCACAAGGCATTCATGGCCACTGCGGAACGCCTTATCTCTGAAGTGACCGCAATCAAGAAAGATCTACAAGCAACAATTGCGGACCAAGCCACCCAGTCTCTAAAACTGATAGCTGAGACTCACACTGCGTATGAGTCCACTATCTCAGTTCTTCAAGCCATAATCACTCGACTGCAACGATCCTTATCCTCCAACTTCCACGGTCCTGAAATCCTTCAACTCACTAAGGATATTCACATGCTGCTCTTCAACTCCACCATTCCCAACAATCAACAACTGGCGGATGTCCTTAAATCCCAATTTCAAGAAGTTTACGCCAAAGTTGATGGCCTACGACAATGGCTTGAGGATGCTCCTGTGTTGCATTCCTCAAGAGGGGGAAGTGAAGACGAAGTCCATCACTCCAATCACTCCATCTCACAAGATCAGAGTCCCCCCATCATTACAAAAAAAATTCCTACACCGCAACCTTCACCACCACCATCTCATCAGACTCCACCACAAAAAGAGATCAATGTTGAGAAACCAGAGACTCCCCCTCACCTAAAAAATCTGGTGGATCACATGTCCTCTCCAAGCTCAAATGACTCCCCTGCCACCACCCAAAGGAAAAAAGATTGGAAGGCAGCTAAACTTGCTGAGCTCATATAGAGAGAATGCGGTTTTGACACTATCATGGATGAATCCTTGATAAACTCTTGGATCAATCGCCACCGCAGACTGCTGGATGACGACTACAAGCCTTATCTCACATATGTTGAACTCCTGTGGAAGAAGCTGAAGTTGATCCTGAAGAAGAGATGATGGAGTTGCAGTTTGCTTTCATGGTATCTTCTACTTCAGAACCTGAAAAGAATGAGGTAAGTCAGTCTTGTTGTTCTCAAACATGCATTGATAAAGTTAACAATCTTCTTGAGCATATAGTGTTGAATCATGAAAAGTGACCCTCTTGAACTTCAGCTACCGCAGCCTATAAGCACCCGCAGTCAAGCTCCCTCATCAGCAACCGCATCCGGAGTCACTATCTACCGCAGTCACTTTTACTAGATTACTTTACTTTTTCTAATTTCTGTAATACTCTCTATTGTCCGGTATGCCTTTGCATGGCTACTCTTAGAGATGTAATCTAGTGTATCTCTTGAGACTCTATAAATAGAGCTCATTCGTTCTTACTTGATAACAACTCTAAAGAATATCTTTTCTATCTCTATATCTTACTACGCATCCCTTCTTACTCTCAAATCTTACTAGAATATAACTGATTATAACCTCTCTTCGGAGCAAGTCTCTTGTGACTTAATCACTAAGTTTGATCTTCCTTATTAACTTGGTTTGAATGCATTCCTTGTTATGAATCAACTTATGTGTATACTTGATATAACAATTGTTGTCATTTCTATTTCTTTACTTTTCCGCAACTAACTCTCTAACTATCTAACTCTAACTTATTAATATTATTGTTGAGCTTTTATATCCTTCGAGATTAACTATTCCGCAATCTACTTGTTCTAACGTTTGTTCAAGTGTGTCTCAAAGTTTTTCTCTCAACATATAGAATTATTACGTAGAGAGAACAAGGACTTGAGATATGAAGGGTATCAACTTAGAAAAGGACAGAAACCCCTGAAGGCTGAATTAGAAGCAAAAACCAAAGACTTTAGAAAACTTCAGGAAGAGTATAGTACTAAGAGTGCACATTATAGATATGTAACTGAACAACTTGCTGAGGTAACTGCTGAGCTTGACACATTGAAAAACAAATTTGAAAATGCAGATTTTACTTTTAGAAAATTTGATGTGTCAAGTGAAGTAGTTGCATCCATGATAGAAACTAATTTGAAATTCAAAGAGAATCAGTCAAAGGGTTTAGGATATGACAAAGTGCCTCCTCCTTTTAATCATACTTATACTAATATTCCTTTGTCAAAAGAGGAAATGGACAGAGAGCCATTCCTTAAATATGGATTTGTGTCAGGAGGTAGTATTAATGTCGAAAATACTAATGTTTCTACTTCTCATGCAGATCAATCATTAAGTCACTCAAAGCAAGAAGCTGCAGGATCTGTTTATGAAAATAAAAAAGTTTCTGAACCTGATGTTTTTGTTTTAAAAAATGACTCTTCTGTTTCTAATGTTAAAATCAATGATACTTCTTGTGATACTTCTGCATCAGATCATGTTGATTCCAGTTTTTTTGACATATTTGATGATTTGTTTGATAATTCTGATGTTCCTGGATTTGATGTTCCTGTTTCAAGCACATCCACTTCACCAATCACACAACCAGATTCACCCCCACCTATCACACAATCTGATTCTTGCACATGTTCTTGTGGAAAAAGTAAGGGTGTCAATAAAGAAAGTAAGGGTGTCAGTAAAGAAAGCAAATCAGACAAAGGCAGTAACAGTTACAATAATAATAATAAGAAGATTTGTTTTAACTGTGGTACTGTCGGTCACATTGCTAGGAATTGTCCTAATAGGGCATTTGCGCATTTTTCGTCTCAAAGAGGAAAGAATAAGTCTCGAGGAAGGTCTTTAACTAGAAAGTCCTTGAGATCTCGTCCTAGAGATGATGATTGGAAGGCTAATCAAAACAAGAAAATGGCAGTTTTTCAAAAGAACAAACAGGTTTTTAATAACAAAGTCACAAACAGTTTGCCAAAATCGAGCTCGGCTAAGCCAAGGTCGGTTTCGTCAAAGAGTGAATCTGGATCTTCAACCACTTCTAGTAGAAATCCAAATGCTCAAAGCAAACTGAAAAGAAAATTTCTTCAAAATCACCCGTGAGTTTTAAGAAACCTAAATGTCAGTAGGTGCCCAAATTATCTTCCAACCAATCATCATCATCCTCTGAAAATGTTTTACATGATGATTCAAAATCAAAAGGATTAAAAGATAAATCTGTGATAGCAAAGGGTCCACCCAGGAAAGAAATGACCTGGGTCCCCAAATCTAAATGATCCCGCTCATTTTGCAGGGACAGTTGCAGAGGAATGTCGTCAGACCTTGGTATGTCGACAGCGGCTGCTCCCGACATATGACAGGAGACATCTCCCAATTAAACGACATTCAGACTTTTAATGGGGGATTTGTTTCCTTTGCGGGTGGTGAAGGCGGAAAAATCACGCAGAGAGGAACTGTGACAAACGGAGTGCTGAGTTTCGAGAACTTCAACTATGCTCCCGAGTTAAAGCACAGCTTGTTGAGCTCTCAGATTTGCCACAAGGGTTATTCAATGCATTTTACTGATAAAGAGTGTCTGATCTTAAAGTCAGACATTGTCATCCCGGATGAGTGGATTCTTGTTAAATCAAAGCGGGATGGAAATGCTTACATTATAGACATGAATAGCAACATTCCTGAGCAAGTCACCTGCCTCTTTTCAAAAGTCTCAGAACAAAATGCTATGTTGTGGCACCGACGACTCGGTCATGCTAACGCTAAGAATCTGTATCGTCTTGCTAAAAATGAAATGGTGCATGGCCTGCCTGTTAGAGACTTTATAACATTTGAAAAGTGTGTGTCATGTGCCCAAGGAAAGCATCACAGGAAACCACACCTGCCAAAGCAAATCAATTCAATCAGCCAGGTGCTCCAATTGTTGCACATGGATTTATTTGGTCCGGTCAGTGTCCTAGGCATCAATAGAAACTCATACTGTCTAGTTGTGATTGATGATTTCTCGCGTTTCACGTGGGTTTTCTTCTTAAACAACAAAGCTGGAGTATTTGATCTGATCAAGAAATTCATCATAATGATTGAGAACCAAACAAATAACCGGGTGAAGGCGCTTAGAACTGATAATGGAACAAAATTCAAGAATACAGTTCTTGATCACTTTTACGCAGAAAAGGGAATTGTGCGTCAATACAGTTCTGTTCGCACACCTTAACAAAACGGTGTTGCTGAACGGAAGAATCGAACGCTGCAAGACGCTGCAAGGACGATGTTGTGTCACTCAAAATTACTAGTTTTCTTTTGGACCCGAGGCGATCAACACTGCTTGCTATGTTCAGAATCGTGTTTTAATCAACAAAGCTCAGATGAAGACTCCGTACGAAATTCTATACGGTCACAAGCCATCTGTCAGCCATTTCCGTGTATTTGGCTGCCCTTGTACCCTTCTTCACCTGGAGTCCAACCCCAAGTTCAATGCCAAAGCTGATGACTGCTATTTTGTGGGGTAGGCTGCTCGCACTGCGTACAGGGTCTACAACAAAAGAACAAAGCAACTTGTAGAATCCTTTGATGTGCGCTGGCTAGAAGAGAATGAAACGGATGCTAGAGTGGGTCCTGATTGGCTGTTTGATTACACATCTTTGTTCAAATCGTTCAATATGTGTTCAGATGGTTTATCTGGTTCTACTTCTGGTTCGAAGATTGTACCTGAAGATGAAGACGAAGAAGTTGTTTACAAACCGCCGATAGTTTCTTCTGCGATTCCTTCGGTGGAGTCATCTGTTCCAATTACTAGTCCAGAATCTCCAAGCCAACAACATGCTCCAGATGCTGATGTCACTCCTCTTACTCCTGATGAAAGAGAGTTCATGTCACAAGATGCTTCTGCTGTTACTCAAACTTTTATGGAACTTCTCTTTCCTGAGCAAATTGCAAATGAGTTTGTGGCAGATCCTACTAATGAGACTGGTTCATCTGACGTGGATCCTTCGGCTGATGATGGAGTTATCAACATTCATATTCTTCATGTTTCACTCAATGACATCAGCCAGGAGATACCTTCATGCATTCAATGCGATCATCCGATTGAAAATGTCATTGACCAGCTGGGTGATGGTGTTAAAACAAGAAGCCAGAGTGGAGATGTCAATACATGTCTTTATTCTTGCTTTATCTCTCAAATAGAGCCAAAGAACGTTGAAATGGCTTTGAATGAGCCCAGCTGGGTAGATGCTATGCATGAAGAGCTAAATCAATTTGAAAAACTTGGGGTTTGGAAGCTGGTTGAACTTCCTAAAGGCAAAAAGTATCTTGACACTCGTTGGGTATACCGTAATAAGCAAGACGATTCCGGAGTTATAGTGCGTAAGAAAGCGAGATTGGTGGTTCGTGGGTTTAGACAGATCGAGGGTCTTGACTAGACTAAGGTTTATGCTCTGGTGGCTCGCTTGGAGGCTATCCGTATCTTCCTTGCATATGCTTCCTACATGAACTTCACTGTTTATCAGATGGATGTCAAGATAGCCTTCTTGTATGGAAAAGTGAAGGAAGAAATCTACGTTGATCAACCCCCTGGGTTTGTTAACTCAAAGCTTCCCAATCATGTCTACAAGTTGGACAAGGCGTTTTATGGGTTACATCAATCTCCTCGAGTGTGGTATGCAACTCTCACAAAGCACTTGCTCGAACATGGATATTCTCGCAGCACTATCGATCAAACTTTGTTCATCAAGCATGTGGGTAATGATCAGATTCTACTCCAGATCTACGTTGACGACATTATCTTCGGGTCTACAAGTCCACAGCTTTGCAAAGAGTTCGAAGGAGTGATGAAAAAGAGGTTTGAGATGAGCTCGCTAGGCGAAATGACCATGTTTTTGGGACTTCAGGTCCAACAAAGATCAACCGGAATCCTGATTCATCAAGCAAAGTATGTGGTCGATATACTTGAGAAGTTCGGGTTTCAAGCCGCAAAACCTTCCGTGACGCCAATGGCTGAAAGTGTTGGATTAGTGTCTAAGTCCATAACTATATTTGGTATGTACTTGACCCGACTCAGCATGGTCTATTTGGGTTGCATGGCATCGGAACATTTGGATAGACCGTTTGTGAGGAGAGGACATTTGTGACATATTAATATATTATAAGTTCTAATATATTAATATGAAATCATGTTATTTAATTAGTATTGATCAAGAATTAATTTGGACTTAAATTAGTGATCAAAAGAGACTAATTAAATATATGGGGATTGATTGTGTAAATCATTCATTCTTATATATGTGGGCTTATGATCCATGATTCCTTATGTTGGGTTTAACCCATGTGGTGATCCATGGATACTCCATGGAGGTTAAAACCCATGGAGCATAAGGAATGGGTAAAGTCATGGGTTACATGGTGTAACCCTAATGTGCACACTATATAAGGACCCCTTTAGCTCAAGAAATTGGCACTTGTGATACATACATGAGGGCTAGCCGATTTGAGCATGAGTGTCTTCCTCTCATGGCTATTCCATGTGTTGGTGACGTTGTGTGAACCATTTGAGGTGTCACACTTGGGGCACTAGGCTCTCGATCTTCATGGAGTCAAGCTACATCAAAAAGGTATGTATTTCTATCTAGTTTATTACCCAAGTATCAAAGATTGTATGCTAGTTAGGGTAATACCTTGGAATATTCATATTTGCATGTATAATAGAGAAAACATAGATCCAAGGTATTTAGGGTTTCATGTACACCTTAGTAGTGTTAGAATGCTCAAAACCTAACAGAAAGACCCCTGCTGACTCCAGATACTGATGGCGAATCTGTAGATCAAACTCATTACAGATCAATGATCAGTTCGTTGATGTATCTAACTGCAAGACGACCAGACATCATGTTTGCAGTTTGTCAATGCGCACGTTATCAAGCTAATCCTAAACTTTCACATCTTATTGTTGTCAAAAGAATCTTTCGGTACCTCAAAGGCAGCCCAAAATTGGGTCTTTGGTATCCGAAAAATTCTGAATTTGATTTATATGCATTTGCTGACAGTAATTATGGAGGCTGTGAGCTTGACAATAAATCTACGTCTGGGGGGTGTCAATTCCTTGGTGACCGGCTGGTGTCTTGACAGTGCAAGAAACAGTACACCGTCTCAACCTCAACAGCAGAAGCGGAATATGTTGCTGCCTCTGCCTGTTGCTCTTAAGTTATATGGATCCAACATCAGCTGTTGGATTACGGTTTGAATTATTTAGAAACCCCTATATTCTGTGATAATGAGGCTGCGATTCAGATTGCTAAAAATCCAGTCCAGCATTCGAAAACCAAGCACATTGACATCAAAATTCATTTCATCAGAGATTGTTATGAGCGTTCGCTCATTCGGCTGGAATAGGTTCCCACTGCTAATAATGTGGCGGATCTGTTCACAAAGCCGTTTAACAAAGCTCGATTCGATGTGCTTGTGAGCTTTTTGAAAATGATTCGTTTTGAGGAATAATTTTTGTTTTAGGTTAGTTTAAATTTGCGCATTTTAATTTCATTCTCACCCATGCACAAATTTAGGGGGAGAAATAAACAAAAACCAAACAAAAATTAGAAAATCTAAAAATCCAAAAACATTAAAAAATCAAAAAAAAATCAAAATATGTTGCTAACAGTTTTTTTGTTTGTAGGTGATGTTTTGGGAAGTGATATAATCAAGTGATAACAGACAATCTGAATATGTGTAAGATGCCAAAATTTTAATTGTTTAAGCTCTGTGTTCGATGCGCTGGTAGGCACGAAAGTTCTCAAAATGGACTTGACTAGGATCAGATGAACTTAAGGAATTTAGAGACCTGACAAATCTTAACCTAGATAGTTTCATATAGCCTGACAATACGACGCTTGGGTAGATTGAGCAGAGAGATATACATGGGAATCTGCGGATACATTAAAAAGATTTGTATCTAGAACTGTGGATTATCCTTTCCTCGATGTGCGGACTCTGTCCTTAATTCCGGTATTGACGGGGCAATTGGCGATTCCGATAAGTTAGGTCTGTAGAAAATTATTTTCTTTCTTTCTATCTGTTAGTCATATGTTGCTTCCTCTACTGATTGGAAGAGATCTGACCTGGAATGCAACATGTGCAACTCTATTTCTCTGCATCCTCTATCTATGCAATTCTTTCTACCTGTTAGCCATATGTTGCCTCATTTTCGTGATTTACAATCCGACCTGGTACACAGCATATGCAACCTTCTTCTTCTCAATCCCTCTAAACTCTAGTTAGTCATATGTTTCACTCTCTACATGATTGGAAGAGATCCGACCTGAGTGTATAACATATGCATTCTAAATCTAACTTTTTCCTTAATAATTGTCTGCTCATCTGATGTAAGGAGTATTCTGGAAGAACTTGATTACTGGGGTATATCAGGAAACGGGAAACATGTTCTAATACAATTAAAATTGAACATTTTATAGATTGTCTGTAGATCTCGTTGTTCAATTTAGGTGGACAACAATACCTTTGGTCGTCGTCAGCTGAATGGTCTTTTAGGGATATTATCTAAGTTCATAAGATCTAATGACTTTTCACTTATAGTAAGTACAAAAATTTATCAAAACCTTTCGTGTTTAAGTGGACCACAATACCGGCGATCGACCAGACGTGGACATGAAGACAGAAGTATCGATAAGTGGATTATGGTTGTCTAACAACTTTGATCCCAATATCACAAAAATTATTTTTAGTATTAGAAAAAGGTGAAATTAGTTTTAAATTTCCATTAAATTTTAATTTCATTTCAATTTTAATTTTATTTTTTATTTTTATTTTTATTTTTCTTATTTTTAGTTTTATAAAATACATGATAGTTTTTAGGAAAAATTTCTTTTATTTTTATTTTCATTTTATTTTTTAAATTTTTTATTTTTGTCCTCAAAATGTTTTACTTTTATAAAGGTTTTCGGGTATTGGACTTTATCATTGTGGATTGCGGCCCATGAATTTTTTGGTCCGGGTAAATAAAGATAAAGGATACAGCCGAAAACCTTCTAATCTTCATTTTCTTCATTCCTGGCCGCAAACCCTCCAAATTCTCTCTCTCTCTCTCTAAAAAAAATTGAGTTTTAGTGAAATTGATCCGATAGCTTCAAAGGTATGCTAAATCCGACCAGGAATATGAAAATTTCGCATCAAATTGACATGTTTTCATGGTTTAATCGATGAAAAATCAACTGTCGGCGTTTACGGCCAGGAAGTTTACGGCCAGGCAGTTTACAGTCAGGCTGTTTACGGCCGTGAACTCCCTTTTGGTCAATAAAATTGATTTTTCTTCGTATGTTTCACTTAAAAGCCAAATTAAACTGCAAACATGAGTAAAACATAAATTTTAAATGTTTAAATATATTGTTTTCTCACTTGGCTTGTTTGAGTGCAGATTGAAATGGCAGAACTCAAGTTTGCTGACAGTCACAACCTGGCTATCATCTTGGCTGATCCTCCGGCTGCTCACGGAGAATTCAAATGCATGATACATGGACTGCGAGAGTGTTGCCCGTCTACTGCTCTAACTGTCAATCCAAATTTCTATCAAGGCTTGATTAAGGAATTCTGGAAGTCAGCATCAGTGAAGAAAGGAAGTGATGGAGCTGTTTCTGTTGAAGCAACAGTCAAAAACTGCAAAATTACCATCACTGAACAGTTCATCAGAAGTACTCTCAAAATTGACGACCAATCAACCTTCTCCCCTGAGATCGAGATTTCCCAAATTTAAGAATTTCTTGTCAAAATGGGATATGAAGGTGTTTTCCCTCCAACCATGAAGAAGCTGCTGCCACCGTTTTGGAGATTCTTAGCTCATGTCTTCATGAGCTGCATTTCCAAAAGAAAGTCTGGCGCAGATGAGATTTCTCTAAGAAACACCGATGCCATCATCTCTCTAGCTGCGGGATTGGACTACAACTTCTCCAAGTTCATTCTCGAAGAATTAATTGCAAACATCAAAGGGAAGACTAGGGACAGGTTCTTGTTGTACCCTAGGTACACTCAAGTCTTCATTGATGAACAATTTCCCGAAATGGACAAAGATGGAGAAATCCTCGACATGAAGTCTTTAGGGCCACACACCATCGGATTAATAAAGCAAAACTGAAAGGGAAAAATAAATTTTCAAGGAAAGTTCCCCTTAGTGAAGTTTGGCTTGTTTTCCGATTCAAGTGAGGCATCTGAGTCTCATGTTTCATCTGATCGTGTGACCTCTGAAGATGACATTTTTTCTGAAGATGACGTCTTTCCGGTTTCTGATCACGAAGACGATGAAGCTACTCTTGTTGCAATGGTAGCTGAAGAGCATGATTTACACTCTGTGAATGTCGAGAGTGATTTCAACAAAGGAACATCAGAGGATGCGACAGAGAATGATGAAAATGATTCCTTTGAAGATTTGGACCTTTCGGGCTTTGACAATGATGATATTCCCGTGAATCTTGGAAGCAATGCAAATTTCTTGTCAAATGAGGATCTTGACAATTTCTTTGACACTATCCATGATGTTGCTCATACAGCAACGGAGATAAGGGAGTCAGAAGACGTTCTTGAAGCTACGCCTCCCTCTCCAACACAATTGGCTGAAACTTCAACCCCTATGGAGACATCTTCAGAGATTCCTCCCTCTGAGAATGTCACTCCTACCATTGAGCCAGTAGTGAGTGAACCTCTGACAACTCAGACCTCCTCGCCTTCATTGAAGAGGAGAAGACTTGATCTTAGACCGGGTGTTTTTGTCCCAGAACTATCTCAAGGCCTGTCGACTCCACCAATTACTACTTCTGTTGCTACTTCACCTATTCCATCCAATGAAGGACCGAGCACCTTTTATGAAGTTGGTGGTTCATCAGTTCCTTCGGGATCATCTCCTCTTAGGCCTTATCACGATGTTGCCTCTGAGAGGCTTGCTCTACATTTGGCCCACGAACAAAGCTCAGTGCCTTCCTCCCGAGCTAAGGGAATTTTTATTGAGGAAGGCCACTCAAAAGAGGATGATCCCACCATACTTGGACTTCAAAATGAAATCAGCGTGCTTAATCAGAAGAATATTGAGCTTTCTATCCGGGTGGCTGATCTAGAAGCTGAAAAGGTCCAACTTAAAATTCAGGTTGCAGATCTTGAAGCGGATAAAATTCTAAAAACTCAGCAAATTTTGGATCTTTAAACCCATCTGGGATCCTTAACTATAAGTTACTTTGACCTTAAGAAGAAGCTGGCAGAAGAATTTGACGACAAATTCAAGTCTTCAGTTCAACATTTCAACGCTGGCCAGTCTTCTGATCAACAAGTTCAAGAACCCCCTGTTGACCCGCCCGCTCAAAGAAGAACTAGGATTGTCGATTGATTTGATAAGGAACCAGCTCAGGCGCCAAGCGTTGTTGCACTCAAACGTGCCAAGTTAGCAGCTTCTGACAAGAAAAGCAACTTCTCTTCAAGAAAACTTCTGATCAGAATGCTCCTGGAAATAAACCCACTATCACCGTCACTGATCTTGAATAAAAGAAATTTGGTCACAGGTACGGTGATAGAACGGGAATTGTCTCATGGGGCTTCCATGACAAGCTCAACATGTGGATTGTGAAACGAAAAAGCAAAAATGTGGAGTATTACAACGAATTCCATGATTTCCATTCCTGGACAAGAGTTGATATCTCAGAATTATCCAGTGCTCCTTTTTCCAATCCATCAGGTGATCCAAAGCCTTCGCATTTCAAGCTATTCTTGGAGGATCAAGTAAAGAAGGGATTCCCTGGCATGAAGACTGTTGAGTCTTTCATCAAAAGTTTCCGTAATGTGCTGGATCCCGAGACTAATAAGCCCTTTCAGACTATCATGTGGCCGCCAACCAATCAAGTCAGACAAATTCCAGTGCTGAAGACCTTCAGTGATGGATCTCTCGCAAACATGCATTACTGTGTCTATGATGAAACTACTGCATCTGCTGTCATCAAGTTCCAAGATGGTTGCTTTCGCCTGTACGACAAACAAGACATACTTCAATTTGGGAAGTGGGATATTCATCATCTGGCCCTACATCAGATCAAGGTAGCTGAAGATATTTTCGAGCCTGCTGTTAAAGAGTACACAACAATGGTTGCCGAGATTATTGCGAAGGAGATGTGGCAAGGGGCAATGGGAGGGTCCGATGTTCTTGTAATTGAGAAAGACTGAGTCACAGCTAGCCCCAAACCAAGGGGGAGATTGAAGGGTCTTAGTTGTGGTTTGGGCTAGGCTTTTGGATGTATAGGTCATTTGTACTTTGAATCTTGTAATAGAAGTAGTTTAGTGTGTTTACAGCCAAGAGTGTGTTTACGTCCAACTCCAGTTTACGGTCATGTCTTCTCCCCTATATATAGGATCAGTCTGTGTCTGTTAGTGGTTGTTGATGATCCACACAGTTTACGGCCATTTTCAGAGTTGTACCAGACGTTTTCTGAATATAAATGTGTGTAAGCTTTGATTCACTCTTCTTCTACTCAATTCTCATCTTATTTGATTGTTAGATTGTTTGATTATTGGTTAAGATCCTGTTTCTAGGACCTTACAACCACCGGTGTCAGTGGTATCAATTCTTGCAACCGGTTCAATAACTCTCCGGTGAGATTCACTTATGGGTTTTTATTTTAGGGGTAATAGAGTTTCGATGACTTTGGAGACGAGGGAGAAAGAGAGAGAGAGAGAGAGAGAGAGAGAGAGAGAGAGAGAGATTTCTTTTTATTTAAAATAATAAAAAACCTTCATAAATGGTCTGTGGGTATTGAAATGACGAAAATGCCCCCCACTTAATGGTAGAAAGCTGACGGAGTTAGGCGGAATGACTAAACATTAAAAGTTTTGAAACCACAGGGACCATCCGTGAGGTTTTTGTAAATTAGGGACCAAACTTCAAATTTTGTGAAACCACAGGGACCATTTTTGAAGTTTTGTGAAAAAGTTAAAAACATTATTTTTTTGTCATTTTCTTATATTATAAAAAACAATTACTTTTTGACAAAAATTCTATCTCTTTTATGTAATTTCAAAAGTTGGTGGTTAAACCAAATTCTTGGCAAAATATATATAGTGTTTTTTCATACACACACACATATATATATATATATATATATATATATATATATATATATTGGATATGTGTTTAAGCCCATAACTATTTTTGGTATGTGCTTGATTTGATTATGAGCATGGTCCTTTTGGGTTGGCTTCACTCATGCAACTTGATAGGATGACAAGTGGAGCGAGAGAAAGTAAGATTTATTATATGAATAATAAATTGGTACTCATAATGGTTTTATTAATATATTATTTGGAAATCATATTATTAATTAGTAATTAATCAGAAATTAATTTAATATTAATTTTAATATTAAGGGAACTGATTAATAATTGAGGGACTGTTCTGCAAATCATTAATAGTTGTAGAATTGGGCTGATTGGACTCCTTAATTGTGGAGTGAACTAAATCCTATAGGAGGCCCTATAGATTTCGTCCAAGGCTTCTTAAGGAGGTGTCCATGGGTTGTTTGCTGCCTAAGTAAGGTATTAGGGTTTCCACCTGAAAACCCTAGCAGCCACGACTATTTAAAGACCCTTAGACATGAGGAATTCGACCCTATGCTTCTTGGAGTTGCCCTAGCCGAATTTCACCTCTCTCCTAAGTCAACTTGTTGCATTGGGTGTTTGTGACTCTATTAGAGGTGTAACACTTGGGGCACTAGGCTTTCAAAAGTCGAGATCAAGAAGGATTATACTTGTTATTGCTACATAACAAGAAAGGTAAGCTTCTAACCCTAGTTTATATGTCAATTTCGAATTGTGTATGCTAGTCCTTAGGGTTATTGCTTTGGAGTTCGTAGTTGTATGTTCAATAGAGAAAAAACTTAGATCCATAGCAATTAGGGTTGCATGTACACCATAGGAATGTTGTTATGCTCAAAACCCATCAGTGGTATCAAAGCCTAGGTCAAAACCCATCTGTTACATATACACTTAAATGCCTAATTTGATAATAATTAATATATTTAAAAATTAAAAACATTATCTTTAAACTGGACAATAAACAAATTATTAAAATACTCATTTGCAATCCCTCCAATGACCGATCTTCTTATGTACGATATGGTTATTCACAACTTGATTCTTTTCAGCTTCATATTTTGCTTAATCGATTAGCAAAACCCAATGATTACATATTTCTAATCGACTAATAAAAGATATATTTCATCTCTAACATTCGATTTAGAAGACCATTCGATTATTCTCTTCTACATAACTTTGTTTTTCATGTGGTTTTTCAGTTACAGGTAAAATCACCGAAAAACTAATTTCAAGGTGAAAGTCAATATTTTGTAAGGATTCAAGTATATAGGTCAAGATTAATAATGTGGGAGAAAGGTATTATTGTAATGTTATAAGTTAATTATTTTCTTAATAATAAAAATCAATTTAAAATTAATGTTTTTATTTTTTTAATATATTAAATACGATTAAATTAAATATTTAGGTACATATGTAATTTTATAAGTTTGATAAGGATATAAATATAATTTGAAGTTTTACAATGATATAAAGGAAATTATAAAAATTTACAAGGATATAAATAAATTTCTTCCTTTTTTGTCTTATATTTTTATGAGTGGCTGATTTGTTCTCAAAAGAACAACCTTTTTTATAATTTGACTGCTTGGATGATGGTGAGTTTTAGTGAACGATTTTTGGTTTTAGAAAAATCGAATTTTTATGGGTAAGTTTGTTTTTATGAAAAAAAACAACAATTGAATAAATAGAAGAGAATCGTTGCAGATGGAAATTTAATATTTTTTATACTAAATTATAGAAATTATTCATATGTCATATATTTATTTGAAATTTATTTGAAAGTTAGCACTCCCATATTAAATTATAGAAAGTAATTTTATGGTTTTGCTTTTCAACACAAAAAACGAAATAGAATAGCCACTAAACCCAAAAAAACTGAATTCAAATAGTTTTTCAATCCAATAAAAACTGAAATTAAATCATAGAAAACGATATCGAATGGTTTTTCAACTAAGAAAACGAAACTAAATTATAGAAACCGAAACCAAATAGTTTTTCAACAGCAAAAAAAAAATAATAATAATAATAATAATGAACTTTGTGGTTTGACATCGACATATATCGATATAGATGTCGGTTTATAGAGGACAAATTGCTACAAATTTTAATATATAAAGTTTTTTTTAACAAATAAGCCCAAAAAAATAAAAGCAAAAAACGTATGGTCGCGATGAGATTTTTAAAATATCAGTGGGCTTTTAGAACAAAATGGGGCAAACCGACATTTGCAATTTATAATTGTCGTTGTATCCAAAACTCGTGGCTTTTTAAAAGAAATTAAAATTTGATGGTTAATTCGGAAAAAAGGAAAAAATATAGTGTTTTTGTAACATTCGAATTTTTGGAGGTACTTTCAATCTATTATATTTTTGAATATTGGGCAGAGCCACTTCGTAGTGAAGGAGTCCCACGACGTGGCAATGGTCGTTGTATCACGGGTTTTAAATGGCCACCACGACTTGGCAGCCTATGGCCACGACATGACAACTGTTTAATGAGAGACCCTAATTTTCGGGGTTTGCGACATATTTAAGGGAATGTGAGGGCTAGGGTTGGTCGCCCTCAGCCTCCATCACACTCTCACAGCCTCCATGCAAACCCTAACCTCCATTTTTTCTCTCTAAGCCTTTTGTGTTGATTTTTGGGGATTTAAGAATAAGGAGGTGACTTCTACGCCTGGATTCAGCAAGCAAGTCTTCTCAGCATTTTCTTGTGCATCTTCTGGACTCTTGTAAGTCCCCAAGCTCCAAGCTTTTTCGTTTAAAGTGCATAGATCTAGGTTTCTATGCCTTAATCTTCATGTCCTTGATTATTGGGTGGTGAGATCTCATAAAGTTTGCAACTTTATGAATCTCCAGATCATTTTGGACCTTAGATATTTTGGATCTTGAATAGCATTGAGTTTTAGCATCATGCATGGAAGATTTGGCCAAAAACCCTCATTTTGACCTAATGAAAGTCCAAGACATGCATTGGACATGCATTACTAGAAAGTAAGAATTTTTATGTTGTTATTCGATGCTGGAAATGTTTTAGAAATGGGGATCTAGTTGTCTTCAAGAGAAAGTGCTTACTGGGATAAGCCAAGCTTTGTGCTTGCCCTTTTTAGGTCTTCTAAATGAGGATCTCTATCCCTTAGAGAGTCTAAAAGGGTAAAGTTAGAAACTTTATCCACTTAGACCTTAGAATGGACCAAATATGGGCTTTCGGGTCCTTATGATCAAGGAAATAGACTTAATCCATTAAGCTTTTTGGGAGCCCAATGCCCACGATGTGGCCAAGGTCTCTACGATGTAGCGACTAGGCTAAGACTCGACTGTATTGTCATTTAGTAGCCACGACGTGCCCAAGGATGGCCACAGAGTGGCGACCTGTTGTAGTTGACTTTGACTTTGACCAAGTTTGGCATAAGGGTATTTTGGGTATTTTGAGTGGTATTTGAAGATGGTCACTATTTGATGACTAGGTGATGAGTAGAGCTAAGATTCGGAGCAGAGACCTATTCAGCTATTTGTTCAGACTGAGAGGTGAGTTTTCCTCACTGTTCTTATGGGTCGAAGGAACCAATGCTGGCCCATTAGTTATGTATCCTGGTATATGGAATGCTGTTATATGGTAGTGATCTGTAGATCTATCCGTTAGTCTGCTGACTAGTTATATATTATTATCTTTTTCAAGATATGTGTTATTTGTTATGCATATGTCGACATAGTAGATGAGGTTGAGACTACTGCTTTGTGCTGATAGTAAATATATCGGGCAATCCAACCGAAAGGATGTGGGTTAAGGGTAATCCAACCAGGAGGTTATGGACCCGTTATGTATTGGACATTCCAACCGAGAGGTTGAGGGTCGGGGGTAATCCAACCGAGAGGTTGTGGACCCGATACATGTTGCTTATATGTTGTGTGGTGGTACTTTGGGGGAACTCACTAAGTTTTGGCTTACAGTTTCAGTTTATTGTTTCAGGTAATTCAAATGACTATGACAAGACGAAAGTGTAACCGTGCACATCCTTCGGTTTTATGTTATTTGGATTTTGGAATACTCTGATTACGAAAATAAGCTTTTGAAACAATAATTTTGTAAACAATTATGGTTTTGGGTTATTTTTGAAAAGTTAAAATTTTTTGTGAGTTTTGGAATGTTATAGTGTTTATCTAATTAGCCCTTTAATTAAAACCAAATTACATGTTTTTAAGAGAAACAACCGGCTAAAAATCTGATGTGACATACATTTTTGTTTTCTAATATAACATGGCTATTATTTAAGTTAAATTTGTGTTTGACAAAACTTGTTGGTAGTTGGTAGGTGATAACTTAAAACTGAAAGTTGTTATTTTTATTTGTAATATTAGTGTTTTGACAAAAATAGTTGAAAACTTTTAAAATATGTAAAGTTACGTAAAAAGTACAATTGTTTAAAAAAGAAAAATATATAAATATATATATTTAAGGGCAATTTTGAAAATCATTTAAAAAATTCAGTAATTTTTTTAAACACTATATGGGATAACTTTTAAATTTAAAATGTTTTGTTTAACTAAATTTTAAATATTCCTACTTACAAATGAAGCTTTTTATTTAAATCAAGTTTTTTGTTAAAAAATAATGGCTAGAAATTCCAAAAGCTCCCTATCAATACGTCATAAATTTGATTAGTTAATTAATGAAAAATACAAAACAAAGTTCCATACACGGAACACAATTAAACAAAAAAATGTATATATATGGAATATTTTACATATCCTCACACATAACAAGCAAATGAAAAGAAAAATTAATGTCATGTCAAAATTTTAGCATGTTGTTTTGTTTAAAACTTTTAGTTTGCTTTTATTTTGAAAAATAAATATTATTCTAAAGATTTTGTCGTTTCAAAAACAATTATTAATATAATTCTGAATATAAGATAATATGCTTTTCTTTTGAATGCACATACACAATTTGTTATGATTCTTGGGTAAATTAAGTAAATGGTTATGTGGTTTGGGGTAATCTGCATTTTTGTCTTTATATTTTTTTTAACTCGGAAGTCCTAAAATGTATTTTTGTTATACGATGGTCCCTTACAGATATAAAATGACTAAATTACTCTCCTTTATTTCTTTTCTAATTTACTTATTGTTTATTTGTTATTTTTTTTATTAAAAATCATGTTAATTCATAAGATGAGACACACCCTCTCAGGTTGTCTCCTTCACCCTTTCAACCACCTTCAACCTTGAACTACTAATCCATCATCGGCCAAGAACCCTAGTTCACACCACCTCACCGGTCTCCGTCTCCGACTAATATCACTGGTCTCCGCCTCTGACAAATATCACTGACAAAATACCCTTCCTTGATCAAAGATTCAAACAACCACTAAGTAGTGCTACCCTATCTACCCCAACAACCGCCACTACCAACCACTAAAATGTCCACCTCGAGTCGGAGCGGGTGTTGGGCACGTGTTAAGTGACCCGACTCACCGAGTCTGCAGCGGGACTCGACGAGTCGGTGCTGGGAAGAGAAAACTCTGGTTTTAGGGTTTGCACCCTATTTAAAGGACCTTATGTCCTCACCCCAGCCTCTTTGTTACCCCTTGAGAGTCAGTAAACCCTAAAATCGTGTGTGAGCCATTGGTGAGAGTTTTGAGCTTTGGAAGGTGATTCTAGTGAAGGAAACTTGTAGATCAAGAGGCTAGCATCAAGGAATTCGTTTAGATCCAGAATCTACTTCATCTTGGGCACATTTTGGAGGTAATAAGTAGTTGCCTTGAGCTCCTCCTTTCTAAATCTATTCTTGGATGATGATTTGGGGCTATTTAGCATGTTTGGAATCCATTTCGGATTTTCGGACTAAATCTGGGGTTGCAACTTCAGATCTACACTTATCTTGGTCTATGGAGGCATAAAGTATTAGCCCTTTTAGCTTGTTTGTGAGCATTCTTGTCTTGAACCTTCTCTCTAGCTTGTATTGAGCCAAAATCACCTTGCATGCACGTAAAGTTGGAAACTTTACATGTAAAACTAGCCCTATGAGTCCAGATCTATGAGTTTGAAGCAGTGGGATGGACTGAAGTCGTCTGAATGAGGATGACTTAAGTGAAATCGGCGAGTCTGTTCTTGGACTCGACGAGTCGGGTCGCAAACCCTAACCCAACTGGTTATGATAAGGATCAGTGAGTTGAGTGGTAACTCAGTGAGTTGGACAGGCTAGGACTCGGGGATTGATGAACTCGACGAGTCATGGGGTGACTCGGCGAGTTTAGTCGTGATATGAGGATTTTCTGAGTTTAGGAACTCGACGAGTCAATGGGCTGACTCGGCGAGTAGGGTTAATCAGGAAGGCTGACTTTGACCAGGACTTTGACTTTGACCAAGAGTTGACCAGTTTGACTTCCAAGGGTATTCTGGTAATTTGGGCACTTACATATATGGTTTCATCAAAGTGTTAGGTGGTGGAGTTCGTGGCTGTGATCGGGGAACTTGATCTTACCTCTTCAGTTCGGCATTGCAAGGTGAGTTATCCTCACTATATCAACAGGGTCTACGGCACCAAGGCCGACCCTTTATCAGAATTGTATCCGGGTATTCACATGATATACTTATTGGTTTGTTAGATCTGCGTGCTGGTAGTTAGGACGGTGATATGATTAGTGAACGGTTAGGTCGGTATCCTGGTTAGGATGTTGCTATGCTATTATGATTTGTTAGATTGGTATCCTAGTATATAGGATGATGCTTTGTTAGTGATCTGGTTTAGGTCTGTATCCTGGTATATAGGATGATGTTATGTTAGTGACCGGTTAGGTCGGTATCCTGATTAGGATGTTGCTATGCTATTATGATCTGTTAGATTGGTATCCTGGTATATAGGATGATGTTATGTTAGTGACCAGGTTAGGTCGGTATCCTGGTTATGGGATGTTGCTATGATTGATGATATGTTAGATCGGTATGACTGTTATATATATGTCAGTATATGTGATTTATGTGCACATGGTTATTGTTGATGGGTGGGTTGAGGCGGGGTCCTGCTTCGTGCGGTTGAGGCCAACATACCCGACGAGCGGTCCGGATAGACTATGAACCTGCATGACGGTCCAGTCATACCGAAGGCTCGAGATAGATCCAGGTAGACTGTAGGCCTTGCAAGGCGGTCCAGTCAAGCTGAGTGTTCAGTATGCATGTTGTTCTGTATTTTGTTGATATGATATGATTATGGTTATATGAGGTTGGTATTTTGGGGGTAACTCACTAAGATTTCGGGCTTACAGTTTCAGTTTATTGTTTCAGGTTCAACAGATGGCCGCAGGGAGGCGAAGGCGTGACCGTACACTTCCTCGATTGATGATTATGATTTCTGGGAACTCTGATGTATAAACTATTTTGAAAACAAATTGTAATAATTGAATGGTTTCAAATGATTTAAAAAGTTTTAATTGGCTCGAATTTTATGGGTGTTACAAGTTGGTATCAGAGCCTTGGTTTGAGTGAATTAGAGGAACACTCATGTGAATCCAGTCTCAAATCAAGGAAATGATTTTAAATTGATTTTTAAAATGGTTTTCAAAATAAGTAAAGGAGGATGTAAAGTGTACGATCAACCGGAGCCAGTAAGTAGACCCCAAAATATTGTACAATTATTTGATATTGTGATATGTTAGAACAACATGCTAGTACTAGGCTAGGGATCTTCAGGAATTGCATGATATAATTGTCTGATTACATGATGCCTGCTAGCCTAGGATTTCCTTTATATGAAATTGACATCATTACTGTAGTTGTCCTGTGTATGCATCACAGTTGTATATAATTAAGATCTTATAGCTTGAGAATGTTTGATCTGGCCTTATGTTCTGTTCTTATTGACTAGGGCTTAAGGTAGGATTGGATATTCGAAAGTCTATAGGGTCCAGCGTCATGTATGGCTAGCATACACTAGTGCTGTAGGGGTTGGTGGAAGTTTCATGGATGGATGGGTCGTGAGAGGCCGTGAGGCCAGTTATGAGAGATTTAGCATTCCTCTAGGGGTGAGGATTGAGCGCTCGCTATATGTATTAGTAGGGTGTTGTGGTGATACTTGAGACAAATATGGGTAGGTGTGGAAGGTAGTATAGGCTTGTACTACTGAAAGCACAGTACCCATACGCGTAGCAAGGAAGTCACAACCCCTAGGGCTGGGTTGGGAGTTGGTCCCCTGTCATTATATGGATTACCAGAGATCTTTCTGGTGTGTTACCAGAATGGTGGTTACGAGACGTCTTGAGATCGGATCCAGGTTAGGATTAGGAGCTGGCAGCCAGGATAGGCCAGCATTGTCAGAGGATCGTGTCAGTGAGATCATCCGGGAGGAGGTGATCGAGTACGTCTGGGGACAGTTACCGGAGATGTTCGGGTCTATTAAGAGACCACCATGTTTGAGCATTTCAATGAGTGTTATGCAGTCTTGCTGATACGGCTGCCGCACCAGCTATAACGACTCCAGGGGGAGGAGCTGGTCGAGATTTCCAGTACCGAGACTTGTTATAGGATCTTATTCTGATGAGCCGAGGGATGCGGTTATTTGTGATCCGAGAGATGTTCTGTACTCATTACATTATGTGGGCTGAGCGGGAGTGGCTAGCACAAGTGTTTTTGAAATTGAGGCTTCGGGGGATTTGCTCGAGGCCGGAATGCGAGTCGCGAGGACTCCGGAAGGGAGTGATGACTACGATCAGCTGGAGTTTTGCAGATGGAAGCAGAATGGTTAATTGATGGATAGGAATGTCGTTCTAGGGCAAGGATTGTGCCCTTTTCAGCTTTACGAGCTCAAAGGAATGAGCAGGCTTGTGACCCCAGGATCAGGTTGTATTTCCAGCTCGGGGTCAGTTAGTCGTCGGGATTGGCGACAGTAGTGCAGCGCGGGTGGGTCGATGTTGCATAAGTATTTGGTGAGGTCCGGTTCGCCTTCGATCTCTTGTATCGGACGGAAAGGATTGATTGTGCGATCTATTGCACTTTTAGGATTGTAGACTATGTCTTGGGAGTAGTTTGTAGCCCGGTTTATGGCGGAGGTTGTTCAGCTGCTGCAGTTCAGCTGTGGGCGTTTGAGCTGGTAAGTGAGTCAGGGTGCGAACCCTGAAGAGAATGATTTCTAAAGCCCGAGAGCGAGAAGCTTGTTTGGAACACCTTTGGAAAAGGGGTATTATGTGGGAGGCCTACGGATAGGTTCCCACAGAAGGGTTATTCATCATTGTCAGGATTCAGTGGTTAGAAACCGTTAGTGATTGACGGACTATAGCGCCAAGAGAAGTAACTCGTTGTCGGGGTATTAGTTGGAGCATCTATCTTGTGGTCTTCAGGACGTGAGTGTGGGGTCATTCAAGCATTAGTGGCTGTCGGTTTCACTGGGATTCAGGAAGTGTTCATCTGGTTCTTAGAAGTGTGTTATGAATTGGGACTATCTAGCAATGGAACACTAGTGGGAAAGAGTTGGTTGTCATCGGATCGATCGTTGGGAAGTGAGAAGGATTGAGAATCCTCCAATTTTCATGTATTATGAAGGCTTAGTCGAATCTAAGTGGGGGAGTGTTACCCCGAGATGCAGAAGTGGGAGAGGTTTTGAAACGGGGATAAGTTTCACAACCCGACATGGAGAATGGAGGCCCGAGTGGCTGCTTGGTTTGAGAGTTGTGTTTACTGGGGGTTCGGCAAAACTCCCCAGCATAAGAACACATCTTCTTGGTGCTTGATAGCAGAAGTTGGGGAACCAGGTTGGAGTTCTAGTCAAGAATCGAGTTCAGTTCGAGTATTCGGTCGAGGGTGTGCTCGACTCTGAGGATTTTTGGATTGATAGATTAAGAGTTTTGTTAGCTGCCCGGGGCTCAGCAGTGCATTCAGCATGGGAGTGCGGGTTATTTAGTGTGTGTGGTAGACACACGGGCTAGGGAAAAGACCTCGAATTTCCGAGAAGATGGATGATCGATATGAGGTCTAAGGTTAGGCTGGGGGTATAGTCCACAAAGTAGATCAGGAGTTCGAAGCCCCAAGTGGGTGAGAACAGGATGCATGGGAGAGAGCATCAAGAGGGGTGGTCTAGGGAGTTGCTCAACAGTTTAGAGCGGTCCGGATAGACTGAAGGCCAGTGGGGTGTACCAGTCAGACCGAAGGCTCGAAGAGTGGTCCAGATAGACTGAAGGCCTGGTAGGGCTGTCCAGTCATGCTGAAGACTTTGTATATGTTTGTAGATCTATGTTCGGGTATTGAGTAGGCTGCTATGCTATAGCAATCAATAGGTCTGTTCCAAGTATTGAACATGCTTCTGGAGTAGGCTGAGGACTCCGGTGCATTTTGGTTGATCGGAAGTTGTTATTAGTGGTCGGACGGAGTTCAAAGGATCTTGGTGATCTCACCAGTTCGGAGTGTCTCCGAGGTTTCATCTTCATGGATCGGGTAATACTCCAGTTGGGGACTGAGAATGGATCCAAATGGGTGTTCGTCAATTTTGGGAAGGTTTGGGATTAGAATATCCTGTCATTCAGGTTTTGGGAACCGGGTTAGATCTTTCTCATGATCTTCTATGGTATTTGGATAGGGTTGAGGCGGTCCTGCTCTATGCAGTAGGCCAAGATACCCGGTGCGGGCCGACTGTAAGTCGTAGGCACAGAGGCTCGAAGGGAGCGGTAGGGTTGAGGCAGTAGGCCAACAAACCCTGAGAATTTCAACTCAATAGTTGAATTGATTAGACATGTTGGTATTCTAACCCGAAGGTGTGATATGAGTTATATATGAGTGTCGTACTGGTTGGCCGGTAGTGGTAGGTATGTTGATGATGGTTTGAGTTATTGTGATGTGTCTTGGGATTCATGTGTGGTAGTAGTTTTTGTATCATATGTTGTTCGTTGATGAGAGGAGCGTCGATTATGCCCTTCGAGTGGCGGAGGAAAGTGGATATCTGCAGGGTCGGAGTGTTGGGCAACTGAAGTGACGATAGTAGTGTCGATCGGTTTTTGGGAGCATTCCAGTCATGAGCTGAGGGCCGGGGAGGGCATACCAGACGCATGATGTGGGCTCAGAGGCAATGCAGACCTATGCTAAGGACCACGTAAGGGTATTCTAGTCACAGGTTGTGGGTATAGAGATTGTGTGATTATGTCTGTTGTAGGAGCGCGTTCGGATTGGATGTATTGATGAGATTTGGGTAAGTTGTTCTCGGTTGTGTCGAATCAGAGGAATTTGAAGGAGATGCAAGGATAGATCCTTGGATTCCAAGTATGGTTGTAGACATGGGATATGTATGTAGTGGTATTCCAATCTAGGGTATTCCATCATGAGGATGACCGGACCCTATTATTGATTGGACCTGGTGTGTTTGGTATTCCAACCCGAGGGTTGATTGGGCCAAACATGCATGAGGATACGAGGATATACCATCCTAGGGATGACTGGACCCGTCATAGGCATACCTGGTATTCCATCCCGAGGCTGATTGGGCCAGGTATGAGTGTTTATGCGATATAGCTGGTTGTTCATGAGAATTGCTCGGAAGCCGAAGGATGCATCATCCTGTCAGCGCGGAAAGGGACTAGATTCAGGAAGGGAACTGGATGAGTTTCCAATATTGGAAGTTACCCAGGTTATTGCCAGTTTTGGAAAGGGGAGAATAGATTAATATTATGAGAGAGAGCCCCGTGAATTATAGTGGTAACCAGCTTTCGCCAGTCACGAAAGTGCGTGCATGGCAGGAATGTGGAAGTATCATCGGGTGATACTTGGATTGATGTGTGTGGATTTTAAGGAGAAGAGGCCAGTGGAAGGCTTGGAGCAATAGGTAGGGATCCTGCACAGGAAGGAGTTGTCCTTAGTAGGGACGCGGTAGTAGTGCCTGAAGAGATTTGGGCTGGTTTGGGAGATCGGAGACTGCAATGTAGGAGTGTTATCCGAAATCGTGTGCTGCAGCAGGCTTCGAGGACAAAGCCTAATTTAAGTGGGGGAGAATTGTAACATCTCAAGTTCAAGAATATAAGTTTGGGGTGCTATGTGTAAATAAAGGAGTAGATTCGACGAGTAGGTGTCTTAACTCGTCGAGTCGGAGCGGGTGTTGGGCACGTGTTAAGTGACCCGAATCGCCGAGTCGACAGCGGGACTCGACGAGTCGGCGGCGGGACTCGACGATTCGATGCTGGGAAGAGAAAACCCTAATTTTAGGGTTTGCGCCCTATTTAAAGGACCTTATGTCCTCACCCCAGCCTCTTTGTTACCCCTTGAGAGTCAGTAAACCCTAAAATCGTTTGTGAGCCATTCTTGAGAGTTTTGAGCTTTGGAAGGTGATTCTAGTGAAGGAAACTTGTAGATCAAGAGGCTAGCATCAAGGAATTCGTTTAGATCCAGAATCTACTTCATCTTGGGCACATTTTGGAGGTAACAAGTCGTTGCCTTGAGCTCTTCCTTTCTAAATCTATTCTTGGATGATGATTTGGGGCTATTTAGCATGTTTGGTTAAATTTGTGTTTGACAAAACTTGTTGGTAGTTGGTAGGTGATAACTTAAATCTAAAAGTTGTTATTTTTATTTGTAATATTAGTGTTTTGACAAAAATAGTTGAAAACTTTTCAAATATGTAAAGTTACGTAAAAAGTACAATTGTTTAAAAAAGATAAATATGTAAATATATATATTTAAGGGCAATTTTGAAAATCATTTAAAAAATTCAGTAGTTTTTTTTAAACACTATATGAAATAACTTTTAAATTTGAAGTGTTTTGTTTAACTAAATTTTAAATATTCCTACTTTCAAATGAAGCTTTTTATTTAAATCAAGTTTTTTGTTAAAAAAATAAAGGATAGAAATTCCAAAAGCTCCTTATCAATACGTCATAATTTTGATTAGTTAATTAATCCCTATTCTAATAAATGAATAATTTTAATCTTCTTTTGCCAAGTGTCACTATAAAACAACTCCTCATTAATATTATGTCATGTGTCATGTAGATATATTAGGCAACTTATTTTAAAATTCAAATTTACATTTTCTAATTATATGTTAAATTTGAAGTTATAATAACTTTAAAATTTTGATATATCTCTTAATTAAAAACTTATTTAAAATGATTTATTTAAAATAATGGATTAATAATTATAAATTTTTATTATGAAAGTTTAATTAATTTTATAACTCGTGGTTCCCACGGGTTATAAACTAGTGAAAAATAAAAAACAAAGTTCCATACACGGAACACAATTAAACAAAAAAATGTATATATATGGAATATTTGACATATCCTCACACATAATCAAGCAAATGGAAAGAAAAATTAATGTCATGTCAAAATTTTAGCCTGTTGTTTTGTTTAAAACTTTTAGTTTGGTTTTATTTTGAAAAATAAATATTATTCTAAAGATTTTGTCGTTTCAAAAACAATTATTAATATAATTCTGAATATAAGATAATATGCTTTTCTTTTGAATGCACATACACAATTTGTTATGATTGGGCTAATCTGCATTTTTGTCTTTATATTTTTTTTAACTCGGAAGTCCTAAAATATATTTTTGTTATACGATGGTCCCTTACAGATATAAAATGACTAAATTACTCTCCTTTATTTCTTTTCTAATTTATTTATTGTTTATTTGATATTTTTTTATTAAAAATCATGTTAATTGATAAGATGAGACACACCCTCTCAGGTTGTCTCCTTCACCCTTTCAACCACCTTCAACCTTGAACTACTAATCCATCACCAGCCAAGAACCATAGTTCTCACCACCCCACCGGTCTCCGTCTCCGACTAATATCACTGGTCTCCGCCTCTGACAAATATCACTGACAAAATACCCTTCCTTGATCAAAGATTCAAACAACCACTAACTACTGGTACCCTATCTACCCCAACAACCGCAACTACCAACCACCAAAATGCCCACCTCCAACAACCACTGCCGCTAATCACTATCATCAAATCGAAATGAAAATATGAAAATCAAATCAAACCTTAAAACTTAAAAATGAAAATATGATACCTTAGAACATAATTCACAGAAACCTAACTTCAAGAACCTATTACTCGAAGAACAAAGAAACCCTATGTCACATCTCAAGTACAAGAATATAAGTTCGAGGTGCTATGTGTAAATAAAGGAGTAGACTCGACGAGAAGGTGTCTTAACTCGTCGAGTCGGAGCGGGTGTTGGGCACGTGTTAAGTGACCCGACTCGCCGAGTCTGCGGCGGGACTCGACGAGTCGGTGCTGGGAAGAGAAAACCCTGATTTTAGGGTTTGCACCCTATTTAAAGGACCTTATGTCCTCACCCCAGCCTCTTTGTTACCCCTTGAGAGTCAGTAAACCCTAAAATCGTGTGTGAGCCATTGGTTAGAGTTTTGAGCTTTGGAAGGTGATTCTAGTGAAGGAAACTTGTAGATCAAGAGGCTAGCATCAAGGAATTCGTTTAGATCCAGAATCTACTTCATCTTGGGCACATTTTGGAGGTAACAAGTCGTTGCCTTGAGCTCCTCCTTTCTAAATCTATTCATGGATGATGATTTGGGGCTATTTAGCATGTTTGGAATCCATTTCGGGTTTTCGGACTAAATCTGGGGTTACAACTTCAGATCTAGACTTATCTTGGTCCATGGAGGCATAAAGTATCAGCCCTTTTAGCTTGTTTGTGAGCATTCTTGTCTTGAACCTTCTCTCTAGCTTGTATTGAGCCAAAATCACCTTGCATGCACGTAAAGTTGGAAACTTTACATGTAAAACTAGCCCTATGAGTCCAGATCTATGAGTTTGAAGCAGTGGGATGGACTGAAGTCGTCTGAATGAGGATGACTTAAGTGAAATCGGCGAGTCTGTTCTTGGACTCGACGAGTCGGGTCGCAAACCCTAACCCAACTGGTTATGATAAGGATCAGTGAGTTGAGTGGTGACTCAGTGAGTTGGACAGGCTAGGACTCGGGGATTGATGAAATCGACGAGTCATGGGGTGACTCGGCGAGTTTAGTCGTGATATGAGGATTTTCTGAGTTTAGGAACTCGACGAGTCAATGGGCTGACTCGGCGAGTAGGGTTAATCAGGAAGGCTGACTTTGACCAGGACTTTGACTTTGACCAAGAGTTGACCAGTTTGACTTCCAAGGGTATTATGGTAATTTCGGCACTTACATATATGGTTTCATCAAAGTGTTAGGTGGTGGAGTTCGTGGCTGTGATCGGGGAACTTGATCTTACCTCTTCAGTTCGGCATTGCAAGGTGAGTTATCCTCACTATATCAACAGGGTCTACGGCACCAAGGCCGACCCTTTATCGGAATTGTATCCGGGTATTCACATGATATACTTATTGGTTTGTTAGATCTGCGTGCTGGTAGTGAGGACGGTGATATGATTAGTGACCGGTTAGGTCGGTATCCTGGTTAGGATGTTGCTATGCTATTATGATTTGTTAAATTGGTATCCTGGTATATAGGATGATGCTTTGTTAGTGATCTGGTTTAGGTCGGTATCCTGGTATATAGGATGATGTTATGTTAGTGACCGGTTAGGTCGGTATCCTGATTAGGATGTTGCTATGCTATTATGATATGTTAGATTGGTATCCTGGTATATAGGATGATGCTATGTTAGTGACCTGGTTAGGTCGGTATCCTGGTTATGGGATGTTGCTATGATTGATGATCTGTTAGATCGGTATGACTGTTATATATATGTCAGTATATGTGATTTATGTGCACATGGTTATTGTTGATGGGTGGGTTGAGGCGGGGTCCTGCTTCGTGCGGTTGAGGCCAACATACCCGACGAGCGGTCCGGATAGACTGTGAACCTGCATGACGGTCCAGTCATACCGAAGGCTCGAGATAGATCCAGGTAGACTGTAGGCCTTGCAAGGCGGTCCAGTCAAGCTGAGTGTTCAGTATGCATGTTGTTCTGTATTTTGTTGATATGATATGATTATGGTTATATGAGGTTGGTATTTTGGGGGTAACTCACTAAGATTTCGGGCTTACAGTTTCAGTTTATTGTTTCAGGTTCAACAGATGGCCGCGGGGAGGCGAAGGCGTGACCGTACACTTCCTCGATTGATGATTATGATTTCTGGGAACTCTGATGTATAAACTATTTTGAAAACAAATTGTAATAATTGAATGGTTTCAAATGATTTAAAAAGTTTTAATTGGCTCGAATTTTATGGGTGCATGGTTCTTCAAATGGAGGTTAAACAAGAGATAATGAGAGGAAGAAGAAGATTGAGAGTTTAGATGGGTGAGTGTAATTTTCTAAATAATTGATAAGTAATAAATTAATTAAAAAGGAAATTAGTAACGGCATAATATTCTTTTTAGGTCAAGCAGGGACCAAACATGTAATAGGGACCAACTAAGTTAAAAAAACAAATTTTAGGATACAAACACACAGATTACCTCAAACCACAAGGACCATTCGCATAATTTATTCTATATTTTACCTTTTTTTTTCGTTTAGGAGTTTTCAAATAAGAGAGTACAAATTTCATTCACTTCTTAAAAAATAAGTTGGTTTAAAAAGATATTGACCTCTTGTTTACCCCAAAAAAAAGTGTTATATAATCACTATTTTTTTTAAAAGATATCATAATTTAATTATGATTTTCGATAATTGCAAATTCTAAAATTTTGTAAGAGGCTGTTTGTTTTTTTCAGAAAAACATTTTCAGACCAATTTTTGTTGCGCGATACAGCTCACGCGCAACACTTGTCAGCTCGCAGCAGTGACTTCGGGCTATAAAAAACTGGCGTGTTCTGCTCGAAATAACACTTGACTTATCTTTTCAAACATCTTTAGCTATTATTTTTTCCAAGTGGTTTTCTTTTTTTAAAAATTTGGTATAATTTTTAAAACTTTGATTTTTTTTAAAAAGAAAATTGATTTACGGATTTGATACAATTTCTTTTTATAGTTTCTTTAATTTTTTATAACTTGATTTTTTTACAAAAACTTTGATTTTTTTAAAGTTTTTACCGTTTCTTTTAATAATATTTTTAGTTTCGATTCCATCTTTTTTAACATGTGTGTTTGTTTTACGAATTTTTCTAGAAACTTTTTACAATATTTCTTAATATATATATATATATATATATATATATATATATATATATATATATATATATATATATATATTATGTTCTTTAAAATTAGTTTTTTCTACAAAAAACTGATAGCTTCTTTTACATTTTTTTAAATTGTTTTTAGAAATTTTATATTTTTGTTTTTTTTAATGTTCTTTTTAGTATTCGTTCATTGTTTTAAGACTATAATTATTATAATTTCGGTGTTGAAAACTATTTTCAGTTTGTAAAATCAGTTTATTTAAATTTCAATTTATTGTAATAGTCTGGAAATATTAAAAAGCAAACAAACTTCTTATTATAGGTTGCAACCGTTTGGTCAACCTCTTCTGTTGCTGCAGATGGTTGCAGAGGTGGTCCGCAAACGTTATGTATTTTCAGTTCGAAAAAACAAACAACACCTAAATCTTTATGATAGAAAAATGGTGTTAATATTGTTTTTCGTAAAAAATAGTTTCAAATTTTGAAAAACATAATTTAAAATTTCTCGAATTTCTGCCATTACGTTGGAAAATTCATATACATTTCATAAATACCTTAGTTCGAAATTTTCAAACTATTTATGATTTCGAAATATTAATGAATTTCCATACCTACTAAAAAGGAATTCAAATTCTTATTCTTATTCTTAATATTACTAATTTTTTGTTCCTCTATCAACATATCTTCCTATTCATTGGTTGATTTTTTTTGTTTTTTCTCTAATCTGTCTGATTCCACCGCTTTTTTAATCTGTAATCTGTATTCCACCGCTATTATAACCAATAAAAATAAGATTAGTGTCTCTTCCGCACCGCTTCGTTCCTTCATTCGATGAAAACAAAACCCACTGCAGCTTCCCACCGTTTTTTTCGTTCTCTGCTTCATCTATCTCTCTCCGGTTTTCCATCGGCTGTCTGGGTTGGAGCCGACCTCAACCACTCCACAAACCCTACTCCGACGCCATCGCGTCTCATCTTCTCCACCGGTTCTGCAAACCACCATCATTCCCTCTCAGAGGATTAGAGTGAAGGCGAGCCAGGAAAGCACCCTGAAGCTTCTTTCTTCCACCGCCATCTCTCCATAACAATCCCTTTTTCTACTTCCCGATCGGATAGACGCTGAATCTGCCACAACAGCTATCGTCACATCCGTCTTCCAAAGTCGCATCAAATACGAATCGGTGTTCCTGAGTCGTCGCATTCTTCGTTTCTCAGTTTGCGCCCATTTTCATTCTACAAGATTTGGATGGAGTTTACCGGAAAACGAAGGTGCTTTGATTTTTCTTCTTTGTAGTCGCTGCATAAATTGTATCTGACGAAGACGACCCAAGAACCCTAAAAAGTTTCCACTTCCAATTTTCCATGATCTTCCCAACATTGCAACAGTTCCAATGGATTTTTGTCTAAAAAAATTGCAACAGCTCCAATGGATTTTTGTCTAAAATGAGAATAATGAAGCACTGGAAAATGCAATCATGAAGTCTTCTTCTCCAACTTCTCAATTTATCGACTCAACTGTACATGACCCAGACTTTTTTTTATAAAAAATCCTAACCTGAATGTTGATGGTAATGAATCAGGGCTTATTGAAGTCGTCATTGTTTCACTGTTCTGTGCAGTCTTTCTTCGACTTTATTTCACTTATTAACTTATTCAATTCTTACATATGACTATTTTAGCCATGATATTGACAATATATTGCCTGAGAACCTTGGTGACACAAGGACTGTTGTATGTGTGTATTTTACTTTGTGTATATGGGTACATGAATTAGTATGCTTGGAGCTATTGTAGAGTATGTGAAGTAGCTATAAAAGCATGTACAGGCGTCCTATTTTTTCACATATATTTATGTATTGAAAACAGTTTATTGATTAAATATAATTATTAACTAATAAAAGTGTGTATTTCATTGTCTATTTATTAATTGTTGCTCTTTTCTTGCATCAAAAAACAAAGCCCTTGATTTTTTGTGTTTGATCGCTCTTGAAAAAATGTGTATTTCATTAGGTGTTTGGCTTTGAGTTTATCAAGAGCCTCACTGGATGGAACGTTTTAGGAAGGAGTGTAGCAAGGTGTACAGAGGAAAAAACATGAAGAATTTCAGAGAACACTATAGAAAATGAGAAGAACATAGTCTTTTTTCCTTAGGTGCTTAAGTTATTATTATTATTTTTTTATAAAAGAGGGTATCTGATTATGTTTATTATGAATAAAAATGTGTGATTGATTTTTGTAATCAAGGCTTATTTTCTGTACATTTATCATATAATTATAAAGTTCATTACTTTTAAGGATTTAACTAATAAGTTGCACCTTTTTGGTTCTTGGATTTTTTCCAAGATAACTCTATTAAATCATAAATGGAGTTAAGAGTGATTTTATTTTGAAATTTTATGAAAATTCCAAAAAATAGTTTGACCCTCAACAGACAGAACTAACATTTGGAAATGTTTTAGGTCAACTGCGGGTATTGGTGCTTCGTTGATGCCAAAAACATTATTGAGGTATATCATACTACCGTTCTTCATTCTTCATTTTTTTTTTTAAAATTATGTTTGTTTTGTTATTGTTGATGATGCTGTATTTCAATGATAGTACTAAACTTCCGGATACAATTATGTTCAGGGAAGCACAATGAGCTTGGTCTGAACCTCCCGATTCCATTGTTTAGCTTCTAAATTCAAAAAAGAAGTTTGAGGTGAGTTTAATAATCATTTTCATTTACAATGTACCTGACCCTTATTGGTATATTAATTAACGAGCTCATTTTATAAGTTGGAACAGAGGAAAACACAAGGACAAATCATTTTGTTTTGTGTAGATGTATTTCTGAGAAACATGATTTATATAAACAGTAAAAATAAACAAAAGCTTACTCTTATGTATTAAGCTCTTTCTAACACAAAAACACAATGTACTTTTAATAATCAGATAAAAACAATAGTTTAGTGACTAAATTTATAACATGGTGGAATTATGTTATGCTTTTATTTATTTTTATCTAATATTAAAATCTGCTAACTTGGGAAAATGGATGGGTTGTGCTTTAATTTGTACAGGATACTGTTCACAATGTTTGAAGGTCAATACCTACTAACTCCTGCACCTTTTTTTTGGCGATTAGGTACTTGTGGTGCATTTGAATTTGAATTTTATTTTTGTTTACTGAATTGTGTTGATTGTCATGTGTTCAAAGATAATGTTTGATAGTCGCTTTGCAGCGATTTGTATTTATTTGTGTTAGTAAAATATGTTTCCATAGGTAGTTGATTTGTAGCAGTGTATGTGTCTCACATTAGGCTAAAAAATCATTAAAATCATTTCCACATTGCATTCAAAAGAAATTACTGAATTAGTATTGTTAATTTGCAGTCATCACAGTTCTCATGACATCACACAATATCGAGCTGAATTTAGTGGTAATAAAGTTGATCTTAGATAGTTTTTTAACCTTGCAAGTGAGGTGGTAATGGGCTGCATGTCGGCTGATTTGTTCATTTTTTTACATGAAAAAAGTAGGACACTTTTTCATGTTCAACATCATCATTTACAAAAAAAAATACCGTCTAACCCCCACAACGTGGGGTACATCCCTAGTTTGAACTATCTTTTTAGAAAAATAAATAAATAAAAAAAGAGTAGTTTTCGAACCTTTTTTTTGTGGAAAAAACTGGGGAAAATCTCAAAAAACTTAAAAAAACCACTATATTATTTTTTAGTACACTAAAAACCTTATATTTTTTAAAATTCTTATTTAAGGTTTTCTGACCTCAGAAAAACACAATCTATTTTCTTGAAAGGATTAAAATAACCCACTATATTATTTTTTTAGTGCATTTAAACCCTCATATTTTTTTAAAATTTTTTAATCTAATGAATTGTAACAATTGAAACGTTAAGAATCGATTACCTAACATTTTTGGCTATCTAGGATTTACCGAACTCAATGCCTTAAATGATACATTTTAAAAAATATGGGGTTTTAACATACAAAAAAAATAATATAGTGGTTTTTTTAAGACTTTGATGAAAATATGTTGAGTTTTTATAAGATTATTTCAAAAAACTATTATGAAAATTTCGAATTTACAAATTCCAAAAATATTATCATATTATGATATTTTCAGAAAAAAGTTATTATTATGTAAGATATTTTTTTGTGATTAATAAGATCACTATCTCAATCTTAATCTTAACTACATCAGGAGAAAAATAAAACATATGACATGGATATTGTAAAAATATATCTGCATCTGCAATTTGAAATTGTCAAAAAGTCTACCAATATTCCAATATTAGTTTTTTTGTTCCAAAACATTATTTACTTAAAAGGAATGGAATTGGGCAATGGTAAAAAACTAAAAATAAATGGTTATCGAGTATAGTGTGTCTATTTTGGCTGAAATTAAGAATGTTTTGATTATTTTTATTTTTTTGAACGGATATGATTTTTTATTTAATTTAGATATTTACAGGCAATAACTTTATGATAATAATAATAAATTTAATCGATAAACCTCTTTTACTTATGTCATTATGGAATATCCTTTATATTTTTTAATTATTAACTAAAGAATTTTATGTGATAAAATATTATTTGGTATTGTCTCTCTTTTAAGATTGAGGTTCAAGTCTTAATAAGATGACAAAATTGCAAAAATGGTCCATGTGGTATGCATTTTTTTGGGTTTTAGTTCAAACCTCGACTTTTTTGAATTGGTGGTCCTTTTGGACTAGTTTGTATGTAAAAATGATCCCTGTGAAAATTGAAATGACAAAATTGCCCTCTTGACATATATTTTATATTTTTTTATATTTAATTTAATGTTTTATTAATAATAAAATGGGTCTCTCTCTCTCTCTCTCTCTCTCTCTCTCTATCTATCTCTCGTAAAAATCACCACCGAACACAACCCTCATTCCTCCCTACCCTCCCTCTCATCGAGCTCACCGGAAAAACGAGAAAACAAAGCAGCAGAAGCCGCCGGAGCAGCCCCTGCCACCATCGTCGCGGCTGCTGTGATCCACCATCGTCGTCAGCTGTTGCTTCCGTCGGTCATCTCCGACCAGCCCTGTGACCTCTTGCGACCCCTGTATGTCCGATTTTCCCCCTCATTATTTTCGTTTTCCTTTTTGATCGATCAACAGTCTTGGATGAGGAAGAACTGGTCTTTGATTTCGATTATACCTCCTCTGATGTCGTCTACTGGTGTTATTGTTGTTAGGCTACTTTGTGAGGACTCCATTTTGCCTTCGTTATCTGTGCATAACCAAGATCTGATTTTGCCTTCGAATTCAAAGCTATAAGGGGTTTGTTGTTAAGAACCAGAATTTGGTTTGTGGAGTTAAAGTATTATCCATGAGTAGTACCCAGTTAAAAATCTTGGATTTATCTAATCAATTTGATTGAGGCCTTCATCATTTTTGTTTTATAAACATAATTAATGTTTTGGGGCTTCAATCATGTTCTTTGGTTGGAGAATATGAACTGGGAAATGGTTTCGTACAGGAGAGAGAGAGAGAGAGAGAGAGAGAGAGAGAGAGAGAGAGAGAGAGAGAGAGAGAGAGAGAGAGAGAGAGAGAGAGAGAGAGAGAGAGAGAGGTGGGTCATTTATTATTAATTTAATTATTAAAATAATTAAATAAATAGTATTAGATTTTAAAATAATGAAAGAAAATGAAAAATAAATACCCCAAGGGTATTATAGTCATTTCAATTTTCACAGGGACTATTTTCACGTACAAACTAGTCCAAAATGACACTAATCCAAAAAAGTCGATGTTTGGACTAAAACCCCAAAAAAAATGCATACCACAGGGACCATTTTTGCAGTTTTGTCTAATAAGATCATAGGTGGTTTTAGACAAAATTGCAAAAAATGGTCACTGTGGTTGGCAAATTAATGCGTTTTGGTCCAAAACGAAACATTGGTGCACCACTGGCTCAAAATTGGATCTTTCAATTGTTTTTGGTCCCTCACACCAACTTCCGTCCTATGTTCCGTTACCTGCAATAAAGACGAGGGTATTTTCTTCTTTCCACGTCTATGTCATCGATTACCGCCATATTGAAGGATATACACAGTTAGAGTTAATGACTCTTCACTCTCTACCCACTAAACCCAGTTTCTTGATCAAAAAACCCTAATCGTTCCTTAAACTCCTACATCTGATCATCAAAATCAATCGTAAGTTCGAATCCACGAGTATGCTCCAAATGTGGGAAATCAGGCCAATAAATCAGTGTTTTGATGCAATCTGGATTTACGGTAACGGACTGTTTCTTATATATTTGTTTGAAACAATAAAAAGCTTTTACAATCAGTATTTTAATATTTCTCAATAATCCGGATATTATCAACATAGATCTTGCACACATTGGAGGATAAATCCATTATAAGAATCTACATTTGGAACCCTTCAAGATAAAAAAAAGGTAAACATGAGGGTGATTTTTCAAAATGAGGGTAAAATACCAAAATGGAACACTTACCTGTTGAAGGCAGGAAAGAAACCTCCGACCAGGGTTTGCTGATGTCCAAGAGGTGCGAACCACAGTAACCCTACCACTGAAACACATCGTCATTTGAATTGTTGATGTCTAAGAATTTGTGGACATAAAGTATGAGTAAGGAAGAATATGAAGTTCGTGAATGATAAAGATGGAAGAGTGAGGTAGCTCCTGCTTTTATTTTGAATAAGGTTGCAAAAACGGTCCCTATAGGTGGAAAGATTAAAATACACTCGTCTTTATTGCAACTAATGGCACATATGGATGGAAGTTAGTGAGGGACCAAAAACAATAAAAATATCAAATTTTAGACCAGTGGTGCACCAATGTTTCGTTTTGGACCAAAAACGCATAAATTTGTCAACCATAGGGATCATTTTTACAATTTTATCGTGGTTTTAAGAGTAGTTTAGGAGTAATATATATTTTTCGGTTTCAAAAATAAAAATAAATAAATACATAAATAAAATAGTATATTGTAATTCATAAACACGACGAGTAGTTGTAGAACGGATAACGATGTTAAGGATAAGCAGTAGGTACGGATGATGACAACAAAATTAATAAGAAATATATATCCAAAATTTATGATTTTTGTCCGATAGTACACTCAAAAGTTATAATTAAGTACTCAAAAGTATTTCCACTTTGCAAGACAAAATAGAATATTGAGTGAATTATAGAAATGGTCCCTTGAGATTGGCATGATTTACGGTTTTAGTTCTAGTCTCTCGATTTATTACAAATGTTCTTTTTTTATCGTTTGCATTATGCAACCGATCCTTCTCTTAGTTATCGTTTTCCTTTATCCATTACCTAGCCTCACGTGACCCTCACATGATGGCATTTTAGTCAATTTATGTCCTATATCTCTATTGAAACATCTTCTAGCCATAAAGAGCCATAAAGTAAGTAATTATGCCTATGTATTTCATAAACCATTCCGAAGCTACTATAGAAACCACCTCCTAAGAAAAACTGTTTTATTACATTAGGTTTTGTTGATCATTTTCTTGCAAGGAATATGACTTACATTAATGCGTACAATGATGTAAGTTACCATCCGAAACATACTAGTTTCAAACTCAACACTTGATGTAAAGGAAGCTTATAGTAGCTGCAATTTAGACATGTGTCAACAATTTGTAACACCCGATCCTTGTAGGTAAATTTCTTACCTTATTTTAAAACTTTAAGTTTTTGGGGATTTTGGTCCTATGCGGGGCGTAGGGTAATATCTGCAGGGGTTTTATGATCTACGTAGGGCGTAGATCAATCGGGGGTTTTATGATTTACGCAGGGCATAGATCAAGCTACACAGCACGTAGCTGCCGAGAACCAAAACCCTAATCTTAGGGTTTTGAGCCCTATTTAAAGACTCTAACTCCGTTCAGACCCTTACATCCTCAACCTCCATCCTCCCAAACAACCTCCTTAGAAACCTTAATCCCCATTTGTGAGTTTTTAGCCATTAGAGTGATTTGTGTGCATTTGTGAAGGAAGTAGAACATTATGGAACCACTTGGGAGCCCAAATCAGTGTAAATCCAGAAGTTTCATCCTCTCATCCATCTCCAGAAGGAATAAAAGCTTCTGCCTTGATGTTATTTTATGTTAGATCTAACTTTGCTTTAGGATTTCATGTTTTTGTCCCCATATCCAAGGTGTTTATGAGTAATAGCTACTCCAGACCATTAGAGTACCATTTCCAGACATTTTTGAGATTGTTAAGTCATAAAAATGAGAGCTTGGTCACTCTCATCCATCCATGCAAAAAGCTTTTGAGTAATAGAAGGAATTAGGGTTTGGATTAATGCTCTTGGTATGCGTGCAAACCAATAAAGTAAGAGACTTTATCTATTAAGACGTCCATCTACTATATATCTAGAAGTTTAGAGGGTTAACATACTGTATTAAGCACTTAATGGGCAAATTGAGCATCAGCGTACTCTGCGGGGCGTAGTTTCAGCTACGCAACGAGTAGCCCCTTTTGCTCCCATTTTTGCCACCTTAAGCTCTACACATGGTGTAGAGTTGATATGTTGGGCGTAGAGTGGCTGGATGTTGAGTATTGACTTTTTGATCATTGACCGTTGACTTTGACCAAGTTTGACTTTTGGTCAAATAGAGTATTTTGTGTAACGCTCGTAGATCTGGGCTAGTCAATTTAGAGATAATAGGGGTCGAAAACGACTTTTTGACAAAAGATTATTTAGAATAAATAATCTTAACCAAGTTGTAGAATACGTCTCAAGGGTTCCGTACATATAAAGAACGTTGAAATCCGAGTTATAACGAAGAAATTATGGTCCGTCGAAGTTTTACGGCAAAACAAACACGACACCGGGAGACGTAAATAGTGAATTTACGATGGAGTACTTTTTAGCCTTAGAAATCTAAACAAAAGTTGTAGTATACGTTAAACCGAGAACATACAAAAAAATGAACGCCCAAATCTGACTTCGTATGAGGAAGTTATGAATTTTCTAAGATTTCGCTTAGCAGTGCACAACCCGAAACTCGAATTTTAGATCGAGCGGTTTTTGGCCTACGCGACCTAAATGAGAATTGAAGATCTCATTAATAGGAACTCAACGGTAAAAAGACAGACGGAAACAGAGTGTGTATGTAGAAGTTATGAATTTACGCGGACATTTAACAATATAATCTCCTCGTACTGTTAAATTTAAGATCGGTCGAGAATTAGCCGACGAAGTCAAAATGAGAGTTGTAGATCTTATTTTTAACTACGCGTGAATATAAATAACGTCAAAAACGGAGGTCGTATGTGAAATTTACGGATTTTAGAAGTCGGAAGTGTGCTGTGCGAAAATGGGTGATTTGGCACAATCTTGGCCATTGATTTCTCCCCAAGTCTTGCCACTAGATGGTGACATGTGGCACCAAGTTCAACCATTTTTCACCCTATAAATAGAACCTCTCCCACCCTCATTTTCGTCACACCTTTCCCATTCTTTCTTCTCTTTACTCTCTCTCTAGCCCCGAAACCCCCCGAAAAGCCTAGGGAACCTCCATAGCACGAGGCGGAAGCCCTGGAGTGTTCGAAGGCTCCGAGAAGAAGAGCTTTTTGGCTCGGGAACGCTGCTCCAAGCAAAGCCCAATTTTCTATAAAACCCGCTGTAATAAGTAACGTTATTTTTAATATAGCTTTTATTTAATTATAGTAACGTTATTAGGAACTTATAATAAGTACTTGAGCTATTATTATGGGTTATATAAGTATTGTTTAACACTTATATAATAGTAATAATAGCTAGACTATTAATTAGTCTCGGCGAATAATAGACTAAACTCTAGTGGTAATAATACTAGGTTTCGTCGAAAGAAATTATTTTTTTAGAAGCGAAGCGCTGTCTGAGTTCGGAATCACCGCCTTTTCAGGTGAGTGCATGGTTCGTTTCATCTTACACATAATATGAAGTATTTAATATAAATTACGTGCTATGTGTGCATATTTTCTGAATACTTGATGTCTATGATGGGTGAAATATTTTTATACACGTTTTAAATGATTTAAATTGTATATGTATTTTATATCTACAAAACGTGTTGGGTAAAACATGGGTAGATGTATTAGTTGCTGTGTGACAAAATAAAATGATGAGAGGCCTCGTTATAGATGGTATTGATGATCCAGTCATCTAGCGGAGTATAGATGACGACCACAGACTATTCTAGACAGTCTAGTGGAACGCTAGCAGGCTCGCAACATGTAGGTGTTTTTTTTGAACTGTGTGTTTATTTGAACTGTGTGCTCACCGGCTGTACTCTAAAAACCCCTTGACATGTGTTGTGAGAGGAGTCTAGGAATCGATATTGTCGATAAAAGAGAATAACCCTGTCGACTATGAGACTTAGTGCCTATTGAGTAAACCATGGCATCGATGGACTTCGTGCTGATTCCTTAGGATAATCCTTAGGAATGAATGAACGATGAATAGCTGATTCTTAGGGTAGATCCTTAAGAGTAAATAAGATAAGGGGGATGGGTAATTGGGTTGATTGATTGTTTGATGATTAAACATAATGATTATATTATTGTGGGTTGAAAACCCTATGTACTCACCAGGTTTCCCAACCGGACCCACTCAAGCTTATTTGTAAACACAGGTGTCGATATGAAGCTACTTTACACTAAGAGATTTAAAAGAGATGTAGATCACTAGTGTAAACGAATGTAAGTTTAAGAGATTTAAAAGAGATGTAGATCACTAGTGTAAACGAATGTAAGTTTTGTTTATGCTTATGTTTCTATATTGACGATGACATCCCAAGGTTTTGAAAATGAATAAAAATACATTTCTTCGGAAATGCTTTGATAATGTATTTATCATGTTTTTCTGGGAACAAATTCCGCAACATTTTTATTAAAAGAGGTACTCTGATTTTTATAAAGCATAAACAAAATCTGTCTTTTTGGCCGTGAAAATGGGGATGTCACATTTTGAGCTGTAGATTGAGACTTGGTCCCCTCTTTTTTGTGTAGGTGACCTGTAGAGTCGATATTTGGGTCAATTATCGGTTCAACTATTTTCTAAACTTCGAGGAGAGATTTCCTCACTGTAATCGTGGGTCGAAGGCACCAATACCGACCTACTAGGTTGTGTTATGTATCCTTGTGTATAGGTTTTTGCTATGTTGTAGTGATCTATTAGATTGGTAGATCTGTATGATTACCTATACTTGTTGGTGATTGTTTATTTGTTGCATATGTCGACATAGTGCGGTTGGGTTGAGGTTGCACTGCTCTGTGCTGTAAGCCAACAAACATCGGGAAATCCAGTCCGATGACTGTGGGCCGATGGCAATCCATTCCGATAACTATGGGCTGGGGGAAATCTAGTTCGATGAATGTGGGTTGGGGATAATTCAGTCTAATGATTGTGGACCTGAGGGTAGTCTAGTCTGATGACTGTTGACCTAGTGTGCATGCTGGTGTGTGTGTGTATATATATATATATATATATATATATATATATATATATATATATATATATATATATATATATATATCAAGGTTCTAAATAACGCAAGACGTGACTTGGCGGCAAGGTCAAAGTTAAGCCATGACAAGCATTGGCCAGCCATGGCGTTTTTCAAGGCGTGACTATTTTATATATATTAAAAGAGATAAATCATATAATTATTGATTTTTATCAATTATATCAAGTTTTTAGAAGTGTTATATTAGTATTTAATATAAAAAGTTAACAAAAACTCAATTATTTTAGGTCCGATAAAAAAACCAAAAAAAAAACAAAAAAAAATCGTGCCTTGAAAAAAACTCGCGCCATAGCGCGATAAGGCGCGCATTGACACGTTATTTGGGCGCCACACTTAACACACCCGCCTCGGACGTTTTCGTAACGGCTACACCACGCCTCACGCCATGGCACGCCTTGAGGCGCACCATGGCGCGCTTTTTAGAACCATGATATATATATATATATATATATATATATATATATATATATATATATATATATATATATATATATATTGTCACAACTAGCATTTTGGCTAGGAAATTCCGTCCTTATGTAAGAAATAACTATTGTGAGACTTGTACTAACACATTAAAAGTGTACTTTATGGTTCCTAATGGACCATGGAAAGATAGAGTGCAATTCTCACCAAGTATGTGAAATCTCTCCCAATTCTCTCCAAGTATGTGAAACCTCTCCCAATTCTCTCCAAGTATGTGAAATCTCTCCCAATTCTCACCAAGTATGTGAAATCTCTCCCAATTCTCACCAAGTATGTGAAATTTCTCCCACATCTCTCCAAGTATGTGAAACCTCTCCCAATTCTCTCCAAGTATGTGAAATCTCTCCCAATTCTCTCTAAGTAAGTGAAATCTCTCCCAATTCTCTCCAAGTATGTGAAATCTCTCCCAAATCTCTCCAAGTATGTGGAATCTCTCCCAAATATCTCCCATATGCGAAATCTCTCCAAGTATGTGAAATCTCTCCCAAATCTTTCCAAGTATGTGGAATCTCTCCCAAATCTCTCCCATATGCGAAATATCTCCAAGTATGTAAAATGTCTCCCAAGTCTCTCCAAGAATGTGAAATCTCTCCCAAATCTCTCCACATATCTCAAATCTCTCTAACCACCTTCCTTAGTCGAAAACAGCTCAAAGCCGGAAGAGGAACCCCAAAAGGACCCTCTTGGTCCGGAACCCTCTTGGTCCGGAACCCTCTTAGTCTGGATACCTTGTAAGAAACCAAGAAGCTACTCATTTTGGAACCCTCCTACTGCTTCAGAACTTACTTCTGACTCCGGAAGACTAAGGCTTGCTCCGGAAGGACCTTGCACCAGACAACTTCGCATCTCGGAATGCCTCGGTCCGGACCACTGATCACCTCCTGACTTCGGAATCCGAGAACAGCCCTCCAGAAAGTACTGTTTGCTTCAGAAATTTGCTCCCTACTCCGGACCTCGCATTTTTACTCCGGAAATTCCATAAGGACTTCGAAATTCGCATAATGGCTCCGGAATTCACCTTTTAGCTCCGGATTTTGGACTATTCCGGACCTTTTCTTCATTTTGGGGTATTTTGAGGTCGGGAATCCCACCAAACTCGTGTTTTTCTTAACTAAGGCCCCTAAAACCTTTATTTTATGCCAAATTTAATTATTTAAACCATATTCACATAAAATAAAAGTTTAGGATTTAGGAAGATCCTATCCTAAATCAAGAGGTTGACTTTGTGATTTGATGAAGTTCTCATTTCTCATGCAAATCACAGTATCCCATTCTTTACCCCCCAAATAACAAAGCTTGGACCACCAGATCCCCATGCACAAAAGATTCCCTCCCCTTTTCTTATACTCCTCAAGGCAACGACAGTAAAGGGGTTTAGACTTCACATATTCTCTCACTTTTCCCATTTCCCCTCAAAACTCATCTCCAAGGCAAGAACAAGGATCTTGCTGAAGGAAAAAAAAATTCTCAACTTCTTCCTGGAAATTTTAAAGTAAGTTCCCCACTCATCTAATATTTTATAATTTTCAAGATAAATCCATATTATTTTATTCATAATAATATGTGATAATCACCTTAGGAAAACATCCCTCCCAGGGAAGTTCTTCATCTCAACCAAAAGTCTAAGCTTGAGATCTTCACTCCATAACTCCAAACAACTCCTCAACCAACTCAATGTGAGCTTCATACCCCATATTTTTCAATATTTTAATGTTTTTGGGGGAGAGTACAAGTCAAATCTTGCCTAAATACTTGAATAATTGCATGTATATGTATGTTTGCATGTGTGTGTGAAATATTATTAAATTATTATTTTAGTAATATCCTCATGAACGTAAGATTTCACAACTTCATAAGGAACAGAGGATACTTTGTGTACAAAAGAGCCTCCCAACTATTGGATGTATTCAACTTAACCCCTTTATCTATGCTTTCATGTCTAGAGATAAAACTTATAAAAAGGAACCTTGATAGGTTGACACTATTTCTAGTGATTTTCGAAAATGGGAACTTTGTGACTATTTTGCAAACTGTCAGGGAGTATTTTATAAATATTCAATATAAAAGTTTGCGTCAAGAAAATACACAAACAGAGCCTTTATGACAGAAATATTTGCATGTCATAAACTGTTGTCGTAAAACCTTCAACAACATAAGTAATGTTCTATATGTCATAAAATAGAAAATGCGTGTCATAACTGGCAGTTATAAATATATACAAATTATAACTTGACACTTTTTCTCTTGACTAAAATGACTTATTTTTCAATAAACGAAAAGGAACGAACACGAGCACCTAGTTAACGAGCACAATCAACGATATGGAACGAGAACTATATTTCTATTCAATAAGTACGAATTTCATTATTTATCTAACAAATAATGGATCTCTAACGATTGCCCAAAAGGTTGTTAATATTCTAGTCAGACAAATCTCAAAAGTACCTAAATATAAAATTATTAGTGTATGTCTAAGTCCTGTAAGGAGTTATAGCCAGAGTCTCCTGGAGGGAGAGCGGGAACTTGTGTATAGATCTATACGGGGTTGACACCCCGCACATTCGCTGTTCGCTACAACTAGACATGCCAGTCTAGGGTGACAAATGTCTTTTCCAAACGAAGGGCGCCTGAGAAACGCCAAAACAGGCACTCCGTCAGATTAGTATGGTTATAACGACCCACTAGAATATGTTATATTAACTAGAAATTTATGTAAGGAAAACCTCATAAATAAATTTTGGCACGTTGTCTTGACTTTCCTACACGTGATAAGTGATGGTCCGCATTTGTTGCGTTGACTGTCCTTTGTCATAGCGTAGAACGTCCACAATTGCCATGTTGATTCTTTCTCCTAACAAGTATAGAGTTGTAATACTGCTATTTTACAAATTAAAAAGCGTAGGACTCTATGGAAAACGTTTGTAAATGATTTTGAAAACGATAATCTAACCCACACATATACATGGTTAGAACTAGAACTTACGAATATTTTATAGCAGAAAATATAGGATTTTCTGGAGAAAACGATTTTCTACGATTTCGATAACGATAAACTAGAACGCACACTCAATTTTACTCGATAAGAGGAACAAGATTTTCAACCATATTCTCTTTTTGAAAATAAGGGATTTTTCTGGAAACGGTTGACTATTACTATTCAAAAGAACTATTCTCGTACACAGCTCGTTTTTACAGATCACACTACTTTTCAAAATCACTCCTTGTAAGGATGAATAAAAGTAATGACATGCACACATATATCCATGATTTTCAAGGCAAGACTTCAAACGAATTCATAGAAAATATCGGATTTTATGAAAGTACAATAAGAACGATTCTAAACAAGTGTAAACGATTTTATACAAAAATGCTTATGAACTCACCAACTTTTTAGTTGACGCTTTTCAAAACGACTTGTATTCTCAGGGATCTAGTAAGCAGGTAACAAGGGACGCGGATGCATGACTATTTAGCTGTAGCTTGGAATTTTCTACTTATGTCTCTTTTGTGTAACTCGAAGAACAAATACAATATGTAAACAATGTAAGTTTGTTATCTCAATGTATGATGTTGGGATTTCTCTGTTTCATTTATATTCAATTGTTATGATACTGCACAATGAAGTCACCCGCCTCCAGATGTTTCCGCCTTCTGGTCCGGGGGTGTGACAGATTGGTATCAGAGCATTTATTATAGTGAACTGGTATATCTAGCCATACAAGATATACAACTATAAATACTTAAAAGTGTACTTTAAAAAGGTAAGTATTTTATAAAAGTATACATATCTACTAACACAGTATCATAACGAGAAGAAAACAAAAGTAACTAAAGGTTGAACGCTACAGTCAAACCTAGGCAGTATGTAATCATATCTAGGATAAATATAGCCTGATCAACTACATTTATTTGAGATATGACCAACATGTGCTTGGGAGTGATAGTGGTGTTGCAACAAACCTAAAACCTACAAACTATGAGTACAAGAGAATACTAGAATCGAACATCAAGTTTAAAATACTATAGGAGTATTTTAGGATACTATAAACCCCTCCCACACCTAAAATTTCCCCGTACATCTCGTACCTCGATTCTCGCACAGACAGCATAGTTGACATTCCTTCCCAAGATTTCTACTACCCTGTTATGATGAACTGCGGATGGGGCATGGAGAGACCGAAAGAAGTCCATGAGGAAAAACCCAAAAGTGAATCCCAAGCAATACTAAGAGAAGAATCGTGAAAGGGAGGATTCCGACTAAGAACCCAACAAGGATAAAAGCTTCGAGGAAACCCTTGGCGAAGCTCTACCCAATTGATAGTAGATCAGAGGCCCTTTCACCTTTCTTTTCCCAGATACATAAACACCCCATATAGATACTCCTCGAATAGACATACCTAGAAACAAAACGATACCCACGCAAAAACAAGTTGTGAAATTGACTCTTATCCAATTTAGGGCGCACCTTCACGGAAGACACCTCGATCCACAATCGACGTGCACCAAAATCCGATAGCCAACACCCTCACAAATCAAGCATCACCTCCGTATGGGCCACGAGTAACCTGAATTTACTCCCGACATCCAACTCTCTTTCATGGAGTAGTGGAGACCATAAACAAAGCCCAGTGTGCAACAGTGTAAATCCGATCCCCCACAAGTAACAAGAACACCATTCCAAATGCCTTACGAAACCCACAAGTAGGACCAGAAAACTATGCAGACCATGTACACTCCTTAAAAGCGGAAATGATCATTTGGAGACTGCAACTCATAGCAATCAAGGCTAGGACAGCCTTAGCAGCGTAAGGAACACAAAAAGGGCACTCATAATATAAGTGAAATGGCTAAGCACTCTATGCGCCATGACGATAAAAGAGGACCACCACACTACTCGCCTTAGGTTTATAATGCCCTTAATCGCAACCAGTAGTAGTAAACCAAGAGGAGTACATTCTCCAAGAATCCATACAACCGAATCCGTTAACTATAGTGCTAGCTATGTGCTATTTTGACAGACTTTACGTCAGACAATACATGTTCCCACTCAATACCATAACTGCATCATGGGGATGTAGGTTGACAAAATTAGCACCAGTTCGTTAAGATTATAGGAGTAAACCCACTTGAAACTAGCTACAAGTACTTACGAGCTCACTTTTCGTGTGCAACAGGGTCATGTCTTACCATGGAGATAACCAGTACCCTGATGATGCACCGGTCCTACAAATAAACTCCACCACATTCCAAGCCACTGTAACAGCTGCCGTAGCAGCTGTCATGGCATACTTCAATACCAACAGCACGAGCGAAAACGGAAGCAGTATCAATAAATTCAGTCGTAACAACAACCAGGGAAACCAACAAACAACAACTCGCCAATGCACCCAAAAACCTAAACCTAAGCTCAAGAAACGAAAATTTGGGAACGAGAAAGTAGGCAGTTCGACTCAGAGGCCTACTAAAAGACAACAAGAGGGATCAGTCCCTACCTACACTAATCCTACTCCTCCCACATCAAGAAAATCATACTTTGGGAACACTCCACCCTGTAACAAGTGTAAATACCATCGTTGGGGAGCCCGCCAGACATTTCGTTGCAAAAGGTGCAATAAGATGAGGCACACCTCCCGCTACTGTAGGGCTCCAGCCCCATGTGTTGCCCCAACCCGCAACCCAGAAGTAAGTTCAGTTTGCCACAAGTGCGGTGCAATAGGACATCTCAAGAGAGATTGTCCAATAGAGAGGACTAACGAAGGAGTCGACGACTAGACTGGAGTTGATGACAAGGAACCCTACCACAGCTTTTGGTACGTTTCACGATAAACTTAAACATCAATCAATCACAAAAGTTTTTGTCAATTAAAAACATAATCCAAAAACTATTGTCTCATTAGAGTAAATCCTGTAAATTACGGGAAGCTAAGGACCCTTACGAATGGACCATGATGGCCCCATATGAACGTTAGTATCACCTATGGTTAGGATTCTGCAAACTAAGAACGTGCGATTCCGCCTTACTTACTGCCCCTGGGCCGAATAGCGATTAGGACAGAACCCCAGTCAACCATCTCTAAAGATCCTAAGTATGTACGGTTAGATCACCTCCATCCATTGTGGAAGGACCTGGCAGAATTCGGATTATGAATTCTTTTGACTTATAATAACACCTTCGTGTCGCCAGAACACCTAACAAGCAGAAACAAGATAGACCCAATGGTAACAACGAAAACGAAACTAGCAACGATGAGAACACGAACACTAGAACACCTAACAAACAGAAACGAGATAGACCCAACGGTAGAAACGAAAACGAAACTAGCAACGATAAGAACACGAACATAGGAAGACCTAACAAGCAGAAACAAGATAGACCCAATGGTAACAACGAAAACAAAACTAGCATTGATAAGAACATGAACATAAAACACCCTATCATTCCTAGCAACAAGTACTCCTCAAATCGACGTAACAACAAGAAGTCCAATGCCATCAATTGGCACGGGCAGGCTTGATCCTCACCTTACAAATCCCGAGCACTACAAATAGACTTTCGTCCCACTCCACCGGGTGACGAAACTCTTTCGGCCAGTAACGACAAATCCCTAGCAATCAGACACCTAAGTCCTAGTGTAAGAAATACCACACACTTTTCCCTAGCCCCGATAAAGATTTAAAAATCAAGTAGCAAAAGGCATTAAGGGAATCCGAAGGCTTCCAAACATCCTCCAAAGATTCCCAAAATTCCCTTGGAAACCTCTACCAAGTGGTAAACAGGGATGGAATCACCTCTACCCCTGGAAACACCCCGATAACCAAACACCCGATACCACGTAGCACAGTCACAAGAACAGATATTGTCTGATCGCAAGATCGACATAATAGATAAAGTAAACATCAGACCCAGTCCCTAACCACAGGAAGCACCTTCCTAACTCATAAGGGAGAAAGACGAAATTACCATAAGCACCACTGACTACGAGTAAGCCAAACAAACCCATCCTCAAGGATCGATATTCCCTACCCCGAATCGGAAGTTCGCTCAACCACCAACAAAGAACGGGCAGAGGCCGACCTACCATTAGGTTGGAAAAACCCTAGGGAGAAAACTCCCAAGATAATCTAAGGCTCATAAGGTTAACTATATCACACAAACTCAACCTCAGTGACCATAGTACCAACTCCCGAGGCCCAGAAAACTCTACTCTTAGGACACCAGGATCCCGATCCCTAGAAGACCACCCAAAAGGCCTCGCCAAGAAAGGGCCCGATAAATCATAGTCTCCAATTAACCAAAGGACTCAGGTTCGGACATTTCTCCTTTCATGTGCTCAGCACTCATAAGTGTCAGACCACCAAAGCTCTAGAAATCCCACCTGTCGAGATCAAGGTAAACAAGAACCCACATCCCGAAGAGAAGCATGTGTAATGGACATTGAAAAAGTTTGGGATACCCACTGCTTCTAATCGAGTATTCATATAACAACAACTATCACTCGAGCATACGAGTTGCACCTATGTGTCCAGAGGTGCAAGTCATCCTCTATTAGGCTGAGATGGGAGATACCCAGCCGACAAGATGACAAACGCCCAATAGCACACTCACTAGACCCGAGATTATTCGAGAAACCATGGAAAGGATAGTCCAAACCCAAACACGACCCCAAACATCGTAACACTGACAAAGGAACTATGCAGATAGCATCTTAAAACCTTGAAATCCCAAGTAGGAGATCGGGGTATTATTTAAGAACTCCCCTCAGGGAAGAGTGACTCGAATCAAAAGGAAAAGTAAACTAAACTCCTGATGCACTAGACCCTTCGAGATCCTTACACGGATCGGCCCAATAGCCTACAAACTCCAATTACCCTCCGAGTTTAGTAACACACACCCTGTATTCCATGTATCGAACCTAAAAAGTTTCTATCGGACAACCCTCCCGGTTCCATTAAACAAGACCAAAGGGAACTAGAACCTACTAATCATTGATCAACCTATCAAGTCAATGAACGGGAAGGTTAAGTACACAAAACAAAACAGCATCCCGATTATGAAGGTTCGAGAGAACGCTAGACGTGAGCCGAAATTCACTTGGGAGTGCGAAAACCAAATGAATCGAAAGTACGTTCACCTATTTCCATATTCATGACCCTATCCATCAAAAGAATTTCGGGACGAAATTCCCTCTAACGGAGGGATGATGTCACAACTAGCATTTTGGCTAGGAAATTCCGTCCTCATGTAAGCAATAACTATTGTGAGACTTGTGCTAGCACATTAAAAGTGTACTTTATGGTTCCTAATGGACCATGGAACGATAGAGTGTAATTCTCACCTAGTATGTGAAATCTCTCCCAATTCTCTCCAAGTATGTGAAACCTCTCCCAATTCTCTCCAAGTATGTGAAATCTCTCCCAATTCTCACCAAGTATGTGAAATCTCTCCCAATTCTCACCAAGTATATGAAATCTCTCCCAATTCTCTCAAAGTATGTGAAACCTCTCCCAATTCTCTCCAAGTATGTGAAATCTCTCCCTATTCTCTCCAAGTATGTGAAATCTCTCCCAATTCTCTCCAAGTATGCGAAATCTCTCCCAAATCTCTCCAAGTAGGTGGAATCTCTCCCAAATCTCTCCTATATGTGAAATCTCTCCAAGTATGTGAAATCTCTCCTAAATCTCTCCAAGCATGTGGAATCTCTCCCAAATCTCTCCCATATGTGAAATCTCTCCAAGTATGTGAAATCTCTCCCAAGTCTCTCCAAGAATGTGAAATCTCTCCCAAATCTCTCCACGTATGTCAAATCTCTCTCAAATCTCTCTAAGCACCTTCCTTAGTCGAACACAGCTCAAAGCCGGAAGAGGAACCCCAAAAGGACCCTCTTGGTCCGGAACCCTCTTGGTCCGGACTCCTCTTGGTCCGGAACCCTCTTAGTCCGGATACCTTCTAAGAAACCAAGAAGCTACTCATTTCGGAACCCTCCTACTGCTTCGGAACTTACTTCTGACTCCGGGAGACTAAGGCTTGCTCCGGAAGGACCTTGCACTGGACAACTTCGCATCTCGGAATGCCTCGGTCCGGACCACTGATCGCCTCCTGACTTCGGAATCCGAGAACAGCCCTCCGGAAAGTACTGTTTGCTTCGGAAAATTTCTCCCTACTCCGGACCTCGCATTTTTACTCCGGAAATTCCATAAGGACTTCAGAATTCACATAATGGCTCCAGAATTCACCTTTTAGCTCCGGATTTTGGACTGTTACATACCTTTTCTTCATTTTGGGGTATTTTGAGGTCGGGAATCCCACCAAACTCGTGTTTTTCTTAACTAAGACCCCTAAAACCTTTATTTTACGCCAAATTTAATTATTTAAACCATATTTACATAAAATAAAAGTTTAGGATTTAGGAAGATCCTATCCTAAATCAAGAGGTTGACTTTGTGATTTGATGAAGTTCTCATTTCCCATGCAAATCACAGTATCCCATGCTTTACCCCCCAAATAACAAAGCTTTGACCACCAGATCCCCATGCACCACATATTCCCTCCCATTTTCTTATACTCCTCAAGGCAACGACAGTAAAAGGGTTTAGACTTCACATATTCTCTCACTTTTCCCATTTCCCCTCAAAACTCATCTCCAAGGCAAGAACAAGGATCTTGCTGAAGGAAAAAAAAATTCTCAACTTCTTCCTGGAAATTTTAAAGTAAGTTCCCCACTCATCTAATATTTTATAATTTTCAAGATAAATCCATATTATTTTATTCATAATAATATGTGATAATCACCTTAGGAAAACATCCCTCCCAGGGAAGTTCTTCATCTCAGCCAAAAGTCTAAGCTTGAGATCTTCACTCCATAACGCCAAAAAACTCCTCAAATCTTGCCTAAATACTTGAATAATTGCATGTATACGTATGTTTGCATGTGTGTGTGAAATATTATTAAATTATTATTTTAGTAATATCCTCATGAACGTAAGATTTCACAACTTCATAAGGAACAGAGGATACATTGTGTACAAAAGAGCCTCCCAACTATTGGATGTGTCCAACTTAACCCCTTTATCTATGCTTTCATGTCTAGAGATAAAACTTATAAAAAGGAACCTTGATAAGTTGACACTATTTCTAGTGATTTTCGAAAATGGGAACTTTGTGACTATTTTGCAAACTATCAGGGAGTATTTTATAAATATTCAATATAAAAGTTTGCGTAAAGAAAATACACAAACAGAGCATTTATGACAGAAATATTTGCATGTCATAAACTGCTGTCGTAAAACCTCCAACAACATAAGTAATGTTCTATATGTCATAAAACAGAAAATGCGTGTCATAACCGGCAGTTATAAATTTATACAAATTATAACTTGACACTTTTTCTCTTGACTCAAATGACTTATTTTTCAATAAACGAAAAGGAACGAACACGAGCACCTAGTTAACGAGCACAATCAACGATATGGAACGAGAACAATATTTCTATTCAATAAGTACGAATTTCATTATTTATCTAACAAATAATGGATCTCTAACGATTGCCCAAAAGGTTGTTAATATTCTAGTCAGACAAATCTCAAAAGTACCAAAATATAAAAATATTAGTGTACGTCTAAGTCCTGTAAGGAGTTATAGCCACAGTCTCCTGGAGGGAGAGCGAGAATTTGTGTATAGCTCTATACGGGGTTGACACCCCGCACCTTCGCTGTTCGCTATAGCTAGGCAGGCCGGTCAAGGGTGACAAATGTCTTTTCGAAACCGAGGGCGCCTGAGAAACGCCAAAACAGGCACTCCGTCAGATTAGTATGGTTATAACGACTCACTAGAATATATTATAATAGCTAGAAATTTATGTAAGGAAAACCTCATAAATAAATTTTAGCACGTTGTGTTGACTGTCCTACACGCGATAAGTGATGGTCCGCATTTGTTGCGTTGACTGTCCTTTTTCATAGCGTAGAACGTCCACAATTGCCATGTTGATTCTTTCTCCTAACAAGTATAGAGTCGTAATACTGCTATTTTACAAATTAAAAAGCGTAGGACTCTATGGAAAACGTTTGTAAATGATTTTGAAAACGATAATCTAACCCACACATATACATAGTTGGAACTAGAACTTACGAATATTTTATAGCAGAAAATATAGGATTTTTTGGAGAAATCGATTTTCTACGATTTCGATAACGATAAACTAGAACGCACACTCAATTTTACTCGATAAGAGGAACAAGATTTTCAACCATATTCTCTTTTTGAAAATAAGGGATTTTTTTGGAAACGGTTGACTATTACTATTCAAAAGAACTATTCTCGTACACAACTCGTTTTTACAGATCACACTACTTTTCAAAATCACTCCTTATAAGGATGAATAAAAGTAATGACATGCACACATATATCCATGATTTTCAAGGCAAGACTTCAAACGAATTCATAGAAAATATCGGATTTTCTGAAAGTACAATAAGAACGATTCTAAACAAGTGTAAACGATTTTATACAAAAATGCTTATGAACTCACCAACTTTTTAGTTGACGCTTTTCAAAATGACTTCTATTCTCAGGGATCTAGTAAGCAGGTAACAAGGGACGCGGATGCAGGACTATTTAGCTGTAGCTTGGAATTTTCTACTTATGTCTCTTTTGTGTAACTCGAAGAACAAATACAATATGTAAACAATGTAAGTTTGTTATCTCAATGTATGATGTTTGGATTGCTCTGTTTCATTTATATTCAATTGTTATGATACTGCACAATGAAGTCACCCGCCTCCGGACGTTTCTGCCTTCTGGTCCGGGGGTGTGACATATATATATATATATATATATATATATATATATATATATATATATATATATATATATATATATATATATATATATATATATATTGTGTTGTGGGGTATTCTGGGGGAACTCACTAAGCTTTGGCTTACATTTGTTGGTTTTATGGTTTCAGGTACATCAGATGACCGGGGCAAGGCAAATGCGTGATCGTACAAATCCTCTTTGCGATATATGTTTTGAGAGATTTTTGATACTTTGATTTTATGGATTTGTCTTGAAAACAATGGTTTATTATATTATGGTTTGTGGAAATGATTTACAAAATGAAAAATTTTTATCATGATTTTTGGAATGTTACAAGTTGGTATCAGAGCAATGGTTTGAGAGAATTGGATGAACACATGTGTGATTCCATACTCAAAATATGGATTCACAAAATATTTTTCAAAAATTAACTCTAAAATGATCGATGGAGAGGATGTGATATGTACAATCAGCCGGAGACAAGGAAAGCATTCCCCAAGATACCCACACTTGTTTTATGTATTGATGATATGATAGAATTTCATGTTAGTTTGTAGGCTAGGGATCTTCCAGAATTGCATGATAAATTGCCTGATTTATGATGCCTGATAGCCTAGGAGAATTTCTTGACATGTTATATGAACTGACATTATTACTGTGCTTGCTTAGTGTGTGCATCATAGTTGTACATAACTAAGATTTTATAGCCCCAAAATGTTTGATTAGTCTTATTTCATGTTCCTCGTTTGGTTGTGGGCTTAGGATAGAATCAATTATTCGATCGTCTATCAAATCCAATGATATGTAAGATTAGTATACACAAGGAGGCTACAGGGTTAGTAGAAGTTTCATGAGTGGGTATGGTTTGTAGAAGGCCAACATAAGGAATGATTAGCCACTCTTGAGAGGGTGAGTATAGGATGTATGCGTATCCTAGTAGTTTGAGCTTGGTGGTTGGGAGGTCTGTGACGATTCTTTGAGACAAATACGGGTAAGGGTAGAAGGTAGTATGGGCACGTACTACTGGAAGCACAGGACCCGCACGCATATCAAAGAAGTCACGAACCCTGAGGATTTATGATGCCTGATAGCCTAGGAGAATTTCTTGACATGTTATATGAACTGACATTATTACTGTGCTTGCTTAGTGTGTGCATCATAGTTGTACATAACTAAGATTTTATAGCCCCAAAATGTTTGATTAGTCTTATTTCATGTTCCTCGTTTGGTTGTGGGCTTAGGATAGAATCAATTATTCGATCGTCTATCAAATCCAATGATATGTAAGATTAGTATACACAAGGAGGCTACAGGGTTAGTGGAAGTTTCATGAGTGGGTATGGTTTGTAGAAGGCCAACATAAGGAATGATTAGCCACTCTTGAGAGGGTGAGTATAGGATGTATGCGTATCCTAGTAGTTTGAGCTTGGTGGTTGGGAGGTCTGTGACGATTCTTTGAGACAAATACGGGTAAGGGTAGAAGGTAGTATGGGCACATACTACTGGAAGCACAGGACCCGCACGCATATCAAAGAAGTCACGAACCCTGAGGATTTAGTGATCCCCTAATGATATACTAGTATGAATTGTGGATTTTCTAATGTATTTCGGTTTGTTTTCGGTATGGAGATCACTAAAGGTTCGAGATTAGGAGCGAGCCTCCTGGAGAAGCTAGGATTAACCGATGATGAGATTTGTAAGATGACCATTTCCTAGGTGACCATGGAAGTTAGGTAGACGATCCTGGAGGTATTTGGGTCTTTCAAGACCGCCATGATCGAGCTGTTTGATGAGCCTTATGTTGTCGTCTCAGAGGTTGTTGTTGACACAACTACTACAACTGTTGTTGCTGTGGGACTCCATGAGAGAGGGATAATTTAGTACCAAGACTTCAGCAACAGGAATCCCCCGAACTTCGACAAGATCAAGGACCCGATCGCTGCCATGAGGTTGATATCTGATGTGGAGGGCTGTTTCTTTACATGCTCGTGCCTGGAGGACCAAAAGGTCAAGTTTGCCTTGAACCTTCTTTTCTTGGGGACGAAGAACTGGTGGAAGCTACTGACTAGTGATTATAGTCATGTGGATAGGGCTGCAGTGACTTGGTAACAACTCCTTGATATGTTCCATGCTGATTATGCTCCATTGGTCGAGAGAGAGAGAGAGAGAGAGAGAGAGAGAGAGAGAGAGAGAGAGAGAGAGAGAGAGAGAGAGAGAGAGAGAGAGAGAGAGAGAGAGAGAGAGAGAGATAGAGAGAGAGAGAGAGGTTAGCCCAGGAGTATCAGTCGTTGAAGCAGACGACAGAGTCGATAACGAAGATCACCAAGATGTTTACTGAGAGAGCTCTTTTCTGCACCGAGTATGCTGCCTCGGAGCAGGTTCAGATGTCTTGTTACTTGAGCATGCTCACGACTGAGATTAGGGAGTTTTTATCGACTTAGCAGTATCGTTCCCTCTCCGAGCTGCAGTATTTTGCTCAGTGGAGAGAGATTGAAATTGAGACCAAGACAAGAGAGAGGAGGAAGGCCCAGTTCAGACTCAACCAGCAAAAAAGTGGTTCAAGACTGCTAATTCATGATCTGGAGGGCAGAGGGGCTCCACTTATGGCAAGTACGATAAGATGCATAAGGGAGCACGCTGATCAGCGACTGGGTGCCGCAAATGTGGCAAGGAGGGCCATATTGCGAGGGATTTCCATTAGCAAGCGCCACTATCGAGCACCAGGATTTTCTATCATTGTGATCAGGTCATCCATGTGAAGGCCAGTTGTCCATTGCTCGCTGCTAGACCAGTGCAGGCACCAGCTCCAACTACCTTGAGGATTATAGACGGACATCAGGGGAGGGCTAAAGCCCCAAAGGCCAGAGGCCAAGGCAGCGCTTGACGTCATTACTGGTATGTATTCATTTGTTATTATGTAAAGTTATTTCCTGTATTCTTATGCTTGAATCTATGATAAGTGGCTTCTTAGTGAATTCCTTGCCTGCTTTTATGCTTTTTAACTCGGGTGCGAGTCGATCTTTTGTATCTCAATCCTTTTGTAGGGATTTTGATATGACCCTTGGGGAGTTGGAGTGCCCGTTTTGCGTTTCCATCACCAACGAACACAAGGTTTCTGCTTCGAGCGTGTTTCACGATTGTACATTAGAGTTTTTCGGGGTGTCTTACCTAGTTGACTTAATTCCCATTCCTATGGGGGATGTGTGTGTGTGATATTGCCATATTTATACATATTTTTAGGCAATATTTAATTACATTTTTATTAATATTTTGGTTATATGCATAGAATTATGGTACTTATAAGGCTAAATTGTTATTTGTTGCCAAAGTAAAGCATTTTTGAAGAAAGGGACCAGAATTGACAATACTTGGAACATTGGAGACTTGGAGTACAAGAGTTGAAGAAATTCACGAATTTAACCGAAATCACGACGTGAAACTCAAATTTTGAGATTATTATAAAAATCTGAGATCATTAAGATTGAAGGGGACTTTTGGCTACCTTGGAGGGTTCCTGGAGACGATTTTCAGAAGAAAAAGTTTGGAATTGGATTTCAATACCAAGGGAGAAGAAGTTCATAATTTGATTCATAGTTTGGTACATTTAAACATGTTTTCGATTATGGATTTTGTTTGTTTAGTTGCTAGGATGTCCAGCTAAATCTAGCTGCTTCTGTTAGCTGGATGAAGCTGGAACTCATGGTGTATTTACTTTAGCTTTGATTTATGTAACGCCTGTAGATCCGGGCTAGTCAATTTAGAGATAATAGGGTCGAAAACGACTTTTGGACAAAAAGATTATTTAGAATAAATAATCTTAACCAAGTTGTAGAATATGTCTCAAGGTTTCCGTACATATAAAGAACGCCGAAATCCGAGTTATAACAAAGAAGTTATGACCCGTCGAAGTTTTACGGCAAAACCGGCACGACACCAGGAGACGTAAATAGTGAATTTACGGTAAAAGACTTTTTAGCCTTAGTAATCTAAACAAAAGGTGTAGTATACATTAAACCGAGAACATACAAAAAAAGAACGCCCAAATCTGACTTCGTATGAGGAAGTTATGAATTTTCTAAGATTTGGCTTAGCAGTGCACGACCCGAAACTCGAATTTTAGTTCGAGCGGTTTTTGGCTTACGCGACCTAAATGAGAGTTGAATATCTCATTAATAGGAACTCAACGATAAAAAGACAGACGAAAACGGAGTCCGTATGAAGGAGTTACGAATTCTTCGCGGTCATTTAACAGTCTAATCTCCTCCTACTGTTAAACTTAAGATCGGTCGAGAACTAGTCAACGGAGTCTAAATGAAAGTTGTAGATCTTGTTTTTAACTACACGTGGAAAAATATAACGTCGAAAACGGAGCTCGTATGCAAGAGTTATGATTTTTCTAAGTCGGGAGGCTGATACGCGAGTTTGGGTGACGTGGCACCACCAGAAGGCTGCCACATGCACCAACTCGGCGAGTCTGTGTCAAGACTCGGCGAGTCCATCAGATATTTCCACTATAAATAGATTTGCCGGGTCTTGCCATTTCTTCACACCTCTCAAACCTTCTTTCTCTCTCTAGAACCTCTCTCTAACCCCCCAAACCCCCCAAAAAGCCTAGGGAACCTCCCTAGCACCCAAAGGAAGCCCCGAGGCTCCCGGAGTCCCGAGAAAAAGGGTCTTTCGGTTCAGAAACGCTGCTCCAGCGAAGCCCGGTTTTGAGAAAAACCCCTTGTAAGTGAGCTACGCCTAACCTATCTTTAGTATAACTTATGTTTCAATATAGTAATGTTATTAGGACCTTATAATAAGTACTTGGGCTATTATTATGGGTTATATAAGTATCGTTTAACGCTTATATAATGGTAATAATAGCTAGACTATTAATTTGTCTCGGTGAATATTAGACTAAACTCTAGTGGTAATGATACTAGGTTTTGTCCGAGGAAAATTGTGTTAAGAGTAACGAAGTGCTGTCCGAGTACCGAGTCACCACCTAATCAAGTGAGTGCATAGTTACTTTCATCTTACATATAGATATGAAGTATTTAATATAAATTACGTGCTATGTGTGAATATTATCTGTATACTTGCTATTTATGCTGGATGAACAATTTTATACATGTTTTAAATGATTTAAACTGTATATGTATATTATATCTACAAAATATGTTGGGTAAACATGGGTAGATGAAATATGAGTCGGATGATGAGGTGAGAGGTGAAATAGACCATGAGGTGAGGGTGATAGGTGGACGATGTGAGAAGCCTTTTACCCAAATGCTGGCCCCGTCATCTAGCAGAGTATGGATGACAACCACGGACTATTCTAGACAGTCCAGTGGAACACTAGCAGGCTCGCAACCTGTAGGTGTTGTGAACGATGTGTTCACCGGTGTACTCTAAAAACCCATTGACATGTATTGCGAGTGGATTTCTTGGAAACGATACTGTTGATAAATGAAATAGCCCTGGCAGCTATGGATTTAGTGCCTGCTGAGTAAACCCTGGAAACTATGGATTTAGTACCTGTTGAGCAAACATTGGTAACTATGGATTTAGTGCCCGTTGAGAAAACCCTGACAACGATGGATTTCGTGCCGATTCCTTAGGATAATCCTTAGGAATAAATGAACGAGGAATAGTTGATTCTTAGGATAGAATAAATAAGATAATGGGGATGGGTAATTGGGTTGATTGTTTAACTGATTAAACATAATAATTATATTATTGTGGGTTGAATCCCTTTGTACTCACCAGGTTTCCCAACCTGACCCACTTAGTTTATTTGAATCACAGGTGTCCATATGAAGTTACATTACACTGAGAGATTAAGGAGATATAAATCACTAGTGATAATGAATGTAAGTTCTGTTTATGCTTATGTTTCTGTATTGACGATGGCATCCCAATGTTTTAAAATGAATAAAAATACATTTTTTCGGAAATGCTTTGATAACGTATTTATCATGTTTTTCTGGGAACAAATTCCGCAACATTTTTATTAAAAGAGGTACTCTGATTTTTATAAAGCATAAACAAAATCGGTCTTTTCTGGCCGTGAAAATGGGGATGTCACAGTTGGTATCAGAGCATTAGTTTAAGCAAACTAGGTGAAACATCCCAAAATTCAAGGCCAAAAATTTCTTTTTTTATTAGGTTATTACATAAAACCAAAGTGTGAATAGTCAGAATATAATATTATGAAACCATATCAGAGTATAATCCCAAGGATCTCGTGTGCGGAAAACATAGTGTGATGCGCTGCGACCAAGCCGACTCCTTTCCTTTGAAACAAAGTACCTGAAACCAAAACTGTAAACCGTAAGCACGAAGCTTAGTGAGTTCCCCCATCATACCACATACCACATAATATCATCAGTATCTTTCAACCGGTAACTGCCATCGGTATCTTTCAACCAGTATCTGCCATCGGTATCTTTCAACCGGTAACCGGGGACTATTTCACCCTTACCACCATCACATAATAATATATCATAAACATACTGATCACATACTAACATCATAACATACTGATCACATACTAACATCATGACATAATGATCACATACCAACATATCATAAACAAACAGATAAGCATTGCATGGGTTCTGTATACCCCTTCGGTATCTTTCAACCGGTAACTGCCATCGGTATCTTTCAACCGGTAACTGCCATCGGTATCTTTCAACCGGTATCCGACATCGGTATCTTTCAACCGGTAACTGTCATCGGTATCTTTCAACCGGTATCCGCCATCGGTATCTTTCAACCGGTAATCGGGGACTATTTCACCCCCTATCAACAAGTCATAAACATATTGGTTCCATGATAACATAACATAAACATACCGAATCACATAATGGCATATCATAACCATACTGGTCACATATTATCATACTGCTCACATAATGGCATATCATAACCGTAGATGTCACATAATAACATATCATAAGCATATTGCTAGGCATGCATGGGTTCTGCCCACCCCTTCGGTATCTTTCAACCGGTAACCGTCTTCGGTATCTTTCAACCGGTAACTGGGGACTATTGCACCCCTACTACTACTACTAACACATATCTCATAGCATCCCAACACAATAAGCATATCAAATAATGGCAACCAGATAATTATCACAAAGACAATCATCTCAAACATAATCACCTACTGGTGGGCCGACATTGGTGCCTTAGACCCACCCTTACTGGAAGGTAACTCACCTCACACTACTGAAGTCCCGTAGACACAATCCCACACTGCTGAAGTCCCGCAGACTGACACTACCCTTTTCATGTCACCAACTCTGTCCTAGCAACGGTAGTGCCTTAAACTCCAAAGTTCATCCATAGACAATTACCGACCATACCTGAACAATGATAGAACCCCTGAACGCTGACTTCACTGGAGAAATATCACTCTAACCCTGACCGAGGATCTTTCAAACAACACTCCTGCACAGATCTCGACAAAGATTCGGAATGATAACGGTACACGCAGAACCCGCTCCGCAAGATGCATCCCTCTATGGGTTCATCAAGGACTTTTCGGCATGCATGATGTCATATATGATCCTTGATAACCCAAACACTAGCAGGAAAACAACCCGAGATCTGACTTACCCAAACTCGTTCACAATCCCAAAGCGATACATATTCCCATCATCCAACTAGTAGCAGTAAAAGATGACATACCCGCAACATCTGGAGGAATCCGAGTCACCTCCAGCTGATATGATCAACCCTGCCACACCCGTAGCAGCCTAAACCCTTGGAATGACAAACTCCCTTGTGCACACTCCTGTACGTGCTACACTGACTCCGGCCCTGCTGGCCTTTCAACCGATGATCAGAAGTCATGGGTCTCTTCCCGGGACCCTCTACTATACGCACCTGGCACAACCCTCTCTTTCCAAGGTGCTCCAAATCGATCTCGCATCTGCAACTTCCTGGAAATCATATCCTTCAGGGTCTGACACCCTACCATGCTCACTAACTCACTTGCCAATGGCTAAGCTGCAACAACTAGAACATCCTCTGTCCCTAAATTGGGTCACAAACTTCTCCCCGAAGCTTCTCAGATTCTCCAAGACTCTCACCGATTTGAGTATGGATCCTGTGCTTTCAGTAGTACGGGCCCAATACTACCTTCGACACATATCCATACTTTCCTCAGCAATCCTCCTGAATCCTCTAAGTCACCTCCTCAAACTGGTACACCCAAGTCTCACTGAGCCTCACTACTACTCAATGAAACATATCCCAGGCTTTCCTAGGTTCCGTACTCACCCAGTCCTCAGCTGCTGAAAGATTCCCAGTAATGTCAACTAGCTACCTCATGAATATAGCCACACGCGATTTAGCATATTCACTTAGTAGCTAGCTCACATTACCAAGAGTCCCTTGAAGCACAAAGCAAGCAGCATTCAGACAATGGGAAATCTAACCAACACATTCCAATCGAATCAGTTTGTCCTCCTATCAGGAATCTATACTAGCATGTAACTCCAAAGGCTCATATAATCAGGCATAACATAAACAGGCTATCCTATCACTGACTGATCAGTACTATCATGTAATTCAGCAAGCACATACAACATGCACATAAGGCATCTTCCTAGATCCTTAGCCCTAGTCTAGCATGCAGTTCTCATAATCATATCATATCATAACACAACATGTATGGGTATCTTGGGGAAACTTATTTGAGCTCGGCTGATTGCACGCATCACACACCTTGTTCTTTTCAAAGTTCTTTTATCCTTCCAAATTCTTTTCAAACTCTTTTTATAAAAATGATTTTCTTTTGACAATTTTCATACCAAGTCCTTGGTTTGAGTTCAGACACACCCGAGAGTGTGCCCGAATCCCTCAAACCAAGGCTCTGATACCAACTTGAAACATCCCAAAATTCAAGGCCAAAAATTTCTTTTTTTTATTAGGTTATTACATAAAACCAAAGTGTGAATAGTCAGAATATAATATTATGAAACCATATCAGAGTATAATCCCAAGGATCTCGTGTGCGGAAAACATAGTGTGATGCGCTGCGACCAAGCCGACTCCTTTCCTTTGAAACAAAGTACCTGAAACCAAAACTGTAAACCGTAAGCACGAAGCTTAGTGAGTTCCCCCATCATACCACATACCACATAATATCATTGGTATCTTTCAACCGGTAACTGCCATCAGTATCTTTCAACCAGTATCTGCCATCGGTATCTTTCAACCGGTAACCGGGGAGTATTTCACCCCTACCACCATCACATAATAATATATCATAAACATACTGATCACATACTAACATCATAACATACTGATCACATACTAACATCATGACATAATGATCACATACCAACATATCATAAACAAACAGATAAGCATTGCATGGGTTCTGTATACCCCTTCGGTATCTTTCAACCGGTAACTGCCATCGGTATCTTTCAACCGGTAACTGCCATCGGTATCTTTCAACCGGTATCCGACATCGGTATCTTTCAACCGGTAACTGTCATCGGTATCTTTCAACCGGTATCTTTCAACCGGTAATCGGGGACTATTTCACCCCCTATCAACAAGTCATAAACATATTGGTTCCATGATAACATAACATAAACATACTGAATCACATAATGGCATATCATAACCATACTGGTCACATATTATCATATCATAAACATACTGCTCACATAATGGCATATCATAACCATACAGGTCACATAATAACATATCATAACCATACTGCTAGGCATGCATGGGTTCTGCCCACCCCTTCGGTATCTTTCAACCGGTAACCGTCTTCGGTATCTTTCAACCGGTAACTGGGGACTATTGCACCCCTACTACTACTACTAACACATATCTCATAGCATCCCAGCACAATAAGCATATCAAATAATGGCAACCAGATAATTATCACAAAGACAATCATCTCAAACATAATCACCTACTGGTGGGCCGACATTGGTGCCTTAGACCCACCCCTACTAGAAGGTAACTCACCTCACACTGCTGAAGTCCCGTAGACACAATCCCACACTACTGAAGTCCCGCAGACTCAACCCCAGCTGCTGGATGACAGATTCCCGAACTGTCAACACCAAAACATCACCCAATTAATAATTGGGTCCCAACACATAACCAACAGTACATTCTTTGGATAATTACTACATTACCCCAAGCTTGGCTCATTCAAGCCCAAGGCCCAATCCATAGGCCCAAAGTCAATTAGGAATCAAGCCCAACACATGGCCCAATTTTCCAAATTGGGCCCAGGCCTATACATGGTCTTATTCTAAGGCCCAACATCATATAATCATTGAGGCCCAAACTATGGCCCATCTATGGCCCAATTTTCCAAATTGGGCCCAAACCCCTTACATGGGCCTTACCCTAGGCCCATTAAATTATTCTAGTCCAATTGCTTGACTTTGGATAGCCCATTAATAACCCAATCATCAAGGCCCAATAGAGAGGCCCAACAATAAACCCAAATGAAATTAGGGTTTCACATAAAGTGATGATTAGGGTTAAGTTTCCTACTTAACCTATTAAGGACTTAATCCTCTAAGAACTTAATCCATTAAGTCCAATATCGCTTAGATTAATCTTTGCCAATGATTATTATTTAATATCTCAAGTTATTAAATAATTTCCGAGTGTCCCGATTAATTCCCCCAAATTAGGGTTTCATGACATTTGGGTTTTCCAAACCCTAATTAGGGTTTCCAACCCAATACTAGCCCATTAATTAATTTGTTGGGCTTTTAGATCAATTAGGGCTTTATTGGGCCTATTAAGCCCAATAGAATATTATTAAGCCCATTAGGGTTTTATTATGTCCATTAGAGTCCATTAGGGCTTACAAGGCCCATTAGGGTTTAAAAGCACCCTAAACGAATCAAACTCACAAAGCAAGCACACCGCCACCCGACACGGCGGCCGGTGGCGGCAGCCACCACCCTACGGTGGTGGTTTAGTTTTCTTTTCATTAATCCAATCTGTTACAGTTACAAAGCCAACTGATTAACACATGCACAAACCCTAATCTAATTACAACCACATACACACGAAAATATACCTACTCACGGTGGTGCACGGCGGCAGCCACCACCTCGCGGTGGTGGCAGTGGTCCCTTTTCTTCCAACACACAACAACACAACACACCTCCACGAATACACCCACAGCCATCTCCACGGTGGCCGGAGGCGAAGGAACATGGCAGCAGACGGCGGCGCAACATGTTGGAATGGCGGCTGGAAGCCATTTCCGACGGCAACAGCGACACTCGCGATGTCGAACACCTCGAGAAGGACAAAAATGCGAGACAAGGTGGTCAAACCGATAGATTCCGGCTGTTCGTGACCTGATCTTCATCGTTCACGGCGTACATTCCAATCTCGTGGGTTTCTCCGGTCTTCAGTGGGCCTCCCGGTGGCTCACGGCGGTCACAGCTTGCTCCCGAATGGTGGTGGCGAGGAGATGTCGGCTGGGAATGGTAGCAACAACGACGAAAGGGATGGAGGAGGGTGGCAGCGGACGCCACAACCTCGTTGGTCTCCGACTTCGACCACCACGGGAAGGTAGCAGCGGCAACAACACTCTTCATGGTTGTGGTTACGGTGGTCCGAGGAACATGGGTGGCCGGAGATTGAAGAGGTGAATGGTGGCGGCTGGAGGGAGGAATAAGGTTGGAGAGGAGTTGCGGCTAATGAGAATGGCCGATTAGGGTTAGGGTTTCAACCCTTAAATACCCGCCTCACTTAAATGTTTGCCATAATGGCAATAACCACCCCTCCTTTCCTATTTTCTTCCAAAATACGCCCATATATTACCTTTCTAACCCCTGCCATCTAAATTCATTGCAATTCAACTCCATATGATACCATTCAGCCCCTAACCTCCAAAATCTCTTCCAATGAAGTCCCAATAATTACCCAATAACCCCTGCCTTCATAATTATTTACGAGACCAATCCAAAACTTATATTTGTAACCCCCGACTTCTAAAATTATGACACTTAGCTCTTCAAGAACACCCTTTGATATATAATTATTTATTTTAGGGATACAATTCGCTCATTAATTTTTTTTATTTATTTAGTAAATAAACCGGGTGTTACACTAGGAATATGGATTTATTTCTAGACTTAAACTTAGAGTGCTAAGCAATGATTGTGAGGAGTGCGTCTAATAAAATTTAGGTAATACACCTGAATAGACACAAGCAATAGCTTATTTAGGGAAAATACCTAACATGCTTTTATGTGCTAAATGATTTATGATATGCATTATATGATCAGATCTATGGTCTATTGCCGACCAGATCTGGAAACTTTATGTGTTCAAGTTTCTAAACGTTTAATTACGGTATTAGAACTGGCATATAACTTTTCGGAGAGATAAGGGGATTTATACGTCTATCGTAAATAAAATATTTCCTATCTTAAAATTCTCGCATCAGTACACCGAACGTCTGCTTGGGTGTACAAAATGTCATGGTGAAGACAGACTAGGAAATATCCAAGGAAGATGACAACCTAAGCCTAAGAATGTGATGGGTCATGCATCGGTCGTTGCGCCTGCACCCGAACCTATCGCAATGGCAGAAGTTTAGGAAGAGATGCGAACCATGATAGAATGAGAAAATAGAGGAAATGAGATGGCTTACGATAGTGAATTATACCTATCGGAAGATATCATAAGAGAGGTATCTTGCCTTTAGAATACGTCTGATAAAATAGTAGTACGTCTAGAGAAGTATGGTACATCTGAATGTACACATTTGATTGGCGGGATCATAGAACGATTGGTGTAATTCCTAAAGTTTTCCTATCATCTGGAATTTCCATCACCAACCGAGTTGAAGCAGAATTGATGATTGAAGACACGCATGGAAGAAGTCCTAGTAGAGTCTAGGGAAATTTTTATGATTATTTGGACACACTCGTATGTGTTAAATTGTTTTGTGATTTTAGGACTTGGGGATTGCGAGACAATACTTGGGACGAGTATGAGTAGGTGTGAAAGGTAGTAGATGCATATACTACCAGAAGCACATGACTCACGCTTGGATCAGGGAAAGTCACAAGGTTACCAAGAAGCTAGTAATTGATTCTGTTTTATTCAAGTATGTCGTTACCATCGTTTCGGTAATGACTAAGAAGATGATTGTTATTCCGACCCTAGTGGTCATATCAAATTGAGTCCGACTACGCTGAAGATGTCACGTGGTTCAGAGAACCAAGTTCGATGTAGCATCTGACTTAAGCCGGAAGATTGAAATAAAAGATAATCAGAGCGATCAGTAGAGGTATCGCGAAAAGTTGCTTGTAGCTAGAAATGATACCTTTTAAGATGTGATTAGAACATGAAGTAAGGTATAATATGTTCTGGAAGACTCTAAGAGACCTGAGTCTAAGCGTTGCAACATACGATGATAGGTCATTAGAATATGACACATCGTTCTATTGTAATAATAAAAGAACTTATCTTAAGTTCGTATCTAGTAAGGATCGAGATTGTGGCTTGAAGTTCACAATTTGGAGTCTAAGGAGCAGGTACAAAGATCGAGTACCGCTTGCAGTCAAGGAGTCCAAGAGTTATATACTCGTTCGAAGCAAACATCAAAGTTACGGTTATTACATAGGATGAAGAGATAACGTATGGAGTCATCATGTGATCCCTGTTTCGTTGATGATTCCGGGACGTAATCACCCTAAGGGGGAGATAATTGTAACGCCCGTAGATCCGGGCTAGTCAATTTAGAGATAATAGGGTCGAAAACGACTTTTCGACAAAAATATTATTTAGAATAAATAATCTTAACCAAGTTGTAGAATATGTCTCAAGGTTTCCGTACATATAAAGAACGCTGAATTCCGAGTTATAACGAAGAAGTTATGACCCGTCGAAGTTTTACGGCAAAACCGGCACGGCACCGGGAGACGTAAATAGTGAATTTACGGTAGAAGACTTTTTAGCCTTATTAATCTAAACAAAAGTTGTAGTATGCATTAAACCGAGAACATACAAAAAAAGAACGCCCAAATCTGACTTCGTATGAGGAAGTTATGAATTTTCTAAGATTTGGCTTAGCAGTGCACGACCCGAAACTCTAATTTTAGTTCGAGCGGTTTTTGGCTTACGCGACCTAAATGAGAGTTGAATATCTCATTAATAGAAACTCAATGATAAAAAGACATATGAAAACAGAGTCCGTATGAAGGAGTTACGAATTCTTCGCGGTCATTTAACAGTCTAATCTCCTCCTACTGTTAAATTTAAGATCGGTCGAGAATTAGCCGACGGAGTCAAAATGAAAGTTGTAGATCTTGTTTTTACCTACACGTGGCAAAAAACAACGTCAAAAACGGAGCTAGTATGCGAGAGTTATGATTTTTCTAAGTCGGGAGGCTGATACGCGAGTTTGGGTGATGTGGCACCACCAGAAAGAGGACACGTGGCACCACCAGAAGGCTGCCACATGCACCAACTCGGCGAGTTTGTGTCAAGACTCAGCGAGTCCATCAGATATTTCCACTATAAATAGATGTGCCGGGTGTTGCCATTTCCTCACACCTCTCAAACCTTCTTTCTCTCTCTAGAACCTCTCTCTAACCCCCCAAACCCCCCAAAAAGCCTAGGGAACCTCCCTAGCACCCAAAGGAAACCCCGAGGCTCCCGAAGTCCCGAGAAAAAGGGTCTTTCGGTTCGGAAACGCTGCTCCAGCGAAGCCCGGTTTTGAGAAAAACCCGCTGTAAGTGAGCTACGCCTAACCTATCTTTAGTATAACTTATGTTTCAATATAGTAATGTTATTAGGACCTTATAATAAGTACTTGGGCTATTATTATGGGTTATATAAGTATCGTTTAACGCTTATATAATGGTAATAATAGCTAGACTATTAATTTGTCTCGGTGAATATTAGACTAAACTCTAGTGGTAATGATACTAGGTTTTGTCCGAGGAAAATTATGTTAAGAGTAACGAAGTGCTGTCCGAGTACCGAGTCACCACCTAATCAAGTGAGTGCATAGTTACTTTCATCTTACATATAGATATGAAGTATTTAATATAAATTACGTGCTATGTGTGAATATTATCTGTATACTTGCTATCTATGCTGGATGAACAATTTTATACATGTTTTAAATGATTTAAACTGTATATGTATATTATATCTACAAAATATGTTGGGTAAACATGGGTAATTGAAATATGAGTCAGATAATGAGGTGAGGGGTGAAATAGACCATGAGGTGAGGGTGATAGGTGGACGATGTGAGAAGCCTTTTACCCAAATGGTGGCCTCGTCATCTAGCAAAGTATGGATGACAACCACAGACTATTCTAGACAGTCCAGTGGAACACTAGCAGGCTCGCAACCTGTTGGTGTTGTGAACGATGTGTTCACCTGTGTACTCTAAAAACCCATTGACATGTATTGCGAGTGGATTTCTCGGAAATGATACCGTTGATAAACGAAATAGCCTTGGCAGCTATGGATTTAGTGCCTGCTGAGTAAACCCTGACAACTATGGATTTAGTGCCTGTTGAGCAAACCTTGGTAACTATGGATTTAGTGCCCGTTGAGAAAACCCTGGCAACGATGGATTTCGTGCCGATTCCTTAGGATAATCCTTAGGAATAAATGAACGAGGAATAGTTGATTCTTAGGGTAGAATAAAGAAGATAATGGGGATGGGTAATTGGGTTGATTTTTTAACTGTTTAAACATAATAGTTATATTATTGTGGGTTGAAAACCCTATGTACTCACCAGGTTTCCCAACCTGACCCACTCAGTTTATTTGAATCACAGGTGTCGATATGAAGTTACATTACACTGAGAGATTAAGGAGATATAAATCACTAGTGATAATAAATGTAAGTTCTGTTTATGCTTATGTTTCTGTATTGACGATGACATCCCAATGTTTTAAAATGAATAAAAATACATTTCTTCGGAAATGCTTTGATAACGTATTTATCATGTTTTTCTGGGAACAAATTCCGCAACATTTTTATTAAAAGAGGTACTCTGATTTTTATAAAGCATAAACAAAATCGGTCTTTTCTGGCCGTGAAAATGGGGATGTCACAATTTACTAGTTGGTTAAGACTTGTGTTGGATTGATTTTACCTAACATGTTTGTTTGATAATTGATTGCTTTAAATTCTTATTCTGTGTAGTTCGTGAATATAAAGTTACATGAATTTGAATACCTAATAATTCACTGAACACTAGTTTATTAGAGCTAAGATCAAACCAATCTTAGTTAAGCAATTGAATTATTAAAATTAAGCTGTGCTAGAGAACTCATGATTATGACCATGATGTGTGTTTATCAAATCAATCTTACATAGCTCCAATTTCATTTAATAATCGATTTTGTGTTAGCTATTGTGTGACCATACATAGAATTACATGAATTGATTAATGTTAGTTGATTTAGAACTAAATTGCTAATACTGTCTTAATTGGTAACCAACAGTAATTGTCATAGCTAATTTATAATCCATTGAGTGAAAGTGGATTTGAACTAACAGAAGTGTTTTAGTAATTGATTGAATTTTGTATTATGAATTAAGTTCATCTAAACTTGCAAAATTAGGTAAAACCCCTTCATTTGTTAATAATTAGGTTAATTTAGTAGTAGATAAATTAATTAGTCAAAACCGTTCCCTGTGATCGACACCGACTTACCCGACTATTCTATAATTTGACTAGGTACATTGCCTAAGTGCAATTTAGTTAGTTAAGGTAGTTAGGTTATAAATATAAAATTAGGTGTAGCTATTTGCACACATCAAGTTTTTGGCGCCGTTGCCAGGGAACGGCTTATTTGATAGTTATTTATTTGTTTTAGATTAATCGATCCTTTTTTGTGGGGTAAAACCTGCAAAAAGTTACTTTTTCAGCTTATTTTTTTGTTCCAGTACCTAACTCACGACGTGAGCCTTAAGCTCACGACTTGAGTTCAATATTTTCATATTTTTTCGTTTTTCTTTTCTGCTTGTTTTTCTGCGACAACACGAGGTGGTAGCCTTTACCACGTCGTGGTGGACAGTCAGTAGGCAATTTTTATTTAGTTTTTGTTCAGTTTTACGTTTTTATTTTTTTCATTTTGCAGGAGTTCATGATCAGAGATTCCAACACACCTTTGGTACCACCACTTGAAGATCCAGAGTCAGCCCTTCAGAAAAAGAAGGATAAGAACGTGAAAGACGATCAAACACCAAAGAAGACACCTTTACAAGAGTTCAAGTCAGTGTTCTCAAAGAAGTCGGGGAAGAAAACGGGAGAATCGAGTTCATCTTCAAAGGACAAGAGCAAGATTGAAAGCTTAGATCAAATACCTATCCCAAACGAATCGGAATACGAGTACGAGAACGAGTTTGGACTATATACGAGCGTACCCGAAGACGAGCCAAGCAACAAAATGGCAAACATTGAAGAAATGACAATGGGAGCTTACAAGAAGCGTATTCGAGAAGATGTTGGTCTGGGATTAATACAACCCGCGATTCCTACCACTGCCACATTCGAGTTGAAGGGACACATCCTTAATGCACTAAAGGATATTCCGTTTGAAGGAAAGGATCATGAGGATGCTTTCAAACATCTAGATGAGGTCAACGACATTGCTGACTATTTCAATGTCCCAAATATCAATAGAGATACTGTCTTGCTAAGGATGCTACCAGTTACTTTCAAAGGAGTTGCAAAAGACTGGTTGAAAGCACTCCCACCTGGTACAATCACTACTTGGGTTCAAATGCGTGAGCAGTTTCTAGACCAATTTTGCCCACCATCCAAGATAGCAAAACTCAAGAAGGCAATAGCCAACTTTGAGCAATAGCCGGGGGAGTCACTATACGAGGAATGGGAGCGTTACAAAGGATTGTTAAGGAATTGTCCTCAACATGACCTTAATATTCATTAAGAGATGTCTATTTTCTATGATGGGGTCAATGTCATGACTAGACAACTCCTTGATTTTCAAGGCCCTCTCACGAAGAAGAATCCTAATCAGATCAAGGTGCTAATTGACGAATTCGCAAAACACTCTCGTGAGTATCACAACCCAAGACAAGATGGAACCAAAGGCAGTGGGGGTGCACAATCTGAAGAAATGGCTGCTATGATGGCGATGTTGAATAATATGGACCATAGATTGACCCAAATGGACCAATCAATTCATGCAATAAGAGTTGGATGTGAAAGGTGTAATGGTCCACACTTGACCAAGGATTGCAGCTTAGACGATAACGGGTACAAAAAGGCTCAAGTTTGCTACTCAAGTGAGGATAAGTAGGATGAGGACTGGAGAAAACCAAAGAAAGAGTGGCTACCATATGATGAATACAAGAGGCAAAAGGAAGAAAAATATAAGCAGACAGGCCGAGGCATCTACCAAAAAGAGCAACCACCAGCCGAAAAGAAAGTAGACTTGGAAAACATTTTGACCAAATTTATGGAAGCTTACGAGAAAAGGCATGATGACACCGATGCAATGCTAAAGGAACACATGAAAATGATGAAAGAACAACACACAATGATGATTGACCAGCAAGCCTCTTTAAGAAATCATCAAGCATCAATCCATAATTTAGAAGTCCAAGTTAGTCAATTAACTACTTTGGTGAGTAACAAATTATCCTCACAATTTCTCGAAAAGAATGCTCAATCCCATGTAATGATGATTGATACTGAAGAAGAGGCCATCTCTGAGTTCCTAGAAGCACTAGAAGTGGAACCAAAGCCATCCGGACCAAAGCCAAAGAAGTTGAAGCTTGAAAACGAAATTGCTGCTGAAACACCAGACTCACGTTGTGAACCCGCTATGCTCACGTCGTGGGCTCGGTCTGAACATAAAAATTCAGAATCCATTCCGGCTTACCGACCGCCTTTGCCGTTTCCGTCTCGAGCACATCTCAGTCCACTGGAAATGGAACATCTGGAACTTATTCAACAAATAAAGGGTATTCCTATTAATACACCTTTTATCGATTCACTTTCAAAAATTCCAGAATACGCGAAGTTCCTACAAGATCTTATGGACACTCGTCAACAATTAAAGAAGAACTCTAAAGTAATTCTTAGTGAGCAAAGTTCAAGAGTGGTATTGGGAGACATACCTAAGAAGATGGGAGATCCTGGACGCCTCACTCTTCCATGTGAGTTTGGAAACAACTTGAAGACTTATGCTTTAGCCGATTCTAGGGCTAGCATAAATTTGATGCCATATTTATTTTATCAAAAGGTGAATATTCAGAAAATGAAGGGTACAAAGATGACCATCCACATGGCCAATCGTTCGGTGACTCACCCGAGGGGAATTGCAGAAGACATCCTTGTTAAAATTGGGAAATTTATTTTCCCAGTTGACTTTGTGATTATGGATATGAAGGAGGATGTGAATGTCCCAATTATTCTTGGCCGCCCTCTACTTAATACTGATAGAGCTTTAGTTGATGTTCGTGAATCGAAGCTTACATTGAGGGTTGGTATGATGAGGAGACATTTGGAATACAAGATGGTGTTCAAGGAGAAGATGTAAAAGGTGAGGTGTTCAATATAGATGAAGATAATGATCTTGAAGAAGTGGAGAAGCTAATGGAGGAAGAAATCAAGACATTCATCAAGTAAAACACACCAAACCGAGAGCATCCGTCCCGTTCTTCGTTGAAGTCATTACCTACACAAAACCAACAACCTTGATGAGTGAGGAAAGCGATGAATTGTCGAGTGATGAAGACGAGGCTACTTCCAAGGAAACGAGTCCATTGGTGAAGGAATAAAAGACTCCTAGGGAACTTAATAAAAGTGAAGAAAAATTGGAGAATAAGGGATCAAATGCAAGCTCGATGGAGACGAGACCAAAGCTAAAAAGGAGAATTCAAAGAAGGCGTACATTCGATGTGTTCAAGCGTACAAGAGGCGATGGAAAGAACAGAAGGTGCAGGTGGTGGACTACTCTAATAGCTCAACGTAGGAAGCACAGAGTCCGACTCACGAATTCATCAAAAAGAAGCGCTTCTCGGGAGGCAACCCGAGTTTGGTTTGAATTTTCTTTTCTTTTTAGTTTTTGCATTTTTATTTTTCTAGGAAAATCGATCATATCATCTACAACATTTTATGCATAATAAAACACTGAATGTGGGGTCCCTAAAATTAAGTGGTATTAATTTTAAAATATATTTAGTGAAACTTTGGATTAATTATGAATTGTGTGCTCAGACAGACTTCACGTCGTGAGCCCTTATGATTCACGACGTGGGTTAAAGAAAACTTACGAACAATCTGTTAGTTAACCCAATACATACTCTGGACCATTTAGTGTTAAATTGAATGGACCAGTTGCTCATTCCACTTGTTCATTAATGGAATGGCCCAACTTTTTAATCTATGCGAACTCACGACGTGAATCTTAGGAATTCACGACGTGAAGATTGAAAAGGTCACGGGACCACAGATAAGAAACAGATCCCTTTGACCAAACATATACTTTATTCCCCACGAAGTGAGGCTACCGTCTGGTCCCCCCATCTTACCAATTGCGGCCAATTCCTACTCTTAATCTCTTTTTCCTTACGTAATCTTCCAATTTAAGGTAACATTTCTTAGTTCTCATGGCTAATTTTGCTTTAATAAGTTGAATTTAGGGCTAGGGTTTGGTATTTAGTAGTTTTTTTTACATGCCCTAGAATTCGTGATTTAGCACATGCATGTTGCTAGATTGTGTTTAGATTTAACAGATGAATAAACCCCATTGAAGATTTTTGGACCGATTCGTGCATATCTTGACTGATTCTGACCGCCCACGACGAACTCACGACGTGAATCCTTAGGGATTCACGACGTGAATCCTGACACCATCAAAACAGTTTTCTATTTACTAATAATTTCTTGGATTTTTGTTTTGTGGTTGTTTGTTGTTTTGTTTTGCGGAAATGGGTCCAAGAAGAGAGCTTCCAATAGGGGTGGCTAGTTTGCACCCATTTTACGTTTTCCCAACAACTTTGCCTCGGGATATTTTGACACGGTGCAACAACTGGTTGGGGTCACTGTACAACCGTGAGATTGCTGTTGCCCCTACAGTTAATTGGGCAAGGTTAAGGGAGGTTTGGCTTGTTGATCAAATGTACCAGTATCTCACAAAAATATTTTTGGGAAATGGGTTTTCATTTACGTGTAAAGGGTGGAACAACTTGTTCAGAATTCAAGAAAGGGTGTAGAAAGAACTTTGTGTGGAGTTCTTTGCAACTGTGACATTTCATGAAAATGTCCAAGATCCTACCTATCAACGAGCATTAGTTTTTCGTATCGGGGGCGAATACCGAGAGTGTAGTTTGGTGGAGTTCTCTTGGCGTATGGGGTTATATGAGGCGCATGAGGCCATGACTCCTGAGTTTGAGATGTTTTTGAGGGAAGATGCCTGAGGGTATGAGAATGGAGTTTCGGGGATTGGTTTTTGGAGCAACATTGCTTCCGGAGTGTTTAACTCCGGGGTGTCACCAGAGAGCAGCATTAAGTCACCAATCCACCGCCTACTCCACCGCCTTATCACTTTTTCCATCCACCATAAACGTCATGGGGACAATTTTACAGCCGGGAGTATGCTGCAATATTCCATACTAACGGGAAGGCGTTTTGAGGGTCTAGAAGGCGGCCGGAAGGCCGTTAAGCTAACGGGAGCGAAGATCGGAAGGATTAGAGAGCGAATACGTGTCGGTAATCATGTGGTTTGTTAACGTGACCATGTTTAGCATTCCACTGTGATACTATTATGTGTTTACTTTCTGATTTAGGTGTAAAAACCTTTTACTTTGTGTTTATGATTGAATGAAACCTTGATCTATAGATTAATTGCTAGATTAGATTGTTTGTTTATGTTTAATTTATCTTGCCAAGCTTGTTAAAAGATGCTTACGTGTTAATGATAATTATTTGCTGTTAATTGTCAAGTAAATTGAGTTGTATGAACATCTGCTTGATTGCTTGTCTCTTATGATCTTGATGACCATCAAGATTATATGACTAGAATAGCGAATGTGAAACTAGGATTAACTCGGAAATAAGTAAGTTAATGTGTGAGCCTTGTGTGATAAACCATCAACAAGAGGTTAAATTGAATTAGTAATTTGATTAACTATTATTACAAGTCTTGCTTGATACGAACTGAACACTAGGAAACATGTTAGTTTAATCAACTGATCATTGCTTGAATTGACTTGTTTGCTAAAGGATTAGTAATAGTGAACGCGAATCTAATCATTTTAGGAATCGGTGAACATGAATAAATGAATTTGTGTATCCAATTGTCTATGCTTTTAAGGTGTAATTTATCTAAACCAAACTACCTGAAGAGATTTGTTTTGCTATTAGTTTATCAAGATTTGTTAATTAATTGTTCGTTTGAGATTTAATAAACATTTCTTTATTCCTTTCGTGTGTTTTGTAACCTATAATCAAATATTTTAAATTAATTCACTACCGTTCCCCTTGTGTTCGACACCCTTGCTTATCAAAGCTATACTATACTCGATCGGGTTCACTGCCTGTAAGGTGTGGTTTGGACGCGATAAAATAGGAATTATAAATAAAAAACCAATGCATTAAAAATTCACATCAAGTTTTAGGCGCCGTTGCCGGGAACGGTTTTCAATTAATTTAGTTTGCTTGATTATTCGTTATTTGTTTTTAATTTTTAGTTTTATATTATGTTTATTTTTATTTTCGTTGATATCATGTCACTTGTCGGGAAGGTTTTTGTTTTTATTTGCAGAAATTCGTGATCATACACATTGCTTGGTTTTACTTTTTGCATGGGTTTCGAGATTGCAAGCGATTAGGAAATTATTGACTTGTTTAGTCTACTACTTTGGTGATTTGTCCGACTCAATCCATGGGGCGTAGTATAGCAAGGCGTATTGTGGTGGTTAAGTAGAAGACCGAGCTCTTGCTGTTCTTGACTAGTTAGGTGACCTCTTGTTCTACTTTTAGTTAAAGGTGCGAAGAAAGCAAAGGAAATAGTCTAACGGGTCCCGAAAGTTTTTGTTTTCACAAACCATTTATTGCATGCAAGAGATTTAATCAACAATTGTTGCTTGATTTCGACGAAGACGAGTGATCATGATATCCCGTTTATTTTTAGTATAACGTGTCGCTTGTCTGAAAGTTGTCGCTGTTGCAGAAATTAAATTGTTAAGAGTCTCCAATAGAATTAGATGTAAAAAGAGAATTGAAATACGGAAAAGGAAATTCGAACTAATTAAATGTACGCCCAGCGTACATATAATTACGCCAAGCGTAATGGGCGAATGATCGCGAATTGTTTATTCACAGAATTGGACTTACGCCCAGCGTAAGTCAGTATCAGGTAATATACTAATCCCTTTTGACTTTTGTTCTTCTACCATTTTTGCTCCAACCCTACGCTACGCTGTGACGGACGAATTTCCCCCGAAAATTCTGATTTTCCTTTTTTTCTTGTAGAATCGACACAGAGGTATGTTCTTTGGTTACCCTTTGGCTTAATTTTATGTTTAATTTCTAGAAATTGGTTACATTGAACTATTTAGAAATCTAGGGTTTCTGCATATCTTGACATAGGGCCGATTTCGCATGAATTTATGTTTGTTTATGTTTGAATAAGATCGATTCTGGCCAATAGACTACACCCTTTGACGTAATTTGGTCTTAATCCCGTCCAATAACCATCACTTCAAGCTTGTGGACATACGCCTAGCGTACGCCCTGTAGACTCCTCGATTTTTTACTGCCCCTACGTACTTCCCCTGTGTATACTTGTTGAAATGCTTGCTGATCATGGATAAACAAAGAACGATCAGAAAACAGGTTCGACTTCCTGGACATACGCCTAGGGTTGGTCCCGTATTTTTACTGCCTTGTAAAATACTCCTGCGCATATACCTGTGTAATGCTTTATTATGAACTTAGACCAAACAGGGGACAGAAATGCGTTCCTGGACGTACGCCCAGCGTATGCTGGAGCTACGCCCAACGTAAGTTCTTGACCAGCACCCATATTTTTCATTTAATTCTGTTTAATGTTGTGGGTATTTTGTTTTGGTTTTGTGTTGTTTTTTATTTTTGCAGATTATGGCTCGTAGAACTCAAAGAACCAACCCACCCGAGGACGTGATAGATCATCGTTTTTTGCAATTCCCGCAAACTCTAAACAATGAAACTCGGGCCAAATATGTGAAAAATTTGAGTCTGCTGCTTACTAAGGAGATTGACATAGCACTTCATTTGATTGGGAATTGGCAGCCCAGACTGGACTTGATGAGCTGATCCAGAATTTTTTGCAATACACCCACTCGGACGCGAGTGGCGTGCCTTTGTTCGTATGTCAGGGTTGGGAAAGATTGTTCAGGATCCAGGAGCATGTGTATCGGGAATTTTTGCTGGAGTTTTATGCTACAGTTTCCTATGACCCTAGGAAGACACCCGATCATAGGACAACCTTCTCCTTTAGACTTGGTGGTGTGAGTCGGGAGTGCAGTGCGATTGAGCTTGCCACTCAAGTTGGGATATATATACAGTAGACGAGACGAGGAGTGTCCACTTCCCGACATTCCTTGCTGATTGTCTCACGGGCCGGCCGGATGACTACAATGAAAACACTTTCTAGGCAGAGATTACTGGGGGAGTGTACACACCATCTACTGCTCGGGGGAGGATGATTCGTTCTACCACATATAGATTGCTGCACCGTCTGATTTCCATGTCTCTCACACACCATAAGAATAGTGAGAGAGTGCCTTCTATAGACCTGTATTTCTTATGGGCGCTTGTTACTCCAGGGAGGCACCTGAACCTTCCAGTTGCTTTAGCTGCTTATATGGGTAGGAGGGCCAGGGGACTTCGGGAGGATAGCCCGATTTGCGGGGGGGCATTTTATCACACGCTTAGTTCGATCTTATCAGTTGTTGACACGCGAGATTACGAGATCGATGGTGTTTCATGATATGAGGCCGATGAGCCTTCAGTTATTGGAGTCAATGTGTGTACTTGAGCGGGGCGAGGATGGTGCCTTACGGGTACGACCAGATGACGTGGCCGACGAGGAGGGTGCAGTCGAGCCACAGCCGCGACGAGCCCAACGGCGTAGACCTGCTCCTCGAGGAGCGCAGCAGGGACCTGAGCCACAGATTGATATACGTTACCTGGCTCAGCGCATTGACGAGGGATTTTAGAGCCTGGGTGAGCGCGTTGCACACGTAGAGAGACGACAACAGTGGTATTGGGATGCGTTGACCGCATTCTTTGCCCATCAGGGGTTTCGGTACCCGGTTCCTTTCCCTTCACCATTCCAGTCACGACCTGATGGAGCCGGTACATCTGGGACACAGCAGCACGATGACGAGGATGACGAGTGACTTAGTTTATCCTTTTTATTTTTATTTTTATTTTATTTTTAGTTTATTTTTGCGTTGCTTAGTATTAGTATTTTTATTTGGTATGTACTTAGTTTAATTTAGGTTGTTTTATTTTTGTTTTACTTTTGTTTTCCATGTTGATGCTCTTTGGTTGTTTAGATCTTTGCAGAATTTTCGCCCTTAGAAAGCTGGCAGTAAGTTCAGCAGCTAGGTCCGACTGTTGCTAGAGAGAGCCGTATGAGAGTTCGAAGATTATAGTCAAGACCCACGATTTGTCATAAGTGTGGGGTGCGTGTTTCGTGAGAGATTATTTAGAAGAGTGGCATTTTTACTATATTTTGACTCTTATGGTATGGATGAGTTGTTCCCACACCATAGAGTTTTATTTCGACGCGAGGTAGAAGTATCATCCCGGCTGCCACGACATGGTTGACACTTTCCTATGTCGTGGGGGAGTTTTTCATCGCGAGAGGAGGCTGCCATTCTTGATATGACGATGTGACCAACAATTGTCACATGTGGCCATGTTTAGATTTCACATCATTCGACGAGACGACGTGGTCGACACTTTCCCATGTCATGGATTTTACACATTGCATTTATTTGCAATCTTTTGCACCACATTTTAGAAGTTGGCGTTCTTGATTTCATTTTTCTGGCACATTCAGAAGCAGCAGTTCCAGTTTCCAGTCCTCCAGCAATTTATGGAGCAACTTTTAGCATCCCCATTCGATCTCGCCACAACTACCCCAGGGGAGTCTGTTCCTTTTTCTCCCTTTTTATTATTTTAATTAGTTTTAGCATACAATGAGGGCATTGTATGAAATAAGTGTGGGGTAGGAGGTCGAAAAAGTAATTTAATTGCTAGATTGGGAAATTTTAAAATTTAAAAAATTATAAACTTGAAAAATAGTTTAATTTAGGAAAATCTAGTAATAATTTAAAATTTTGTTAATATTGTATGAGATGATCCGATGAGAACTCAAATGTTTAGTTGAGCCTATATACGTTATAGTGCATTTGTGGCCCCCTTTATTCTAGTGAAATCATGAGACAAAAACACAACCTCGCTTAGTTTGAGGAATGCAATATGTTTAGCAGCCTGTACCTGAAATGTATCCAGGAAAACTTATGTAGTCATTGCACTTAGACTAATGTCTTAACCAATAAGGGTTGAAGTAGAGCGCCCCTGCTTAAGCATGTAGGTTTTGAGTGAAAAGAAAAAAAAAGAGAGAGAAATTACCAAAAAGTGAAAAATTGAAGAATTTTTTTTTGAGCAATCAAAGTCAAAATATGAAGATCAAAGAAAGAAAAAATTCTGAAAAAAAATTCAAAAGTGGAAGATGCCAAAAATCAAAGAAAATGGTGAATTCAAAGAAATTGAAGATCAAATATCAAAGAAAAGAAGAATTCAAGAGCTCCAAGTTGTGGTATCTTCTAAAAGTTGTAATTCTCTAGTTTATGTATGCTTGTGTAGCTCTACAAAAATACCTTGAGGTTAGAAAGTTTTCTGCGGATGGATTCGGAGGGTTGCATAAAATGAACATTGTTCAAAAGAAGTGGGCGAGTGTTTATGAGGATTGTAAGTATTTAGAATTAGGGGGGTCCTTAAGAAAATTTTTAGACACAAATGCATGCGTTGCGGTCTTGACATAATGGCTGAGTTTAAAATGGATTGTTTAGTGTGATATTGGTAAAATAAAAGTAAGTTTGCTTGGGGGCAAGCAAAGGCTAAGTGTGGGGTATTTTGATATGTGTATTTTTATATATATTTTTATACATTATATCTTAATATTTTAGCCTTTATTATTCTCTTTTAGAACTAAAAGGTACTTATAATGCTTTGAATTATGATTTGCAGCTATTAGTTGTCGATAGAGCGGAAAAGAAAAGACTGGAGCGGAAATCGGGTTTAGAAGCTAAAAGAACAAAAAAATGCTGAAAACTGCAATTACGCCCAGCGTACATATAATTACGCCAAGCGTAATGGCGAAACACGGACTATGCCCAGCGTAGTTAAAGTTACGCCCAGCGTACTGGGTGTTTATCCAGACTTCCCAATCGCGATACAATTCTTGCTACGCCCAACGTAAACCGACTTACGCCCACTGTACGTAAGTCGGTCCCAAAGGTTATAAATAGCGATTATTGGCCAGCCAGGAGGGGGGATTCGACTTCTAACCTAATTTAGTCGATAATTAACTTCTGTTAACCCGTTTTGAGGGTCTAGAAGGCGGACGGAAGGCCGTTAAGCTAACGGGAGCGGAGATCGGAAGGATTAGAGAGCGAATACGTGTCGGTAATCATGTGGTTTGTTAACGTGACCATGTTTAGCATTCCACTGTGATACTATTATGTGTTTACTTTCTGATTTAGGTGTAAAAACCTTTTACTTTGTGTTTATGATTGAATGAAACCTTGATCTATAGATTAATTGCTAGATTAGATTGTTTGTTTATGTTTAATTTATCTTGCCAAGCTTGTTAAAAGATCCTTACGTGTTAATGATAATTATTTGCTGTTAATTGTCAAGTAAATTGAGTTGTATGAACATCTGCTTGATTGCTTGTCTCTTATGATCTTGATGACCATCAAGATTATATGACTAGGAATAGCAAATGTGAAACTAGGATTAACTCGGAAATAAGTAAGTTAATGTGTGAGCCTTGTGTGATAAACCATCAACAAGAGGTTAAATTGAATTAGTAATTTGATTAACTATTATTACAAGTCTTGCTTGATACGAACTGAACACTAGGAAACATGTTAGTTTAATAAACTGATCATTGCTTGAATTGACTTGTTTGCTAAAGGATTAGTAATAGTGAACGCGAATCTAATCATTTTAGGAATCGGTGAACATGAATAAATGAATTTGTGTATTTAATTGTCTATGCTTTTAAGGTGTAATTTATCTAAACCAAACTACCTGAAGAGATTTGTTTTCCTGTTAGTTTATCAAGATTTGTTAATTAATTGTTCGTTTGAGATTTAATAAACATTTCTGTATTCCTTTCGTGTGTTTTGTAACCTATAATCAAATATTTTAAATTAATTCACTACCGTTCCCCTTGTGTTCGACACCCTTGCTTATCAAAGCTATACTATACTCGATCGGGTTCACTGCCTGTAAGGTGTGGTTTGGATGCGATAAAATAGGAATTATAAATAAAAAACCAGTGCATTAAAAATTCACATCAGGCATAATGGCTGAGCTGGAATTGGATTGTTCTATGTGATGCTAGTGATGAAGGTTTAAGTTTAAATTAAGTAGATTTGCTTGAGGGCAAGCAAAACATAAGTATGGGGTATTTTGATATTGCCATATTTATACATATTTTTAGACAATATTTAATTACATTTTTATTAATATTTTGGTTATTTGCATAGAATTATGGTACTTATAAGGATAAATTGTTATTTGCAGCCAAAGTAAAGCATTTTTGAAGAAAGGGACCAGAATTGACAATACTTGGAACATTGGAGACTTGGAGTACAAGAGTTGAAGAAATTCACGGATTTAACTGAAATCACGACGTGAAACTCAAATTTTGAGATTATTATAAAAACCTGAGATCATTACGATTGAAGGGGACTTTTGGCTGCCTTGGAGGGTTCCTGGAGACGATTTTCAGAATAAGAAAAAGTTTGGAATTGGCTTTCAACACCAAGGGAGAAGAAGTTCATAATTTGATTCATAGTTTGGTACATTTAAACATGTTTTTGATTATGGATTTTGTGTGCTTAGTTGCTAGGATGTCCAGCTAAATCTAGCTGCTTCTGTTAGCTAGATGAAGCTGGAACTCATGGTGTATTTACTTTAACTTTGATTTACTAGTTGGTTAAGACTTGTGTTGGATTGATTTTACCTAGCATGTTTGTTTGATAATTGATTGCTTTAAATTCTTATTCTGTGTAGTTCGTGAATATGAAGTTACATGAATTTGAATACCTAATAATTCAGTGAACACTAGTTTATTAGAGCTACGATCAAACCAATCTTAGTTAAGCAATTGAATTATTAAAATTAATCTGTGTAGAGAACTCATGATTATGACCATAATGTGAGTTTATCAAATCAATCTTACATAGCTCCAATTTCATTTGATAATCGATTTTGTGTTAGCTATTGTGTGACCATACATAGACTTACATGAATTGATCAATGTTAGTAGATTTAGAACTAAATTGCTAATATTGTCTTAATTGGTAACCAACAGTAATTGTCATAGCTAATTTATAACCCATTGAGTGAAAGTGGATTCGAACTAACAGAAGTGTTTTAGTAATTGATTGAATTTTGTATTAAGAATTAAGTTCATATAAACTTGCAAAATTAGGTAAAACCCCTTCCTTTGTTAATAATTAGGTTAATTTAGTAGTAGATAAATTAATTAGTCCAAACCGTTCCCTGTGATCGACACTCGACTTACCCAACTATTCTATAATTTGACTAGGTACACTACCTAGGTGCAATTTAGTTAGTTAAGGTAGTTAGGTTATAAATATAAATTTAGGTGAAGCTATTTGCACCATCAGTGTGATTGTAAGGATGGACTGGTTGAGCAGGTTTGGAGCTGTGATCGATTGTGAGGGGCAGTTAGTCGTGGTTCAAACCCCAAGTGGGAGAGAGCTAACCATTTATGGCGAGGGTACCAGGGTTGGTTCAGCTTTCTGTTCGGCTGTCAGGGCTCAACAATATCTCCAACATAGGTGTTTGGGTTATCTCGCATATGTGGTCGACACTATGGTTAAGGGGGGAGTTTCGGTTTCAGATGTGCCAGTGGTCAAAGAGTTTCCATATTTTTTTCGGAGGATTTACCTGGTGTGCTTCCCATGAAACATGTAGAGTTCAGGATCGATATGATCCCCGGTGCGGACCTAATTGCTAAGGCGTCGAATCGACTTGCACCACTAGAGATGCAGGAGTTGTCCTCTCAGCTTCAGGATCTGTTGGGCAAGTAGTTTATCAGACCGAGCAGTTAACCCTGGGGAGCGTCGATTCTCTTTGTCAAGAAGAAGGATGGGTCTCACCATATGTGCATAGATTATCGGGAGTTGAACAAGTTGACGGTGAAGAATCGTTACCCACTTCATAGTATTGATGATCTTTTCGATAAATTGCAGGGTGCATCTTGGTTTTCTAAGATTGATCTGGGGTCAGGTTACCATCAGATGAGAATCGGAGAGGAGGATGTAGAGAATACAACATTCCAAACTCATTATGGTCATTATGAGTCCATGGTGATGTCATTTGGTCTCACCAACCCACCGACGACATTTATGGATTTGATGAACTGTGTATGTAGGTCGATGATCGACCGGTCAGTTATTGTTTTAATTAATGATATTCGGGTCTACTAAAAAAACAGGGGGCAACATGAGGAGCATCTTTGGGAGTTCCTTGGAGTACTGAGACAGGAGAGGATTCATGCCAAGTTCTCCAAGGTGAGTTCTCACTACGAGAGGTCCAGTTTCTGGGACACCTCGTGAATCAGAATGGAATTCTGGTCGATCAGTCCAAGATTGAGGCAGTTATGATGTCGGAGGTTCTGAGATTAGAAGTTTTTTGGGGCTGGCTGGTTACTATCAGAGATTCCTTAAGGAGTTCTCCAAGATTATTGTTCCCCCGACTTGCCTGAGGAAGAAGATTGTGGATTTCAGTTGGGGGCCTAAGCATCAGGATGGGTTTGTGTAACACCTCAAATTTTAAAAAAAATATCATTTTTAATTCACCAACCATTATTCATAAATCTAAGTCATCACAAAATTATAAATCATTATCAAAACAATATCAGAGTATCCCTAAATCCATAAGACATCAAGAAAATTTTGGCCCTTGATATTGTTTTGGACCTAGCCATAGGGGCATATTGGTAATTTTTGGGAACTTGAGTAGTACGCTGAGTGTACATTTGAGAACGTCGTGTGTATTAGGACACGCCCTAGTATGCTAGGAGTACACCTATGAACGTCGGGCGTACATATGTCCGGATAAGACCCTAATTTTTAGGGATTGTGGGGTATTTAAGCAACATTATGGGGCATTGTGGCTCACCCTTTCAGCCTCCAAACCTCCCTTAGCTGTCTTGAGAGAACCCTAGCCTCATTGTGAGCATTTTGAGATTATAAGTGTGTTTTGTGTGCCTTAAAGGAGAAGCTTGTGCATCAAGGAGTCAAGGAGGGAAGATTGGCTTGTAGATCTTGGTTCATCATCTGTTTTGGGAGCTCCAGAAGGTACAAAGTTGCTACCTTTGTTTCTTTTTCTTCTAGATCTCTCATTGGTAGATTATTTTCATTCTTTTATCCCATAAAGTCCCATTATAATGCATGATTCGTTTTGGACGTTTTGAGCCGTCCTTTCAGACCCTAGAAATTTCCCATGCAATTGGTAAAAGGTTCTTAATGGATGAAGACCATGTATTAAGGACTTTTTGGACGTCCAAAGTTTTAAAGTTTGAGACTTTATGGTTCTGAGACACATTTGGTCAATGGATCTGGAATTTGGGCTTAAGTGCTTAAGCCATTAAGCACTTATTGGAGTTTTGAATACAACGAGGGTACACCCCGCGTACACAGTCAACGTCCCCGTTTTCCAGTCAACGCAAGGCTCGCGTACGCCCCACATAGCTTCACGGTACGCCCAGCGTACGCCCTCTGATGGGTTCTTGCGAGTTGAGCTTCGGATTTGGGCCACCTTTGGGCCAGTTCGGCTTGTGCCTTTGTTGGACTTTCTGAATAGAAGTGTCTTGGGCCAATTATAGAAATGGACCTTATGATGAAGCCCAATAAAAGAGTTAGGCCCAATGTGGAAAATTGGGCCGATTATGGGCCTTGAATATTTGAACCTTTGGATCAAGGATTTGGAATTGGGCTTTGGTCCAAATTAGGGAAAAGGTAAAATGGACTATTGCCCTATGTTTGGGCCCTTAGCCAAAATGGATATTTCCAACTGTTGATTGGTGTTTGTTTCTTGTGATTGTTCGGGATTTGTGGTGAGTCAGCAGCCGAGGGTTTTCAATTCAGTTTGACATTGTGAGGTGAGTTTTCCTCACTATACTTAGGGGTCGCAGGCACCCAGGCTGAATATTGGATTGATATCCTAGGAATTATTGATATGCTGAGTATAAGTTAGATATGAATGTTAGTGTGTATGCTAGTCTGGTAGATCTGTAGGACTACCTGTGATACTGTCTGATTATCTGTATGTGTATTTATCTGTTATATGTCCACATGTTGTGTGGGTTGGGTTGAGGTTGAACTACTTCACACTGTAGCCAACACACCCTGGAGTATGGCAAATATGAGCTGAGGGTCAGGGAGGGAATGCCAAACTCATACTTAGGACTCATGAAGATTCCAGATACGAGCTAAGGGTCGGGCAGGGCATGCCAGACTCGTACTATGGGCTAATCTCTGTATTCCAGTCTAGGAACTGAGGGAGCAAGCCAGACATAAGCTGTGGGCCCAAGGGGCAAGCCAGACTTATGTTGTGGTCTCGGGAGCAATCCAGACATGAACTGTGGGCCCGATAGGCAAGCCATATTCATGTTGTGGGATCGGGGGTAATACAGTCTGTAAAGTTGTTGATCCATTACATGTTGTTATTATGTGTGCTATTTATTATGTATCGGTATTTTGGAGGAACTCACTAAGCTCCGGGCTTACAGTTATGGATTTTGTTTCTGGTACTTCAGATGATTGTGGGAAGGCGAATGATTGATCGTGCACCTCTTCACATATGATTGGATTTCTGGGATTTCTCTGATGTTAAACTATTTTGAAAACAATTTGTAAACAATGGATGGTTTTGGAATGTTTGAAAAGTTTAAAAGTTTTCTGAATTTTTTAGATGTTACAAGTTGGTATTAGAGCCTTCGTTTGAGTGAATCGGAGGAACACTCGTGTGAATCCGGTCTCAAAGTAATGAAAAGATTTTCAAAATGATTTTCAAATGGATTTCAAAGTACTTAAGGAGGATGCGATGTGCGCGGTCAGCCGGAGCCAATAAGTAGACCCTAAAATACCATATTGTTATTTGATATTGTGATATGTTAGAACATCATCCTAGTGATAGGCTAGGGATCTTCAGGAATTGTCTGATTCTATGATGCTTGATAGCCTAGGGTTTTCCTTATATGAAATTGACATCATTACTGTAGTGCTTAGTGTATGCATCACGGTTGTATATAACTAAGATCTTATAGCCTGAGAATGTTTGGTTTGGCCTTATTTCCTGTTCTTGTATGATGAAGGGCTTAGGGTAGGCTCAGATATTCGAATGTCTATAGGGTCCAGTTTTATGTATGGATAGCATACACGAGTGTTGCAGGGTTGATGGAAGTTTTATGGATGAGTTGTGCGGGGTCAGTCGGCCAGTTGTGAGATGATTAACTTTCCTCTAGGAGTGAGGATTAAGCGCTCACCTATTCTTATGTATATTGTTAGGGCGTTGTGATCATCCTAGAGACAAATATGGGTAGGTGTGGAAGGTAGTATGAGCCCATACTACTGAAAGCACAGGACCTATACGCGTAGCAAGGAAGTCATAACCCCTAGGGTTCGTTGGAATTTGGTTCCCCGTTGTATATGTGGATTATCTAATATGTTTATGGTATATTTTCAGTATGGTGGTTATGAGATGATTCGAGACCGGATCCGGGTCTGGATCAGGAGCTGGCAGTCAAGGCGTGCCAACGTTGTCAGGGACTATTGGTCAGATGAGATCAGATGAGTTGGATGCCAAGATTCGGGAGATCCTACACGATGAGGTTGCTGCACTTTTCCGGTCTGAGTTGCCAGAGATGTTTGGGTCAATTAAGACCACTATGGTTGAGTACTTTGATGAGCGCTATGTAGATATTGGTGAGACGGCTGCTACTGCAGCCTTCTCTGCCGTAGCAGATGCAGGTACGGGGACAGGTCAGGCTTTTCAGTATCGGTACTTCCATAATAGGAAGCGCCCGACCTATGATGGAGTTTCAGACCTGATCATAGCCATTAGGTGGCTATCTGACGTGGAGGGATGATTTTTCACGTGTTCATGCCCTACTGACCAGAAGGTCAGATGTGCTCTGAACCTCTTGAGGTGCGGAGCGAAGGACTGGTGGAGACTTGTTATAGGTCCGATGAGCAGAGGGCTGCAATATCTTGCAATCAGTTCAGGGATATGTTTTGCGCTTGCTACATTCCTCGGGTCGAGCAGGAGAGGTTGGCTCAGGAGTTTCTGGATTTGAGACAGGGATTGGAGACGGTGACAGAGATCACCCAGATGCTTACCAAGAGGGCGATGTTTTGCCTGGAGTTTGCTTCCGAGCTGGCTAGGATGACTCGTTATCTGAACATGCTCAAGACTAACATCATACAGTTCATTGCTACACTGCGTTGATACTTTACTGGAGTTACAGAAGGCCTCTAGGCGTCATGAGCTTGAGATTGAGTTGCAGTTGAGAGAACAGAGGCAGGCCCCGACGCAGTCACAACCGGTGCCGAAGCGGTCCAAGACCGCCGATTCCAGGTCTGGAGGTCAGCACGGCCGTACTTGTGGGAAGTGCAGAAAGGTGTATTCTGGATCGTGTCGATCTAGTAGTGGGTGCCCCAGATGTGGAACATGTCACACCCCCAAACCAGAACGGCGGAAACGTTCGGGGGCGGAGGATGTCATGTACAATATCACAACAATTGAATAATAGTAATCAAAGAAACAACAACCATTGTATTAATACTATAATGTTTACATTGTATTTGATTTAGAAAAGATTGACTACAAAAGTAAATAACAAAACAAGGACATGAAGCTACTATGTTCCATCTTCTGAAACCCAGTGGGTGTACCTGTTTACTAGTGTCCTGAGAATACAAGTAGGTTTTGAAAGAGTATCAACATTAAGCTGGTAAGTTCATAAGCGTTTTGTTTTATAAAACAGGTTTTATGTTCTTTGAAAAGTGCGTTGTATTTCTGCAGAAAACCTTATATTTTCTGATGTAATGAATATTAAGTAAAATGATTCATACTTGTTCTTCTGTGAGCACTTAGTGCATACAAATCATATACAATCCAGATCGAACAAACAATCGATTGTGTGGTTCTTCCCCAAGCCCACAACCAAACAAGGAACAGGAAATGTGGCGGAGGCCACACATTCCACTAGTTGTCGAATCCTCATGTATATAAACCTGAAGTATTCACTAGGTACTTAAAAAGTTGACTGTATTGATCCTCTGAAATCTGTTGAAAGTGTTCCTCAAGAAAATCCAATATTTTCTTAGCAAAAGTATGATAATACCAATTCCTTCTATAACTACTTAGCTCATACTAGCTATGTATAAACCAATATCGAACAGACAGTTAATTGTGTGGAGCTGCCCTAAACCCACAACTAAACAAGGAACAGAGAATGAGGCGGAGACCACACATTCCACAGTCTATCGGATATTCTTCATACGTAACCCAGATGCATAAACTAAGGAATTTTAGAATTAATAATGAATATTCGTTAGTTGAATAATATACCGATTGTTTGTAAAGTACTGATGTTTGTCCCGAAAAATCCTATATTCTCCCTAAGTGTAAGTTGCTGTCTTAATTGTTCCAAAACTGAACAGTACAAGTATCCTCCATACTTATGTTGTTTAAGCATTGTTCTGTTTGAAAACCCTGGCTATCACCAGTAATGTATAGTAGTTTTATTACTTAAAATAAGACTAGTCGAAAATGTATTGTTCTGTATGCTGAAAGTGTTTTTAATACCCTCCTATGATCACTTAGTACATACGAGTTATAGAAATATAAATCGAACAGACAGTCGATTAGGTGATTCTGCCCTAAGCGCACAACCAAACAAGGAACAGGAAATGAGGCGGAAGTCACAATCCCACTGCATGTCAGATGTTAATTTCATATAACTCTGATGTATATACTAAGTAATCCCCTAGTTATTAACCCTGGTGACTGATTGTTAAGTATATTATTACGTGAATGAGTCGTTTTTTCCCCTGTGAGTTCTTATAACCATGCTAATGGACGATAACCACTACGACATACTTTGGACGTCATAAACTGAAATGACGTTTTTCACCCTCGGTTGACTGTAGCTAATAGTCAGGGTGTGGGATTATCAGTCCCGTATAGATCTATACACAAACTCATGCTCTTCTTCCAAGAGACTCTGGTTCCTAAGGAGTAGACTTCCTAGAAGTCGTGTCTCACAATGTAGTTCTCTCAACGAATTCACAAATAATACTATGAAAACCCCTTTCTGTTATTAACATGTGTCCTTATGAAAATAGTACCTTTGTTCCTAGTTCATGAGTTTGTTTTCCTTGTTAGAAACCTGTACTGTACTTGTAAAGTTTGTATCTTACTTGTTTATAAAATTGTTCGTAAGTCTAGTAGTAACAATGTTTGTCATGTTTAATAAGTTCTACGTTCAAATGTGTGTTAATGATAAGGAATATAATAAACCAAATTATATTTTTAAACACAAGTTTTCTTGTGTTTTACTTGCATTCTCTCCATTAAAACATTAAAAAGCTTGGAAAATATGGGTGTATAACTCACCTTATGTTGGATATTCGATTGAAGATATGATATAGGATGATAAATTTCACGAGTGAAGTCCCAAAGCACAAACGAGTCCTAAATAACATATAATGATACATATAGGCATGAAACTAGTGAATCTAACAACAAAGGTGTTTAGCAAACAATCTAGGCTGAAAGAATAACTCACCAAAGGAGTGTTAGAAGCAAGTTAGGAGGCTGAGAGGGAGTTCACGGCTGGGCTTGATGTGTTCACGGCCGTGAAGGGTTCACGGCCCTTATGAAGGTTTGAAGGGTTCACGACCCTTATGAAGGGTTCACGACCCAAAAGATATGAAGAACACTTGGAGATCTTGTTGATTGGTGAGTGTTTGAAGGCCTTTCGTGGTATACCAAAGAGATGTAAAAGAAGAAATGAAGGATAAATGACCCAAACATATATATATATATATATATATATATATATATATATATATATATATATATATATATATATATATATATATATATATATATATATATATATATATATATATATATATATATATACGGCCTAAGGAGGGTTCGCGGCCGTGAACATGGTTTACGGCCGTGAACCTCATTTGATGAGGTTTATGGCCCAAATGCAATACTCGTAACTCGTTTCCTTAGTGGTTCACTTCCTAACATACAATCCTGACTTATACTAGGCTTAGAAACCAATAAATTTGACCTTTGGTTGCTGTGTTTGACTTAACAGGACCGAAATTTCAGGATGACAATGAACGAAAGGGCATTATGCGAAGGACTGCCGCCAGTCCGCCCCGGTTCCGAGTATGAGGATTTGTTACCATTGTGATTAGGTTGGCCACATGAAGGCCAACTGTCCGTTGCTCTCCACCAAGCCGACACAGGCTTGTAAGGGTCGAAGTTGTATTGTAAGGTGTCGAAATGTAATGTTATTTTGCAAAGGCATTTTTTGTCGAAACTGTGATGTTTAGTCCTTTGTAATTTTTTGTATGCTTTACTGTTTTCCTATAAATAGGGAATGTTACTTAGAGTTAGATAAGAGTTTTGGTAGTTGTTCTTGTCTATTTTCTCTCTGTAACCGTGAAGCATAATATGAGCTGAAACAAGATCTTATTTACACTTTGTGTTCTCAATTCTCGATACTCTGATTTTGATTTCATTACTTGATTCAATACTTCATCAATTGGTATCAGAACAGGGATCATATCTCTGCGATCTGATTTTCATTATGAATCAAAAGGTTTTTGAATCAAATTCTAGATTCAAAAGTTTCCGCGCCTTTTGTTTTGAAAATCATTATTGATCTACAGTTGTGATTTGATTCTGCAACTGATTTGTTGAGTCGAGTGTTCTGCTTGAAATATCTGATCATTTCAGCTATTTGTTTCCAAAAACTCTTAAGTTTTTCTGAAAAAAATTCATTCGTACGTTCATGGCTAATTTCAACCTGAACTCAATGACATCCTATTCTCAACTGCTAGGATCTTCAACTAAGATTCCTATGCTCATCCCTGAATACTATGATCAGTGGGCTGATCGCATGCAAGACTACTTAAAAGGACTGGATGAGGAGCTCTGGTCATGTATTACTGGAAATGGTACTCCTCCACCAAATGCTCAAGCAATTGGATCTTCATTTGGAACTTCAAGTGTTACTGATCAAACTGATAGAATGAAGAAGCTTGAGAAAAAGATGTATGAGAGAATTGTGTGGTGCATTGCATCCTGTTGTTTACAACTATGTCAGAAGCTATACAACATCAAAAGACATCTGGAACAATTTAAAAGAAAAGTTTCAAGGAAGTGAAAAAACTAAGATCAATTCTGTAAAACATTGTTTGATTGAATTGAAAGAATTCAAACAGAAGGATGGTGAATCGATAGAAGATTACTATGATCGGTTGAACGAATTAATCTACAAGTGTAATCGCCATGGAATTACTCGAACAACCATGGAGTTCAATTTAACATTCATCATGGGTTTGCGCAAAGAATGGAGGAATGTGACATTGATGGTGAAAACTCAGCAGAGTTTCGATACTTAAACGCTTAATGACTTGTACAATTTGCTAAGAACTCATTAAGGAGACGTAAATGAAATTTGTGAGGAATCGAAAATGAGTCTTGGAGGACCATTAGCTTTGGTGTCGAAAGTTAATGAGAAAGAGTAAGTCGAAAAGGAAGATTCTGATAGTGAAGGATTTTGGTTAATTCGGACAATGAAGCTGTTGCATTTTACTCGAATAATAGGGTAAAGAAGGTTTTCAAGAAACCTTTTAGTTCAAAGTCGAAAATTGATGAGGGAAAAGGAAAATTCATGGCAAAAGCAGGAGGAGAAGAGAAAAAGAAGAGTGAGAAAAGTGATGTTAAAGAGGAAGAGCAGAAAGTTGAGAAAAAGCTGAAAGGAGACTCTAGAATTGATTGTCACTATTGTGATGGTGCAAATCATATGTCTAGTGATTGTATACTTCAAAAGAAGGAAGAAAAGAAAAATAAAGTGAAAGACGAAGCATATTATGTCGAACGCTTGGAGGAAGTAAGGGCGAAAGAAAAAGGAATCTCTCTTGTGGAAAAAGGTGAGGATGATGATGAAGGAACATACCAAATCTAGTCCTCAGGTTCTGATGACGAGGTAATGTGTAATCCTATGCATGGGTCGATGTATGCCAAGTTTGAGGAAGAAAGTGACGAAGCAGTGACTGGTCGTTGTTTTATGACCTAAGGAGGAGATAAATCACCCATGACAACAAAGGTACGTTCTATTATTCAATCTTTTAATATTCCTTTAAGTGCATATGATTCTGAATTAATTGCTTTTGATGATACTGTTGCTTATTTCGATACTTTGGTTATCTCTGCTAGTAACAAGGCTAAGAAATCAACTTCTCAGTTGTTAGAGGTTCAGAAGCAGTTAGATTTCAAGAAAATAAAAGTAGAAGGTCTAGAGTTACAGATTACAAATATAATGTGTGATAGGGATTCATTGAGTAGTGAAGTCAAATTGTTGTTAGCACAAAAAAACATATATTGTAATTATGCGAAAAGACTTTACGCGAAATTAACTGCTTTGCATCATTCATCTGATATAAGCAAGGAACAACATATGAAGTTATTACATTTTCTAGCTTACGAGAGAGAGAAGGTTGATAACATTTCTTATGATTGTGAGAAAACAATTGCAAAATTTGATAAAATTCCTGATGATAGATATGCTTATGGAATTGTGAAAATTGATGAATATCTTGATGCAGATGAATTAGTTGATATTGTGAATGATACCTTGACCAAACTGAACAAATTAAAATTTTGAAACACACTGAGAATTCGACATCTAATTCTCAATCTAATTTTGCTGATATTGAAGATAATTTTGATAATATTAGTGAAATTAGTGATTTTGAGGATGTTGATTGTTCTCAGTTGTCTATCGTTAATGTTGCCTGTAAGCCTAAAGGAAAAGAAAAGTGTAATGATTCGTTGGTTAAGATTGACACTGACAAACCCTCAACTTCGAAAGTTTTTGATTTCGATCATGTGAGTGTCAGAGATAGTCAGACTGATAGCAGTGATGATGAAAATGATGATGAAGTTTCGAACAAAACACCATCAACAAGTAAAGATTCAAAAGAAACAATAATTCCACGAATTGTTGTTGATCAGGTGTATGGTGACACTGAAAAATTCGACAAGGTAATGACTGAAAAGGGTGCTCATTATCTCGAAACTAATCAAGTGGTGTATCCAAACTTCAAATGCTCAGATGATGTTGTTTTTCCAAACCAAGTGTTTGTGACAAAAGGAAATGTCGAAAACATTAAACCAGAATTTAAAAAATTAGTTGAAGAAGATAACAAACAAACATCTGATGAAGGACTTTTTGCAAATCAGAGTACTATCGAAAATAATCTCACAAAGAATACATACACTTTTCAAAGACAAAAACCACAAAGAAAATGGATTGAAAAACAAAAAGTTTCAAACGAAATTCCAAAACAAATTGAGGAGAAAACTGAACAAGTTGTCAAAATCAATTCAAAAGAATTTAAAGATCAAATTGACAAATTTTCAAAAGATAATGAAATTTCAAAAAGACAAGCACGAAAGAAAATTTTCTGGCAAACTGTTGAGTCTCGAAAGAAACAAAACGGATTGACAAAGAAAATATCTGGAAAGACAGAGTTCAAATCTGTTAAGACTAAGTCTTCGTCACATTCAGGCAATCAGAAAAATCCCGCTCAATTTAATAAATCATTGTCTGAATCCATTTCACAAACTACATTTTCGAAAGATAAAACTCAATACAATACATCATTTTCGAAAAATTTCAATCATTCATCACAGAAATTCCAAAATCAAAATTTCACAAATCGATTTTCTCCTCATTCACAACAAAGATTTTCTCAAAATCAAAATTTAAAACACAATCCTCCACCAACTCAATCAAGGAATTTTCAAAATCGATTTTCTCGTAACACAAATGTCGAAAACAATGTTAAAAATCGACAATTTGAAAAAGTTCGTCCGAAATCAAATGTTGATTTCACTCCACAAAAACCAAATTTTCCAAATCCTTCTAGGAAGCAGAATTCGAAAGTTTCATACACTAAGGGTTCATCAAATGTGAAGAATATCGACCATTGGCTTGAAGGGAAAGGAAAGATGTTTCAATATCGAATATTTTCCCAACAACAAATTCGAGAAGCTTATGAGAAATATGTGAATGATTCTTCAAACGGAAGTTCATCTTCAAAAGAATCAAATATTTCTGTGAAAACATGGACATCAGTTTCGAAAGATAGACATGCTGAGAAACAAACTGAGAACAAAAAGGTGAATGTCGGTGACAATCCTAAACCTTCGAAAACTTATGTTTCTGCTCCTTTACCTAATAATGTCGTCTTAATTGATACTTTCAAATCAAAAGTCTGTGATTGGGTTTTAGGTTCTTCATTTCACTCAGTTTTCAAAGCTAATAACCAAGGACCCAAACAGCCTTGCGTACCTAAATTATTTCATTAATTGCAGGTTTTGTGTGACGAGCAATATGATGATAAATGGTACATTGATAGTGGTTTCTCTCGTCACATGACTGGAAAGAAGGAGAATTTGCGTGATTATCGAAGTTTGGAGAATGCAGGAGTAGTTAAATTCGGAAAAAATCACAAGTGTCAGGTGAAAGGATATGGCAAAGTCACGAATGGGAAGTTTACTGTTAAGAGAGTCGCATATGTCGAAGATCTTCAACATAACTTGATAAGTGTTTCACAACTTGTTGTGGGCACTGGCAATCAAGTAGTGTTTAACGAAACAGGAAGCACCATTTCTAATGTTAACACTGCAGAAGTTTTGCTCAAATCGAAAAGACATGGGGACATGTTTACTCTTGATATCAAACCAATCGTTGGAAAACCCTCAATGTGTTGACTCTCGAAAGCTTCAACTGATGTTAGCTGGCTTTTGCATCTAAGACTTTCTCACTTAAATTTTCGAAATATCAATAAATTGGTAGTTGATGATCTTGTCTGAGGTTTGCCTGTGTTAAAATTTGATAATGATACTTTATGTGCAGCTTGCGATTTTTCACAACATCGCAAAGGTCATCCTATGGTTATTGATTCAAAGATTGTAGAACCGTTGGAATTACTTTACATTGACTTATGTGGACCATCGACTGTTGAGACACTCAACAAGAAACGATACATTTTAGTTATTGTTGATGATTTTTCACGGTTTACTTGGGTTTATTTTCTCAGGTTAAAATCTGAGGTTGCTCAAGTAATGATCGACTTTATCAAGAAGATTGAGATCAGCTTAAAGAAGAAAGTTCGAAAAATCAAAAGCGACAATGGTTCTGAATTTAAGAATAACTTTCTTGATTCGTTTTTAGTTGATCAAGGGATTTCACATAATTTCTCTTCACCATATACACCTCAGCAGAATGGTGTGGTTGAGAGAAGAAATCGTTCTCTATGTGAAGCAGCACAAACAATGCTTACATATGCGAATCGTCCTCAATATCTTTGGGCTAATGCCGTTTCCACTGCATGTTTTATTCAAAACAGATCATTTATTCATCGTCTTTTCAACATTACTCCTTATGAAATTCTCAATAACCGAAAACCTAATGTCAAATTCTTTCATGTTTTTGGTTGCAGGTGTTTTATCATGAATCTCAAGGATAATCTTTCGAAATTCAAGTCCAAAGCTGACGAAGGAATTTTCTTGGGATATTCTCATAATTTGGTTGCATATCGAGTTTTGAATAAACGAACACGCAAAGTGGAAGAAACATTTAATCTAACCTTTGAAGATTATTATGTTAAACAAGACGAAAAATGTTTTGATCACAAACCAATTATTAATGAATCAAATGTTGTGTCTGAAATTTCAAATTCGACAGATTTTGATTATGATTTAATCTTTGGTACTCCAGATATGGCTGTTAAAGCTGAAGTTAATGCAACTGATAATCACATACCTAAAGCTTCAAAGCATTCTGACAATTCGACATTAACCAAAGATGCTTTAGACTTGAGTTCAACATCGAATTCTCCAAGAAATGGCGAAAGCATGCTTAATGCTCAAGTGGAGGGGGAGCACTTGAATTCGACAACTCAGGTTGAGGATGAGCATTCTTTCGAGGGGGGGGGGTATAGGAGATTGGATAATGATGTTGAGGGGGAGCATCAGGGGGAGCATCCTATTGAGGGGGAGCATCCTATTGAGAGGGAGAAAAATGATTCAATTATGTCGAATAGTGATCATAATGAAAATTTTCATGATTCAAATGACAATGTTTCTGTTGTAGGATCTGAAAATGACGAATTGTTTGAAGTTGCACCATTGGATTTTGATCCAACATATCCACCATTAGATAAGTGGACAAGAAATCATCCAAAGGAACAAGTTCTTGGAAATCCACAAGACGGTGTGTTAACAAGAGCTCAACTTCGTGCAAAGAATGAGGTACTTAATGTTCATCAGGAGTTTTGCATGTTTAATATTTTCATTACGAAAATTGAACCAAAAACAGTTAAGGTTGCAATGGAACACTCAGATTGGGTTGTTGCAATGCAATCTGAATTGGCTGAATTCGAAAGAAACAAGGTTTGGAGATTAATTCCTAAGGCAAAAGACGTTTCGATAGTTGGGTTAAAATGGATTTTCAAAAATAAAACAAAAAAAGATGGTAATGTTGTTCGAAATAAAGCTAGGCTTGTAGTAAAAGGTTATTCGCAACAAGAAGGAATAGACTATGAAGAAACCTTCGCCCCTGTCGCAAAGCCTTGAGGCAATTCGAATATTTTTGGCCTATGCAGTTCATAAAGATTTTGATGTTTATCAAATGGATGTGAAATGTGCATTTTTGAATGGAGAATTCGAAGAGACAGTGTATGCGGAACAACCTCCAGGTTTTGTAAATGAAGAATATCCTAATCATTGCTATATTTGAGATAAGGCTGTTTATGGGTTAAAACAAGCACCGAGAGCATGGTATGGAACTTTAACTTCTTTCTTAAAACAATTGAAATTTAAACAAGGATTAGTTGATCCCACTCTCTTTCGAAAGAAAGTTGGGGATCATCTAATGCTTGTTCAAATTTATGTTGATGATATTATTTTTGGCTCTACTGACCCTGCTTTGTCTAATGAATTTGAAAATCTGATGAAAAGCAAATTTGAGATGAGTATGATGGGAAAAATCAACAATTTTCTTGGTTTGAATATTCGTCAAAACAGAGAAGGAATTTTTATCAATCAAGAAAAATATAGCAAGAATCTGCTTGAAAAATTTGGATTAACGAATAGCACAAAATTACGAGTACCAATGGGGACTGGAACAAGGCTTACACCTTCGTTAGATAAACCTGCTGTTGATTTAACTCTATACAGAAGCATGATAGGTTCATTACTTTATCTAACAGCAAGTCGACCTGATATTATGTTTTCTGTTTGTAATTGTGCTAGGTATCAGTCAAATCCTCGAGAACCACATTTCACTGCAATCAAGAATATTTTTCGTTATCTAAAGGGCCTAATTTCGTTAGGATTGTGGTATCTTTCGAAAACTGGATTCTTCATACAAGCTTTTTTATATGCCGATTTAGGAGGTTGTAATCTTGATAGAAAGCTGGCAGTCAAAAAAGCAAACATGTGTTTCGATTTCCATAGTAGAAGTTGAATATCTTGCTGCTTCAGCTTGCACTTCACAAATCATATGGATTCAAAGTCAACTGCGTGATTATGCAATCAACATGAAGAAAATTTTGTTGTATTGTGATTCACAAAGTGCAATACGCATTTGTCACAACCCTGTGCAACATTAAAAAACCAAGCATATTGCTCTTCGTTATCATTTTATAAAAGATCATGTGGAAGATGGAAACATTGAAGTTCTCTTTATGAAAACAACTAATCAATTGGCTGATATTTTCACAAAACCATTAGATGAAAAATCATTTGTGAGAATTTTCGAGGGACTTGGAATGATAGATGGAAATTCAATTCCGGGAACAATTTCGAAAGAATGAAAAGAGTCAAATTGCAAAAATGTCGAATCAGAGGTGTTGAATGATCTTCAAAAGAATCTTGTTAAGTGTTCAGTGGTTACAGTTCACATTCAGCGCTTCGACACGCTTCGATTTAGACATTAAGTGAAATTCGATTTGTAAATAAATTTTCGATAGTTTGTCCAAATTTTGTTAATTTCATACAAATTTTTTTTGATAGTATGGTACAAAATTTTTGTTAGTTTGTTAAGTTGTTTTCTTTTCGAAAAATCAAAAACACCAAAAATATTTTTGTTTTGCTTTGTTTTTGGAAAATTCCAAAAATTCCAAAAAGATTTTCTTATTTTTGTTATTGTTTCTAAAATCAAAAATCCAAAAATATTTTCTTTTTGTTTGATTTGTCTTGTAGAAAATCATGGAATATGAAGAAAAGGGTGAACAAGTTTTATGAGGTAACAGGCTTGCTATTTCAAGGGAAGGTACATTTTCGACATCTTATGTACTAGTTAGGTTGTCCCTAGAAGCATGCTGCAGCATGTCGACCCAAGCCTCTTTTGACTCAATGTGTGTTTTTGAAGCCTTAATGAAATTTTCATCACGAAGTTTTTTCCCAATCAGGCTATATTCAAATTAGTCCATGAGCTACCATAATCTACTCAAATGAGTTTAGAGTAATCTGCTGAGTCCATCAAAAAGCAGTGGTACTTTCGAAATTCTTTAACCAATCTTTTTCATCACAAAGTTCTTACACTTTCACACACGATGACATATGTCCAAGAGATCTCTGGTCAAACCAATCAGGATTTAGACATATCAAACTACTGTGTTAATGATCTAACATCATGAGACCGTGATGAAAGTGAAAACCAAAATATCCAACTCAATTAAGGAATTGACGGGGAACTTTGTTCCAGATTTAACGAAACATTTGTTTCAGCAACAACTTTCGAAACTCCAAATCATATTCAATTATTTTAAGTGATATTGATCAACTGTTCGAATCCCATGATGTTTGTTACCCAATAGGATCCAACCAACATTTTTTTCTTGAATATGATTTCCGGTTGAGTTTCATTTGAGTTCTATGTCACTTCATATATTTCTTCCAAAGCTTACTTGTCACTGACTACACTAGTCATACAAGTAATTTCTGTTACAATTACTCACATTTATGTTAAGTGTTGATATGTAACGAAATCACAAACCACCCAACAAGCTTGTCAAAAAGAGGCCCTTCGATACTTCTCTACTAGTATTCGATTGTAATTCACGGGAAAACACACAAGCTGCTAGTCATCTCTCTTGATGAATAGCAAAGTAATCCTTGCCCGAGATTTATCTGCCTTTATGTCGAAATAATTTTTTCGACATCACAGAACCAAAATTTTATTTTCTTGCTTCTTATCTTTTTGTTTGACACACTGCACTCACAAAATCCTTGAGGTTCTGAGTACTACCAACTCAGGCTGATGATTTCGACAGTCTGGCATATGACTTCGTTTTCAAACCCTAAAACGAAAGAGCCCAACCTCTATTTCGAAGGTTTTGTCCTTATCCACTTGTACTCATGAAGAGACTTTTGATGTGACGGTTTGGTTACTGTTCTTATTTCACGGAGATCGTGTCCTATACTTTTTCTAACATGGAGTATATGATGGTTACTGGTGCAAATTTCAAGTGCCACGTGTTATGATCTTTTATGATAACCGTTTGAAATCAAAAAGGGGATACATATATGAAGGGTAACTGGATCATCATTCCAAGATTACGCGTTCTACAAAATCTCCGACCGATTTGTGCTATATTTCCTTCTTGATTCTTCATCATTCTCAAAGAAAACCCTAATCATGGCTGCTCTTCAATCAAACACAACTGATGGTGATCTTTCTGTGTACCCATCATGAAGATCCAGAGTACCAACTACCAAGTTGATGGTGATCTTTCTGTGTACCCTGAAGAACTCAAGATGCTAATTGTGGCTTTACAACATTCTGCTTTATCGATTGCAATGTTCAGTGCATTTGCAGTACGAATGTCCTGGTTATCAATGGCGGGTTCTACTGCATCCTACAGCAAGACGATGGATATTGTGACTTTCAATTTAATCAATGAACATAAGTTTCGTCTAACCAAGAAGTTATTTGTCAAAATTCTTCAAATCCCTAATTCTCCACCTTTCTACAAAGTCACTAATGAACAGGTGTTACACATGTTCAATGAGATGGGTTATCAACCTACTCTCTCAAATATCAGTGAATTCAAGAAGTTGTGTCTTCCAAGTTTGTGGAATTTTCTTTTTGGGATTTATCTTCGATGTCTTACTGGTCGAAGTGTTGGTTTAGACAAAGGGCGTATAGAGGTGTATGCTATGGTTGCATGTATTTATCATGATATATCTGTTGACTATGCAACTCAGTTGTGGAAAGAATTTTTGAAGAGCATTGAAAATACGAATGTGGTTGATGGGATTTCATGTGCAAGGTATTGGAGTCTCATTCTCCAATTTGCCTATGAAAAGAAAGGTATTTTGGTGCCGGCTGATGAACCTAAAGCTAAATTCTTGAAGTATCACTATCCCAGGATGATTAAAGATGATATGACTATTTTTCCAACAGTTGCTAGGATCCCTGATGGGATGCTCAAGAAGGTTGATCCTTCGAATCCTGTGTTGGAGGATTATTTACTTTCCATCAACACAAATGATGGACTTGGTATTTTGTTGTCAAAACATGATGAAGGCCCTTCGAAGAAATCTCGGAAGTCAAAGGCTGTCTTAATTCCTGAGAAAAATGATAAAGAAACAATTGTTTCTAAGTCACCAAAGAAACAGCCTGCAGAGGTGGTGAAAGTTTTGTAGAAGTCTGAGAAATCTCAGGAAACTACACAACCTGATTCTACCAAGAAGCTTATTCCCACAAAGTCTGGTGTCTTAAAGCGTATCAAAAAGATGTCTTATAGATCCAGAAAATCTCATGAAAGGTCATCCAATTTCTCAGCATCAATGGTTCGCAAGCCCCATGTCACTCGGAAAGGCGTTGTTCTTCGTGAAGTTCCTATGCCAGTGTCCCCATCATCAAAGAAGCGCAAGCCTGAGGATGTTGCAAAGCATATCTCTAGCAAGACCAAGAAGCCAAAGAAATGAAAGTTGATTCTTCAGGATGATGAAGACGAGGAAATTGTTCCTGATTCTCCACTCGGTAATCCTTCATCTGAACAGAACTCACCTGCCGAGTCAACTTTCGAAATGATAGGAATTGTAAGTAGCGCTGTGGACATTTCGATAGTAGACACATCTACTATTTTTGGTGAATCGACACACGTGTCAATTCCTATGAAGACTTCGGACATACAACCCGAGGTTTCGTTAACTGAAGCATTTTATGAGGAGGTTCGAACCTCAGGCATTTCTACACACGTATCTAATACGGATGTAAATGTCAATATGGGGGAAGGAGTTTCGAACAATGAACATCTTGTTGCTTCTCAAGGTATTCTTGAACCTGTCACTATTCAAACCAATACATCGTTACCACCAATAATCACTTCTATTTCTGCAACCACTCATTCTCCTACTTTTGATATGGTCATCGATCATCCCATCACTTCTCTCTTTTCATCCCAATCCACTGACCCACCTAAACCTCTTAACGATGATGATACTGATGATGGAGGGTTTGGAGGATAATTTGCTGATTTGGAATTTGATCCAGAAGAAGAAGATATCCCAGATCATATGCTGATGTCCGGGAAGCAGTTCAAGATTCTAAACAAAAAGCTTAATTCAATTCTTCAATCCCAAGCAGATGCAGGCGGTATGAATTCTGTTTCAAGTATTAAAGTTGATGTGATGCTTAAAGCTCAGGAAGTTCGGTTGTTCAAGAAAGTGGAGAAGTTGATAAATGAATCTGAATCTCGTCTTTTCGAAAAGCTTGATTCCATGGATAAAAGTAACGAGTTACGAGTCAAATATGCATCTTCGACTTTTAATGATGAGCTCAAGGATTTGAAACGGAATGCAAAGGAACGCCATGTATTTTTTTGTGCAAGATGTTAAGATGGTTCGTGAGAATGTCAATCACAAGCTTGAAGAACTGAAGGTTGATGTATCCAAAGAGCTTCATGAGATGGATAACAAATACTCTTCTCTTCTTGAGAAAGTTGATATTATAGCAGATGCTGTTACTACATTTGTTAAAACTCATCTATCTTTTGATCATAAGTTTGATGAGAAAGCAACTGCTGATGTTACAAGTTTTGGAAAAGTTACTTCTCTGCTTGAAGAATTGAAGGGCATTGTTTCGACACCTGGTTCCTTATCACTTTTTACTCATGAGTTTATTGATCAGAAGTTTCGTTATTTCGAAGCTGTAATTCAAAAGATGCTGGCTCCATTGTCTCAGTTTGCCACTATCTTACCATTGAATGCCCTACCTGTTATTACAGAGGTGCAAGGGGGAGAAAGGTGAATGTTGGTAAAGGAGAAGGTGCATCCGATATTACAAGTGAAGAAGTGAAAATAGTTGGAAAAGTTTTTACAACTCACATTCCCAGTTCAAAACCAATAATTTTGCAAGCTGAACCTGTAACATCAACTGTTGTCACTACAAGGCCAATATCAAAAGGCATTGTAATTGGGTCAACTGTTAAAGGGGGAAGTAGTTCAAAACCTAAGGAAACAACAAAAACTTCAGACAAAGGGAAAACAATTCTTCCTGAAAAGACGAAAGAAGAAAGAAAGGCAAAAATTGAACCAGAGATGGAGAAGTAGCGTCATATTCAGAGTATTTTGATGCTTCGTGCAAGTAATCCACCTAAAATAAACAAAGGTGATCCAACAAAATTGCACAGTTAGGAAAATATTGAAGCCAAAGTTGCATACAACGAAATGTATGAATTCGAGAAAAAGCCAAGAAAGAGTTATGCAATTGAGAACTCTGATATGAATCAGCTTGATTTTCCTATCAATGAGTTGATGTTTCTCACTCCTCAATATAAGGTTGTGAACAGATTTGAGAACAAAGATGATTTTTCTCACATGAAGCTGAGGTTGCATGCAGTGTTGGGGAAGGAACAAGAGGAAGTTTGGTCACTGGTGAAGATTGTTCAAGTACTTGGTATATCTAAAGGGGAAATGTTCAAAAATATGCTTCAGAATTTCGATATCACGTGGTGAGGGAAAACAAAGTACCTTTCGAATTTTCCATTGCTGATTTTCCTTTGATGAACTTGAATGATTTGATTCAAGTTGCATACATACTCAAGGATTTGGATGCTTCTAAACTCCAAAATACAAGTAAGGATGTGTTAAAATTGGGTCTAGGTCATATAAAACTTTTCATAGACAATTACTATGATTGTCTAGCTATGACAGATGTTGAGTTGCCTGCAACAATGGAAAAAGAAGTTATTGTTCCTGAAATCTAGACAATGAGTGAAGCTCAGTTGAAGAAGTATGTGGATGGTGAAATATGTTTGAAGCCATTTGGTATAGTTTTTTCTGGAAAGAATAAGAGGGGAAAACCATCGAAGTTCTTTTTCCAAACAAGCGAAATTGAAAGATATACAACTGCTCAGTATCTAAACTTAATCGTTCGTATGAATAGTTGTAAGAAGAATAATGATGGAGATAAGGCTGAACTAAAGAAGGTGATGAAATGGTATGCTGAAATTCGAAGAACATTACACTTGGCTACTCAAGTTTTGATCAACTGATTTCGACACTGCTTACAAAGGGGGAGATTGTAAGGGTCGAAGTTGTATTGTAAGGTGTCGAAATGTAATGTTATTTTGCAAAGGCATTTTATGTCGAAACTGTGATGTTTAGTCCTTTGTAATTTTTTGTATGCTTTACTGTTTTCCTATAAATAGGGAATGTTACTTAGAGTTAGATAAGAGTTTTGGTAGTTGTTCTTGTCTATTTTCTCTTTGTAACCGTGAAGCATAATATGAGCTGAAACAAGATCTTATTTACATTCTGTGTTCTCAATTCTCGGTACTCTGATTTTGATTTCATTACTTAATTCAATAGTTCATCAAGGCTCTCGTGCCAGCCACTTTGAGGATCACTGACGGGAGTCATGGTAGGTCAGAGCCCCCGAGGGCTTGGGGACGTGCTTTCCAGCTGACGACCGAGGGGGCCAGGACAGCGCTAGATGTGCTGGATGGTATGTTTCCTATCCCTTATCTTACTGATTATGTTTATTGTATGCTCATGTGTTTGTACTATGTTAGGTACGTTCTGAGTGAATTCTTTGCCTGCTCTGGTACTGTTTGACTCGAGAGCGAGTCGGTCTTTTGTCTCTCGATCTTTTAGTAGGGAGTTTGGTTTTCCCTTAGGAGAGCTATAGTGTTCATTGCGATTTTCCATCGCCAACGAGCACGGGTTTTCTGCTTCATCAGTTTATTGGGGTTGCATTCTAGAGATATTCAGGATGTCTTTTCCGATTGACTTGATTCCGATTCCCATGGGGGATGTTTGTGTTATAGTGGGTATGGACTGGCTGCGTCGCTTCGATGCAATGATCGACTGTGAGGGTCGGCGAGTAGTAGTTCGAGCCCCAAGTGGGGGAGAACTAGTGATCTATGGTGAGGGCACCAGGTTGGGTTCAGGGTTTTGATCAGCCGCCAGGGCTCGACAGTATATTCAGCACGGGTGTGCGGGTTATTTGGCATATATGGTGGATATGCTGGTCAGGGATCATGTCTCGGAAGTGCATATTAGACAAGGATGCGGTAGTGTCATTCGATGACATTTAGGTTGACGAACGCCTGAAGTATGTTGAGAAGCTGGTGGCTGTCTTAGAAAGGAAGATAAAGGTTCTGCGTAACAAGGAGATACCTTTGGTAAAGGTACAATGGCAGCATCGAAAGGGATCCGAGTGGACTTGGGAGTCGGAGGCCGAGATACGGGAGCATTATCCAGATCTGTTTGCTACAACAGAGTTCGAGGGAGAAGTCTAGTTCAAGTGGGGGAGACTTGTAGCATTCCGGATTTCAGGTATTCTTCAAATTCTTCCTTGGTATTTTTAATAAGTCAATTTTGGCCCTTGATATTGGTTTGGACATAGCCCTAGGGGCATATTGGTAATTTTTGGGAAGTTGAGTAGTACGCTAGGCGTACACCCATGAACGACGGGCGTACGTATGTCCGGATAAGACCCTAATTTTTAGGGTTTGTGGGGTATTTAAGCAACATTATGTGGCATTGTGGCTCACCCTTTCAGCCTCCAAACCTCCCTTAGCTGTCTTTAGAGAACCCTAGCCTCATTGTGAGCATTTTGATTTTATAAGTGTGTTTTTTGTGCCTTAAAGGAGAAGCTTGTGCATCAAGGAGTCAAGGATGGAAGATTGGCTTGTAGATCTTGGTCTCATCTGTTTTGGGAGCTTCAGAAGGTACACAGTTGCTACCTTTGTGTCTATTTCTTCTAGATCTGTCCTTGGTACCTTATTTGCATTCTTTTGTCCCATAAAGTCCCATTATAATGCATGATTCGTTTTGGATGTTTTGAGCTGTCCTTTCAGACCCTAGGAGGGGTTGTAAGTGATAAAAATGAAGTCCCAATGGCTAGAAATGTCTCATGCAATTGGTAGAAGGGTCTTAATGGATTAAGACCGTGTATTAAGGACTTTTTGGACGTCCAAAATTTTAAAGTTTGAGACTTTATGGTTCTGAGACACATTTGGTCAATGGATCTAAAATTTGGGCTTAAGTGCTTATGTCATTAAGCACTTATTGGAGTTTTGAATACAACGAGGTTATGCCCACGTAGAGAGCAGTAAGCCCCGCGTACGCAGTCAACGTCCCCGTTTCCCAGTCAACGCAAGGCTCGTGTATGCCCCACATAGCTTCGAGGTACGCGCATGGTACCCCCTCTAATGGGTTTTTGTGAGTTGGGCTTCAGATTTGGGCCAGTTCGGCTTGGGCCCTTGCTGGACTTTCGGAATAGAAGTGTCTTGGGCCAATTATGGAAATAGACCTTAGGATGAAGCCCAATTAAAGATTTGGGCCCAATATGGAAAATTGGGCCGATTATGGGCCTTGTATATTTGGACCTTTCGATCAATGATTTGGAGTTGGGCTTTGGTCCAAATTAGGGAAAGCGTAAAATGGACTATTACCCTATGTTTGTGCCCTTAGCCAAGATGGATATTTCCAACTGTTGATTGGTGTTCGTTTATTGTGATAGTTCGGGATTTTTGGTGAGTCAGTAGCCAAGGGTTTTCAGTTCTGTTCGACACTGTGAGGTGAGTTTTCCTCACTATACTTAGGGGTCGAAGGCACCAAGGCCGACCCATTGGATTGATATCCTAGGAGTTATTGATATGTTGAGTATAAGTTAGATATGCATGTCAGTGTAATATGCTAGTTTGGTACATCTGTAGGACTACCTGTGATACTGTCTGAGTATATGTATGTGTATTTATCTGTGACATGTCGACATGTTGTGTGGGTTGGGATAAGGTTGTACTGCTCCACACTGTAGCCAACAAACCCTGGAGTATGCCAGATATGAGCTGAGGGTCAGGGAGTATGTCAGATATGAGCTAAGGGCCGAGCAGGGCATGTCAGACTCGTACTGTGGGTTAATCTCTGTATTCTAGTCCAAGGACTGAGGGAGCAAGCCAGAAATAAGCTGTGGGCCCAAGGGGCAAGCCAGACTTATGATGTGGGCTCGGGAGCAATCCAGACATGAATTTTGGGCCCGATAGGAAAGCCAGATTCATGTTGTGGGCTCGGGGGTAATCCAGTCTGTAAAGTTGTGGACCCATTACATGTTGCTATTATGTGTGCTATTTGTTATGTATCGGTATTTTGGGGGAACTCACTTAGCTTCGGGCTTACAGTTGTGGATTTTGTTTCAGGTACTTCAGATGATCGTGGGAAGGCGAAGGTTTTATCGTGCACCTCCTCACATTTTATGATTTGATTTCTGGGATTTCTCTGATGTTAAACTATTTTGAAAACAATTTGTAAACAATGGATGGTTTTGGAATGTTTGAAAAGTTTAAAATTTTTATGAATTTTATGGATGTTACATTATATAGTTGCTAATTATTTAAATTTTATAAGGAAATTGAGGAATTTAGGGTCTTGAAATTTGAATGAGATATGCAATTAGCGTCTTAGGCACACAACAATTGAACAAATCAACAAACACTATCATATCACCGCCAATTCTCCCTTATTATCGGCTATCCCACGACGCACACAACAATTTATGATTAAAGATTTTGATACTCAATTACGTATGAATGCTTGAATAATGTTTTTGATTATCACTTAATCGGCTATAGCCCTCAATACAAAAGGTACGCTCGCAAATCTCAAGTCTCCGTATTTGTTGGATACCATTGTTCTCATGTTCTCCAATCTATAGTTTGATTAAAAAAAATTATTCTCAATTACACATAAATGTTTGATTAATGTTTTTTATTCTCAACTAGAAAGGTTACCCCCCTACGCGTGGGCCAGAAGCTTTCAATGTTGTTTGCGAATCGATAAATATGACAGACGTAGAAAGTGCAAGGATGAAAAGCCCGAACTTTGCCCCAGACCGTTTTTTTTCATGTTTTTATGAAAAAATGTAAAAGTTTTGACTGCAAGGAACAGAAGTGTCAAAATGGCTAAAGAATTAAAGGGGTAGGAATTAACAACTTTTTAGAAAAGGGATCAAACTTGTCAAACCGTTAAAGTTTTGTGGCCAAACTTTAAAGATTAAAAGGTTCCTAAAAAGTGTAAAAATATTGATTGTAAGGACGAAAAGTGTCAAAATGGTTAAAGAATGAAGAGCGAAGTTGCCAAAAAACATCCAGTTTTTATGAAAAAATGTAAAAGTTTTGACTGCAAGGACCAGAAATGTCAAAATGACTAAAGAATTAAAGGGGTAGGAATTTGCAACTTTTTAGAAAAAGGATCAAAGTTGTCAAACCGTTAAATTTTGTGGCCAAAATTTAAATATTAAAAGGTTCCGAAAAAGTGTAAAAATATTGGTTGCAAGGAACAAAAGTGTCAAAATGGATAAAGAATGAGGAGCAAAGTTGCCAAAAAACATCCAAATTTATTATTCCTAACTTTGAAGCCCAATAATAATACAGGGACCAATTCTACCAAAAAAATGACAAGTTTACTATTCATTTTCTTCATAACTTTAATATATATATAATAATTATAGTTTTTTTCTAATATTTGACGGAAATCGTTGATTCTTGGTGGGGAGGGGGGGGGGGGGGGGGGGGCTTTCTTTTTATCCAGCTCCTAATTAATTAACCAGGGGTTACTCCCCATAAAACAAATATTCAAAAAATTCTTATATGTAAAAATACTAGTTTAATGAACATGCATTGAATCTTGGAGACAGTGGACGAGAAGATTGTATATTTTATATCAAATGTTAATTTTAACTTAAAACATATAGGCTAAAATGTATATTTTGATTTTTCAATTACGAGTATGAGGGATAAATTAGTCATTTTTGTTAAAATAAAAACCATAAAAAAATACATATGTCACTCTATGTTTTCATATTTTTCCTCTTCATGCTTGTATTTTCTTCAATGTTTTATGAATGTCAATATACAATCATGCCAATTTGTTCTATATATATTTTTTATACATATCAGTAGCATAACATGAGTGTCAATGTGTGTGAGTGCTTTTTGAATAATTTGTTGAATGATTATTGAATGTCAACACATAATATACTGTATTTAGTCATTATTAAATGTGTTCTATAGATATTTTTTTGCATATCAGTATCATAACATCAAGTTTTATAGCAATGTTGTTTGTTTTTTCTTCCACTTTTTACATCAATCCAGTTTTGGTTTTGATATTATTTTTTTATTGTAATGGTTAATCGATATTAATCATTAACCAAAACCATTAACCATAACTATTACTAACCATAACCAATGGCTACTAAAAAACATTAAATGATTATAATGGTTATGGTTCGGTTTTGACCTATAACCGAACCAAACTGCCCCATACACACCCCTAAAATTTGTGGGGGAACTTTAAAATCTAAAACAAAATCTAAAACGTAGCCAAAATTTTGGTAGAGGGGAGCATTTTAGAAATTGCAACGGGAATTAAAAATAAATGACCAAAATTTCATTTATAAAATTATTATTATTATTATTATTATTATTATTATGTGTTTATATATATATATATATATATATATATATATATATATATATATATATATATGCTTAGGTTATTTTGTTTTTGCTAACTATTGTGTGCCAGAATGCACAGATCTGGACCACCAGATGTAATAGAATCAAAGGTCATGATCTGAGAGTCTATGATATTACAATAGGGTATCATATACCATATAATCACACAACTTTCAGCATAAGGACATTTTAGTCAATTGAGACAAATTTAAAAAAGGGAAAATCGAGATTTAAGGGATAATTAATGATTTTGATTTAAAAAATATGATTTTTTTTTCAAATTAATTGAATTTCAAACGTAATTTGTAAGCATAAACCGATTTTATTCTATCAGAATGTTATTTTGTTCGAATGATGTTCTTAATTATGTCAGAATGGTATACAACTATGAACATAATATTATAAACAAATATTATCAAGACCAATAATTTTTAATGAATACAAATTTTATATAAGACGAAGTTTAATAGTTTAGAATAAGTAATTACATTCATTCTTAAAGAATACAACTATGAACATAAATTACATTCATTCTTGAAATCTCTTGCAAAAAAAATATCGACATTCTTGAAAGAATCCTCATTCACTTTCTTGTTTCGTTCATAGATGTCTTGTATATGTTTGACCTCTAAGCCACTTCAAAATATGCTAGCATTCTATGAAATTGACATTCTGTCAGAATTGTATTGCATGAGAATGATTTTATACAAGGAGTTGCAAAAGGAGATAAACTCGAGGATGGTAATGATGGGTTTCGAGCAATACATCATTCCTATGGTGTACATGCAAACCCTAATAGCTTTTGGATCTAGTTTGTCTAATAAACATGCAATTGAATATCTAAAGCTATAAACCCTAGATCTATCATATAAGAACTGAAATAAGGGTTTAGTAATTACCTTTGATTGTTATATAGTAATAATAATCAATTCCTTGCTTTGATTGGCTTCAGAAAGCTTAGTGCCTCAAGTGTGGTACCTCTAATGGATTCACAAACACCACTAAGAAATTGGATGAAGGAGAGAAGAGAGGGGAGGCACCAAAACGGCTGGAAACCCTAAAGGAACACTTGGCCCCGTTTTTGAGGCATAGGGGTCCTTTATATACATGTAGGCTATTAGGGTTTGCAACTAGGAAACCCTAATCTTACTGCTTAGGCCCTAAGCAGCCCATAGATTCCTTTAACATATCCCTTGGATGAATTCCCTATGGGCTTCCCATAGAATTCGTCCAACCTATATATTATTAGGTGATCCATAGCCCAATTGTAATTATCTTATAATTACAACTCCAGTCCCCTAAGTTTAATTAATCTCTTTTAGTCACAAAATTAATTCTTAATTAATTCTTGACTAATATTAATTAAACAATATGATTTCTCCTTTAATATATTATTCTTATAATATATTAATAAATCATAATTAAACCTTTCTCTCCTTAATTCATCCTACATATTGCTATGGTGAAGGCAACCCAAAAGGACCATGCTCATAATCGGGTCAAGTACATACCAAAATAGTTATGGACTTAGACACTAATCCAACAGTCTCCCACTTGGTTAAGTCTAATAACTATTTTGCATGACTTCAGAACCTGATCAGCAATCGTAGCTTTCAAAAGCCGCTGTCAACTCTGATCTTATCAGATACGCGTGTCCTTTAGATAAGGGATCATATATTCCTCCATTCTCAAGATATCGTATAGACACGAGACATGGATTTAAATCATTCTCTTTGTCTATGTATTGTTTCCCGACATCTGATTTATGACGACTGACAACAGACTACAATTGAACACATCAACTTAGTCCCGGCTTGGCCAAGCGCTTAGAGTGTCATCACTAAATCATCGAGGGGCCCACATATATCGCTTTTGTCCCACTTTGGGTAAAAGGAATGGATAAACTTCGACTCAAATGCTTGCTTTCACCTACTAATCGAATCACATACAACAATAAGTTTTATAACACCAAGTTACTGGTGCGTTTACTTATCATCAATGTGCAACGGACCGGCAAATAACAACTCACACATCTCGGTTTCAATAATATACAATGTTATCATCTCACTAATCACCTGTGATAAATCCATGAAGTGATTCAAGTGAGCGTGGGTTTAATCCAATACTTTAATCTTATCAAATCACTCATGAACTCTGCAGCAAACTTGTGCTATGTCTAAACACTTTAGACAATCTACAGACAAATTCATGACAGTCTTCCTTCATACCTACTTCCAACGTATGACCGACTGTGGAGGTTCGAATAACCCAGTTATTCTGGAAGTCAAAACATGCAAAGTGAAACGCAATAATAATATTAATCCTATATGGCCCCAAAACTTTTGAGCGTAAATAAAAACACTTTTATTTAAACACCATATTGATTACTCATTATTCATTTCTTACTGTTTCAGAAAATCAACTTATTACTCGAATTATAACCACAATTATCCCATGCTCCAAGCATGCACACTTTGGTTTCCTATGGTCCATACTTTGTAAAAATAGATCAATTGAAAAACTTTTCCAATGAAACTCATTTCACAATCCCCAATCCTTATCTTTAGTGTAAGAATACCAAATTCTTGCCACTTTTTAGAATATGTCAGATTCTAACATTTTATGCAACGATCCTTTCGTAAAGTCATAGCACAAAAGTCACCAAGACCCGGCTAATGAAATTACAAGGTATTCTATCAGAAATTTTTACAAGACAATTCCATAGACGTGAAGTCTCACATTCAAAGTACATTCCTTTGAACATCCTTCTCGCATAAAAGTTTCTAATCTAGACATATTTCTTAATATCCAACTCCCATTAAAACATTTCCATATTTTCCTTATGACAACTCATTCTTAATAGAATCTTATCTATTCATAATAATGTCAATATAGTCCATCCAGTACTATACTTCCAACTACTCACAAGCGACAAATCCTCAGTGAACCTCAGATCGTCCTTTGATAGTTGTTTAATTATTTTAGTCAAAACCGATTCTAGTCCCTTTTTCCCTCTTAATGCCCTAGTCATTTGGAAAATTTTAGAATGGTCAAATATTACAGCATATGCAATCGATCCTATACCCGAAGCGTATTGGACACGATGCATAATGTCTCACATAAAGACATGATACTTTATTAGTCTTTTGCCATAGTATTTTGTTAGCTACGTTCTCACAATTCGAACTATGAAGAGGGATGCCGTAATCATAATCGAATTTTGATAACGTGCTATGTATCCTTGACTAAATTTCATTAACATTTCTTGATCTAAGCTTTTAGATTTTGAAACGAAGTATAATATTCTCTCCCTTAATTATAGCAAAACAACTTTTCAACCCCTACAACTTTGCAAAGTTAATCTTTGTTTTCTATAATTAATTTTGCTAACTCGCAATACTTGAAATAATAATCATGCTCTCACTAACACGATGATTAATACAATACAAGCATAACACTTATGCTCCCACTAGCTTTGACATGTATTCAGAAAACAGCTGAACTTCTAGAAGACAATGCTTATTGAATTCCTTAAGTTCATATTTCTAACACTTGATGCTTTGATAAGCCTTTATCTAAGCTTTTTAAGCTCATACATCTTTGCCTTAGATAGCTCACATGTGTGTCTAAACAATTCAGAATTTATGTTACTAAGTCCCAAATGTTCAGACTAATTGCCAAATCTCACAATTCGAACCATGAAGAAGGATGTCGTAATCATAATAGAATTTGAGAATACAATTTTCACAATTGCTGTCTTCTTAAAATCTCTCTTAGTGAAAGCATTTCCTCACAATCATTTTCATGAAGGAGGGAAACCTTATGTCACTTAGACTTTATGGTGTATGTGTTCCTATCCTTGTGAATTCGTCAAAACGAAAGTTTGCGACAAATCCAAAACCATATGGACTGAACTTGTTCAATCTTGATTTCTTGCCTCATGGTAACATGAGTGCCCACCATGTCTTCCAAGTGGTTTAGCAACTCATCCTTACTTATCAATGTACTTTCCATTGATCAAGGTGCTTTGTCTTTATGCATTCAAATGAGAACTCATAGAACTCACATACATATTTAGCTTAATTGGAATGGCACAGAAACAAAATAATGTTAACATGATAGGTTATAAACCTCAAGTCGTGCGCTAGTGATGATTAACTAGGTTTACTCTTGATTTGTTCTTGAAACTTTTCAAGACCATTAAGACTCCCGCTGACTCCTTGACATATAAGATTCTCTTGTCAAGAAAAATTTCTTGACAAACAAATACTCAAGAGTTAGTGTAGAATTTTGTCAAGTTTAACACTTCACACAATTGGTCTTGGTTGGTCTTTGTCTTATCCAAGACATCACAACTTACCAATTTCAAATGTGCAAGAATAAGAAAACTTTTCCAAATTCCACATTTGATGAGTGTTATAAACCTACTTAAGACTTGTCACTCAAGTCATAATCTTGGAGTATGACTCTTAAGACTTGATATTGGAACGAACTATGATTGACTTATTGATTTAACTATTTCCATAATTCTCGATTCCTCTTCTTAGACATACAAATGCACTAAGACTCACTTAGAGGACCAGTTGAGAAATAGTTCTTAATCATTAAAGTTTATCATAAAACACAATAAAAGGTACTCTCCCTTCTTCTTGGAATAGAGAAACTTTTATCTTTCTGCCTACTTGATTCTTTTTTTTATTCGTTCTGCTATTGATTGAAACTCTTTCAATCAACTCAGAATTATACTTAATCTTATAAGTATAACCATATTTACTAAACTTTAGTAAATCATGACGAATATCTTTATCACTCTTGTGGTGGACTTGATCAAAGCACAACCTAGTGTACTTGATCTCCCAGTCCTTCTCTTGACACTTTGTCAAAATAGTCTAATTTCCAAATATATAGTTTCTCATTCATCACGCAACCAAGTTGTATGATTCCAAGTTTCTGTCCAATTGAAACTTGGGCGATGAGAATCTTCCTTTATTTGGCAAATTCTCGACATTTCCACAAATAACATAATTAAGAATCAAATCCATTATTGCTAATAATAAAAACAGTTAAACATCAATTTTTCATACACACCATTGCAAGGATAAAATCAAAATTTATTTTATTGCGGAAAAATCTGTCCTTACAATGCAATTCAACTGAAAAACTATGCTATCACATATCTCTTATCAATCTATCCTAACTCTAGAGTAGCAGCTCAAAAATCTAATCTTCGAATCCATGCGATCGAAATCCATTTCTTCATCATCAGATTTAGCACGCTTCTTCCTTAAGCTTCCTCTCTTTTCTTTGATCCTGCAAAACATCAAAATGTAATCTTATCACATCATGTATTAAGAATCAAAAAATAAGAACTTATGGAGTTAGTGGATTTTACCTGAAGTAGAGCCATACGTTTTGACTCTCCCAGCTCTTAGATCTCTCAGGTAAACAGGGCAGCTTCGTCTCCAATGCCCCTTCTCTTGGCAGTAGAAGCAAATGGACTCTTTTGGAATGACACAAGGAACTATCTCAGAATTTACCTTTTCTGGATTTCCAATGTCACCACTTTCAATGTCCATTGAAGTTTGGGAGTTTGATTCATCAGACAAATTTGCTTGATCAACACGCCAAATCATTTCTGATTCAGCAGCTATAAGCAAATAGGTCAAATCAATGAGGGTCACGTCATGGTCCATCATATAGTACTCTCTAACGAACTCACTATATGATTCAGGAAGCGACTGAAGAACCCAGTCAACAGCCAACTCACCTGAAATCTCGACACCCAACATCCTTAACCTATCAATGTGTGACTTTATCTCCAAGACGTGTGCACACACAGGTTTCCCATCTTCGTGTTTACTTGCCAATAGGGCTTGAGTGAGCTTGAACTTTTCAAGCCTTTGAACTTGTGGGTTAGGGAGAATAATTGGAGGAGGTGGAGGAAGTGAAGCATGACTCTCATTTCCTTGATCGTATCGTGGAACGTCATCTTCATTTGGAAAGCTTGTTCCAAGGGACTTGGGAAGACCATTGTAAGATTTAGACATCTACAAAATGGGAGAAAATTCAAGTTAGTTGATAAGAATCTTTGATGTAACACCCAAATGAAACATCAAGGCTAGGATCCAACACAATACTCTACAACCTAGAAGAGGGATGTCGTAATCTAGTTGCAGCATATTTGAAGGTAGGTAAATGACGATTTACCAATTTCCACCATGAAAAACGAAAAAGAAGTTTAAGTTTTAAATGAATTGAAACTCCTAGATCTTTTGAGATTCATTGAACCTTTCAATGGCATGTTTAATCTCGATCATGCCCTTATATTTGTGACTGGGATGCCAAGGATCACAAATAAGGTGTGAATAACCATGCGAATCTACGTGGTGCACTCAATGCTACTACCACCTAATCAATGTGCCGGTTAACCACACACACTCCATTGATCTATGATAAACATCGAGCCACCCTTCACTACCAATGTCAACCCCAAATTAGTGTGCCGGTTAACCACGCACGCTCCACTAACGTTTGACAAGGGTACGAAGTGTAATTCCATGGATTAGCATACAATTTCACATTTTGCCTAAAGTAACTATGATTTAGGAATTTGTAAAATCATGTAGTTACTTTGTACTTCATTATACTTATAATGGAAGGTTTTGTCCTATCCTACCCGTTCAGCTAACGACCCTCCACTAGTCAAGAGTGCGGTGGGTAAGAGTGGATACCCATTTAATCGCCATTTTATAGGCAATTTCCTTAAACACCCCTTATAGACCAGCTTCGTGAATGAGGCCTACTAACGGTAAGACTGACTGCTTACTCATACATATATATAATATTAGACTTTTAATGTTAAATATAGTATACGGTGTATTTTACACTTTTAAAATACTAGGTGGTCTAATTTAATAAATTATACTTTTAATTTAATCAAATGTAAACCAAAACTTTATGGGATTATTAACTCTCTTTTAATTATACACTTTAATTAATTAATAAAACCATAAGGGTGTAATTTGAACCTTTTCAAAAAAAAATACGAGGGTTTTTAGAATTTAACATTTCAAAATTAAACTTTTAATCAACTTTTAAATTCCAAAACTTGAAGGCAAGTTTAAAGTTTTGAAACATTTCAAAACATTAGGGTTTAACTATTTAAATTTCAAAAATAAAACTTTTAAGTTCAAATTTAAACTATAAAACTTAAAGGGATTAATTTGAAACTATTCAAACTTTGTCAAGAACATTCTAGATCAACAATTCAAATAAGGTAATTCTATAGTTTTGACCTAGTCTAATTTCTTGCAAGATAATACACCAAATAATTCAAATAATTAAATTTAATCACATAAGGAAGTAATTATTCAATTAATATGAAATTATCTTTTATTTTGGCAAAGATAATCACTCAATATCATAAAAATCCGATTTCTATCAATAAAAAACGTTTCGGTAATTATCCCACATCAAAAATAGGCCATAAACCCGAAAAATCCTCCATCTGACCCTCTGACTCGTCGAGTCAGGTTTGAACTCGTCGAGTTCACTATGGACTCGGCGAGTCACCCAGTTGACTCGGCGAGTCAAGTCGAAAAACCTCAAAAAAATCGATTTTCAGCCAAAATTCGATCAAATAAGCATCAAATTCACTAACAAACAACCCTAGGCTCTGATACCACTGATGGGTTTCGAGCAATACATCATTCCTATGGTGTACATGCAAACCCTAATAGCTTTTGGATCTAGTTTGTCTAATGAGCATGCAATTGAATATCCAAAGCTATAAACCCTAGATCTATCATATAAGAACTGAAATAAGGGTTTAGTAATTACCTTTGATTGTTATATAGTAATAATAATCAATTCCTTGCTTTGATTGGCTTCAGAAAGCTTAGTGCCTCAAGTGTTGCACCTCTAATGGAGTCACAAACACCACTAAGCAATTGGATGAAGGAGAGAAGAGAGGGGAGGCACCAAAACGGCTGGAAACCCTAAAGGAACACTTGGCCTGTTTTGGAGGCATAGGGGTCCTTTATATACATGTAGGCTATTAGGGTTTGCAACTAGGAAACCCTAATCTGACTGCTTAGGCCCTAAGCAGCCCATGGACTCCTTTAACATATCCCTTGGATGAATTCCTTATGGGCTTCCCATAGAATTCGTCCAACCTATATATTATTAGGTGATCCATAGCCCAATTGTAATTATCTTATAATTACAACTCCAGTCCCCTAAGTTTAATTAATCTCTTTTAGTCACAAAATTAATTCTTGATTAATTCTTGACTAATATTAATTAAACAATATGATTTCTCCTTTAATATATTATTCTTATAATATATTAATAAATCATAATTAAACCTTTCTCTCCTTAATTCATCCTACATATTGCTATGGTGAAGGCAACCCAAAAGGACCATGCTCATAATCGGGTCAAGTACATACCAAAATAGTTATGGACTTAGACACTAATCCAACAGGTAAGTGATCCCTAGGTAAAACTTAAAACATCTAAAAAACAAAAGAAACAAAAATCATGTTAAAACATCAGCCAATTGCAATACGACCCTTTCAAATACAAATTACATATATATATATATATATATATATATATATATATATATATATATATATATATATATATATATATATATATATATATATATATATATATATATATATATATATATATATATATATATATATATATATATATATATATATATATAACGACCCAAAAATCAAGGGTAAAATTTTCATTTTTAATATTGCCGAAACATAGATATCATTTATTCCAAACATTCCAAAACATCACTAATTAGAACATTTATCCGAGTTCATCCCAAAATCATTCATTACGGAAAATATGGGTGTGTGCACTGCGATCAAGCTGAGCTCTTCCTTTCCAAAACAATGATATTTGAAACCATAAACAAAACTGTAAGCACGAAGCTTAGTGAGTTCTCCAGAGCATACCCCATACAATCCACATAACCACATAATCCATATTAGCTATAACAGCTACATAACAATATCAATCACATAAGTCATACACATAAACATATATGGTTGCCGTGGAAACCCTCCAAGGTCTTACATCGGGTGCAAATGGAACCCCCACGTGGTCTTAGCCCACTGCCATGGGAACCCCCACATGGTCATACTAACTGCCATGGGATCCCCCCGGGGTCTTGCATACAAATACAAATATCATATCAACATAACACATAATCAATTATTTATACACATATACAAATCCTATAAGCCATACATACAAACATGTAGAGGTGCCATGGAAACCCTCCATGGTTTTACACCGGATGCCATGGGAACCCCCACATGGTCTTAGCTTACTACCATGGGAACCCCCAGATGGTCTTAGCCTGGAATGCCATGGGAACCCCCACATGGCCTTATATCCAACTGCCTCGAGAACCCCCCCTCCCAAGATCTTCCATGCAAGAAAGACAGAGTCAACTAATTGCCATGGGAACCCCCGCATGGTCACAGAAATATCTAGCATTTCACATATCACATAATAGCTAGCATACCACACAGAACATATAACTAATTGCCATGGGAACCCCCGCATGGTCTTCACATATATACATAATGTATCTATAGCACATTCACAATAATCATCACAACTAAATAAATGGGCCGGCCTTGGTGCCTTAGACTAATTGGTATGGTGAGGAGACTCACCTGACACTGCTGAAGTCCCGCTGATAAAACTCCCATTCCTGGTGGACAAATTCTCGAACTGTCAACATCAAAATGACACCCAATTAATAATTGGGTTCCAATACATAACCATAAATCTATACTTGGGGTAAATAGACCATTTTACCCCTAACCTAGCTTGGTTCAAAACCAAGGCCCAAACTCACACTCCGAAGGTCCAAAAGCCCAATAATCAACCAAAGCCCACTTATGGCCTAATTTTCCAAATTAGGCCCAAACCTCTACATGGACTTATTTTAAGGCCCAACCAATTATCCTAGTCCAAAATTTTGGCATTCTAATGGCCCAATATCTAATAATCTTCAAGGCCCAATTATGGCCCACTTACGGCCCAATTTTCCAAATTAGGCCCAAGCCTCTCTAATGGGTCTTATCCTAAAGCTCAATAATTTCCTTAGTCCATAAATATGTTCCCAATTGGCCTACAAAGGCCCACACCAGCTTAGTCCAATAAATGGCCCGATAAGAATCCAAACCCAATTAGGGTTTTTCACATAAAATGACGATTAGGGTTAAGTGTTTCTTCTTAACCCATTAAGGACTTAATCCATTAAGTCCAAACATACAATGAAATCGGGCTTAAGTTATAACTTCACTCCAATGGTCCAAAATACGGGTCCCGATAAGTCCAAACCAATAATTCCAAAATTATGGTTTTCTAAACCCTAATTAGGATTTCCAACCCATCACAACCCAATTAGGCCCAAAAGTTAAGTCCTTAGGCCCATTAGGGTTTCATTAGGTCAATTAGGGTTTCCCTAGGTCGGGCACCACCCACTACCACCTCGGGTAGTGGTGGTCAACGGCGGCTCACGGCGGCGGCCACCACCTCACGGTGGTGGTTATGGGTTTTCTTTTCATTATTCCTTCACAATTAAAATTTAAAACACAAAAGCCAATAACACACACACTCACTAACATAAACGCACACACACAACCGCCCTAGTGGTGGTCGGCGGTGGTACATGGCGGCAGCCACCACCTCACGGTGGTGGCGGTGGCTTTCTTAGTTTTCCGCCCAACAAAACCTCATACAATACACACACACGCTACTGATTTGCGAAATGTACCCCAGCCACCCACCTGGTGGCTTACGACAACGACAACGACAGATTGCGATGACAGCCACCACCTTACGGTGGTGGCGGCGGTTCTTTTGATTCCCATCCGAGCAAACACATACAAACACTTGTAAACACGATCTGAAGATAGAAACATTCCCCAACTCAGCCACTATAGGTGGCAAGCGACGACCGGAAACCCAAAAACGGCGACCAAATCCCACCATCGATCCCAGTCGACGTACACGACGTCAGGCCACCGAAGGTATGAAGAAGGACGTGTAGGTGGGAGGCGATGGTCCTTACCGAGAGCTCCCTTTCCGCTCACGACTCGCACAGTGACGAACACAACTTGCTTCCTCGGTCTCGATGGTTCTCCGGTGCACACGACGTCTCCGATAGTGAAGCTGTTGTGGTGTTTATACGGCAAAGGAGCGGTGGCAACGGGCTACCCTGACTGATCGAAACAGTGAACGAAGGGGTTAGTGGCGGCTCACTTCACACATGGAGGCTGGACTTTTGTGTTAGGGTTAGGGTTTGTACTGGGGGTGACGGGTTATATACCCCGATCCCCTATGAACCTATTCGCATAATAACAGAATTGGTCCCTCCTTCCCTCTTTTCTCTCAAAATGAGTCCATAAGCTACCCTCTTAACCCCAACCATCTAAAAACCCTTCAAATTAAGTCCAACATTTTACCAAGTAGCCCCTCCTTCTACAATTATTTTTAAATGAAGTCCAAAATTTACTCTTTATAACCCTGCTCCCATAAATCCTTCCGGAATAAGTCCAAAAGTTACTAATTACACCCTGTATCCTAAAATCCTTACAAAATAAGTCCCGAAATTACTCTTTAACCCCCGGAAACCCAATTTATATCATTTGACTCCCCGAAACCAACACCCCGTTAATTATTATTTGATTTTGGGGCTAAAATAATATAAATTATAAATTTACATCCTGGGGTTCCGGGTTTATTATTCAATTACTCTATTTCAAATGGAGTGTTACAACTCTCCCCCACCTAAATTAGATTTTGTCCTCGAAATCATTTCTTTACACTCCTGACACGCCAAACAACTTGAGCAGCCCGGTTACAATCCTGATCATATACCATAGCCTTCCCAAGGAAACCGAAACCATCCCTTGCAGGGTGCTAAAACCCGAAGGTTAATGAATTCCTTGCAACTTAATCACATCTGCTCCATCTGAAATCCGTAGTCTCGAGATGGTCTGTCTCCCTGACAGACTGCACACACATCGAATCATTGCCGAGTTCATGACACTTATCTCCCAACTAGCTATTCAACTCCTGATATTATTTAGTCCAACTCTAAACAACTTAGTATATGCCCCGAATGACAGGCAATTCCACACACGGACCCCTAATCGCTGAAACCACTCCAACTCATACTGCTGCCATATAGCTGTTTTCCTGAAGAACGATCGGGATCTCCCTGGTCCCAACTTGTCTGCCAACTGTTCGGAATGTCGGCACGTACCCGATTGCTGAGCCAGAAACCCACGCACAACATTCCCACATGACCTCTGAAAGTTACCTCGTCTGACAATAGTTTCCCTATCTATACCGCCACTCATGGCTCCTTCAATCCTTTGATCCATCCGATCATGATAGGCTGACAACCTGTCGCCACTGAATCCGACGCAAAAGGTGAATGCTACTAGAATAACTGTAGCCTTACATCATACCCGGTCTCCTTCGACCTACCGTTTCCTAACTTACGTTGTGTTGTGACCTACTCACAACCTTGTGAACTGGCCCATCTTGGTGTAAGTCATATGAACGAATTCGTGAATGTCACGGTTACCATGCAGTCTTTCTGCACTTCCCGCACTATCTGACCGCTTGTGAATGCTACGGATCCCCCGCAGTCTTACAACACTCTCCACATTATCTGACTACTAGTGAATGCTATGGCTCCCCCGTAGTCTTACAACACTTTCACCCTATTAATCATGAGTGAATGCTACAACACTTTCATCCTAGCTGACCATCAGTGAATGTTACGGCTCCCCCGTAGTCTTATAACACTTTCATCCCAATTGACCATTAGTGAATGCTACAGCTCCCCTGTAGTCTTACAACACTTTCATCCTAACACAACCACAACCCAATGGCTTACCCCTAATCTAAGAATTCGAAGCGCATATAGAGTCGAGCACGCACTCGACCGAACACCTGAACTGAACTCAATTCATGACTGGAGCCCTAACCTGCTTCCCCAAATTCTGCTATCAAGCTCCCAAGAAGACGCGATTCACACGCTGGGGAGTTTTACCAAACTCCAAACTCACACAACCCTCAAACCAAATAGCCACTTGGGCCGCCATTTTCCTCGATAAGGATGAGAAATCCCATCCCGGTCTCATACCTGCTCCTGTCCTGAGTACCTGTGCGATTCTCCCCCACTTAGATTCGACTAAGTCTTCGCAATACATGAGTTTTGAAGGATTCCCAATCCTTTTTATTCTATAATAACCAAACTGTTGACAACATGTTGCTTACCCGTGTTAGTGTTCTATTACTGGCCCAAACCCCAAAAGACCACACAACTCCTAAAGATCAGACGAACACTTCCCGAATCCTAGCGAAACTAATAATCTCAGAATCCTTGAAATGATGCCACACTTATACTTTGAAGTCCAAATAATCGATGCCCAGACCAAATCCTCTACAGTAGACCACTTCCCCTAGCGCTTCCAAAAGACGACCCAAGCACAATGGCTGAGTCACCAATCCTGAACGGAGACCTTCCGCATCACGTCTCTGAACCGTTCTCGACCATAGGCCCAGATAGCATTGGATGTTCCAAACCATCAAAGAGGGATACGACTTTTCACTAACCACCCCGTAACTCGCGATATGTAAATGGCACGTGACAGTGTTGATGGTATAACCCAAACACAAGCAGGGAAACAAACCCAGAGATACACTTACTAAAACCCTTGAAACTAAAAACTTCCTCGTGCGGTTTCTCGCAAGCATTGCACCGAATCCGGCCCTGCTGGCCTCTCAAAAGTTGAACCAAACTCTTGGGTCTCTTTCTGGGACCCTCCAATATATGCACCCGATCTGGTCCCCTCTTCCCAATGCAACCCAAATCAATCCCTCGCTCTTGGCTGTGGGACCCATACCATTCAGGGTCTCGCACCCTGACCCACTCACCAACTCAATCATTAATGGCTGAACGGAAATAACTGGAGCGACCTCTGCTCTAAACCGGCTAATAACAGCCCCCAAGACATAGTCTCCAATCCGGAAAGTGAAATAGATCACACAATCACTCCTTCCCACCTGATACAAGAGATCCAAGGAGAACTCAAAACCCTGGTAGTCCTTCCACTAACTTGCTCACCACCGGATCCAGGACCAAACCTTAGTCCTTCCTCATGTGTGCTCATCCTCATCTGGAAAAGTAGCTATCCTCATTATCAGTGCATAACCAAGAATTCTCCTTCCCATAACCTTCTTAGATTCTCCAAGACTATCATCGATTCGAGTATGGATCATGTGCTTTCAGTAGTACGAGCCCATACTACCTTCCACACATATCCATACTTTCCTCAGCAATCCTCCCGAATCCTCTAAGTCACCTAATCCACTGGTGCACCAAATATCCGCTAAACAGCAACACAATACCCACCAAAGCAACTCCTAGGCTCCCCCTAGGTTCCCAACTTCACCGAAACGCCCCACTAACTCATTGGAGCATAACCTAGGCTTCCCTAGGTTCCCAACCTCACCCTTCCATCAGCTGCTGAGGAACTCCCCATGATGCTAGCCATCCACCTCCTGGATATCGTCATATCCACTTAGTAGCTGACTCCCATCACTCACGAGTTCCACAAAGCACAAAGCAAGCAGCATTCGTGCAGTAGCACTCCGATCCAACGGACTATCATATAACATTCAGCCCATATATCGCAACTCGTGCTATCCACATCCATCCATCCTCACTGTCGGCTGCCTTATGCATGCAAATTATACACATAACAAGATCTAATAGACTATCGAATAATAGACTCTACCCTAGGACCACAACCAGACGAGGAACAGGAAATAAGGCCAAATCAATTATTCTAAGGCTATAAGATCCTAACCGTATACAATCTTAAAAGCATACACTTAGCAATTACTAATACCAATAATCATTTTCATTCTAGCATGGCATCCAATATTCCAAGGCTACAAGCATCACATATCAGGCCAATATATCGCTGACTACTCAGCACTGGCATTCAAGTCTACCAGCTCATACAACATATAAAGGCATATCTCCTAGCCCTAACTAAAATGTTATCCTCAGATTCATTAACCAAGTCATAACAGATAACATATATGCGTATTCTGGGGAAGCTTACTTGAGCTCGGCTGATTGCATGCACCACACCTTTTCTTGTCTTAGAAAACTTTTTCCTTGAAAACATTTTTTTGAGAACTTTACAGATCCTCAGTTTGAGTTCAGACACACCCGAAAGTATGTCCGAATCCCTCAAAACAAGGCTCTGATACCAAGTTGTAATGACCCAAAAATCAAGGGTAAAAATTTCATTTTTAATATAGCCGAAACATAGATATCATTTATTCCAAACATTCAAAAACATCGCTAATTAAAACATTAATCAGAGTTCATCCCAAAATCATTCATTGTGGAAAACATGGGTGTGTGCACTGCGATCAAGCTGAGCCCTTCCTTTCCAAAACAATGATACCTGAAACCATAAACAAACTTGTAATCACGAAGCTTAGTGAGTTCCCAGAGTATACCCCACACAATCCACATAACCACATAAGCCATATTAGCTATAACAACTATATAACCATATCAATCACATAAGTCATATACATAAACATATAGGGTTGCCGTGGAAACCCTCCAAGGTCTTACACCGGGTGCCACTGGAACCCCCACGTGGTCTTGGCCCACTGCCATGGGAACCCCCACATGGTCTTACAAATCCTATAAGCTATGCACACAAACATGTAGAGGTGTCATGCAAACCCTTCACAGTCTTACATCGGATGCAATGGGAATCCCCACATGGTCTTGGCTCACTGTCTTGGGAACCCCCACATGGTCTTAGCCTGGAATGCCATAGGAACCCCCATATGGCCTTATATCCAACTGCCTGGGGAACCGCCAAGGTCTTCCATGCAAGTAACACAGAGTCAACTAGCATACCGCATATCACAGAAATATCTAGCATTTCACATATCACATAATAGCTAGCATACCACACAACACATATAACTAATTTCCATGCGAACCCCTGCATGGTCTTCACATAAATTCAAAATGTATCGATAGCACATTCACAATAATCATCACAACTAAATAAATGGTCCGACATTGGTGCCTTAGAACCATTGGTATGGTGAGGAGACTCACCTGTAACTGCTGAAGTCCTGCGAATAAAACTCGAATTGCTGGTTGACAGATTCACGAATTGTCAACATCAAAATGACACCCAATTAATAATTGGGTTCCAATACATAACCATAAATCTACACTTGGGGTAAATGGACCATTTTACCCCTAACCTATCTTGGTTCAAAACCAAGGCCCAAACTCACACTCTGAAGGGCCAAAAGCCCAATTATCAACCAAGGCCCATTTGTGGCCTAATTTGCCAAATTAGGCCCAAACCTCTACATGGACTTACTTTAAGGCCCAAATAATTATCCTAGTCCAAACACTTGACATTCTAATGGCCCAATAGCTAATAATCTTCAAGGCCCGATTATGTCCCACTTATGGCCCAATTTTCCAAATTGGGCCCAAGCCTCTCTAATGGGTCTTATCCTAAAGCCCAATAATTTCCTTAGTCCATAAATATGTTCCCAATTTGCTCACAAAGGCCCACAACACCTTAGTCCAATAAATGTCCCAATAAGAATTCAAAGACAATTAGAGTTTTTCACATAAAATGACGATTAGGGTTAAGTGTTTCTTCTTTACCCATTAAGGACTTAATCTATTAAGTCCAAACATACATTGAAATCGGGCTTGAGTCATAACTTCACTCCAATGGTCCAAAATGCGGGTCCCGATAAGTTGAAACCAATAATTCCAAAATTAGGGGTTTCTAAACCCTAATTAGGGTTTCCAACCCATCATAACCCAATTAGGACCAAAATCTAAGTCCTTAGCCCCATTATGTTTTCATTAGGTCAATTAGGGTTTCCCTAGGTCGGGCACTACCCACTACCACCTCGGGTAGTGCTGGTCAACGGTTGCTCACGGCGGCGGCCACCACCTCGCGGTGGTGGTTATGGGTTTTCTTTTCATTATTCCATCACAATTACAATTTACAACACAATACCCAATAACACACACTCACTAACATAAACGCACACACACAACCACCCTAGTGGTGGCTGGCGGTGGTACATGGCGGCAGCCACCGCCTCACGGTGGTAGCGGTGGCTTTCTTGGTTTTTGTAACGACCCAAAAATCAGAGGTAAAAATTTCATTTTTATTATAGCTAAAACATTGATACCATTTATTTCAAACGTGTCAAATTCTCATTAAGTAAAACATTTATCAGAATTTGTCCCAAGAACATTCATTGCGGAATCATAGGTGTGTGCACTGTGCTCAATCCGAGCCCTTCCCTTCCAAAACGATGATACCTGAAACCATAAACAAAACCTGTAAGCACGAAGCTTAGTGAGTTTCCCAGAGCATACCATACACACAATCCACATATCACATATCATGTTAGCTATAAAAGCTACCTGTATCACATATCCTGCTAGCTATAGAAGCTACATATAACACATAAGCCATGCATACATAAACCTAGGAATGTCATGGGCTACTCCACATGGTCTTACATCCAACGTGCCATGGGCTCCCCCACATGGTCTTTACCTAGGAATGTCATGGGCTACCCCACATGGTCTTACATCCAATTGCCACGGGCTCCCCCCGGGGTTTTCCATGCAATAACACACATAACATATCACATATCACATAAATATCTACACATAATGCAACATAAACCTGTAAGAATGCCATAGGCTACCCCACATCGTCTTTACCTAGGACTGCCATGGGCTACCCCACATGATCTTACATCCAATGCCACTGGCTCCCCCCGGGGTCTTCCATGCAATAACACACATTCACATAGCATAACAAATCATAAAAATGACTAACACATATACCATAAACACATAATGGGCCGGCCTTGGTGCCTTAGACCCATGGGTATGGTGAGAAGACTCACCTCTCGACTGCTGAACTGATAAGCTGAAATCATACATATCCCACACGCTACTCAACTGCCCATAATCATCAGGTGATTAGCCTAACACAATCCCATAAATACCCTCAGGTCAACCCTGGTCAAAGTCTATCTCTGTAGCCAAGGTCAACAGTCTATATTGACCTTGACTCGTCGAGTACAATTAGCCACGTGACGGGTTCCTTGCTTAACTCGTCAACTTGCCGAGTCACCCGAGAGACTCGCTGATTTCCTTGATGTTCACGACCGTAAACTCCCAACCGAACACCCTTGGCCATGAACACTTGGCCGTGAATGAGAAAACCCTCCCGACTCGCCGAGTCACAAGAGCGACTCGACGAGTTACCCACGTATTCGGTCCTTTTCAGAGGGATTTCAGGTCCCAAACTTCAGATCCATATTCTCCTAGTGATAATACCACATAATGTTGCCAACTTTACGTTCATACAAAGTCTCAAAATGCCAAAACCACATCAACAAGCTTCTTACAAGTCTCTAATGCGTGAATAAGAATTAGAGTGCCTCAAGGAGACTACTTTATGACATTTGGGACCTAAGAAGTTCCAGATCTAGAACCATATCTTTGTGATAGGTCCAGCTCCAAACTTGGTCCCATTTTCCCCCAATAATGACCATAATCATCCAAATGGAGATCTAAGACTTTAAGGCTTAAGATGACGAATTAATACCTCAGAAAAGTGCCCAAAACGAAGTAGATGTTGGATCTGATGTTTCTACCTTGCTCCTCCTTCCTTCCACTTGAAATCCTTCCCAAGATTCACCAATTTATCTCACTAAAGCTCCCATTTCCCTCATAAGAGGGTTTGCGGCTGTGAACAGCTTCTAGGGTGCAAATGGGAGGCTATGGAGGCTGTTAATGATGTTTATATAGGGGGCAAAACCCAAAATTTAGGGTTTTATTTGTTGGATTAATGTCTAAGTCCATAACTATAATTGGTAAGACTTGATCCGACCCGGCATGGTCCATTTGAGTTGCATGGCATCGGGACAATTGGATAGACAAGATGAGGAAAAAGGATACTAGTGATTTATATTAATATATTATAAGTTCTAATATATTAATATATAATCATATTATTTAATTAGTATTGATCAAGAATTAATTTATATTTAATTAAGTGATCAAAAGGAACTAATTAAATATGGACTCTAAGATATATGTGTGTGATGGGCCAAGTTCATTTAGGTTGGTCTAAGCTTTCATGGATAGTCCATGGAGTGTTTAACCCATGGATCATATGAAATGAAAGGTCATGGGTATTAGGGTTTAACCCTAATCTCCACACTATATAAAGATGTCCTTGGTTGGTGAAATGGGCACTAATGTGTGTACACAAAAGGGCAAGGCCGATTTCACTAGAGAGAACCAAAGTATCCTTATTCTCAAGGTTATTCCAAGTGCTCATGGTGTTGTGTGAACCATTTGAGGTGTCACACTTGGGGCACTAGGAACTCAAGCTTCATGAAGACAAGTTATATAAAAAAAAAGGTATGTATTCTATCTATTTTATTACCCAAGTATGTGATATTTGTATGCTAGTATAGGGTAATATCTTGGAAACTTCATATTTGCATGTATAATAGATAAAACATAGATCCAAGGTATTTAGGGTTGTATGTGCACCATAGGATGTTGTAGTATACTAAAACCCAACAGTGGTGTCAGAGCATGGTTGTTTTCTATTATATTCATGCAAATGTTTGATTTTCAAAGTTGAAAAAAAAAAGAAAAAGAAACATGAAGTTTGTCAAATTTTAAGATAATTACTTGTTTTGTGAAAAACTAATTATTTGTAAAATTTGAATCATTTGTTATATGAGTTGAATTAGGTCAAATTTAGTAAAAGATAAAATGATATGATTATTTTATTAGTTTTAAAAGTTTGATCTAAATGTTTTAAGGAGTTACAAATTTTGTCATAAAGTTTTGGAGCTCAAAAAGTTTTTTTTTAAAGTTGTGATCTTATGTGTTTTGAAACATCCATAAGTTATGGATATGAAAAGGTTTTAAAAAAAATTTGTTTTTATGGAGTTACAAAATTTGGTGTTAATGTTTTAAAGAATTCCATAACTTATTCTTAAGTTATGGAACATGAAAAGTTTCATCATAAAACAAGCATTTAACTCCATAAGTTATGGATTACCAAAAGTTCTATGTTTCCTTGATTTATGAGTTAGTTTAGATTAATGGGAAAAAAATTGTATTTTAGTTGTTTTCAATCCTAATTAATCTAAAAGTTGTTCATAAAATGTGTTTTTTTTTTGTAACTTGTCCTCAAGTTATATGAAAAGTCACATTTATGAATCTTAAAAACTCATAAATATGCCTTAAAAACTCATAAATATGCCTTAGGTTAAAAACTCATAAATAGTTTTTATGGCTCCATAACTTGCCTCACGTTATGGATGTCCAAGAGTCTCTTCATTAAAAGTTTTAAAGCTTTACTTAAAACTCATAAGTTATGAAAATCCAAGAGTTTTGAATAGTTTCAAAACTTGCCCTCAAGTTTTGGAATTTGAAAACTTTTCTCTAATGAATACTTTAATTCCAAGTTAAGCCCTTAGAATTTTAAAAGTTAAAATTCAACCCTTATACTTTATAATATTATAAGTTAATAATATATATATGTGTATAAGAGCAAGTCAGTATTACCATTAGTAGGCCTCATTCACGAAGCCGGTTTATAAGGGGGGTATAAGGTTACTGCCTATAAAATGACAGTTTAATGGGTGTCCACTCTCACCCACCGCTTCAAAGTATTAATGATAAATACTAAGTAACTAAACACTTATAAATTCCCAATCTTAGTTACTTGGGAAAATGTGAATAAGGTGCCAATCCATGAAATTACACTTTGCACTTTGTTTAAACCGTTAGTGGAGCGTGTGTGGTTAACCGGCACACTAACCTGGATTTAACAAGGTAGGCAAAGGGTAACTTAATATTTATCATAGTATCGGTGGAGCTCGTGTGGTTAACCGGCACATCGATTGAGGGGTAAATATCAAGGGTACCAAGTATATTTGCATGGTTACTTCACACCTTGTTTTGTGATCATCGGCATCCCAGTCACAAAAGCTGAAGGGCACACTCGAGATTGAAACATGCCATTGAACAGTTCAATGAAACTCAAAAGATCTAGGAGTTTCAAATCCAATTAAAAACCTAATAAATTATTTCGTTTTTCATGGTGGAAATTGGTAAATCGTCATTTACCTACCTTCAACTATTTTATAACTCGGATTACGGCATCCCTCTTCCAATTATAAATAGGTTGTTGGATCCTAGCCTTAATATTTCATATTGGGTGTTATATTAAGGACTTTAACTCAACTACCTTGAATATCTCCCAAAAGATGTCTAGCTCAGACATCTATGATCTTCCCAAATCTCTTGGAACTTTACTTCCTCCACCTCCTCCAATTATTCTCCCTAACCCACAAGTTTAAGGTCACTCAAGCCCTAATGGCAAGCAAGGTCTATGTGTGATCACATCTTAGAGATGAAATCACATATTGACAAGCCGGGAGAGTTGGGTGTCAAAGTCTTGAGAAAGTTGGATGTTCAATCACTTTCTAAGTCACATAGTGAGTTCCTTTGGGACTACTATGAAACAGACTATGACATGAACCCTAATGATCATATCTATTTGCTTGGTGCTGCTGAATCAGCAATGATTTGGAACGATAGTAAAGCAAATTTGATTAGAAGATCAACTTCCCAAAGACTTTATGGACAGTGACAATGGTGACACTGGAAATCCAGAAAAAGCATTCTCTTCCCAATGGAAAGGGATTGGCCATAGTCAACCCGGTTGACCAAATGGTAAAGAGAAAGGCTAAGCCTGAGATAGTCCCATTACCAAAGGGTCCATATGTTTATTTTGCCAAAGGAAGGGGCGTTGATTGCAAAGCTGCCAAATTTACCTAAGGATGTTAAAGTCAATAAGTTTGACTCTACATCAGGTAGAGCCCATTATCTAACTCTGTTAAGTTCTATTATGAGATCCTCATTACATGATGTGACTGGGTCACATGTTGATGTTTTAAGAATCAAAGAATAGAGAGAAATCTTAAAGGAAGTATATGCTGATTCTGATCGCGAAGGTGGATTTCGATCGCATCAGAATTTTGAGCAGTTGCTTAAGAAGTTGTGATATATTGCTAAGGAATAGATAACAACAATTTTCCATGTGGATTGTAAGGATAAGTTTTTCCGCAAAGTTTTAAAATAAAAGAAAATTGTTTAATTTTATTTATTTGAAGTATCCTTACAATGGCATTTGTGGAAAATTGTTGCTTATATGATTCCACTGACAGCAATATTGGAAAATGGATTTGATTCTTTCATTTGTGGTAGTGTCTAAATTTACGAAATCAGGAAAGTTCCTCATCGCCCAAGTTTCAATTGGACCGAAACTTGGAATCATGCAAGTTAAATAGTATGATGAATGAGAACTTTCAAGCATTGGAAAATCAAGACTAATTACTTGTTCACATGGATGTGTGAGTGAAGTGAAGGACTAAAGGGATCGAGTACACATTCTTGTGCACTGGTCATGTCCACCACAAAGCTCGTTAAGACTATTTGATTTACTAAAGTTTAGTAAATATGGTTATACTTACAAGTTTAAGTATAATTCTGAAACATTGGAAAAGTCTCAATGTATGGCAGAACGAATGGGAAGAATGAAATTAGGCAGTAAGATAAAAGTTTCTCAAATATGAAAAGATGGGAGAGTACTTTAGTATCATGTTTGTGATCATCTTAATGATTTAGAAATCATATCACAATTAGTCCTCTAAAGGTCATCTTAGTGCATTCTTATGACTAAGAAGAGGAGTCATGAATTGTTAAAATGGTTAGATCAAGAAGATGAGTCATACTTCGTTCCAAAACAATTCTTAGAGTCATACTCCAAGATTGTAACTTGAGTGACATATCTTAAAGAAAGGTTTAAAACACTTGTCAAATGTAAGAGTAAAAGTGTCCTACTCTTGTACATTTGAAATTGGTAAGTTGTGATGTTTTGGATAAAACAAAGACCAACTAAGGCCAATTGTGTGAAGTGTTTGTCTTGATAAAGAATCCGCGCTATCTCTTGAATATTTGGCAAGATAGTCTTATATGTCAAGAGGATAGTGGGAGTCTTAAAGATCCTAAAAAGAATTTCAAGAACTAATCAAGAATAAAACCTGAGGTTCTTCACTAGCACACGACTTGAGGTTTATAACCTATCGTGTTGACATATTCTGTGCCCATTCCAGTTAAAGTTGGCTTTGCATAGGAGCCCTGAAAGTTCTCAATTGGTTGCATAACAACTTGGAAGCAATGGCAGGCCCTGTACTGCCAGGTGGCAAGAAGTTAAGATTGCATAAATTCAGTCCATATGAGTTTGGATTTGTCATTATCCTTGTCTTGTGACTATGGTTTTGACGATTCACATGGATAAGAACACATACACCATAAAATCTAAGGGTCATAAGGTTTCTCTCCGATTCATGAAAATGATGGTGAGGAAACACTTCCACCAAGTAGATTTGAAGCAGATGGCAAAAGGTCTAAACAATTGAGACTATGATTACGACATCCCTTTTCATAGTTCTGAAATTGTTTAGACACACATGCATGCTATCTAAGGAAAGGTGTATGATTTTGATAAAGTTTTATCAAACCATCTCGTATCAGAAATTTGAACTTTGGTAAGAAAGTCAATAAAGTATTGATTTCTAGAAGTCCAGCTGATTTCTGAGTACATGTCAAAGCTAGTGGGAGCATAAGTGTTATGCTAATAATCATCATGTTAGTGGGAGCATGATAATTATTGTTAGTGTTGCAAGTTAGCAATGTTAATTATAGAAAACAAAAGTTTAAATTCGTGAGGCTGCAGGGATTGAAAAAGTTGTTTTGCTATAATTAAGGGAGAGGATATACTTCATTTCAGTTCTAAAGGCTTAGATTAAGACCTTAATCATCTTTAGTCAAGAATATATATATGAATTTCATGTTGCATTGGTTCAACTTAAGGAAATTCTATATATTGCGTTCTCAAAATTCGATTATGATTACGGCATCCCTCTTCATAGTCAAATTTTGAAAACATGGCAAATAAAAATATTGTAGCAAAAGACTGGTCTAGAATCATGTCTTTATGTGAGACATCATGAATCGTGTACCATTTGCTTTGGGTACAGGATCGATTGCATGTGCTATAATATTTGTCATTTCTAAATTTTTCCAAATGCCCAGAGGCATTAAGAAAGGAAAAGGTCTAGAATTGGATATGACTAAAATGATTAAGCAATTGTCGAGGACAATCTGAGGTTTACCAAAGATTGGTTGCTCAGGGACAGTCGGAAGTATAGTGCTAATTTTGGAAGGACCATATTGATATATTCTCAAAAAAGAGGCATCTCTTATTCAGAAGTGATAGTCAAAATGAGAATATGGAGTTGTCTCTATAGGTGGAAGTTATCTGTGTAAGATTAGAAAACTTAATGCAAGAAGCATGTCCAAAGCAATGTACTTTGAATATGAGACTTAGTTTCCATGGAGTTGATCTCCATTGGAATACCTTATAATGACTGTTAACAAGTCTTTGTGTCTTTGTACATATTCATTACAGGAGGGTCAGTGCATATAAGTTTAAAATCTAAACAGATTTCGATAAATGATAGGAATTTGAAATTCTCACATTTTTCGATAAGGATTTGGGAGTGTGAAATTAGAATCATTGAAATTATGTTCAATTGGTTTATTTCACAAAGTAAGGATCATAGACAAACATAGAGTGCATACTTGGTGTATGGCAAAGCTATTGTTTAGAAAAACATAGTGTACATGCTTGGAGCATGGGACAACTAGTGTTTTTAATTCAGGTATAAAGTTGATAAAACCGAAACAATGAAATAATGAGTAATCAGTATGGTGTTAAATAAAAGTGGTCTATTTATATTCATAGGGTTTGATACCATATTTGATTCATTTATTCTTGTGTTTCATTTTGCATGTTTTGACTTCCAGAATAAACTAGGTCATTCTTCCTGAATGACTAACTTATTCAAACTATCCACAGTCGGTCATATGTTGGAAGTAGATATGAATCAAGACTGTCATGGGTTGGCTTGTAGAGGTCTAAGATGTTGGACAAAGCGGTGCTACAACACTCATGAGTGCTCATAAGTTCTGAGTATTGGATTCAACCCACGCTCATTTGAATCACTTCATGGATTTTATCACGAGTGATCATGAGACGATAATATCTTATATTCTTAAAACCTAGAGATATGAGTTGTTACTATGAGTTGGCTATACATTGATTGCACGAAAACGCATTGGTAACTCGATGTTATAAAACGTGTCTTTGTGTATGATTCAACAAGTAGTAGAACAAGCCATATGAGTCGAAGTTTATCCATTCCTTTTACCTTCGGGATAAAAGCGATATCTGTGGGCCCCTCGATGATTTAGGGATGACACATGTGAGTGCTTGGCCAAGCCAGGACTGATTTGATTTGTTCAATCAGTCAGTCATCACAAATCGGAAATCGGGAAACAACAAATGGACAGAGAGAATGATTGATAATCCATGTCCCAGTCCATATGATATCTAGAATGGAGGAATATATGATCCCTTATCTAATGGACAAGTCATTGACAAAGGTCAGAGTTCATCGGCAAGGTCAGAGTTCGACAGAAGCTTTTGAGAGCTACGATTACCAGTTGGTTTTTGAAGTCATACTCAATAATAGTTTTAGACTTATCCAAGTGGGAGACTGTTGGATTAATGTCTAAGTCCATAACTATAATTGGTAAGACTTGACCCGACCCGGCATGGTCCATTTGGGTTGCATGGCATCAGGACAATTGGATAGACAAGATGAGGAAAAAGGATACTAGTGATTTATATTAATATATTATAAGTTCTAATATATTAATATATAATCATATTATTTAATTAGTATTGATCAAGAATTAATTTATAATTAATTAAGTGATCAAAAGGAACTAATTAAATATGGACTCTAAGATATATGTGTGTGATGGGCCAAGTTCATTTACGTTGGGCTAAGCTTTCATGGATAGTCCATGGAGTGTTTAACCCATGGATCATATGAAATGAAAGGTCATGGGTATTAGGGTTTAACCCTAATCTCCATACTATATAAAGATGTCCTTGGTTGGTGAAATAGGCACTAGTGTGTGTACACAAAAGGGCAAGGCCGATTTCACTAGAGAGAACCAGAGTATCCTTATTCTCAAGGTTATTCCAAGTGTTCATGGTGTTGTGTGAACCATTTGAGGTGTCACACTTGGGGCACTAGGCACTCAAGCTTCATGAAGACAAGTTACATAAAAAAAAGGTATGTATTCTATCTATTTTATTACCCAAGTATATGATATTTGTATGCTAGTATAGGGTAATATCTTGGAAACTTCATATTTGCATGTATAATAGAGAAAACATAGATCCAAGGTATTTAGGGTTGTATGTGCACCATAGGATGTTGTAGTATAGTAAAACCCAACATTATTTAAACATCTCGGACTCGCCGAGTCGACCCGTCGACTCGCCGAGTCGGTCCGCCCGCGTTCCATGTTATCGTGACTCTACTCGACGAGTTGGGCTCCCAACTCGCCGAGTTCATGCACCTACACACTACAAACTCGAAACAGGTGTTACAAGTCTCCCCCACTTTAACTAGATTTCGTCCTCGAAGTATGCCGAGCCAAATAAATCGAGGTAATGCTCTCGCATCTCCTCTTTCGGTTCCCAAGTCCACTCGGAACCATTCCGATGCTGCCATTATACTTTCACCAGTCTTACTCCCTTATTCTGAAGAACCTTCGTCTTCCTATCCAAGATGGCAATGGGTTTCTCGATGTAGTTCGGACTCTCATCCATCTGAATGTCATCCATTGAAACGGCTGCGGACTCGACCAAGACACACTCCCGTAGCTAAGACATGTGGAAGGTGTTGTGAGTCTGTCTAAGCTCCTCTGGCAGATCCAAGCGATATGCCACATTGCCCACCCGAGCTGAGATCCTGAACGGCCTGAAAATTGAGGTCCTAGCTTGCTCCTCTTCCGAATCCTGATAATCCATTTCCAGAGCGACACCTTCAGCAACGCGAACTCCGAAAATGAATAAATTCCTTGCAACCTGATCACACCTACTTCATCTGAAATCTGAAGTTCGAGATGGTCTGTTTCCCTGACAGACTGCCTACATCGAATCATCATCGAACTGGTTCCATAAGAAAACCATTCTAAATGGAATACTTCCCACTCGCAATACCTTGAGGCTGCCTAAAGAACAAAGTCAATGATCAACTGCGACTATTGAATAACAAGCAAATCCACACAGGCCGCAAATTCCTGAGGTCGCTCCTACCCCTCCTGCTGCCACATGGTTGTTTTCCAGAAGAACAACTGGGGACGTCCCTGGACCTAACCTGTCTACCAACTGTCTGGAACACCGTACACCTACCCGATTACTGAGCCAAACCACACTCAGCAGTCCTATGCGACCTCTGAAGGATACCTCGTCTAACCATAACTGCCCTATCTCCTTCCCTCCGACTGATCCATCCGATCGTGATAGGCTGATAACCTGTCACCACTGAATCCGACGCAATCAAGGCTAAAACTACCAGAATAGTTGTATTCTTACATCATACCCGGTCTCCTTCGACCTACCGTTTCCTGATTCTAACATGTCATGGCTCTATTACAACTAGAGCCACCCGAGACACATCACAAGACTTAAACCACCATCAAACCAACCCATTCACCAACCTGGAATTCTGCCATCGATGCCCTTGGCATACAAATGCCCCACATCCCATCTCACTGAAACAAAATCCTGCACGAATTCCGATTTGGGTTCCTATCCAAATTCGAATTGTTGCTCCTATCTAGAGATCCTTGAATCGGCATTTTCATAATGCACCATGACCTCCCATCATCCTTTACTCGACCGATTAATAACTTCCCTTAGCCGATTCCCCGGGACTACCAGTCTTGCACCCGGTCCAAATACTAGGTGCTTATAAGATCCAATAACAGGGCTACCCAGCCGCAGCCCTACAAAACATGCACTACTCGACCACAAGATCCTGTATCACAAGATCCAACCCTTAGCTCAACAGTCTCAATCGGTTCCAACCTAAACTCCCATACACGTCTAGGTTCGCCCCTGGATAATTGATCGGTCAATCACCTCTGGTCCTGATCCTAACTAAGTTGTGGCTCTCCCACAACCCCGCGAACTAGCCTACCCTAGTCCAAGTCACCTGAAAGACTCCATGAATTCTAAGGCACCGCCGCAGTCTTACAACACTCTCTACCGCTAGTGGATGCTACGGCTCCCCTGTAGTTTTACAACACTCTCTACCGCTAGTGAATTCTACGGATCTCCCGCAGTCTTACAACACTATACCCCATCTGAACATTAGTGAATGCTACGGCTCCCCCGTAGTCTTAAAACACTTTCACCCTTGCTTCTGACTCGGATACCTGGGCGGTTCTCCCCCACCTAGATTCAACTAAGTCCGTTCTGCACACAAAATTGCAGGATTCCCAATCCTCATTACGTTCCAATGCCCACCTTGCTGACGGTCGATGCTTACCAAAGCTAGAACACCATGCATAACCCTTCCAAACAACACAATTCCCAAAAACCAATTAGCTCATCCTGTGTCCCAACAATACCAATGGCTCTAGCTGTTCACAATATTATCACACTCAGATCTCGGAGTCCAAAGGTCGGATGCTCCCATAATACTTCAGCGACAGCTTCTCTTTCCCTCCCCCGGCAACTCCGAGAGACTTTTCTAACATAATTGCTAAGGTTACTAAACCCAGTCAAAATCCCCTCATACGAACCCTTGAACCAACCCCGACCATTCTCAAAATGACACTCAAATGCTGGAAAATCCGCGATATATCAGGAGATGGTCCCGTACTATTCCACCCAATATCACAATATGCATATTTCATGTAGCTCTTCTTGAAGGTGCGTATAACTCAACCACCACCAGAGGTAACAGCCAACGATACGCCTATCCATGCTCGCACCCTTGTCTGCTGGAGTTCCGATCTCCCCAAATCTGACCCTGTAAGTGGGGCCCCTCCCTGCTGGGCTTCGACTCTACCCTCTCGTCCAAAGGTGATCCTTAAAATAGCCGGAGCGGATGCACTCACCGCTCCTCTCTGATTCTCAAACGGTCGACCTCTTTGTCACCCTTCTGATCGCAACAAATATAATGGGCTTGCCCCTAGTGGTCAATCACTGAAAACGTGACCAAACTGCTACACCCGTAGCAACCCAGATTACTGAGCAGGTTCCGACCACGGCTCGGAGCTATCACGGTACACATGGATTCTGTTCCGCGAGGTATATTCGTTAGAAGATCTCTCAAAGATCCCTCGACGTGCTGAATGGCATCTGACACCCTTGCTAACCCAGAACATAGCAGAAAACCGACCCGAGATCCAACCTATCACAAATCCCAAACGATACAAATACCTGATATCCACCGGAAAGGGCCGAAGATAGCATATCCACAACATTCGAGGGAATCCTGACCACTATCTCCTGTGATACCTCATCCACCCTGAGAACATGATGAAACAGCTCATTCTGATCCCAATGAAAATCTAAACCCTTGGAGCGAAACTTCATCCTCGAGTTTCTGCAAACGTGGCACTGGATCCGACCCTGCTGGCCTCTAAAAAGCTGATCCAACTCCTGGGTCCTCGCCCGAGACCTTCCAAAAATTCACCTGACCTGAACCTCTCTCTCTGAGGTACTCCTAATCAATCTTTCGTCCTCGGTTCTGAGATCCATACCTTTCAGGGTCTCGCACCCTGACACCCCCATCAGTTCAATCGCCAACTGCTGAACTATAGTAACTGGAGCTACCTCTGCTCTAAGCTAACTATAAACTATTTCCTAGACATAGAGTCAAGTCCCAAAACGCAATAAATCTCACAATCAGCCCTTTCCGCCCGATACAAGAGATCCAAGGCGAACTTGAAATCTTGGCAATCATTCCGCTAATTGGCTTACCACCGGAGCCGGGACCAACCCTGGTCCTTCCCCTTGCATGGTCATCCGCATTCTGCATAGCAGCTATCCCAACCGTCCAATCATAACCAAGAATTCTCCTTCCCATGCTTCTTAGATTCTCCAAGACTTTTCCCGATTCGAGTATGGATCTTGTGCTTTCAGTAGTACGGGCCTAATACTATCTTCCACACCTATCCATACTTTCCTCTGGAATCATCGCGAATCCTCTAAGTCACCTACTCCCATGATGTACCAAATGCCTGCTAAACAGAAGCACAATATCCACCGAAGCACCTCCTAGGCTCCCCCTAGGTTCCCAACCTACCCAGTCCTCAGCTGCTGAAAGATTCCCAATAATGTCAACTACCTACCTTATGAATATAGCCACATGTAGAAGAGATCAAATAATCCTTCAAGTAAAAGAATCAATCCTAGAATGGTTAGACTCAAACAAGAGCTGCGCAATAGGGCCAAATCCATCACTCTAAGATTATCCAAGCTGTGCCACATGTGAACTAGCATATTCACTTAGTAGCTATCTCGCATTGCTAGAAGTCCCACAAAGCACAAAGCAAGCAGCATTCGGACAACGTAAAACGAACCACATATTCCAAACAAACAATTCTGCCTATACATACAATTCGAAATCAGGTGACTCATGTCACTAATCTCTTCCTAGGCTTACCCTAGGTTAATCCCCAACCCACGAACTATCACAGAACATTCGGCCCATAAACCACGACCCATGATGTCCACATCCACCCTCGTTGTCGGCTGCCTTATGCATGCAAATTATACACAGAACAGGTGTTGGATTAGATGTCTAAGCCCATAACTATTATTGGTATGTACTTGACCCGAGAGTAGCATGGTCCATTTGGGTTGCATATCATCAGGACAATTTGTTAGGATGGACTTTTGAGAGAAGGTTATTTATGGTTTATTAATATATTATAAGTTATAATATATTAATATGAAATCGTATGTTTTAATTAGTATCGATCAAGAATTAATTTGGAATTAATTTAGTGATCAAAAGAGACTAATTAAATCTATGGGGACTAATTATGATAATTAGTTATATTTATATGTGTTGGGCTTATGATCCATGTTGGACCAAGTTTATGTATGGATACATAAAGAGTTGGGCCACATGAACCATGGATCATAAAACCCATGGGTATGGATTATGGGTTATACCCATGACCCTTGGAATCCTACATATAAATAGGTTACTCCATAGCCAAAATCACCACTTCTTTTCTTAGAGAAATATGGAGGTGTTTTGGTGCATGGAATTCTCTCTCAAGAGCCACCTTTGTCCTAGGTGTGTTGTGATTCCATTTGAGGCATTTCATACTATTGGTGCTAAGCTCTTAAGGCCAAATACATCAAGACTTCAAGCTACATAAAAGGTATGTTTCCCTAACTAGTATATTATATGGTTTATGTCAAATGCATGCTAGTTATAGGTTTAATGCCTTGGAAACCATTTGCATGTATAATAGAGAAAACATAGATCCAAGGTATTTAGGGTTGTATGTGCACCATAGGATGTTGTAGTATTCATAAAACCCAACAACAGAATCCAATAGACTATCGAATAATAGACTCTACCCTAACACCACAAGAAATAAGGTAAAATCAGCTATTCTAAGGCTATAAGATCCTAACTGTATACAATTTTCAAAACATACACATTGCAGTTTCAAATACCAATTATCATTCTCATTCTAGAATGACATCCAATATCCTCATGGCTACAAGCACCACATATCAGGCCAACCTATTGCTGACTACTCAGCACTAGCATGCAAGTCTACCAGCTCATACAACATATACAGGCATCTCCCCTAGCCCTAACTAGCATGCGATTCATAGATTCATAATAAAATCATAACAGATAACAAATGTAGGTATTCTGGGGAAACTTACTCGAGCTCGACTGATTGCATGCACCACACCCTTTCTTGTATTAGAAAACCTTTCCCTTGAAAACATTTTCTTTTGAAAGTCTTTGAAAAATTTACAGATCCTCAGTTTGAGATCAGACACACCCAAAGGTATCCCCGAATCCCTCAAACCAAGGATCTGATACCAACTTGTAACGACCCAAAAATCAAAGGTAAAAATTTCATTTTTATTATAGCTAAAACATTGATACCAACTTGAAAACATTTAACAAAATTCGTCCCAAGAACATTCATTGCAGAATCATAGGTGTGTGCACTGCGATCAATCCGAGCCCTTCCCTTCCAAAACGATGATACCTGAAACCATAAACAGAACCTGTAAGCACGAAGCTTAGTGAGTTTCCCAGAGCATACCATACACACAATCCACATATCACATATCATGTTAGCTATAAAAGCTACATGTATCACATATCCTGCTAGCTATAGAAGCTACATATAACACATAAGCCATGCATACATAAACCTAGGAATGACATGGGCTACCCCACATGGTCTTACATCCAACGTACCATGGGCTCCCCCACATGGTCTTTACCTAGGAATGTCATGGGCTACCCCACATGGTCTTACATTCAATTGCCACGGGCTCCCCCTGGGGTTTTCCATGCAATAACACACATAACGTATCACATATTAAATAAATATCTACACATAATGCAACATAAACCTGTAAGAATGCCATGGGCTACCCCACATGGTCTTTACCTAGGACTGCCATGGGCTACCCCACATGGTCTTACATCCAATGCCACGGGCTCCCCCGGGGTCTTCCATGCAATAACACACAATCACATAGCATAACAAATCATAGAAATGACTAACACATATACCATAAACACATAATGGGCCGGCCTTGGTGCCTTAGACCCATGGGTATGGTGAGAAGACTCACATCTCGACTGCTGAACTGATAAGTTGAAATCAGACATATCCCACACGCTACTCCTTCTCAACTACCCATAATCATCAGGTGATTAGCCTAACACAATCCCATAAATACCCTCAGGTCAACCCTGGTCAAAGTCTATCTCTGTAGCCAAGGTCAACATTCCATATTGACCTTGACTCGTCGAGTACAATTAGCCACGCGACGGGTTCCTTGCCTAACTCGTCAACTCGCCGGGTCACCCGAGAGACTCGCTGATTTCTTTGATGTTCACGACCGTAAACTCCCAACCGAACACCCTTGGCCGTGAATGATAAAACCCTCCCGACTCGCCGAATCACAAGAGCGACTCGACGAGTTACCCACGTATTCAGTCCTTTTCAGAGGGATTTAAGGTCCCAAACTTCAGATCCATATTCTCCTAGTGATAATACCACGTAAAGTTGCCAACTTTACGTTCATACAAAGTCTCATAACGCCAAAACCACATCAACAAGCTTCTTATAAGTCTCTAATGCACGAATAAGAATTAAAGTGCCCCAAGGAGACTACTTTATGACATTTGGGACCTAAGAAGTTCCAGATCTAGAACCATATCTTTGAGATAGGTCCAGACCCAAACTTGGTCCCATTTTCCCCAAATAATGACCATAATCATCCAAATATAGATCTAAGACTTTAAGGCTTAAGATGACGAATTAATACCTCAGAAAAGTACCTAAAACGAAGTAGACGCTGGATCTGATGTTTCTCCCTTGCTCCTTCTTCCTTCCAGTTGAAATCCTTCCCAAGATTCACCAATTTATCTCACTAAAGCTCCTACTTCCCTCATAAGAGGGTTTGCGGCCGTGAACAGCTTCTAGGGTGCAAATGGGAGGCTATGGAGGCTGTTAATGATGTTTATATAGGGGGAAAACCCAAAATTTAGGGTTTTATTTAAACAGCTCGGACTCGCCGAGTAAACCCGTCGACTCGCCGAGTCGGTCCGTCCCGTGTTCCATGTTATCATGACTCTACTCGACGAGTTGGGCTCCCAACTCGCCGAGTTCATCCACCAACACCCTACAAACTCGAAACAGGTGTTACTGATTTGCGAGATGCACCCCAGCCACCCACCTGGTGGCTGACAGCGGCGACAGCGACAGATTGCGATAACAGCCACCACCTCACGGTGGTGGCGGCGGTTCTTTTAATTCCCAGCCGAGCAAACACATATACACACTCATAAACACAATCTGAAGACCGAAACATTCCCCAACTCAGCCAGTACAGGTGGCAAGTGACGGCCGGAAACCCTGAAACGATGACCAAAACCCACCGTCGATCCCAGTCGACGTACACGACGTCAGGCCACCGAAAGAACGAAGAAGGTGGTGTAGGTGGGAAGGGATAGTCCTTACCGAGAGCTCTATTTCCGCTCACGACTCGCACAGTGACGAACGTAACTTGCTTCCTTGGTCTCGGCGGTTCTCCGGTGCACACGACGTCTCCGCCAGTGAAGTTATTGTGGCGTTTATACGACGAAGGAGTGGTGACAACGGGCTACCCTGACTGATCGAAACAGTGAACGAAGGGGGTGGTGGTGGCTGACTTCACGCATGACGGCTGGACTTTTGAGTTAGGGTTAGGGTTTGGACTAGGGGTGACGGGTTATATACCCCGATCCCCGGTGAACTTAAATCCATAATAACAGAATCGGTCGCTCCTTCCCTCTTTTTTTTTTCAAAATGAGTCCATAAGTTACCATCTTAACCCCAGCCATCTAAAATCCCGTCAAATTAAGTCCAACATTTTACCAAGTAGCCCCTCCTTCTACAATTATTTTCAAATGAAGTCCGTAATTTACTCTTTATACCCCAGCTCCCATAAATCTTTCCAGAATAAGTCCAAAAGTTACCAATTACACCATGTCTCCTAAAATCCTTACAAAATAAGTCCCTAAATTACAATTTAACCCCCGAAAACCCAATTTATATCATTTGACTCCCCGAAACCAACACCCCGCTAATTATTATTTGATTTTGGGGCCATTATAAAATAATATAAATTATAAATTTACATCTTGGGGTTCCGGGTTTATTATTCAATTACTCTATTTCAAACGGAGTGTTACAACTCTCCCCCACTTAAATTAGATTTCGTCCTCAAAATCATTTCTTACCACTCCTGACACGCCAAACAACTTGAGCAACCCAGTCACAATCCTGATCATATACAATAGCCTTCCCAAGGCAACCGAAACCATCCCTTGCAGGGTGCTAAAACCCGAAGGTTAACGAATTCCTTGCAATCTAATCACATCTGCTCCATCTAAAATCTGTAGTCTCAAGATGTTCTGTCTCCCTGGCAGACTGCCCACATCGAATTATTGTCGAGTTCACGGCACTTATCTTCCAACTGGCTATTTAACTCCTGATATTACTTAGTCCAACTGTAAACAACTTAGTATATGCCCCGAATAACAGGCAATTCCACACACGGACCCCTAATTGCTGAAACCACTCCTACTCATCCTACTACCACATAGCTGCTTTCCTGAAGTATAACCGGGACCTCCCTGGTCCCAACTTGTCTGCCAACTATCCGTAACACCGGCACCTATCCGCTTGCTGAGCCAGAAACCCACGCACAACATTCCCACATGACCTCCGAAGGATACCTCGTCTGACTATAGTTTCCCTATCTATACCGCCACTCATGGCTCCTTCAATCCTTTGATCCATCCGATCATGATAGGCAGACAACCTGTCGCCACTGAATGCTACTAGAATAACTATAGTCTTACATCATACCCGGTCTCCTTCGACCTACCGTTTCCTAACTTCCGTTGTGTTGTGACCTACTCACAACCTTGCAAACTGGCCCATCCTGACCTAAGTCATCTGAACGAATCCGTGAATGTCACAGCTACCCTGCAGTCTTTTTGCACTTCCCACACTATCTGACCGCTTGCGAATGCTACGACTACCCCCACATTCTTACATCACTTTCCACCCTACTGACGATCAGTGAATGCTACAACTCCCCCATAGTATTATAACACTTTCATCCTACCTGACCATTAGTGAATGCTACGGATCCCCCGTAATCTTATAACACTTTCATCCCAACTGACCATTAGTGAATGTTACGGCTCCCCTGTAGTCTTACGCACTCGACCAAACACCCGAACTGAACTCAATTCATGACTGGAGCCCCAACCTGCTTCCCCAAATTCTGCTATCAAGCCCCCAAGAAGACGCGAGTCACACGCTGGGGAGTTTTACCGAACTCCAAACTCACACAACCCTCAAACCAAATAGCCACTTGGGCCGCCATGTTCCTCGATGAGGATGAGAAATCCCATCCCGGTCTCATACCTGCTCCTGTCCTGAGTACCTGCGCGATTCTCCCCCACTTAGATTCAACTAAGTCTTCGCAATACATGAGTTTTGAAGGATTCCCAATCCTTTTTATTCTTTAATAACCAAACTGCTGACAACATGCTGCTTACCCGTGTTAGTGTTCTATTATTGGCACAAACCCCAAAAGACCACACAACTTCGAAAGATCAGACGAACACTTCCCCAATCCTAGCGTAACTAATAATCTTAGAAGCCTTGAAATGATGACACACTTATATCTTGAAGTCCAAATAATCGTTGCCCAGACCAAAGCCTCTGCAGTAGACCACTTCCCCTGGCGCTTCCAAAAGTCGACCTAAGCACAATGGCCGAGTCACTAATCCTGACCGGAGACCTTCCGCATCACGTCTCTGAACCGTTCTTGACCATAGGCCCAGATAACATTGGATGTTCCAAACCATCAAAGAGGGATACGAATTTTCACTAACCACCCCGTAACTCGCGATATGCAAATGGCATGTGACAGTGTTGAAGGTATAACCCAAACACAAGCAGGGAAACAAACCCAGAGATACACTTACTAAAACCCTTGAAACGAAAAACTCCCTGGTGCGGTTTCCCGCAAGCACTACACCGAATCCGGCCCTGCTGGCCTCTCAAAAGCTGACCCAAACTCTTGGGTCTATTTCCGGGACCCTCCAATATATGCACCCGATCTGGTCCCCTCTTCCCAATGTGCTCCAAATCAATCCCTCGCTCTTGGCTGTGGGACCCATATCATTCAGGGTTTTGCACCCTGACCCACTCACCAGCTCAATCGTCAACGGCTGAACTGCAACAAGTGGAGCGACCTCTGCTCTAAACCGACTACTAACAGCCCCCAAGACATAGTCTCTAATCCCGAAAGTGTAATAGATCACACAATCACTCCTTACCACCTGATACAAGAGATCCAAGGCGAACTCAAGACCGTGGCAGTCCTTCCACTAACTGGCTCACCACCGGAGCCGCGACCAAACCTTGGTCCTTCCTCATGTGTGCTCATCCTCATCTGGAAAAGTAGTGATCCTCACTATTAGAGCATAACCAAGAATTCTCCTTCCCATAAGCTTCTTAGATTCTCCAAGACTATCACCGATTCGAGTATGGATCCTGTGCTTTCAGTAGTACGGGCCCAAACTACCTTCCACACCTATCCATACTTTCCTCAGCAATCCTCCTGAATCCTCTAAGTCACCTAATCCACTGGTGCACCAAATATCCACTAAACAGCAACACAATACCCACCAAAGCAACTCCTAGGCTCCCCCTAGGTTCCAAACTTCACCGAAACACCCCACTAACTCATTGGAGAATATTCTAGGCTTCCCTAGGTTCCCAACCTCACCCTGCCATCAGATGCTGAGGAACTCCCCATGATGCCAGCCATCCACCTCATGGATATCGTCATATCCACTTAGTAGCTGACTCCCATCACTCACGAGTTCCACAAAGCACAAAGCAAGTAGCATTCGTGCAGTAGCACTCCGATCCAACAGACTATCATATAACATTCAGCCCACATATTGCAACTCGTGCTATCCACATCCATCCATCCTCACTGTCGGCTGCCTTATGCATGGAAATTATACACAGAACCGGATCTAATAGACTATCAAATAATAGACTCTACCCTAGGACCACAACCAGACGAGGAAAATGAAATAAGGCCAAATCAATTATTCTAAGGCTATAAGATCCTAACCGTATACAATTTTAAAAGCATACACTTAGCAGTTACTAATACCAATAATCATTTCCAAGGCTACAATCATCACATATCAGGCCAATCTATCGCTGACTACTCAGCACTAACATTCAAGTCTACCAGCTCATACAACATATAAATGCATATCTCCTAGCCCCAACTAGAATGTGATCCTCAAATTAATAAACCAAATCATAACAGATAACATATATGCGTATTCTGGGGCAACTTACTTGAGCTTGGCTGATTGCATACACCACACCTTTTCTTGTCTTAGAAAACTTTTTCCTTGAAAACTTTTTTTTTGAGAACTTTACAGATCCTCAGTTTGAGTTCAGACACACCCGAAAGTATGTCCGAATCCCTCAAAACAAGGCTCTAATACCAACTTGTAAGACCCAAAAATCAAGGGTAAAAATTTCATTTTTAATATAGCCGAAACATAGATATCATTTATTCCAAACATTCCAAAACATCGCTAATTAAAACATTTATCAGAGTTCATCCCAAAATCATTCATTGTGGAAAACATTGGTGTGTGAACTGCGATCAAGCTGAGCCCTTCCTTTCCAAAACAATGATACCTAAACCATAAACAAAACTGTAAGCACGAAGCTTAGTGAGTTCCCCATTGTATACCCCACACAATCCACATAACCACATAATCCATATTAGCTATAACAGCTACATAACCATATCAATCACATAAGTCATACACATAAACAAATAGGGTTGCCGTGGAAACCCTCCAAGGTCTTACACCGGGTGCCACTGGAACCCCCACGTGGTCTTAGCCCACTGCCATGGGAACCCCCACATGGTCTTACTAACTGTCACGGGAACCCCCCGAGGTCTTCCATACAAATATCATATCAATATAACACATAATCAATTAACAGTACACATATACAAATCCTATAAGCCATACATACAAACATGTAGAGGTGCCATGGAAACCCTTCACGGTGTTACACCGGATGCCATGGAAACCCCCACATGGTCTTAGCTCACTGCCATGGGAACCCCCACATGGTCTTAGCCTGGAATGCCATGGGAACCCCCACATGGCCTTATACCAACTGCCTCGGGAACCCCCCAAGGTCTTCAATGCAAGTAACACAGAGTCAACTAGTGTGACATCCCCATTTTCACGGCCAGAAAATACCGATTTTGTTTATGCTTGTTTGAAAATTAGAGTAACATTTTAAATAAAAGAGTTGCGGAATTTGTCCCAATACAAAGATATGATAAAGATTTATCAAAAGCATTTCCCTAGAAATGTATTTCATTAAAAGACTCGGGATGTCATGTTCGATACAGATCATAAGCATAAACAGTACAACATAAGCCTTACTACATTATTTCGTATTTACAGGCCTATAATCCCTTATCTCTCATCCAAACATCTATGCTCATGCGTAACTTCCTGTAATACAAGAAACTGAGTGGGTCAGGTTTGGGAGCCTGGTGAGCACATAGGGTTTTCAACCCACAATAAATAAGTTTATTATTTCATCAACCAAACAAACTCGATTACCCCTTCCCGTTATCCTCACTTTACGTCCCTAAAACATCTAACACAAGGGACCTAGTCTAAGGACTTTCATCGGGGTGATAACACATGCTTCGGGGGTTCCTCAGCAGTTCATGTCAAATAAGGCAACCATGTGGGGGATGGAGTACCGCTGGTGAGCACACAGTTCAAATAAACACCTACATGTTGCGAGCCTGCTAGCGTTCCACTGAACTGTCTAGAATAGTCTGTGGTCGTCATCTATACTCCGCTAGATGACTGGATCATCAATAACATCTATAACGAGGCCTCTCATTATTTTATTTTGTCACACAACAACTATTACATCTACCCATGTTTTACCCAACACATTTTGTAGATATAAAATACATATACAGTTTAAATCATTTAAAACATGTATAAAATCGTTCATCCAGCATAGATAGCAAGTATACAGATAATATGCACACGTAGAACGTAATTTATATAAAATACTTCATATCTATGTGTAAGATAAAAGTAACTATTCACTCACTTGTTAGGGTGGTGACTCGGTACTCGGACAGCGCTTCGTTATCCCAAAACAAATTTTCCCTTAACTAAACCTAGTATCAATACCACTAGGGTTTAGTCTAACGTTAACCGCGACTAATTAATAGGCTAGCTATTATTACTATTATATAAGCGTTAAACACCACTCTATATAACTCATAATAATATCCCAAATAATTATTTTAAGGTCCTAATAATGTTACTATAATTAAATAAAAGCTATATTAAAAATAGCGTACGCGTAGCTCACTTACAGCGGGTTTTATAGAAAACCGGGCTTCGCTTGGAGCAGCGTTTCCGAACCGAAAGACCCTTTTTCTCGGGACTCCGGGAGCCTCGGGGCTTCCTTCGGGTGCTAGGGGGTTTACCTAGGCTTAGGGGGGGTTAGAAACCCTAGAGAGAGAAAGTATTTAGAGAGAGAAAGAGAATTGGTGTGAATTGCTCGGAACATCTCGTAGCTATTTATAGGGCCAGCACCTTCGGACGTACGTTGCGCGTTCGGACTCAGCTACGCTGGGTGTACCTCGAATAAGGCTGCCAGCGAGCCTCCAGCTGTCTCGCACTCGGAACGGATAAGAACCGAAGTATGCTGGGTGTACTTGGCCTCGGACGCGGGGCGTAGGCAAGGCGACGTGTCACTCATCCGAAGCGAGCCCTGATCATCATCGAATGGCTGGAATTCAGCCACGTCATCGATCTCGCATCAGATTTCGCAAATTCACTTTCCGACTTCTAAAAATCATAACTTTCGCATACGAGCTCCATTTTCGTTTAGACTCCGTCGGCTAATTTTGACTTTATTTTAAAAGTTATATTTTTAACAGGCTGGGACAAGATTGGTCCGTTAAAAATTCATAACTTCTTCATCTGACGTCCGTTTTCGTCTGTCTTTTTATCATTACACTACTATTAATGAGATCTTCGATTCTCGTTTAGGTTGTGTCGGCTAAAAACCGCTCGATCTAATATTCGAACTTCGGGTTGTACACTGCTAAGCCGAAACTTCGAAAAATCATAACTTCCTCATACGAAGTCATATTCGGGCATTCTTTTTATGGATGCTCTCGGTTTAACATATTCTACGACTTTCGTTTAGATTTATAAGGCTAAAATTCACTCTATCGTAAATTCACTATTTACGCTTCCCGGTGTCGTGCCGGTTCCATCGCGAAACTTCGACGGGTTATAACTTCTTCGTTATAACTCGAATTTCGGCGTTCTTTATATATCCGGAATCCTTGTTTCGACCACTACAACTTTATGTAAAGATATCGGGTTTATCTCACACTTTAATTTTGACGCTTATTTTTATTCTTTATTTATTATACGTTTATAAATAAGTAATAAGCACATAAATACACAGTTTACATAATACTCAAATAATTAATCTTTATTACTTCAAAAAGAGTTACAATAGTTGACCTAGACTATTACATAATCTAAAAATGCTTAGCCCCGAAACCCGGGCGTTACAACTAGCATACCGCATATCACAGAAATATCTAGCATTTTACATATCACATAATAGCTAGCATACCACACAACACATATAACTAATTGTCATGGGAACCCCCGCATGGTCTTCACATAAATACATAATGTATCGATAGCACATTCACAATAATCATCACAACTAAATAAATGGGCCGGCCTTGGTGCCTTAGACCCATTGGTATGGTGAGGAGACTCACCTGGCACTGCTGAAGTCCCGCAAATAAAACTCCCATTGCTGGTTGACAGATTCCCGAACTATCAACATTAAAATGACATCCAATTAATAATTGGGTTTCAATACATAACCATAAATCTACACTTGGGGTAAATGGACCATTTTACCCCTAACCTAGCTTGGTTCAAAACAAAGGCCCAAACTCACATTCCGAAGGCCCAAAAGCACAATAATCAACCAAGGCCCAGTTATGGCCTAATTTACCAAATTAGGCCCAAACCTCTACATGGACTTATTTTAAGGCCCAACCAATTATCCTAGTCCAAACACTTGGCATTCTAATGGCCCAATAGCTAATAATCTTCAAGGCCCAATTATGGCCCACTTATGGCCCAATTTTCCAAATTGGGCCCAAGCCTCTCTAATGGGTCTATCCTAAAGCCCAATAATTTCCTTAGTCCTTAAATATGTTCCCAATTAGCCCACAAAGGCCCACAACAGCTTAGTCCAATAAATGGCCCGATAAGAATTCAAACACAATTAGGGTTTTTCACATAAAATGAAGATTAGGGTTAAGTGTTTCTTCTTAACCCATTAAGGACTTAATCCATTAAGTCCAAACATACATTGCAATCGGGCTTGAGTCATAACTTCACTCCAATGGTCCAAAATGCGGGTCCCGATAAGTCCAAACCAATAATTCCAAAATTAGGGTTTTCTAAACCCTAATTAGGGTTTCCAACCCATCACAACTCAATTAGGACCAAAAGCTAAGTCCTTAGGCCCATTAGGTTTTTATTAGGTCAATTAGGGTTTCCCTAGGTCGGGCACCACCCACTACCACCTCGGGTAGTGGTGGTTAACGGTGGTTGACGGTGGCGGCGGCCACCTCGCGGTGGTGGTTATGGGTTTTCTTTTCATTATTCCGTCACAATTACAATTTACAAAACAAAACCCAATAACACATACACTCACTAACATAAACTCACACACACAACCATCCTAGTGGTGGCCGGTGGTGGTACATGGGGCAGCCACCACCTCACGGTGGTGGCAGTGGCTTTCTTGGTTTTCCGGCAAACAAAACCTCATACAATACACGCACACGCTACTGATTTGCGAGATACACCCCAACCACCCACCTGGTGGCTAACGGCGACGACAACGAAAGATTGTGATGACAGTCACTACCTCACGGTGGTGGTGGCGGTTCTTTTGATTCCCAGCCGAGCAAACACATACACACACTCGTAAACACGATCTGAAGACCGAAACATTCCCCAACTCAGCCAGTACAGGCGGAAAGCGACGACCGAAAACCCTGAAACGATGACCAAAACCCACCGTCGATCCCAGTCGACGTACACGTCGTCAGGCCACCGAAAGAATGAAGAAGGTGGTGTAGGTGGGAGGCGATGGTCATTACCGGGAGCTCCTTTTCTGCTCACGACTCGCACAGTGACGAACGCAACTTGCTTCCTTGGTCTCGGCTGTTCTCCGGTGCACACGACGTCTCCGCCAGTGAAGTTGTTGTGGCATTTATACGGCGAAGGAGCGGCGAAAACGAGCTACCCTGACTGATCGGAACAGTGAACGAAGGGGGTGGTGGCGGCTGACTTCATGCATGGTAGCTGGAATTTTGAGTTAGGGTTAGGGTTTGGACTAGGGGTGACGGGTTATATACCCCGATCCCCCGTGAACTTATTTCCATAATAACAGAATTGGTCCCTCATTCCCTCTTTTCTTTCAAAATGAGTCCATTAGTTACCATCTTAACCCCAGCCATCTAAAATCCCTTCAAATTAAGTCCAACATTTTACCAAGTAGCCCTTCCCTCTACAATTATTTTCAAATGAAGTCCATAATTTACTCTTTATACCCCTGCTCCCATAAATCCTTCCAGAATAAGTCCAAAAGTTACCAATTACACCTTGTCTCCTAAAATCCTTACAAAATACGTTCCGAAAAATAACCCGCGACAACTATCTAAAAACTCTTGATAAATTGGCCGTGCAACTATTTAAGTTATCATCAAACATTTCTTCTAAGAGAAAAATGGAATTTCAAAGAGTTAGGATATGCATCTATTTTCACGTTTTACAAACTCAAGTGTAATGAATTTCATATAACTTTTGAAAGCAGGTATAATTTGTTGAACCAACATCTATATAACTGAAGGTGATGTTTTTATGAATCGATAAAGAAAGGAATATGTCGCACTTTTTCAAAGCTTGATATGTAATTAGAGTCCTCTAATACATATTTATATTGAAAAACATAAGTGATTTTTCTTTTTCCAATATGGGAGAAGCTTGAAAAAACAATATCAGTGATTGTTCCATGCTTACCATCTGGTGCAAAATCAAATTATTTAATTTGATAATTTTATTATTAAGCAAGTTTTACTTGTTATTCAGCTGAACATCATATACCTGCAAGTAAGTTGTTTTTTGCCTGTGGGTTAAAGTTATTTCCATAAAAATAACAATTTATTGTTTTTATTTGTTTTCCTGACTTTATTACTCTTGCACTTTAGCATAATGCATCGAGTTATGTGCCTGAAATGCAATTTGATTGTTGAATATGGTGTCGACTCAAGATTGAACGATGGATTAAAAAATAGACTTAATGAATTTGAAGTTTGTCAACCATACCTGTGACAGAGCAATGGCAATGCAGCTGTCTTACCCCCCCCCCCCCCCCCCCCTCACACACACACCCAGACACCATATTTAATTTGTATCTATGTTGCAGTTTCGAGCTCTTATTCTTATGCCATTTCAAGCAATAAATCGTCATGTTGGAAGCAAAACTTTTTTGATGTCATACTTATTGTTGGTTTTTTTTTCTATTTTTTTAATCCCAACTATGAAAATTATCTGTTGATCTTGCCGGGAAAACATGGTGTAAAATTGATTTCTGAAATCATGTGAAAGTAATATTTATCTTGAGCTTGGTACTAAAATAAGTACATATGTTGCAAAGTTTATGCAAGTCGATCTATGAGTGTGCACGATGTGTTTGACACTCAATAGTCAATTGTTTTGTTGAAAGTTTGTTATATGTTTATATGTTAAAGTAGTTACTCAAACTGGGTTAACTAACTCCCCCAAATTTGCGTAACTTAAAATACTCTGCTATTTTTTGCAAATAAAAACCAACATCTTTTATTTATGTATATATTCATGTATACATATCCGAAAAACGCCAAACGATGAATAGTGAATGCAAAACGACCAATACCACTGTGCAATTGTGCACTAAACAATAACGTACTAATAGCCGTCCACCACATTAATAACATGTTTCTTTATAAAGTTAGTCATTTTACCCAAAAAAACAACGTATATTTATTTTCAAGCCAAAGTAACAATACACTTTTATATTTACGTCAAAACAACCGAACTTTTATATTTAACCCAAAACACAAACTTTGCCGTATTTTTATTCATAATACAAAATGCCTTTTATTTTTTAAACAAAATCAGTTTGCCAAAACAAAACTAATCGTCGGTCGAAAATATTCGACAAAAGAAACAATTTATCGCACAAAAGTACTAATCGTCTCTACTCTAGAAACGAATTTATGAAAAAACAACTCGCACCTGTCGCTTGGCGCGGGTAAACTGCTAGTGTATATATATATATATATATATATATATATATATATATATATATATATATATATATATATAAACAAGATCGGGTGAGGACTCTTTTTAAAGTGATGACTCGTGAGTACACCTTAAAAAAATTGAAAAAAAAATCTAAAAAAAAATACAAATCATAAAATCGAGCATAGTACTACATCGGAGCAAAAAAAAATTACATCATTAAAATTGAAGCATTGATCATTTTTATGATCCATGATTCAACTTTTATGATCTATGATTCAATTTTAATGATGCAAAACTTTTTTTCCAATTTTTTTTGTTCTCCCGGATATAGTACTATGCTCGATTTTATGATATGTATTTTTTTAGATTTTTTTTCAATTTTTTTAAGGTGTCCTCGCTTTAAAAAGAGTCATCACCGTAGCCGTTTACCCGCGCCAAGCAACGGGTCCAAATAGTTTTTTTTTTCAGAAATTAGTTTTAGAGGTGATTAGTTCTTTTGCGCAAATATATTTAAACAATTATCAATAAAAGTTATGCTAGCACAAACGAAACCAATAAGAATTAAAAATGAAAAGTTAGGATTTAGTCCGGTTCATGACATCATATGAATAATTTTAAATTTAACTCTAAAAATATAGCTTGTTAATGTTAAAATTGTGTATTTTCTTTAACAAAAAAATTCAGTCTTGAAAATTGAATAGTAAAAATGGATCCAAATGAGTTATAGATTGGTTGGTTCAAATCGGATTTACACAATTTGGATTATTTGGATTCATGTTTTGAAAACCAAAACTAATTTGGAACGGGTCGAACCGATCCATTCAAACGGACACCCTAATTATATCCTTCAATGACTATACAATTTTATATATCAACTGAGTGTAAGAATAAAATTTTCTTTCGACAAATAGTTCTTTTTGGACATAATGTGAAACATGTGGACATTTGACTCAGTTTGATTGAATAACTTTGATTGAATAACTTTGATTGAATACCTGAACATTATTTCTTCATCAAAATTTTAAAAATGGTAGATACATAATATGTAATAGGGACTACATCTTGATCCTTATGTTGCATTGTTTATCATTTGTCCTTCATCAAAATTTAAAAAATGGTAGATACAGAATACGTAACAGGCACTACATCTTGATCCTTATGTTGCATTGATTATCGTTATTAAAAAAATTACATTGAAAAAGTCTTTGCTTAAACTAATATAAAATAATAATCTTAGTAAATTATAAACAATTATAAAATTCATAAAAGGATTATTAGATGTTCAAGAAAGAAATTATTGTTTCTACTATTTAAAAGTCCTATCTTTTTGCGAATTACTCTTTTCGACCTATTAATGTGTTGATAAAAAAAATACAAACCATTAAGTACATATTTAAAAGACACAAACCAATGAACAATAAGTATTATCCAATAAAAACATTATTATATATATTAAATCACAAGGCCTTAGCAATAGTAACTTTTTAGGCTTTAGGTTTTTGCCACAAATTTTTGATGAATTTGACACTTTTCTTCCCTAAAATCAAAACTTTTACATTTTTGTGTTTTCATTAAGTCTTTAATGACTTTGACACTTTTAGTCCTTGCAGTCAAAAGTTTTACATTTTTGTGTTTTTGCCACAAATCTTTAATGAATTTGACACTTTTTTTCCTTGTACTCAAAACTTTTACATTTTGACATAAAAACACAAAAAACCTTCTTTTGAAATTTGCCACCATATTTTTCCAACTTTGACAACTTTAACATTATTGCCACAACATTTTTGAATTTTCTCCACCGATGTCCCTTCTTTTGGTTGTACACTTTTGACATCTAATTTTAGGGGTTGTTGACTTTCTACTCTATTTGTGGTGATTTAAAGTTTTAGCACATATATTTTAAAGTTTGCCGATTTTTCCCATATTACCCAAAAGCGGCGTAGCCGCGGATTTTTTGCTGGTTGATAATTAAGTTCCATTCTTAAAATCCACATTCTAGTCCTCCGTAGACATTACATCATTTCTCTAGATTTTACTAATATGGAAATACATCACAACCAAATTTATTACAAATTAGATAGAAAACAAATATATTAGTCAATGCACTTCATTTATGGTCAATTCCTTTGTAGCATTATACTTTAGATTTTACTAATATAGCAACTTACTTTCAATTTCTTTTTTGTTATAGCAACATACTTGAAAATTTAATCATAATATGAACATATTTTCAACCTATTTTTCCTTGGAAAGGACCAAACTACACATTACTATTAGCATGAAGTTAAAATGAAATCAACTTATATATACAAACAATAATTAAAGGTCTGGTCAAATCATGATATCACGGAAGAAGAAGTAGCCTAGAAATTAAACAAAAAAAAAACAAATATATACATAAGGATCGGATAAAAGTTCATTTTTAAAATTTTAATTTAATTGAAATACCACTTGTAAGGATAAAATGGTCATTTTTTCATACAAGCATAGCAACCCAATCACACACATTCAGGAACACAAATAAACGTATACATTAAGTGTGTATGTGTGAATGTGGTTATATATGTATGTGTGTAATGTGATAGAAAGTACGTTGGTTTTAAATTAAGGTACATTAAAATGTAACCTCAGAAGACAAACATAACTAGTGGTCCACCGGCCCTACATTCAACTTACAACATAGGTTGGTTGTAAACGTGCAAGGATCATCAACTTCACAACAATATCTTTCTATTTTCTTGACTTCCCCAATCAAACGCCCAAGTGTGTTCATAGATCTAGCTTTGACAACTTCACACTCTGTAGGTAGTAGTTACATAGTGCTCAAAATGCAAGTGAAATTACTGAAATACCCCAAATTGTAAGAACCGAACTACATACCAGTAGAACTAACTCATATCTTCCATCAACTTCATATTTTCTTTTTCGACTTTTGTTATATGAAAAATACAAAAAAAAATAGTTAGAATCCCATATAAAAATAGGAAAATATATACTAAATCAAAAAAAAGAACCCTACATTGTGAATAGACAATTCAAGGCTTCATCATTCATGTTTAAGCAGAAATATTGAAAAATTGGGGAAATCTCAAAATCAAAACTTTTTACAAATATTGATTCATACTTACACGTAAAGATCATAAAACACAGAAGACTGATGTGTAGGGTTGAAATCATTTTTTACTGTGAATGTTGATTATTAGTTTCTAAATATGATGTTTTGGACTTTAAATCATAACAGATGATAACTAAAATCCAAGGCACCAATAAAGTCGAACCTGCACACCCCAAAACCACTGCATATACTGTCGTCTAATAAAAGATCAAATGTCCTGAAAAACTAAACACCCCCATACATAATCATCCAAACTTCAAAGTGCTGTTATACAAAATTAAATTAGTCGAAAGATCACTTCAATGGAGCATATAGTTCTGATTAGGTATTATATAAAAAGAACTATAACAAAATTAAGTAACTAACATTAGACAAAAAAAACTACCTGTGTTAGTAGCCGTCATGGACTCCAGCGGGTCAGCCGCCCCAGAACACGACGATTAGTCTTGAAGATGGTGGCATGGTAGTCGTGGAGGCACCTAGGGTTTGTGGAAGTCGGCGACTTCTTAGGGTGGCAGTTGTGGCCTGAGATTTAGAGATATAGATGATAAATATATTTGGTGTTTCAGATATAGAGGGATGGAATGGCTAGGGATTTTAAGAGACAAAATGCAAAAGTGGTGGGGATCGCTATTATTCCTTGTTGCTGGATGGTAGCCATTGGTGGCTGTGAAGGTTGTTGATAGCAGCGATTAATAGTGGAGGCATATGCAGACGGTTAATCCATCATCATTTAATCGAAACCCGACACCATAGTCGGACTTTCAACAAAACAGGACACCACCATGACAATTGTTGATGTTGAGAGAAATACTTGAGAAACACATTTGAATAAATGTTAGAACAAGTTTATATTGCGGAAATTAAAGTTAATCTCAAAGGATCATAAAGCTCAACAATAATATAAGGTAGAGTTAGATAGTTAGATGATTAGTTGCGGAAATATAAGGAAATAGAAAAGACAGCAAGTATTATATCAAGTATACACTTAAGTTGATTCTTAACAAGGAATGCAATCAGACCAAGTTAGTACGTGAGATCAAACTTAGTGATTAAGTCAAGAATGACTTGCTCCGAGGAGAGATTACAAATGGTTAATATTATATTTAGATAATGAGCAAGAAGATAGTAAGATGAAAGATAAGATTCAAGATGCGTGAAAGATGTGTGTTCATTCTGAAAAAGAGAACTCTATTTATAGAGTCTCGAAGATTACAAAGGTCCTATCTGTTGAGAGTTGCCACGTAGGGCACATTGGATAAAAGGAAGTACTTTAAGAAAAACAGATAAAAGACTAAGACTAAGTTCTGATGATGACTATGGCTGTGGTTGTGATGCTTGACTGCTGATCAGAGAGTGGTTGCGGATAAGATAGCGGCTGCGGTTTGGATCATGTTTAAGAGGGTCACTTCTATGTTTCAACAATTTCCCCCTAAGTGACCTCTTCAACTTTTCTTTCAAGTGTTGACCTTGAGGAACTTGATGAGGATCCACCAGAACTTTCTGACTTCCTTAAGCCATGCAATCCTCCTTTAGATTTTAAACTTCACTTCGGCAGTTGTGTGTTTTGATTTGTTGACTGCGGTTTGAGTGATTTCCAATTGCTTTCTAGTCATGCGGTTCATGGCAGTCATTGGGATGAAGTATTTTGTTTCATCATTTAAGTGTTTGAAAATTACTCCAAGATTTGGGAAGTTAGTTGCTCCAAGAGATCTTTCTTGAAAGCCTTCAGTCAGGACCAGAGCTGATTCAAGAGGAGGAAGGTTAAACTTTTGAGCAAGTGTCGGGTGGATGTCAGCATCAATCCTTGCAAAGTCACACACAGTCTCTTTGAGAAAGGTACATGCCCTTTCATAAGCAATCTTCATCCTTGGGTGCTTTTCAGACTTGTTCTGAAATACCTTTGCAATCAGGAAGATTTCTTCCGGGTTCATGCAAGGGAAATCAGCTTGGGTTCAGATGTAGTCTGAATTCCTTCTGGTTAGGGTATATTGGATAATTCCGCCTTCATGAATTTTTGGGGCTTGTAGTTTTTGACTGCGGCGGGTCTATCGTTAGACCATATATTCTTGATTGCAGATCCATGTTTGGCATGAAATCTGTTAAGTATTTCAATCTCTAGAGGAAAACTTTGATCATCAGGTAGGTTGCGGTCAAACGATTCAAATACTGTGAAGTATTTTGCATTGGGGGAGATGGGAATGTCCCAATAACCGTCTGCGAGCAGTTCTACAAAGGTGAGGTAAGTTTTGTAGTCGTCATCAAGTAATCTTCTGTGTGGATTGATCCAGGAGTTGATGAGGGATGCATCCATTGTGATATCAAAGCCATTTTCCCTCCAGATCAACTCAGCAAATTTTGCTGATCTCCAGTCAGCTTTCTTCTGTTTTGTTGCGGGAGAGTCGTCGGAGTGTTCGGATGACATATGAGAAGCTAAATTTTTGAAATGAGTGGGAGTCTCGGGTCGCTCGGGAGAAGGATGAGATTCTTGAATTGGTGTTTGTTGCGGTGGTGACTGATGAGTTGGACTCTTTTGAGGATAGGGGACTGGTGTCTTCTTTTGTGGAAATGACTGCGGTGAAGGTTGAGGAGTAGGAACTTTTTCATGAATGATGGGAGAGTTTATATGTTGGTGCGGATGAGAATGTTGATGAGAGATTTGATCTGAGTTTAGATCTTCACTTCCCCCTCTTGAGGAAGGAGCATTTGGTGCTTCCTCAAGCCATTGCTTAAGACCATCGATCTTTCCACAAACTTCGTCAAATTGAGCCTTTAGTGTATCCGCAAGCTGTTGGTTGTTTGGGATTGCGGTGTTAAAGAGCAAGATGTGACTCTCCTTGGTGAGGCGCAAGATTTTTGGACCATGAAAGTTGGAGGATAATGATCTGCGGAGGCTGTTGATGGTTGACTGAAGGACCGAGATGGCAGACTCATACACATTGTGCGTTTCGTCAACAAGTTTCTGGGACTGAGCAGATTTATCTAAAATGGTGGATTGAAGATCAGATTTGATGGAGGATACTTCAGAGATAACTTTTTAAGCAGTCGAGATGAAGTGTTGATGATCAGCCTTGCGAGAGTTATCCAGGGCTCGGATGCCCATTTCCACTTTAAGGGAGATGCGTTATGCGGCAAGTCGTTCTCTGGTTTCAAGTCTTTCTATACGTTCGATGAGAGACTGCAGACCAGGCAGGTCCTCAGATTGCGGTTGAGAGGATTTCACAGCAGCAAGAATTTGATCCACTTTGTCTTGCAAAGAAAGGAATTCTTTTCTGGAGACAGCCGACTTCTTTTTCTTCTTTTTCCCTTTGGGCTTAGAAGTGGAATGGTGGGATCCAATCGATTCTTCATCTTCATCGAAGATCATTATGACATCATCTGACTGTTCTGGTTGATTGACCTCGTTCATGTCAATGTCATCGAAGCCAAAGGTGGGAGCGGAACTCACTTCAATTGCGGTTCCATCGTCTTGAGAATTATCAGCAGCAGGAGGGGGCTTGGATGAACCTGCACCAACTGGATTGGACTGAGCTTTGCGGATGGTCTCATCCATTTCATCCATCCAGTTCTGGACCTTTAGAATTGTAGCTATAGTGTTGGCATTATTTATGGCATCGGCCCAGTATTTAGCTACGGTTTGAATGTCTTGCTGCTTTTTTTGAAGTTGCTTGATTTGTTGATCTTTTCTTGCTTGAAATGCCATACGAAAAGCGGCATACTTCTTGGCTTCGGAATCTGTTATTGGCTTGTAATGGCTCTAGGAATCATTAGATTCATCACCGTCAAATCCTTGAAAACGCACCGAGGTGTCCCTCGGGTTCACAGATCCTTGCACATTTGTGCTCACTGTGCCTAAATCACCTAAAAAATATGTAAGTAGAGTAGGATTCCCGAAGCGTCCTTGGTCTCCTTGACCCGTGGTCAAGTTTGGCCTCGGCTCCGTTCTGGCATGGGCTGAAGAATTGCCCTGCGGTTGGGTGGGTGTATGAAGTGTTTGGATTACAAGATCTAGGATGGAGTGCATCTCCGATTCTTGAAAGAAATGAAGTCTGGAAGACCTGCAGACGTTAGGGCGAGAAGAACCAATTAAATCCTCTTGGGATTTAGTTGGGGGAGAGTCTCCACGTTGAGATGAAACGAGCACACTTGCTGTGTTCGAGTAGCTCGAAAGGACAGTAGCAAATGGGTATGCGGCAACCCCATGGACTACCGTACCCTTTGGAGAGACTTCGGTATTGGTCCGGTCATGCATTTGGCTAGAGGGTTTGGTTTTCCTTTTCTTGATAATAGCAATAGGAATAGAGTCGAGATCAGAATCATCAGGAGATTGGTTGGATTCGGAGTCATTATTTGATGATACAACATGTTGAAGTTTTCGCTTCTTCAAGGGTTCTGCTTCCTTAGGAGCTTTGGTTTTCTTGGATGCTTTACTTTTCTTGTGAGTTTCACCCATTGTATGTGTTATACCTTTGCTGCGGGGGGGCTTTCTTGGGAGAAACCAGCTGTTTTAGCCTTGAGGCATTGGATAGAGTAGTAGAAGATGGAACTGCGGAGCGCTCTGGTTAATTGGGTGCGGTAGAGGCTAATATGTTCTGACTCGGAAGAGGCGGGGTAGAAAGGTATGGGTCAATACCTTCCGTAGCCTGGATGTGTTCTGTGACTATTTGGGTCTCAAGTCCAACCATAGTCAAGATGTAAATGGGTAAACGTCTGATTGGTCCAAAGATAGATTGATCTTTAGAAGGAGCGTACCTTTTGAGATCGCGTGTGATAAAGAAGTTGATGTCGTTGCCTATACTGATCTTGGCGTCTGAATGAAGATCTGAGATACAAAGTGCCTAAAACCTTGCAAAAGTGAGCTCAGTTGGATTTTCCTTTGGAGTCTCCTTAGGGATGTACTGGAGAAAATTACCCTATAGGATTTGACCGTAGTTTACATCATGACCCATGAATATGCTCCCTACTAGCTCGAGTAATTTGAGGCCCATGTTGTCTGTGCCTCCGATCCGTCCAGAGAGACTGCGGATCACGAAATAGTACACAAACTGCCAAACCGCAGGCAGCTGGTTCTTCTTGAACTCTCCAATACCCTTGATTTGTTTCTGATAACCCATTTGATACAGAGTGGAGATGATGTTTGTGACACTTGGTGAGAAGAACTTGGTTGAGGGATGCACCAGGAGATTGATCGCAGTAAGAAACTTATCTTTGGTCGAGATGACCAAAGAGTCATCAATCAAGTTCAGATGAACTTCTTGCAGGTTATAGGGAGGGAGATATGCTGAAAATGCACATTTGAATAACGTGGAGATGGGAACCACATCAGTAAATGCGTTGAATGGTCCAAAGAGTGGATGATTGGGAATGAACTTGATCATGAGACGAATAGAGTCATTGTAAGAAGGATGATCATCGAAAATTGCCCTAAAATTGCAAGATGCAATTGAAGGCGATTGATTCCGTGTAGCAGAATCGGAACCAGTAGGTTGAGCAGAGGCTGATGCTTTTGATTGTTTCTTTGAGATCCCTGATTTCACCATTTTTTGAAAAGGTTGAAGAACTTGCAGAAAGACTTGAGGTGAAAAAGGGAAGAAGATGAAAGGGGTTCGTCTTTGAGGGGTCAGAGAGCGTAAAGCTTTCTTGGGGAAGAAAAAGGTTTTTATAGTGGCGGATTTCAAATGTTTATTGTTTTTACCCTAAAGAAAAGTGGTTAAGGATAAAAACTTTGAGTTTATTATTAATTAACGAAATCATTATCAGCCACAAACATTTAACGAAAACTATTTTTTTTTTATAATTCTCAAAAGATGACATTTAATGAAATCTCAAACCTAATACCCCATGTCTGACAAACGTGTGGTGAGGGGCGATAATCCGTTGAATAAAAGTGGAATTTGTAACGGATTTGACGTTTTGGGGGTAAGAGGAAAAGACAGTTTAAGGAAAAGATTTTCTAAAAAGATTTCTTTTATTGGAAACGGATTTATTTTGGCATCACACCTAAAATAGTTCTGACAAAAGGTTTATTTGAAGAAAGAAGTTGAAATGATAATATGCGACAAAACGAATATTTTTTGAGAATGTTTTTCTTATTTAATGAAGGATCATTAAATAGCACACAATGTTTCAAGAATTTATGAAGTATTTGAAAGTTCAATCACTGAGATTGCGGTTTGAAACTTCATTGATTAAGACTTCATTGCAGATGAAGACTTCACTGTGGATGAATGGTTAGACAACTGCAGTAGAAGAAACTGAGAAGAACACTTGAGCACAATCAGAAATAACAATCAATAAGGACCCTTGAAATATAGATATGATATATGGTTACGGTATATACAGTATATTGCGGTACAAAAATGTACTGCAGTACACAAGATATACTGAAACTATGTAAAATAGATATATTTAGTTAGGACCGCAATAGTCACCAAGAGTGGTCTGCGGTACCTATCAATTCAAGAAGTATTGCGGGTCTGGATTCATCATTCCTAACATTTGCAAGAAACTGTTGATTTTTGTAGAGTCAAGTGCCTTTGTGAATACATCAGCAATCTCTTCATGAGTTTGGACAAAAATTAGTTCGATGTTACCTTTCAGGATGTGGTCTTTAATGAAGTGGTACCATAGTTCAATATGCTTCGTTTTGGAGTGATGAATAGGATTATGAGAAATCGCTATGGTACTCTCTGAGTCACAGTAAATCGGTATCCGCAGCATCCTGTATGCATAGTCCATAAGCTACATTTTCATCCACAAGACTTGAGAGCAACAGTTGGCTGCTGCCACATATTCAACTTCTGTGGTAGACAGTGAGACACAGCTTTGTTTCCTTGATGACCAGCTAACGAGTCTTCCACCGAAAAATTGACATCCACCAGAAGTGCTTTTCCGGTCCAGTCTACATCCAGCATGATCCGCATCAGTGAATGCTTGGAGGCTGAAGTCATTCCCTGCGGGATACCAGAGGCCTAGAGACTTGCTGCCTATTAAGTATCTGAGAATTTGCTTGGTTGCGGTCATATGAGAAACTTTCGAATCGGCTTGATATCTTGCGCATACTCCTGTTGAAAAGACAATGTGTGGTCGGCTTGTGGTGAGATACATCAACGGGCCAATTATTCCTCTATAAGTCTTGTGATCTACTGATTCTCTGGAAGGATCAACAGAAATCTTATATCTGAAGGCCATAGGGACCTTGGCCAAGGAACAGTTGTCCATTGAGTAGTTCTTCAGCAGTTCAGAGGTGTATTTCTCCTGATGGATGAATATCCCTTGTGGGACTTGTTTTACTTGAAGTCCTAGAAAGAAATTAATCTCCCTATTCATGCTTGTTTGGAACTTGTTGGTCATGAGCTTTGCAAATTCATCCACCATCCCCTAATCAGTTCATCCGAAGATGATATCATCCACATAAATTTGTACAAGCATAAGATGATTACCATTTTCCTTTCTAAATAAGGAGGGATCAGTCACTCCTCTTTTGTATCCGGACGAGACAAGAAATTCAGAGAGAGTCTCGTACCACGCTCTTGGTGCTTGCTTTAGACCGTAGACTGCTTTTTCGAGCTTGTAACAGTGATCTGGAAATTCAAGACATTCGAAGCCCAGAGGTTGCTGAAGATAAACCTCCTCTTTCAATTCACCATTCAGGAAGGCACTTTTGACATCCATTTGATGTACCTTGATATTCTTGTGAGCAGCATACGCTAAGAAGATGCGTATGGCTTCCATCCTGGCTACTGGGGCGTATGTTTCATCATAATCAACACCTTCAAGTTGACTATACCCCTTAGCGACTAGTCTTGCTTTGTTACGGACTACTGCACCGGATTCATCCAATTTATTCTTTTACACCCATCTGGTACCAATAATCGTGTGACCTTTTGGCTTCGGAACGAGTTGCCATACTTTGTTTCTTTTAAACTCCTCCAGTTCCTCTTGCATTGTTGTAATCCAATATGGCTCCATTAATGCTTCTTTGATGGTTCGAGGCTCGACCGAAGACATAAATGCTGCATAGTGAAAGTGATCAGATAAGTCTTGTGAGGATCGAGTTTGGATGCCTGCTGATGGATTTCCGATGATTTGACCTGGTGGATGATTGTGACAACCCGAAAAATTTGTGCTTTTAAAGCACAATTAGTCAACTCAACTGAGTGTCAGACTCATTTCTAATGAGTTCTAGCCTGGTTAAAGGTCGTTCTAAGGAGATTAAGCCTAGTACACTTAAGGAATGAGTGTTTTGATTTGTTGACTGCGGTTTGAGTGATTTCCAATTGCTTCCTAGTCATGCGGTTCATGGCAGTCATTGGGATGAAGTATTTTGTTTCATCATTTAAGTGTTTGAAAATTACTCCAAGATTTGGGAAGTTAGTTGCTCCAAGAGATCTTTCTTGAAAGCCTTCAGTCAGGACCAGAGCTGATTCAAGAGGAGGAAGGTTAAAATTTTGAGCAAGTGTCGGGTGGATGTCAGCATCAATCCTTGCAAAGTCACACACAGTCTCTTTGAGAAAGGTACAGGCCCTTTCATAAGCAATCTTCATCCTTGGGTGCTTTTCAGACTTGTTCTGAAATACCTTTGCAATCAGGAAGATTTCTTCTGGGTTCATGCAATGGAAATCAGCTTGGGTTCGGATGTAGTCTGAATTCCTTCTGGTTAGGGTATATTGGATAATTCCGCCTTCATGAATTTTCGGGGCTCGTAGTTTTTGACTGCGGCGGGTCTATCGTTAGACCATATATTCTTGATTGCAGATCCATGTTTGGCATGAAATCTGTTAAGTATTTCAATCTCTAGAGGCAAACTTTGATCATCAGGTAGGTTGCGGTCAAACGATTCAAATATTGTGAAGTATTTTGAATTGGGGGAGATGGGAATGTCCCAATAACCATCTGCGAGCGGTTCTACAAAGGTGAGGTAAGTTTTGTAGTCGTCATCAAGTAATCTTCTGTGTGGATTGATCCAGGAGTTGATGAGGGATGCATCCATTGTGATATCAAAGCCATTTTCCCTCCAGATCAACTCAGCAAATTTTGCTGATCTCCAGTCAGCTTTCTTCTGTTTTGTTGCGGGAGAGTCGTCGGAGTGTTCAGATCACATATGAGAAGCTAAATTTTTGAAATGAGGGGGAGTCTCGGGTCGCTCGGGAGAAGGATGAGATTCTTGAATTGGTGTTTGTTGCGGTGGTGACTGATGATTTGGACTCTTTTGAGGATAGGGGACTGGTGTCTTCTTTTGTGGAGATGACTGCGGTGAAGGTTGAGGAGTAGGAACTTTTTCATGAATGATGGAAGAGTTTATATGTTGGTGCGGATGAGAATGTTGATGAGAGATTTGATCTGAGTTTAGATCTTCACTTCCCCCTCTTGAGGAAGGAGCATTTGGTGCTTCCTCAAGCCATTGCTTAAGACCATCGATCTTTCCACAAACTTCGTCAAATTGAGCCTTTAGTGTATCCGCAATCTGTTGGTTGTTTGGGATTGCGGTGTTAAAGAGCAAGATGTGACTCTCCTTGGTGAGGCGCAAGATTTCTGGACCATGAAAGTTGAAGGATAATGATATGCGGAGGCTGTTGATGGTTGACTGAAGGACCGAGATGGCAGACTCATATACATTGTGCGTTTCGTCAACAAGTTTCTGGGACTGAGCAGATTTATCTGAAATGATGGATTGAAGATCAGATTTGATGGAGGATACTTCAGAGATAACTTTTTCGGCAGTCGAGATGAAGTGTTGATGATCAGCCTTGCGAGAGTTATCCAGGGCTCGGATGCCCATTTCCACTTTAAGGGAGATGCGTTATGCGGCAAGTCGTTCTCTGGTTTCAAGTCTTTCTATACGTTCGATGAGAGACTGCAGACCAGGCAGGTCCTCAGATTACGGTTGAGAGGATTTCACAGCAGCAAGAATTTGATCCACTTTGTCTTGCAAAGAAAGGAATTCTTTTCTGGAGACAGCCGACTTCTTTTTCTTCTTTTTCCCTTTGGGCTTAGAAGTGGAATGGTGGGATCCAATCGATTCTTCATCTTCATCGAAGATCATTATGACATCATCTGACTGTTCTGGTTGATTGACCTCGTTCATGTCAATGTCATCGAAGCCAAAGGTGGGAGCGGAACTCACTTCAATTGCGGTTCCATCGTCTTGAGAATTATCAGCAGCAGGAGGGGGCTTGGATGAACCTGCACCAACTGGATTGGACTGAGCTTTGCGGATGGTCTCATCCATTTCATCCATCTAGTTCTGGACCTTTAGAATTGTAGCTACAGTGTTGGCATTATTTATGGCATCGGCCCAGTATTTAGCTACGGTTTGAATGTCTTGCTGCTTTTTTTGAAGTTGCTTGATTTGTTGATCTTTTCTTGCTTGAAATGCCATACGAAAAGCGGCATACTTCTTGGCTTCGGAATCTGTTATTGGCTTGTAATGGCTCTAGGAATCATTAGATTCATCACCGTCAAATCCTTGAAAACGCACCGAGGTGTCCCTCGGGTTCACAGATCCTTGCACATTTGTGCTCACTGTGCCTAAATCACCTGAAAAATATGTAAGTAGAGTAGGATTCCCGGAGCGTCCTTGGTCTCCTTGACACGTGGTCAAGTTTGGCCTCGGCTCCATTCTGGCATGGGCTGAAGAATTGCCCTGCGGTTGGGTGGGTGTATCAAGTGTTTGGATTACAAGATCTAGGATGGAGTGCATCTCCGATTCTTGAAAGAAATGAAGTCTGGAAGACCTGCAGACGTTAGGGCGAGAAGAACCAATTAAATCCTCATGGGATTTAGTTGGGGGAGAGTCTCCACGTTGAGATGAAACGAGCACACTTGTTGTGTTCGAGTAGCTCGAAAGGACAGTAGCAAATGGGTCTGCGGCAACCCCATGGACTACCGTACCCTTTGGTTGTTTCTTTGAGATCCCTGATTTCACCAGTAGGTTGAGCAGAGGCTGATGCTTTTGATTGTTTCTTTGAGATCCCTGATTTCACCATTTTTTGAAAAGGTTGAAGAACTTGCAGAAAGACTTGAGGTGAAAAAGGGAAGAAGATGAAAGGGGTTCGTCTTTGAGGGGTCAGAGAGCGTAAAGCTTTCTTGGGGAAGAAAAAGGTTTTTATAGTGGCGGATTTCAAATGTTTATTGTTTTTACCCTAAAGAAAAGTGGTTAAGGATAAAAACTTTGAGTTTATTATTAATTAACGAAATCATTATCAGCCACAAACATTTAACGAAAACTATTTTTTTTTTGGTAATTCTCAAAAGATGGCATTTAATGAAATCTCCAACCTAATACCCCATGTCTGACGAACGTGTGGTGAGGGGCAATAATCCGTTGAATAAAGGTGGAATTTGTAACGGATTTGATGTTTTGGGGGTAAGAGGAAAAGACAGTTTAAGGAAAAGATTTTCTAAAAAGATTTCTTTTATTGGAAACGAATTTATTTTGGCATCACACCTAAAATAGTTCTGACAAAAGGTTTATTTGAAGAAAGAAGTTGAAACGATAATATGCGACAAAACGAATATTTTTTGAGAATGTTTTTCTTATTTAATGAAGGATCATTAAATAGCACACAATGTTTCAAGAATTTATGAAGTATTTGAAAGTTCAATCACTGAGATTGCGGTTTGAAACTTCATTGATTAAGACTTCATTGCGGATGAAGACTTCACTGTGGATGAATGGTTAGACAACTGCAGTAAAAGAAACTGAGAAGAACACTTGAGCACAATCAGAAATAACAATCAATAAGGACCATTGAAATATAGATATGATATATGGTTGTGGTATATACAATATATTGCGGTACATAAAATGTGCTGCAGTACACAAGATATACTGAAACTATGTAAAATAGATATATTTAGTTAGGACCGCAATGGTGACCAAGAGTGGTCTGCAGTACCTATCAATTCAACAAGAATTGCGGGTCTGGATTCATCATTCCTAACATTTGCAAGAAACTGTTGATTTTTGTAGAGTCAAGTGCCTTTGTGAATACATCAGCAATCTCTTCATGAGTATGGACAAAAATTAGTTAAATGTTACCTTTCAGGATATGGTCTTTAATGAAGTGGTACCATAGTTCAATATGCTTCATTTTGGAGTCATGAATAGGATTATGAGAAATCGCTATGGCACTCTCTGAGTCACAGTTAATCGGTATCCGCAGCATCCTGTATCCATAGTCCATAAGCTGCATTTTCATCCACAAGACTTGAGAGCAACAGTTGGCTGCTGCCACATATTCAGCTTCTGCGGTAGACAGTGAGACACAACTTTGTTTCCTTGATGACCAGCTAACGAGTCTTCCACCGAAAAATTGACATCTACCAGAAGTGCTTTTCCGGTCCAGTCTACATCCAGCATGATCCGCATCAGTGAATGCTTGGAGGCTGAAGTCATTGCCTGCGGGATACCAGAGGCCTAGAGACTTGCTGCCTTTTAAGTATCTGAGAATTTGCTTGGCTGCGGTCATATGAGAAACTTTCGAATCGGCTTGATATCTTGCGCATACTCCTGTTGCAAAGACAATGTCTGGTCGGCTTGTGGTGAGATACATCAACGAGCCAATTATTCCTCTATAAGTCTTGTGATCTACTGATTCTCCGGAAGGATCAACATAAATCTTATATCTGAAGGCCATGGGGACCTTGGCCAAGGAACAATTGTCCATTGAGTAGTTCTTCAGCAGTTCAGAGGTGTATTTCTCCTGATGGATGAATATCCCTTGTGGGACTTGTTTTACTTGAAGTCCTAGAAAGAAATTAATCTCCCTATTCATGCTCGTTTGGAACTTGTTGGTCATGAGCTTTACAAATTCATCCACCATCCCCTGATCAGTTCATCCGAAGATGATATCATCCACATAAATTTGTACAAGCATAAGATGATTACCATTTTCCTTTCTAAATGAGGTGGGATCAATCACTCCTATTTTGTATCCGGACGAGACAAGAAATTCAGAGAGAGTCTCATACCACGCTCTTGGTGCTTGCTTTAGACCGTATACTGCTTTTTCGAGCTTGTAACAGTGATCTGGAAATTCAAGACATTCGAAGCCCGGAGGTTGCTGAAGATAAACCTCCTCTTTCAATTCACCATTCAGGAAGGCACTTTTGACATCCATTTGATGTACCTTGATATTCTTGTGAGTAGCATACGCTAAGAAGATGCGTATGGCTTCCATCTTGGCTACTGGGGCATATGTTTCATCATAATCAACACCTTCAAGTTGACTATACCCCTTAGCGACTAGTCTTGCTTTGTTACGGACTACTGCACCGGATTCATCCAATTTGTTCTTGTACACCCATCTGGTACCAATAATCGTGTGACCTTTTGGCTTCGGAACGAGTTGCCACACTTTGTTTCTTTTAAACTCCTCCAGTTCCTCTTGCATTGTTGTAATCCAATATGGCTCCATTAATGCTTCTTTGATGGTTCGAGGCTCGACCGAAGACATAAATGTTGCATAGTGAAAGTGATCAGATAAGTCTTGTGAGGATCGAGTTTGGATGCCTGCTGATGGATTTCCGATGATTTGACCTGGTGGATGATTGTGACAACCCGAAAAATTTGTGCTTTTAAAGCACAGTTAGTCAACTCAACTGAGTGTCAGACTCATTTATAATGAGTTCTAGCCTGGTTAAAGGTCGTTCTAAGGAGTTTAAGCCTAGTACACTTAAGGAATGAGTGTTAGAATGTACCTGCTAGAGACACTGTTCAACAAATAAAGCCTTAACCTCATCATAAGGAGTTCACAGCCACAATGCCAATGAGTTTATGGCCGTAAACTCATGTGGCCGTAAACTCAAGTCCATATGTATGGCCCTTGATCATTTCTAGCCATTTCTCACATTCCAACCTCAAGAACACTCCATTTCTCTCTCAACTATCATCCCGATCTTCACTCGAGATCTTCAAAAACGTAAGTGTGCTTTCTTTGGTTTGTTGTTACACTTAATCTCCTAGTTACACTCTTTGATTTCATCCATGGAAATTAACTTTTCTTAGATCTTCAAGTTTCACCAAGAACACCAAGAACACACACTAGTGTTCTTGGCCAAAATCGACCATTTCAAGCTTCTATATCGTAAGTACTCCACCCTACACTTGATATCTAGTTAAGACTCATGTTTAGAGCCTTGAAATCATCAAGAATGAAAGAACAAAAGGAGTTTACGTCCAAGGAATCTCCTTAGGCCGTAAACCCCTATAAAGGTGCCATTTTGGCCCTAAACTCTTCCTAAGGCTTAGATTCGAGGCTAGAACACTCCCTTGTGCTTTGTAAGACATTGGATCATCACCAAACTCATCATTTAGAGAGTTTACGGCCCAAGAGTAAACACCCTTGGCCGTAAACTCCAATTATGGTCATGTTTTGGACCTTAAACACATCTAGGCCTTTGCTAACCTTTTGGACATATAAGCCTTGGAAACCCCTTGCCTTTAAGACCCTAAATGTGACCATTTAGAGAGTTTACGGCCAGGAGTAAACTCCCTTGGCCTTAAACACCTCAACACCCTCTATTGAGGTGGTCTTCCTCAGCTTTGTGTAGAGCAATAATCCCTCAAGCTTCCCTAGCCTTCAAACACCCTCATATGCATCTTTGACCATGAGTTTACGGCCGTAAACTCCCTTGGCCATAAACACATGGCCGTAAACACCTAACCATGGCCTTAATCACCCTTTAGATGAATCACATGTGATTCCAACACTTGGTCAAAGTGTTTCCTAGTCCCGTGAGGTGTTTCCTTGCATTTGGTTGCTTCCAAGCACTATATTTATGTCAGTATATGTCAATATATGTCATTTAGGACTTGTTGTATCTCGGGACTTCAGTCGTGGAACTTCCCATCCTTACACGCGTATTCGTTGAATCACCCACATCAGGTGAGTTCATACCCCGTAATGAATCTTTTAACTGTTTTAAATGTTTTAAGGCGGGGGGGGGGGGGGGGAATACAAGTTGAACACAATGTTAATTGTGTAATTGTTTGTTATAAACATTTTCAAAAGGATTACTTATGTCATTTATAAGTTGTCAAAACATTTCAAAGACTCTTTTCAAGATATGCTACTTTATAGTTTAACAAAACTCCGTTTTAAAGTACCAGCATAACTTAGTAGTAAATTGAGTCTTTTCAACAACAGTTCAAGAACATTACTAGTAAACTATAATAGGTATAGTTTAGAGATTCAGTTCATACTAGATACAATACACGATAATATAAAGGGAACACACAAGAAAGAGAAACAGAGAGGAACATACTATAACAAGTATAGGGAGGAACATACTATAACAAGTACAGGGAGGAACATACTATAACAAGTACAGAGGGGAACATACTATACTAAGTACCGGGAAAAACACGTTAATATATCTTTCCGGCTTTGCGTTGACACTGGTACGATTTCATGTACTAGGACTAGCAAGCACGAGGTGATAAACTCAATTATATATCTTTCCGGCTTTGCATTGACACTGGTACGATTTCACGTACTACGACTAGCAGGCACGAGGTGATAAACTTAATAATATATCTTTCCGGCTTTGCATTGACACTGGTACGATTTCACGTACTAGGACTAGCGGGCACGAGGTGATAAACTCAATAATATATTTTTCCGGTTTGCGTTAACTTTAGTACGATTACACGTATCTGGGTTAGCAGACACGAGGTGATAAAATGTAATAAAATATCTTCACAGATACATACGAGTTCACATTTAAACCTTTAATTAACCGACTAAGGATTAAAGGCAAAAGAGACTCCCCGAGGTGTATTGTACATTTAATACTACCTGGAGTCTGTATTTTATTATTTTATAGCCAGCAGTGTCACTGCTGAGGTAAAACATTATTTTCCCTATTACATTTACTTTGTGATCTTCTCACATATTCATTAATGTATAAACTATATTTTGTTAATGATAGTTTCACTCGGGAAAATACACACTCACACAAGAAACAAACATACATAACATTTGATGCCTTGGTAGAAGGCTACGTTTAGTAGAAAGGACCATAATGCTAACATTATGATTCCTTAATGTATACATCACAAGATACATATATATATCAATAGAATCCGACAAGTAATAGGATGTGTGCTCTCCGTTTCATTTCCTGTTCCTTGTTTGGTTGTGGGCTTGGAACAGATTCACCCAACCTATTATCTATTCGATTCTAGATATATAGGTTCGGTATACATTAAGTCATCATAGGGGTACTAGGTATGGGTCAAGTCATAGGACACAGAGTCAATACATAGTTTTCTAGTACAAAACATACTATACGAATCGTAATGTTTGGTTTACAAAACTAGAAACTCACCAGTTAAGGGTTTAATCCATTTTATTAAACCAGTACAACTTAAAGGACCTTAGGTGATTAACTCTATAATACCTTAGTTTATACATCATGGTTATATATCATTAATACCCAATACGTAGTTGGATGTGTGCTTTCCGCCTCATTCCCTGTTCCTTGTTTGGTTGTGGGCTTAGGGCAGATTCACCCAATTAACTATCTGTTCAATATGAGATTATATATAGCTAGTATAAACTAAGTGATCATAGAAGTAATCACTGTGGTCACCATTTTATTATAAGAAATAAGGGTTTTCTTAAAGAATCTTTTCATCAAATACAAAGGAACTATTACAGTTAACTCCGTGAGTACCAAGGGAATACACCAGGGTTATATACAATAAGGATCTAACCACCAATGGGATGTGTGTCATCTACCTCATTCCCTGTTCCTTGTTTGGTTGTGGGCTTAGGGCAGATACACACAATCGATTGTTTGTTTACTCTGAGTTTTATGTAACTTGTATCCATTTAGTACACATAAAAGGATTGTAGAGTCATTTTTACTTATCTTTCATCAAGGCAGGAAATATAGAATTTCCTGGAGGAACAGGAGAACTTTTCTAAACAAAACTTACAACTTACTACATCTTACTAAGCTTTCTACAACTACTTACATCACTAAAATCTTATGAACTCACCAGCTTAATTGCTGATCAACTCTTTTAAATAACTTGTATTCTCAGGAGCCTAGTAGACAGGTACTCGTGTTGGGATTCAGAAGATGGAGCAGTATAGCTTCCAGTCTTGTTTGTTATTTGCTTATGTATTCGATGTTTTGTGAACGCACACATTGTAAACACTTTCTTTTTAATGAAATGTTGCTCATTACTTTGCTTACTATGATGCATGTCTTGTGATACTAAACATGACGTCCTCCACCCCAGAACGTTTCCGTCGTTCCGATTTTGGGGTGTGACAGATTGGTATCAGAGCATTGTTTATAGTGAACTAAGTATATCAACTAATAAAAGATATACAACTATAAATACAATGGGGCTTAAGTGCTCTGGATAGTGATATATTTTAAGAGTATAACGATAAGTTATAAAAATATACCTACTTGCTTATACATGTACATACTAGACCAGTTATCACAAGAAGAACAGAACTAAAGTATTTAAAGGTTGAACACTGTCGTCAAACTTGAACAGTTATGTAATCATAGCTAGGATCAATATAGCCTGATCAACTATATTCATTCGAGATGTGACCGACATGTGTTTGGGAGTGATGTGGTGTTGCAACAGTCTTAAAACTTACCGAATACTAAGTCAAGAGAATACTAGAACAAGTACATTTGAGTTAGAATACCATAGGAGTATTCTATGATACTATAACGCGATAACAAGTTTAAAACATACCAAGTTCATTACATTAGAATACTATAGTATTATTCTGTGACACTATGACACGATAACAAGTTTGAAACATACTAAGTACCTTACATTAAAATACTATAGGAGTACTTTAGGCACTATACAAATAACTTATGTGATAACTTAAAAGACCCTTAAGGATAGGTCTATAATCTTGCAATGTGTACTTCCAAGGTTATATATAATTGAGATTTTATAGACTTAGAATTTGTGATCTACGCTTCACTACCTGTTCCTTGTTTGGTTCTGGTTTTGGAGTAGGATCACTTATTCGAAGGTCTATTTAATCCTGAATTATATACAACTTGTATACATTGTGCTATTATAGGAGGACTCTGTAAGGATCATCCCATAATATTTCACTTAATCTCATAGATTCTTTAGAGACTTCCATTCTCGCACGACAAAACCAGATAGATGTAACTGCTTCCTCATAGTAGACAACAGAAGAGTCCAGGAGGAACAAGAGCTAGTTCATGGGAAGTTTTCCAAGAGGGATCAACCGAAGTAACCAAAACGTCTTACACGCCACACTATTAAATAATAATCTTGTTAACTTAATGAGCGAGTGGAGACACTGCTCACATTATGTGTTAGGATTATTTCCTTACATGCAGCTGGTAACAGTTATTTAGGTAACAGATATTCATTCGAGGATGGCCATTTCAAATTAATAAAGTTTATTTGGTATAGACTCATTTATGAATTGATTCTAGAACCCTGTGGAAGTCAGGACCAGATACACTCAGGACTAGGATAACCTTGTCTTTTCAGCTTTCGGCTTGTGCACATTGCTTTAGACTTATTCCATCTCATCTTTGTATTCTTTTAGCAAAGATGCCTCCTCGCAGATCGAAAAGACGCGCTACTCCGATAACTCCAACTTAACCGCCACTACTCCCGCCGCAGTTCGACCTAGCTGCTTTTCAGGCAGCGGTAACAGCAGCAACGACAGCCGCCCTAACCTAAATTCGTGCAAGTGGTATCAGTGGATCTGGTAGCGGTGCTCGCCTAACCAATCACGAAGATACCCACGAACACCAAAGGGAGTGTTCGTATAAAGACTTCATGAAGTGCGAACCAAATTCCTTTGATGGAAATGGTGGAATGGCCATGTTAAGTCATTGACTCTAACAGTGGCAAACTCTATGGGCTGGGAAAACTTGAAGGAAACGATGATGAGAGAGTACTGCCCAAGAGGCGAAGTATAAAAACTGGAACAAGAGCTATGGGAGCTCAAGATGGTTGGCTCAGACATAGTGGCCTATACTGACAAGTTTAGCGACTTGGCAGCACTATGCCCCGGGATGGTTACCCCGGAGAGCAAGAAGATAGAAAGGTACATCAGGGGTCTGACTGCCCCGACCCAAGGGGATGTGTTGTCTTCCAACCCAGCCACATTCGATAGTGCCAAATGCATGGCCCAGCGACTCATCGATCATGAAGTCCACCATGGCGTAGAAGTCCCGGTTCCCGAGCCATTGAGGGAAGAGGACTATGGATAGAAGTCGGGGAACAAGAGGAAGAAGAAGCAAACAACACATGACACCCCGCAGGAGGAACGAACGAGTACTATGTACGCCGCCACAACACCTGCCACTCCAGCACCTGCCAGTAGATATGCTGGAACCCTTCCAAAGTGTGGGAAGTGCAACTATCACCACACCGGAGTATGCCAGAAAATGCAGTGTCTGAAATGCCACAGAAAAGGACACACAGTCCGTTTCTGCAGGGCACTGGCTCAACCGATCTCCCAAGTCCCCGGAGTTGAAGAAAACCAAGCCTGCTATAGCTGTGGTGAAAATGGACACTACCAGGAGGACTGTCCGATAATAAAGAACTCAGGTGCGGATGGACGCATTCTGATGATCACCGCAGGAGAATCGACCTTGGAGTCGCCATCGAGCAGCGGTACGTTTCGATTTAGTAATTTCTTTGAAAATTAATTTATATTTATATACGATTAAAACTTAGGGATTACACTTAAAAGTAATTATAATAACTCACTCATAGGAACAAGTCACAGTGTAAGGGTCGAATTGTTGTAATTAGTCGAAGTATGTTTTAGACTCTTCGAATATTTTGTAATGTATTCTACTAGGGTGCTTTTATTCGAAGCTTTAGAGTCAATGCCTTAGTATATTTTTTGTATGCTTTCAGTTCCCTATAAATAGGGTTATTTACTAGAGTTAGATAAGAACATTTACAGACTTGTCTATTATTCTCTGTAAAGAATTCGAAAGCATAATAGAGCATAACAAGATCATATTTACATCGTGTGTTCAAATCTCATATTCTTACTTGAATTCATACTCTGATTAATTCATTACTCGATTCATTGATTCATCAATTGGTATCAGAGCAGGAATCATATCTCTGATCTGATTTTCACGCTGTTCAAAAAGTTTTTGAATCAATTTTTTGATTCAAAAGTTTCCGCACTTTTTGAAAGTGAAAAATTGTCTAGATCTTAGTCTGTGATTTGATTCTGCATTTGAATTGTTGAATCGAGTGTTATTATCATCAATTCGATTTGATTCATCTAGTTTGTTTTCAAATTCTCAAATCTTTTCAAACTTCTCAAAATCTTCTTCCGTACAACAATGGCGAGTTTCAATCTCAATTCGATGACCTCGTTTTCTCATCTGTTAGGTTCATCAACCAAAATTCCAATGCTAATCCCTGAATACTATGATCAGTGGGCTGATCGTATGCAGGATTATCTGAATGGTCTGGATGAAGAATTATGGTAATGTATCACTGGAAATGTCAATGTTCCAGTGAATGTTCAACCAATTGGATCATCTTCTACAAATTCTGGAGTTGATAATCAAACCGATCGTCTGAAGAAACTGGAGAAGAGGTGTATGAGGGAACTGCGAGGTGCATTACCTCCAGTTGTGTACAATTACGTTAGGAGTTGTACAACTGCAAAGGAAGTCTGGAATAATCTGAAAGATAAATTTCAAGGAAGTGAGAAGACAAAAATCAATTCAGTTAAACAGTGTTTGGTTGAGTTGAAAGATTCCAAACAAAAAGAAGGAGAAACAATTGAAGTTTACTATGATCGTCTGAACGAGTTAATCTATCGGTGCAATCGCTATGGAATTACCAGAACTTCAATGGAATTCAATCTCATCTTTGTAATGGGGCTTCGAAAAGAATGGGGAAGTGTGAGTATGATGGTGAAGAATCAACAAAGTTTTGATACATCAACTCTCAATGATTTGTATAATCAATTGAAAACACACGAAATTGAGGTAAATGAAATTGCTGAGGAATCAAAGTTGAATTTGGGAGGTCCATTAGCTCTTGTATCAAAGATTTCTAAGAAAGAAGCTGAAAATGGTGATTCTGAGGAAGAAGAAGGATTCATCATGAATTCGGATGATGAAGCAATAGCATTTTACTCGAATAATCGTGTCAAGAAATTTTTCAAAAAGTCGTTCAATTCGAAGACTAAGCTTGCTGAGGTGAAAGGAAATTCTGTGAGTAAAAATGTGGTTGAGGAGAAAAAGAAAGTTGAGAAGCAAGATTCGAAGATAGCTGATGGAAAGGGTGAGAAGAAGCTGAAAGGTGATGCGGGAATAGATTGTCATTATTGCAACGGTGCGAATCATCTTGCAAATGACTGTATGCTTCGAAAGAAGGATGAGAGGAAGAATAAAGTCAAAGATGAGGCATATTATGCAGAAAAGCTTGAGGTGGTTCGTGCTAAAGCAAATAATTTGTCATTGGTTGCAAAGGGTGAGCATGAGGATGAAGATGGAACTTTTCAAATTTGGTCATCCGGGTCAGACGATGAGGAAATGAGGAATCTAACGCATGGGGCGTTGTATGCGAAAATGGAGAAGGACTCAGATGATGAGGAATTCGAAGCGAGGGGACGATGCTTCGTATCCAAAGCAGCTGACAAATCTCCAATGACAACAAAGGTACGTAAAATTCTCGAATCTTTTAATATTCCTACACATGCTTATGATTCTGAACTAATTTCTTTGATGAGACGGTTACTTATTTTGATTCAATTGTTGTGTCTGCTAGCAATGAGGCCAACAAGTTGTCAATGGAGTTGTTAGAGGTCAAAAAGAGATTAGACATGAAAATAAGCAAAATTGAATGTTTGGAATTACAAATGACAAATATAATGTGTGATAGGGATAGGTTATCGAGTGATGTTAAACTTTTGCTAGCACAAAGAAACATCTATTGTAATTCTGCTAAACGACTTTATAGCAAATTAACTGATTTACATCATTCATGTGATATAAGTAAAGAGCAACATAGAAAATTACTACCTTTCCTAGCATTCGAAAGAGCCAAGGTAGATAATATTTCGTATGATTATGAGCAAATAATAGCTGATTTTGACAGAGTCCCTGATGATAGATATAAATATGGAATTGTCAAAATTGATGAATGTCTTGATGCGAATGAATTAGTTAACATAGTGAATGATACTTTGACTAAATCTGAACAAATTCAAATTTTGAAAAAGACTGAGAATTCAACATCTGATTCTCAATCTAATTTTGCTGATATTGAAGATAATTCTGACAATATTAGTGAAATTAGCGAACTTGAAGATGTTGATTGTTCTCAGTTGTCTGTTGTTAATGTTGCTTCAACATCTAAAGGAAAAGAAAAAGTTAAGGATTTGATGGTTGAAAATGAAACTGATATACCCTCAACTTCGAAAGTTTATGATATGAACTTCGTGGATCTCAAAGACAGCCAAACTGATGATAGTGATGATGAAGATGAAGTGAACATTTCGAAGGAAAAGAAATCTTCAAAGGAAGAAGAAAGTCCTCGAATTGTGGTTGATCATGTGTATGGTGATACACAAAAATTCGAAAAAGTGATGAATGAAAAAGGTGAACACTATCTTGAAACGAATTCAGTGGTTTATCCAAATTTCAAATGTACAGATAATGTCATTTTTCCAAATCAAGTTTTCGTAACTACTGGAAATGTTGAGAAAATCAAACCAGAATTAAAGAAGTTAGTTGCAGAGGATAATTCAAAAACAATTGTTGAAGGTTTTTTCACAAATGAAAGCACAGTTGAAAACAACTCAACAAAGAATTCGTATGTTTTCCAACGTCAAAAACCACAAAGAAAATGGGTTGAAAAATCAGAAATTGAAAAAGAGAATTCAAAACAAGTTGAAAAGGAATGTGAAAAAGTTTTCAAATTAAACTCCAAGGAATTCAAAGATCAAATTGACAAATTTTCGAAGGAAAACAACATTTCATAAAGACAAGCAAGAAAGAAAATATTTTGGCAAAATGTTGAGTCTCAAAAAATGTCTGAATCACAATCACCCAAAAATGTTTTCAAAGCTAAAAATTCATCTTTTTCAACAAAACCTTAATATTCATCTCAATCAAATCATTCAAAGTCTGAAGTGAATAAACAACCAAGGTTTTCGAAAGTTTCAGAAACTAATATTCCAAGAAAATTTTCAAATAACTCAAAATCAAATCAAAAATGCTTTCAACGTCAACATTTTAAATCAACAGTTGATACATCATATGCTAAATCTTTTATAACAAAACCAAAAGTTGATTTGGTTCCTATAAAGCCAAATTTTCCAAATCAAACGAACAAAGAAACTATGAAAACTTCACGAGAGAAAGGAATAACGTCAAGGAAGAACATTGATCATTGGCTTGAAGGAAAAGGAAAGATGTATCAGTCAAATACATTTTCAAAGGAGCAAATTCACGAAACATATGAAAAGTATATGAATAATTCATCAAATGGCAGTTCATCGTCTAAGGATTCGAACATATCAGTTAAAGCATGGAAACCAGTTATAAAAGCAAAGAATGTTCATTCACAAACTCAGAATTCGAAGGGTGATGTCAGTGAACATTCGAAACCATCAAAAACTTATGTTTCGGTTCCTTTAAATGAAGAAGTGAACTTAATTGATAGTCTCAAAACAAAAGTTTGTGATTGGGTTAAAAGTTCTTCATTACATTCGAAATTGCAATCTAATTTCCAAGGACCCAAAAAGCCTTGGGTACCTAAATTTTTCCATTGAATGTAGGTACTATGTGATGAGCAATATGATAACAAGTGGTACATCGATAGTGGTTGCTCTTGTCACATGATTGGGAAGAAGGAGAATTTACGAGATTTTCGAAGTCTCAAAAATCCTGGAGTAGTGAAGTTTGGGAACAATGAAAAATGTCAAGTCAAAGGATATGGGAAGATCACAAATGGTCAATTCACAGTGAATCGGGTGGCATATGTTGAAGGTCTTCAACATAACTTGATAAGTGTTTCTCAACTTGTTGTGGGCACTGGCAATCAAGTTCTTTTTAACGAAGAAGGAAGTATTATTTCGAATGTCACAACAAAAGAGGTGTTACTGAAATCCAAAAGGAAAGGTGACATGTTCACTTTGGACATCAATCCGATAGTAGGGAAACCTGCTATATGTCTTCTTTCGAAGGCAACATCAGACTTAATTTGGCTTTGGCATCGAAGACTTTCTCATCTCAATTTTCGAAACATCAATAAACTTGTGGTACAAGATCTGGTAAGAGGTTTACCTGTACTAAAATTTGACAATGACTCTTTATGTGCAGCTTGTGAAGTTGGCAAGCAACATAAACAAGGTCATCCAATTACGATTGATTCGAAAATAGTTGCACCTCTGGAGCTCTTACATATTGATTTGTGTGGTCCTTCGACTGTTTCAACTCTCAACAAGAAACGGTACATTTTTGTGATTGTTGATGATTTTTCCAGATTTACGTGGGTTTATTTTCTCAGGCTTAAATCTGAAGTTGCACAAATCATGATTGACTTTATCAAAAAGATGGAAACAACATTGAAGAAGATTGTTCGAAAAATTAAGAGTGATCATGGAACTGAATTTAAGAACAATGTTCTTGATTCATTTTTGGTGGACAAAGGGATTTCACATAATTTTTCATCTCCATACACACCACAACAAAACGGTGTTGTTGAACGAAGAAATAGGTCTCTATGCGAAGCGGCAAGGACTATGTTGGCATATGCGAATCTTCCACAATATCTTTGGGCTGAAGCAGTATCAATCGCATGTTTCACTCAAAACAGATCGTTTATTCATCGTCGTTTCAACATTACTCCATATGAAATTCTCAACAATCGAAAACCTAATGTCAAATTTTTTCATGTTTTCGGATGCAGGTGCTTCATTATGAATCTCAAGGATAATCTTACGAAATTTCAAGCAAAAGCAGATGAAGGGATTTTCTTGGGATATTCACATAATTCAGTTGCATATCGTGTGTTGAATAAAAGAACACGAAAAGTTGAAGAAACTTTTAATCTTACATTTGATGATTATTACATTAAACAAACAACAACTCAGTTTGAAAATCATCCAATTATGAAAAACATACAAGATGAATCTGAATCCTCACAAACATTAGATATTGATTATGATTTAATTTTTGGAATTTCAGATCATGCTGTTGATGCTGAAATCAATGCAAGTGATAATCATATCTCTGAACTAACAAAGCTTAATGATACTTCAACATCAAATTCTCCAGAAAATGGCGAAAGTGTGCAAAACAATCCAGTGGAGGGGGAACACTTGGATTCGAATGCATTAGATGACGAACAACATTCTTTCGAGGGGGAAAAAGAAAGGATGAATGATGATGTTGAGGGGGAGCATAATGTTTTGGGGGAGCATAATTAAACAGATCACATGTTGATGACCATGAAACAGTTTAAGATTTTAAATCAAAAGTTGAATTCAGTCATTCAATCTCAAGCAGATCTAGGGGTTGGTTCGTCGGTTTCAAGTGTTGAAGTTGATTCATTGTTGAAGGTGTTTGAATCCAGAATCATAAGTAAAGTATCGGGGATGCTTAAAGATTCTGAATCTCGAGTCTTGGAGAAGATTGATCATAATGATCAAAACAATGAAATTCGGATCAATTCTCAGAGTTCGAAGTTTGCTGGTAATCTGAAAGAATTGAAGAATGTTGCAAAGGAACGACATGTTCTTTTTATTCAAGATGTGAAGAAAGTTCGAGAGGATGCCAACTTGCAAATTCACGAACTCCGTGAAGATATGAAAAGAGAAATAGAAACTGTTCAACATGACTATGCATCATTGCATCAAAAGGTTGATATCATATGTGACGCAGTCACTCGATTTGTTAAGTTGTATGAAAATTTGAGTCCTCAAATTACTCAACTTTCAACATCCGAAAGTGCAAGCTTTGAAGAAGTGCTTAAGTTGCTTAAGGAGTTAAAAGAGATCTCTGATTGGCCAGTTTCTTCTCCATTGATTACTTCTGAATTTTTATCTCAGAAGTTTATCCAATTCGAAGCCATTCTCAACAAGGAACTGGCTCCTCTCTTTCGCATATCAAGTCTTCTTCCAACCACAAATGCCCCACCTGTTTTCACACGGGTGCAAGGGGGAGAAAGAAAAACTAGTGAGTCGAAGACTAGTGGAGAAGATGCGAAAGTTGTGGGAAAAGTCTTTTCTTCGAAAATCCCTATAACAAAACCAATAATTGTTTCTGCTGAACAGGTGACTTCAACAGTCGTAACAACAATGCCAATTGCAAGACCAATTTCGAAAGGAATTGTGATTGGTAAATCTTCGGAGACTGGTGGGAGTGGTTCAAAACCAAAAGAGACAACTGACAATCAAGCATTGAAAGATAAAGGGAAATCGATTGTGGTGGAAAAATCAAAAGAAGAAAAGAAGGCTGAAGTTGATGCTGAAATCGAAAAGCTCAGAATAGTTCAAAGCATTATGGCTCAGCGAGCAAATGATCCGAAGGGAATGGATAAAGGGGATCCAACTAAACACTATAACTACGAAACAATCGAGGCCAAGGTTGCATTCAATCACATGTATTCATTTGAGAAGAAACCAAAGCAGAGTTATTTGGTCACAAATACTGATGCAGGCCAATTGGATTTTCCCATAAATGAAATGATGTTTATCATGCCTCAGTTCAAAGCAGAAGGGAATTTTAAAAATAAAGATGAAGGTACACACATGAAAATTCGTTTTCATGCTGTTCTTGGAAAATCCCCTGAGGAAGTTTGGTCTTAAATAAAAATCAAGAAGGTCATAAGTATGAAAAAGGATGTGGTTTTCGAAAACACAGTCCAAAATGTTAAGTATGTGGTTGCCAGGGCAAATGGAAATATTTGCGAATTCACTGTTGCAGATTTTCCATTAATGAACTTGTATGATCTTATACAAGTTGCATTACTTTTGAAAGACAAATCATTCTCATACCTTCAAAACACAGAACCAGATGAATTCAAGCTTGGAGTAGCTCACATCAAGATTTTTATTGAAAATTATTATCAGTGCTTGGCACTAACAGATGTTGAATTAGCTACTGCTAAAGGAATGGAAATTAAAGCTCCGATGGCTCCTACGAAGACTCAGGTTGAATTGAAGAAGTATGTTGATGGTGAAATTTCCCTGAAGCCTTTTGGAATTGTCTTCGCAGGAAAAGACAAAGCTGGAAAGTCTAAACGGTTCTTATTCTAAGCAAGTGAAGTCGAGAGATATTCAACATCTCAATATACGAACTTGATTGTTCGTATGAATCATTGCAAGAAGAACAATGAAGGCAACAAGAAAGAGATGAAGAAGATTATCTCCTGGTACACGGAGATTCGAAGAGTATTACTGTATTCCATCACACTTCTTACAAATTGAAGACTTCGACTATGATTACAAAGGGGGGGATTGTAAGGGTCAAATTGTTGTAATTAGTCGAAGTATGTTTTAGATTCTTCGAATATTTTGTAATGTATTTTACTAGGGTGCTTTTATTCGAAGCTTTAGAGTCAATGCCTTAGTATATTTTTTGTATGCTTTCAGTTCCCTATAAATAGGGTTATTTACTAGAGTTAGATAAGAACATTTACAGACTTGTCTATTATTCTCTGTAAAGAATTCGATAGCATAATAGAGCATAACAAGATCATATTTACATCGTGTGTTCAAATCTCATATTCTTACTTGAATTCATACTCTGATTAATTCATTACTCGATTCATTGATTCATCACACAGTGTTCAAGAGAACTAAAGGATCCATTTAGAGAAGCTATGATGGCTGAACATATACATCGGGGTTGTGCGTAACTAAGATGTTGCAGACTTAGAGTGAGTAATTCCGCCTTAATTCCTGTTCCTTGTTTGGTTGTGGATTTGAGGCAGAGTTACTCAGTCGACCATCTTATTCATCTTAAATATTCATAACTTGTATATGACAGACGATCGTAGTGGTACCGAGGAGGATCATGATATAAAGTATCATCACCAGTTATCAAAACACTTTCATTTGTATGTACTCGCTTATCGCGGTACGATACGTAGCAGTGTCAACATCAAAGGGAAAACAGAAAGCCCTAGAACATTTACAAAGGGTACATTTTCGAACACACTAAGAGTACATTTTCGAACACACTAAGAGTACATTTTTGAACACACTATGAGTACATTTTCGAACACACTAGGAGTACATTTTCGAACACACTAGGAGTACATTTTTGAAAACACTAGGAGTACATTGTCAAACACACTAGGGATACATCATCATGTAACAAGCGTTTCTTTCAAATCGGCCAAAACTTTGTTCAGTAAAGAGTCTGTTACTATCATTCGTCATGAATTGGCATGGTCCTCACCATACTAAGTTCATATGTTTCTATCGCCTCAATCGTCAAGTTCTCGAAACCTTCGTCATTCGTATCGACTGTCCGACCTAAACCTCAGTTTTATCTTTCGTATTCGAAACCCCGTAGTACTCATGCGAAGAGTACTTTGTCCTCCGAAGCCTTGCCGTCGTAGGTTCCGTAGAGCGTCATGAAATACCACTCGTCCAGCGGACCAAGTTCGAGCACAGAGGCTAAGGACAAATATGTCTCACCTATCACTATTCAGTGTATACGCGAGGGTGGTATGTGATTATGATTACGCAGATTTAGTATGTGTGTTTCCGCCCTATCTCCTGTTCCTTGTTTGGTTGTGGACCTGGGGCAGAGTCGCACATCCGACCGTCTTACTAATCCTAATTATATACGACTTGTATACACAAGGTAATGACAGATGGATCAAGTACGAATCCTATCATGAACACCAGGGCAAAGTTGCCAGGTCTACAAGTGGGTATACTGCAAATCAAAGGAACGCAACCCCAGTAGTACTACTAAGAAAGTTAATTTCGGGACGAAATTCTCTCTAACGGGGGGATGATGTCACAACCCGAAAAATTTTTGCTTTTAAATCACAGTCCTTCAACTCAACTGAGTGTCAGACTCATTTCAAATGAGTTCTAGCCTGGTTAAAGGTCATTCTAAGGAGTTTAATCCTAGTACACTTAAGGAATGAGTGTTAGAATGTACGTGCTAGAGACACTATTCAACAAATCAAGCCTTAACCTCATCATAAGGAGTTCACGGACACAATGCCAATGAGTTTACGGCCGTAAACTCAAGTCCATATGTATGGCCCTTGATCAGTTCTAGCCATTTCTCACATTCCAACCTCAAGAACACTCCATTTCTCTCTCAACTATCATCCCGATCTTCACTCGAGATCTTCAAAAACGTAAGTGTTCTTTCCTTGGTTTGTTGTTACACTTTATCTCCAAGTTACACTCTTTTATTTCATCCATGGAAATCAACTTTTCTTAGAACTTCAAGTTTCACCAAGAACACCAAAAACACACACTAGTGTTCTTGGCCAAAATCGACCATTTCAAGCCTCTATATCGTAAGTACTCTTCCCTACACTTGATATCTAGTTAAGACTCATGTTTAGAGCCTTGAAATCATCAAGAATGAAAGAACAAAAGGAGTTTACGTCCAAGGAATCTCCTTAGGCCGTAAACCCCTATAAAGGTGCCATTTTGGCCCTAAACTCTTCCTAAGGCTTAGATTCGAGGCTAGAACACTCCCTTGTGCTTTGTAAGACCTTGGATCATCACCAAACTCATCATTTAGAGAGTTTACGGCCCAAGAGTAAACACCCTTGGCCGTAAACTCCAATTATGGTCATGTTTTGGACCTTAAACACATCTAGGCCTTTGCTAACCTTTTGGACATATAAGCCTTGGAAACCCCTTGCCTTTAAGACCCTAAATGTGACCATTTAGAGAGTTTACGGCCAGGAGTAAACTCCCTTGGCCTTAAACACCTCAACACCCTCCATTGAGGTGGTCTTCCTCAGCTTTGTGTAGAGCAATAATCCCTCAAGCTTCCCTAGCCTTCAAACACCCTCATATGCATCTTTGACCATGAGTTTACGGCCGTAAACTCCCTTGGCTGTAAACACCTAACCATGGCCTTAATCACCCTTTAGATGAATCACATGTGATTCCAACACTTGGTCAAAGTGTTTCCTAGTCCCGTGAGGTGTTTCCTTGCATTTGGTTGCTTCCAAGCACTATATTTTTGTTAGTATATGTCAATATATATCATTTAGGACTTGTTGTATCTTGGGACTTCAGTCGTGGAACTTCTCATCCTTACACGCGTATTCGTTGAATCACCCACATCAGGTGAGTTCATACCCCGTAATGAATCTTTTAACTGTTTTAAATGTTTTAAGGGGGGGAATACATGTTGAACACAATCTTAATTGTGTAATTGTTTGTTATAAACATTTTCAAAAGGATTACATATGTCATTTATAAGTTGTCAAAACATTTCAAAGACTCTTTTCAAGATATGCTACTTTATAGTTTAACAAAACTCGGTTTTAAAGTACCAGCATAACTTAGTAGTAAAATGAGTCTTTTCAATAACAATTCAAGTACATTACTAGTGAACTATAATAGGTATAGCTTAGAGATTCAGTTCATACTAGATACAATACACGATAATATAAAGGAAACACACAAGAAAGAGAAACAGGGAGGAACATACTATAACAAATACAGGGAGGAACATACTATAACAAGTACAGGGAGGAACATACTATAACAAGTACAGAGGGGAACATACTATACTAAGTACCAGGAAAAACACATTAATATATCTTTCCGGCTTTGCGTTGACACTGGTACGATTTCAAGTACTAGGACTAGCAAGCACGAGGTGATAAACTCAATTATATATCTTTCCGGATTTGCATTGACACTGGTACGATTTCACGTACTAGGACTAGCAGGCATGAGGTGATAAACTTAATAATATATCTTTCCGGCTTTGCATTAACACTGGTACGATTTCACGTACTAGGACTAGCGGACACGAGGTGATAAACTCAATAATATATCTTTCCGGTTTGCGTTAACTTTAGTATGATTACATGTATCTGGGTTAGCAGACACGAGGTGATAAAATGTAATAAAATATCTTCCCAGATACATACGAGTTCACATTTAAACCTTTAATTAACCGACTAAAGATTAAAGGCAAAAGAGACTCCCCGAAGTGTATTGTACATTTAATACTACCTGGAGTCTGTATTTTATTACTTTATAGCCAGCAGTGTCACTGCTGAGGTAAAACATTATTTTCCCTATTACATTTACTTTGTGATCTTCTCACATATTCATTAATGTATAAACTATATTTTGTTAATGATAGTTTCACTCGGGAAAATACACACTCATACAAGAAACAAACATACATAACATTTGATGCCTTGGTAGAAGACTACGTTTAGTAGAAAGGACCATAATGCTAACATTATGATTCCTTAATGTATACATCAAAAGATACATATATATCAATAGAATCCGATAGGTAATAGGATGTGTGCTCTCCGTTTCATTTCATGTTCCTTGTTTGGTTGTGGGCTTGGAACAGATTCACCCAGCCTATTATCTATTTGATTCTAGATATATGGGTTCAGTATACATTAAGTCATCATAAGGGTACCAGGTATGGGTCAAGTCATAGGACACAGAGTCAATACAGAGTTTTCTAGTACAAAACATACTATACGAATCGTAACGTTTGGTTTACAAAACTAAAACTCACCAGCTAAGGGTTTAATCCATTTTATTAAACCAGTACATCTTAAAGGACCTTAGGTGATTAACTCTATAATACCTTAGTTTATACATCATGGTTATATATCATTAATACCCAATAGGTAGTTGGATGTGTGTTTTCTGCCTCATTCCCTGTTCCTTGTTTGGTTGTGGGCTTAGGGCAGATTCACCCAATTAACTATATGTTCAATATGAGATTATATATAGCTAGTATAAACTAAGTGATCATAGAAGTAATCACTGTGGTCACCATTTTATTATAAAAAATAAGGGTTTTCTTAAAGAATCTTTTCATCAAATACAAAGGAACTATTACAGTTAACTCCGTGAGTACCAAGGGAATACACCAGGGTTATATACAATAAGGATCTAACAACCAATGGGATGTGTGCCATCTGCCTCATTCCTTGTTCCTTGTTTGGTTGTGGGCTTAGGGCAGATACACACAATCGATTGTTTGTTTACTCTGATTTTTATGTAACTTGTATCCATTTAGTACACATAGAAAGGATTGTAGAGTCATTTTTACTTATCTTTCATCAAGGCAGGAAATATAGGATTTCCTGGAGGAACAGGCGAACTTTTCTAAACAAAACTTACAACTTACTACATCTTACTAAGCTTTCTACAACTACTTACATCACTAAAATCTTATGAACACCAGCTTAATTGCTGATCAACTCTTTCAAATAACTTGTATTCTCAGGAGCCTAGTAGACAGGTACTCGTGCTGGGATTCAGAAGATGGAGCAGTATAGCTTCCAGTCTTGTTTGTTATTTGCTTATGTATTCGATGTTTTGTGAACGCACACATTGTAAACACTTTCTTTCTAATGAAATGGTTGCTCATTACTTTGCTTACTATGATGCATGTCTTGTGATACTAAACATGACGTCCTCCACCCCAGAACGTTTCTGCCATTCCGGTTTTGGGGTGTGACAATGATCCTTCGTCCATACGTGTAGATGGGATTGAAGGTGGTCAGCGGCTACGGTGGATGGGATGTCTTCAATATCTGAGGACTCTGCGGTTGGGGACGGCAGTTCCCCCTAGACTTGTGAGCAGCCCGCTGAATTGTCTTGATTTGTAAAAGTGGGATTAGAGTTTTCTTGAGAAAATGGAGGTTCCCCCTGGATTGCGGACGGGAGTTCCCCTTGAACCTGAGAAGGTTCCCCCTGGATTGTTGGCAGTGTGATAATTCTTGGGTCAGTTCTTGTGTCAATGTTCTCTATATTGTCATCATCTGAGTCAGAAGAAACATTTGAGGGTAGAGATCCTCTGCAGATAGGAACTAGAGCTACATCATCAAATACTGGAACCTCGATGGTTGTAACCTGATCCGGAATGGAGCTTTCCCCTTCAACCGGCAAGGTGGAAGTAATGAGTGATACTTCATCGGATGGACATGGACCAGATACATCGGCATGCTGCTGTTGAGCTTCCGGGGACACAAGGACTTTGGATAACTTAGCTGTCTCTATAGGATGAAAGAGATCATCATATTTTACTTCAACGATGTTTAATGGACCCGAAGAGGCAGGAATATCACTTTCCTGGATTGCTTTGGTTTCAGTTGATGGAGCAGTGTTGCGGACGTAGTAGTCATCGAATTTGACGTCGAAGTTTTTGACTATTAGTCTTGTGTGTCTAATGAGAACCCTATAAGCTACCTTGTTTGTTGAGTAGCCAAGAAAGATGCCTTCATCAGACTTCGGTGCAAACTTCTTAAGATGATCTCTGTTGTTGATCATAAAACTTCTACACCCAAAGATGTGGAAGAATCGGACATTTGGTTTGCGGTTGTTAAGGCCCTCATACGGAGCTCTACTGAGACGCTAGCAAACAATGCTTCGGTTTTGAACAAAGCATGATGTGGCCACTGCTTCAGACCATAATTAGAGAGGAAGGTGTGCGAAATTGAGCATCGATCTGGCTGCTTCTACCAGAGTCTGGTTTCTTCGCTCTACTACTCCATTCTGCTGCGGTGTGTAGGGAGCTGAGAAGTTGTGACTAATACCTTTTGAAACCAAGAAACTGTTTAAGAGATGATTGGTAAACTCAGTTCCATTATCACTTCGGATGCGACGTACTGGTAATTTGATCTGAAGTTCAATTTCTTTGATAAACTTGATCAGCATCTGCGGAGTTTCGAATTTGAGTCTTAGGAAGAAGACCCATGTGAAACGAGTGAAGTCATCAACTATAACCAGTATGTACTTCTTGTGATGAAGACTGGCTACGGTAGATGGACCACAGAGATCAATATGCAGGAGTTCCAGTGGTTCAAAAATTGAAGAATCAATCACCATTGGGTGACTTGCTTTGGATTGTTTGCCACATTCACAGGCAGGACAGGGTGTATCATTGTTGAATTTGAGAATTAGGAGACCTCGGACGAGTTCTCTGGTGACCAGATTGTTGATATATCTGAAGTTAAGATGGGCAAGCTTTCGGTGCCATAGCCAGCTGACTTCAGATACTGCTTTGGATAGGAAGCATAACTGCGGTTTCCCAATGATCAGAGAAACGTCCAATGGATACATGGTTCCTTCGGACTTGGATTTGTTCAAACATGTGCTTCTATCGCTTGTCATTACGTAGCAGTATTCATTGTCAAATTCAACTATGTGGCCTGCTTTACATAGTTGGCCTACACTGATGAGATTGTGTTTGAGGCTTTCTACGTAAGCAACCTTTTGAATAGAAAAAATTCCCGTAGTAAATACACCATAACTTCGGATTATCCCATTCTAATTGTTTCCGAATGTGACATTTCCACCGTTGCAAATTGGCCTGAAATCGCGAAGCTACTCCAACCTTCCGGTCATGTGCAAGGAGCAGGCACTGTCGATTAACCATTCTTCTTCTTGTTCCTCCTTGCACATTGCCTGAGAATTACACGGTTACTTTAGGCATCCAAACGAGTTTGGAGCCTCGGATAAAGGATGAATTTCTAATTGATGCATGAGCCGAGGTTGCAGGGACAGGTTTCGTGTCAACTTTTAGGCCTAGTCCTGGGTGTTTGTGATTTTTTGAAGTGTTGCAAGATTTAGAAAAATTACGAGGTTTTTGAATAGAACGAGATTTGACATGAGATGAATTTCTTTGACAACTACACTGACAAACTGAAGACTTGTCATTTACCCTGACACTTTGATTGGTTAGCGGTCTAGATGAAAAAGTAGGCTTGTAACTAGTCCGAGAGAGGTGAGATCTGACAGTAGTGCTGTTGGAATTTGAAAAAGTATGTTTTGCACGAGTGTGAGCACGTGTAGATCTTTTGGAAAGTGATTTCTTAAAACTTTGATGTGATTTTAAAAGTATTGGCGTTGGTAAAATCCCCTTCCATTTTGGGTCATCTGAGGAATAGATTTGAAAACCATTGCTTCGAAAAGACTTTACTTTCTTTTGGGTTGTGTCAGATGTTTTTGAAATGGTTTTAGAGACTGTACATTCCTTTTTGTTTGTTTTCTTGATTGAAGAGTTTTTTGAAAGATAATTTGTAAAAACAAACTTTTCTGGACTCTTAGATTTTGGAATTCTGACTCGTTTTTTGTTGTTTGAAAAGATTTCCCGATTTTTGCCATGGTTTTTAGAGAACCGCAGTCATTGATGTTCAGCTGCGGTTTCCTGGAAACCTTTGATAATTTTTGAAAACAAGGGCTAGATTCATCTGAACTAGAAGAGTCAGGATTTTGAGAGCATTGACCCACTTCAAGGTTTTCTATGGGTATTTCATGATGAATTGGCTGAAGAGTCACAGTGTTTTTGACGATAGTCTGCGGTAAAGAGATTTGACTACCGCAGAGTAAGTCTGAGTTAAGACTTTTGTGGGACATTTGATAATAGGTAGATGAGCCGACTGTGGTCTATGACTGCAGTGAGAGACACTGCGGTCTGAGGGCAGAGATGGAAAGTCCATTAAGATTTCGGGACCTTCTATGACAATTTCCTCATCAACAACCGATGAAGTCTGAGAATTGGGATAGATTTTGCCACAGATAGGAATTTGATCACTTGAGTGACCCGAAAATTCAGGCATAATTTCTTCAATGGCACAATTGTTACTCAGACTATGCAGTCTACCGAAGTGAGTTTTGATGTCTTCAGGAAAGGTTTTGTCATTGAGTGGAAAATGAAACTATCGGTCAGGAGGGACATAAAGTCGATCTTTGTTAAACCGGGCTGAGGAATCCTTTGCGGTAGGATATCCATTGGACCAACCCCAATTATAGGTGTTATCTACGGTTCCATTGTTCACAAGATTTTCAATAGCTTCACTTTCATTGAACAGTTTTTCTATTAAGAGATTTAAACGTACAATCTCACTCTGAGCTAAATCTCTTTGGTTCAAAGCTATTTCTAATTGTGTTTCACTCAACATTCTTGCATCCTTCTCTAAATCTAAGTCCTTTTCTAACATAGCTACTTTGAGTCTTTTGTCGTCCAGTCGTCCTCCTACGTGAAACATCTCTTGGGACGCTATGTTCTTCTCATCTAGAGCTTTGTTATAGTCTGTAAGGACGGCAACACATGTGTCATTAAGATTGTCTATGAAGGGTTGACAGTCATGCATGCTATAATTTAGAGTTTGAATCATGAGTTTTACCTGTTCGACGATGCTTAGAGTCCCATCCTTTTCCATGTAGCAGTAGTTCTTTTCCAATTTTGTAGACCCATCGTCATCCGCAATTGCCAGCATGAAAATCTTGCCTTTTCCCTTGACGTTGTTGATGTCTTCATCTTCATCCCCGGATGACCAAACTTGATGGTCTCTTTTTATATGGGCTACATATGCCTTTGCTTTTTCCTTTTCCTCCAATTCTTGACCCATTCTAAGGTAGAATGCTCTATCCTTCACTATATTAGCCTTGCAGTCTTTTGCAAAGTGATTCTCCTTGTTGCACTTGTGACAGATTACAACATCACTTTTATCTTCTGAAGAAGTACCGGAGTCAGTTGGATTTATGGACTTCGGTGCCTCTTTAGGTTGAGTGGTTTGAGGTTGCGGTGGTGGGTGAGAATTTTTAGGATATCGAGCGTGATTATTCTGAGGGTTGAAGTTGCGGTTGAATGGAGGTTTGTTGAACTGCTGATTTTTACAGAAAGAAGGAGGTGGTAGCCGGTTGAACTGTTGGCTAACAAGAGCAATAGCATTCTGAAATTCTTCTTCATCATCATACTCTGAGTCAGCTTCGTATGACTGCGGAGATTGACTATGTGGAGCTTGTGCTATAAGAGGTAGTGGTCCTCCGAAGTCAGCACAATCTTTGAGTACAGTGGATTCATGTGCTTGCAGTTCTCCGTAGAGTCTATACAGAGATAAAGAATGGATCTTTCTATCTCCTTGAACAATCATCTTAGCAGTAGTCCAGTGTCTTCCTAAACCATTGAGAAACTAAAAATTCGTTTCATGGTTGCTTCGGACCGTGCCATCATTAGATAACTTAGTGACAATCAGGTTGAACCTTTTGAAGGAGTCTTCCAAACTTTCGCCAGTTTGAGCTTTGAAATTGTTGAACTCATTAAGTGCGGTTGTGAGCTTCTTATCTTGAGCTTGTTCTGTGCCCTCATATAAGTTTTTGAGAACATCCCAAATCTCTTTTGCTGATTTGCAATTTATGATAATGTCGAAGTTGTCAGGAGCAACTCCACAAGAAATCTCATAAAAACCAACAATGTAATTTTCCATTTTATCGAGATCGTCTTTGGTGGGACGATTCAGGGCTGGTTGACCTCCTCCTAGTCTGGCTGTAGCACTGTTGGTTTGAACTGTGGTGTAAGAACAGGGACATGTGGCCCTTCTTCTACAGATTGTCATACATCTCTTCTAAGTCTCCTTAAGTATCGTTCCATCCTCTGAGACCAGTGATGATATTCGTTTGCCACCAATATTGGAGCTCTATTAGAACCACCAACACGGTTGGAAACATTGAGAGATAATGCTTGTACCATATTTCCTTGTTTTGAAAAAGTTTGTTTTTTTTTTGAGAAATGAGCTTTAGTGGTATAGAAGGCCTTTTGAAAATCAGAGTTTTGTTTCAAAAAAAAGGCAACCATTATGGCTCTAATACCAATTGTTGAGAGAAAAACTTGAGAAACACACTTGAACAAACGTTAGAACAAGTTTATATTGCGGAAATTAAAGTTAATCTCAAAGGATCATAAATCTCAACAATAATATAAGTTAGAGTTAGATAGTTAGATGATTAGTTGCGGAAATATAAGGAAATATAAAAGACAGCAAGTATTATATGAAGTATACACTTAAGTTGATTCTTAACAAGGAATGCAATCAGACCAAGTTAGTAAGTAAGATCAAACTTAGTGATTAAGTCAAGAATGACTTGCTCCGAGGAGAGATTACAAATGGTTAAGATTGTATTTAGATAATGAGTAAGAATAGAGTAAGATGAAAGATAAGATTCAAGATGTGTGAAAGATGTGTGTTCATTCTGAAAAAGAGAACTCTATTTATAGAGTCTCAAAGATTACAAAGGTCCTATCTGTTGAGAGTTACCATGCAGGGCACATTGGATAAAAGGAAGTACTTTAAGAAAAACATATAAAAGACTAAGACTAAGTGCTGATGATGACTATGGCTGCAGTTGTGATGCTTAACTGCTTATCAGAGAGTGGTTGCGGATAAGATAGCGGTTGCGGTTTGGATCAAGTTTAAGAGGGTCACTTCTATGTTTCAACAGTTGAACATATTCACTCGATCCACAAATAGCCAACTGTCGGAGAAGGGAGAACTGGTGGTGGTGTTGTCGGGGGTTGGAGGCCGTAAAGATTGTCGCTCTTCCGGACGAAGGGAGAGTTACAAATCAACCTTCGAAAATGTGTTAATATAGTTCATGTTTCATCGATTCAAGTAGTTTTGAAAGTGACGTTTGACCGATTCAAGTGTCTGAAAGTGAGAATACTAAATCAAACTTCAAAGCCAGCCAATAAACAATCCCTTAATTTTTATCTTTGACTTTTGGTAGGTTATTGGTTAGTTTACGGCCGTATGCCTGTTTACGGCCGTAAACCCTGTTTCCGGCCCAAGTCCATTATATATATAGGAGTTATAGGTCATTGTTAGTTGTTGATGCCACAGAGTTCACGGTCTATTGTATCGAGTTGTACCAGACGTTTTACAGCAATAAACGTGTGCAAGCTTGATTTCTTTTCTTCTTCTACTCATATTCTGATTACTCTTGATTGTTTGATTGCTTGATCATTGGTAAAGATCCGTATTAGGACCTTACAATTGGTATCAGCGCAAAACCGATGTCAAGTATCATTCAATTGAGTTTTCGGCTGTTGAATCGTATACTCTTCACTGTTCGAGATAGGGTTTGGTGTTTTCGTTGCTAAAGGAATCGAATCCACTCCAAAATCATGCTTTTCGAAGAACTTCTAGGAGTTTACTGCCTAGAGATTACGGCCGTAAACCCAGCTTACGACCGTAAACTCAAGAACATTCATAAACCGTAAACAGTGTTCTTGGACCGTAAACAAGGCATCTTCATTAACCGTAAACTAAGATTCATTAACCGTAAACACAGAACCGTAAACACCCGGCCGTAAACACCCGACCGTAAACTCAGTTTACGACCGTAAACACATTAACCGTAAACTCATTTCTGACATTATTTTGCTTTAATTTCTGATGGATTCTCAAAGTCAAACACATTTTCATGAACTGGATACTGTCATGGGTACAACTACACGTATTCCAAGACTGATGTCTGCAGATGGTTTTCCTGAATGGAAATGCCGGATTGAAAAGTTCATTAAAATGAAAGACTTCAAAGTCTGGAGAAGCATCATCAAAGGTCCTGTTTGAATCACTATGACGGTTGGAGGACAAGTGATTGACAAAGCAGTTGAGAACTACACAGATGAAGAATTTGAGAAAGTTGAAGTACAAGAAAGGGCTTTAGCCACTCTGACCATGGCATTATCTCCTGATATTGCTCAAGGTTTCAGAGAGTATACTTCAGCTAAAGATTTGTAGGAAGCCCTGATTGAGGTATATGAAGGAAATGAAGACATGAAGGAGAGTCGCCAAGACATGTTGCGACAAAAATTCAATATGTTCAACTACATTCCTGGAGAAACTCTGGAGGCGCAGCTGCAGCGATTCACAACTCTCACTATTGATATGAACATATCTGGGATTTTCTTGACCAAGTCCGAGATAAACAAGAAGCTTCTGAATGCTCTTCCAAGGTCATGGGACATGAATGTTGCTGTGATTAAGAAGACCAAGGATCTGAATTGCCTTACTCTGGCTGAAACTATGGAGATCATCAAAGCTTGTGATATTGATGATAAACAGAGAGAGATTAACCATGTGAACTCGTATTCGACTGCAAATCTCGGAACCTCCTCTAACAATGCCCTTTCATCAATCATGTCTTCCTCATGTCAAGCATTTACTGTTCAACAACCTCATATTCAGACTTTCACTGCTGCGTCATCCATGCCTCATTCTCAATGCCAGCCATTTGTCACTCCACAAGCTGTTCCCCCGCCAATTGTGCCAGTTGTAGCCTCTTCCTCAAACACAAAGGAAACTGATGAAAATATTGCTCTAGCCACAAGGCTTGTTAATTGCTACAATGCTTTTGTAGCTGGAGAGCTTCCACCTCAGCTGTCATTTGCTGATCTGGATCAGATTCATCCAGAAGACGTGGAAGAGATGGATATCACGTGGCAAATCGCTATGGCAGTTTTCAGGGCCAAGCAGTTTGCTAAAAAGACAGGGAAGAATAACTGGGGGATGAATGTTGATAAGAAAGTGGGGTTCAACAAGGGAATGTTGTGATGTTTCAACTGCCACGAGCCGGGTCATTTTGCTCGTGAGTGCCCGAAACCAGATCGTAGGATGAACAACAACACGACAATGGTTGCGGTGGGAAACAATCGTGGAGGTGTTGCGGTTAATGGTGAGACTGCTATGGTTGCTTAATCATTTGACTGGGAGGACTAGAATCAGGCTCTGAATATTTCAGGACCAGAAAATGCTCACCTAGCCCAAATCAATGATGATGCTCCTTGAAGAATGCTGCAACTGATACTGAAGAGAAGGTGATGAAGCTGCAGTTTGCAATGATGGTATCTTCTACTTCCGAGCCCAGGAAAAGTGAGGTAAATCTACCTTCTTGTTCTCAGGCATGTAATGAATATGTTAAACTTCTTCATGATGAAATACAATTATTACGTAGAGAAGTAGAGGATCTTAGATATGAGGGCTATCAACTTAGAAAAGGACAAAAACCCCTAAAGGCCCAGTTAGAAACAAAAATAAAGGACTTTAAAAGAATTCAGACAGAATACAGTGAAAAATGTGAACTTTATGATTACATTAAGAGACAGAATGATGAGTTAACTACTGAGCTTGATACATTAAAGAGACAATTTGAAACTGCAAATTTTAATTTTAAAAGGTTTGATGTATCAAGCGAGGTAGTTACCAACATGATTGACCATTGCCTGCAGTTCAAACAGAACCAGAAAAAGGGTCTAGGATACGATAATGTACCTCCTCCTTTCAATCACAATTATCAGTATCAACCCTTATCCAAAGAGGAGATTGCCAGTGAACCATTCATGGTTTATGGCAAGCCATCTGGTTTTATTTCAGGAGGATTTATTAATGTTGAAAGTACTAACGTTTCTACTTCCCCTGCAGATCAATCCATAGATCAGGCAAAGCAAGAAGTTGGAGAATCTGTTTCTGATAATAAAACTGTGTCTGATCCTGATATTTTTATTTCAAATGAAAAAGTTTTTGTTTCTGATGTTAAAACTGACAATGTTTCTTGTGATGCTTCCATATCTGCTACTGTTGAATTTAATTTCTTTTATATGTTTGATGAACTGTTTGGTAATTCTGATGTTTGTGCTTCTAATGAAAACACACCAATTCCACAAGTCACACCATCTGATACAACCTCACTTATCTCACATCATGTTTCATGCACATGTTCTGGTGAGAAAAATAAGGTTGTCAGTGAAGAAAATAAATCTAAAAAATGCAGTACAAGTTCAAATAATAATAAACAGATTTGTTTTAATTGTGGTATTGGTGGTCATATAGCTAGGAATTGTCAAAATAGGATCTTTGTAAACTATATGTCGCCAAGAGGAGAGAACGAATCTAGAGGAAGGTCTTTAATTAGAAAGTCCTCAAGAACTCGTTCTCGGAATGATGTTGGAAAGATTATCGAAGTAGAAAAAGGGCGGTTTTTCAAAAGAATAAAAAGGTTTTTCATAACAAAGTCCAAAACAGTTTGCCAAAACCAAACAAGGCTAAGCCAAGATCGGTTTCATCAAAAAGTAGTTCTGGATCTTCTATCTCTTCTGATAAAACATCCAGATACTCAGTGCAAACTGATAAGAAATGCATTTCAAAATCACCTGTGACTGTTAGAAAACCCAAATATCAATGGATGCCCAAATCAACTTCCAATCAATCATCAGCATCCTCTGAAAAGATTAGAAAAGAGGATTCTAAATTGAAAACTTTGAAAGATCAATCAGAGAAAGCGAAAAGGAAACCCAGGACAGTGATGACCTGGGTTCCCAAATCTAAATGATCCCGCTCATTTTGCAGGGACATTTGCGGAGGAATATCGTCAAACCTTGGTACGTCGACAGCGGCTGCTCCCGGCATATGACAGGAGATATTTCCCAACTGAGCGACATTCAATCTTTTAATGGGGGATATGTTTCCTTTTCGGGCGGAGAAGGTGGCAAGATTACTCAGAGAGGAACCGTTACAAATGGAGTGCTAAGTTTCGAGAATGTCAATTTTGCTCCCGAGTTAAAGCACAGCCTGTTGAGTGTTTCCTAAATCTATGACAAAGGATATTCTACACATTTCACCGAAAAGGAATGCATGATTCTCAAGCCAGGCATTGTCATCCCGGAAGAGTGGATTCTTGTAAAATCTAAGCGGGATGGGAATGCTTACATTATTTATATGAACAGTAACATACCTGAATAAATCACTTGCCTCTTTTCGAAGGTCTCCGAACAAAACGCAATGTTGTGGCACCGAAGACTCGGTCATGCTAATGCTAAGAACCTTAATCGTCTTGCAAAGAATGAGATGGTCTGAGGCTTACCCGTCAGAGACTTTATTACCTTTGAGAAGTGTGTGTCATGTGCCCAAGGAAAACATCATAGAAAACCACACCTGCCAAAGCAAGTCAACTCAATCAGTCAGGTACTCCAATTATTGCATATGGACTTATTTGGTCCGGTCAACGTCCTGAGCATCAATAGAAGCTCGTACTGTCTAGTTGTGATTGATGATTTCTCTCGTTTTACGTGGGTCTTCTTCTTATCCAACAAAGTTGGGGTTGCTGATCTGATAAAGAAGTTCATCGTGATGATTGAGAACCAAACCAACAACCAGGTGAAGACGCTCCGTACTGACAATGGAACTGAGTTCAAGAATGCGGTTCTTGACCATTTTTGCGCAGAAAAGGGAATTGTGAGTCAATACAGCTCTGCTCACACGCCTCAACAAAATGGTGTTGTTGAGAGGAGAAATAGAACGTTAAAAGACGCTGCAAGGACGATGCTATGTGATTCCAAATTACCTGTTTTCTTTTGGGCTGAGGCGATTAACACTGCTTGCTACGTGCAGAATCGTGTTTTAACCAACAAAGCTCAGATGAAGACACCGTACGAGATTCTTTATGGTCACAAGCCTTCAGTCAGTCATTTCCGTATATTTGGCTGCCCTTGCACCCTTCTTCACCTGGAGTCCAACCCGAAGTTCAATGCCAAAGTCGATGATTGTTATTTCGTAGGATATGTTGCACGCACCGCGTATAGTGTTTACAATAAGAAGACGAAGCAGGTTGTAGAATCCTTTGACGTGCGTTGGTTGGAGGAGAATGAGACGCATGCTCGAGTGGGCCCTGATTGGCTATTTGATTACACATCGCTCTTCAAGTGAATTAATGTGTCTTCAGATGGTTCATCTGGGTCTTCCTCTGGTTCGAAGATTATTTCTAAAGACGAAGACGAAGAAGTTATTTATAGACCTCCAACGGTACCCTCTTCACGACTTGAGGGGGAGTCATCTGCTCCACCTGAGGGGGAGTTATCTGTTCGACTTGGTAGTCCAGAGTCTCCAGTTCAAAATGAAACTCCAGATGCTGATACTACACCTCTTACCCCTATTGAAAGAGAGTTCATGTCTAGAGATGCTTCCGCTGTCACTCCAACTTTTATGGAACTACTCTTTCCTGAAGAAATTGCTAATGAGTTTGTAGCAGATTCATTTAATATGGATCAATCAGCAAGTGATGGAGGTTTCAACATTCACACTCTTCCCGTTTCATTCAATGATATCAACCAAGAGATACCTTCGAGAATTCAACGCGATCATCCGATCGAAAACATCATTGGTCAGCTGGGTGATGGAGCTAAAACCAGAAGTCAGAGTGGAGATGTCAATGCATGTCTCTACTCTTGCCTTATATCTCAAATATAGCCCAAGAATGTTGAAATGGCTTTGAATGAGCCCAGCTGGGTAGATGCTATGCATGAAGAGCTTAATCAATTTGAAAAGCTCGGGGTTTGGAAATTGGTTGAGTTACCAAAGGGCAAAAGGTCTCTTGACACACGTTGGGTCTATCAAAACAAGCAAGATGATTATGGTGTTATAGTGCGCAATAAAGCAAGGTTGGTGGTTCGCAGGTTTCGACAAATCGAGGGTCTTGATTATACTGAAGTTTATGCACCAGTGGCTCGCTTGGAGGCTATTCGTATCTTCCTTGCATATGCTTCCTACATGAACTTCACGGTCTACCAAATGGATGTCAAGACAGCCTTCTTGTATGGCAAGGTGAAGGAAGAAATCTACGTTGATCAGCCCCCTGGGTTCGTTAACTCAAAGTTTCCTAATCATGTCTACAAGTTGGACAAGGCGTTGTATGGGTTACATCAAGCTCCTCGAGCGTGGTATGCGACTCTCACAAAGCACTTGCTCGAGCATGGATACTCTCGTGGCACCATCGATCAAAATTTATTTATCAAGCATGTTGGTAATGATCAGATTCTAGTACAGATCTACGTTGACGACATTATCTTCGGGTCCACCAGTCCACAGCTATGCAAAGAATTTGAAGGCGTGATGAAGAAGAGGTTTGAGATGAGTTCATTAGGAGAAATGACCATGTTTCTGGGGCTTCAGGTCAAACAAAATTCAGTCGGAATCCTGCTCCATCAAGCTAAGTATGTGGAGGATATTCTTGAGAGGTTCGGGTTTCAAGACGCAAAACCTACTTCGACGCCGATGGCCGAAAGACCTCTGGTGAATCCAGATACTGATGGCGAATACGTAGATCAGACACACTATAGATCGATGATCGGATCGTTGATGTATCTTACTGCAAGCCGACCCGACATTATGTTTGCAGTTTGTCAATGCGCATGTTATCAGGCTAATCCTAAACTTTCACATCTTACTGCTGTCAAAAGGATTTTTCGGTATATCAAAGGAAGCCCAAAATTGGGTCTTTGGTATCCGAAAAATTCTGAATTTGATTTATATACTTTTGCTGACAGTAATTATGGAGGCTGTGAGCTTGACAGGAAATCCACATCAGGAGGGTGTCAATTCCTTGGAGATAGGCTGGTGTCATGGCAGTGCAAGAAACAACATACCGTCTCAACCTCAACAGCAGAAGCGGAATACGTTGCTGCATCTGCTTGTTGCTCTCAAGTTATCTGGATCCAACATCAGCTGTTGGATTACGGTTTGAATTATTTAGAAACCCCCATTTACTGTGATAATGAGGCCGCGATTCAAATTACAAAAAATCATGTCCAACATTCCAAAAACAAGCACATTGACATCAAAGTTCATTTTATCCGAGACTGTTATGAGCGCTCGCTCATTCGGCTGGAACAGGTTCCATCTGCTAATAATGTAGCGGATCTGTTTACCAAGCCTTTTAACAAAGCTCGATTCGATGTGCTTGTGGGATTTTTGAAAATGATTCGTTTTGAGGATTAATAATTTTTGTTTTAGGTTAAGTTAGTTTAAATTTGTGCATTTTAATGATTTCATTCTCACTCATGCACAAATTTAGGGGGAGAAATAAACAAAAACCAAACAAAAATTAAAAAATTAAAAAAAATCCAAAAATAGTGTTATTTCTGTTTTTATTTTTTTGTTTAGAAAAATAAAAAATCCAAAAATATTTTGTTTTTGTTTTATTTTTTTTTTCAGAAAACATGAAAAACCCAAAAACATTAAAAATCAGAAAATCAAAACAAAAATTGTTGCTAACAGTTTTGTTTGTAGGCGTTGTTTTGGGAAGTGATATTATCAAGTGATAACAGGCAATCTGAGTCTGCGTAACGTACCAAAAATTAAACTGTCTACGCTCTGTATTCGATGCGCCGGTAGGCACGAAAGATTCTAAATGGACTTGACTAGGCAGATTTGAACTTAAGAAATTCATAGACTTGACAAATATTGACCTAGTTAAATCCGTTTAGCCTGACAATACGACGCTCGGATAGGTTGAACAGGGAGATATATATGGGAATCTACCGGTCACATTAAAAGAACTCGTATCTGGAACTGTGGATTAACTTTTCCTCGATGTGCGGACTATGTCCTTAATCCCAGTATTGATGGGGTGACTGGTGAATTCCGATAAGTTAGGTCTGTAGAAGGTTATATTCTTTCTTTCTGTCTGTTAGTCATATGTTGCCTCCTCTGCGTGATCGAGAGATCCGACCTGGAATGTAACATATGCAACTTTATTTCTCTGCATCTTCTATCTATGCAATTCTTTCTGTCTGTTAGTCATATACTGTCTCCTTTGCATGACTTTCAATCCGACATGGTACACAGTATATGCATCATTCTTCTTCTCAACCCCTCTAAAACTTCAGTTAGTCATATGTTTCACCCTCTGCGTGACTGGAAAAGATCCGACCTGGGTGTATAACATATGCATTCTAAATCTATCTTCTCTCTTAATAATTGTCTGCTCACCCGATGTAAGGAGTATTCTGGAAGTCCTTGATTACTGGAGCATATCAGGAAGCAGGAAACATGTTCTGGTACAATTAAAATTGAACACTTACAGATTGTCTGTAGATCTCACTGCTCAATTTAGGTGGACAACAATATCCCTGGTCGTCGTTAGCTAAATGGTCGCTAGGAAATTTTATCTAAAGAAAAAGGCTCAAAAACAAATGTCTTGTCTTTCTTAGCTTGTCCAAATTTGTCATAAACTTTCCGTGCTTAAGTGGACCACAATACCGGCGATCGATCAGACAAAGACATGAAGATAAAGGTACCGACAAGTGGATTAAGGCTGTCAAACAACTTTGATCCCAGTGTCACAAAATTGTATTCAGTAATTTTTGAGATAAATTTTAGTCTGCATTTATTTTATCTCAATTTTATTTTATTTTTATTTTTATTTTATTTTATTTTATTTTATTTTTATAATTGTCAAAAATTTAAATTCTTAAATTTTAGAAATTATTTTATTTTTATTTCAGTTTACTTCAATTTTAATTTTATTTTTAAAATCCTCAAAAAGTTTTATTTGTTAAAAAATTATTTGGGATTTGGACAGTGCCTTATACAGTGTGGAAGACAGGTAAATTTGAAAAGGGTATAAAAGGTGGAGGTTACAGCCGGAAACCCTTCCCACCTCATTTTCTTAACTTCTGGCCGTAAACCCTCTCACACACTCTCTCCTCTCGAAAACAATTTCTCGTGTTTTTGCAAAATCATTCCGTTCATTTCAAAGGTATGCTAATACCGACCATGGGAATGTATTTTGTTCATCGAATCGACTGATTTTGAGGGTTTAATCGAAGAAAAACTGTTCGTCGGCGTTTACGGCCCAAGCTTACGGCCAAGGAGTTTACGACCGTAAACTCCGTTTACGGCCAGGAGCTTACGACCATGGGTTTACGGCCGTAAACCCAAATTTGACCGTAAACCCCTGTAGACCAATGTTGACCGTAAACTCCAAATTTTGGTCAAAATAATTTTTTTAAGGCCAAAATTAAATAGATTAATTAAGAAAACTTAAAACTTTAATTGCTCAAATACTCTTGTTTTCTTACTTGGCTTGTTTTAGTGCAGATCAAATGGCAGCTCTGAAATTCGCTGGAATGCACAACTTGGCCATTGTACTGGCTGATCCTCCTGCTGTTCATGGAGAATTCCGGTCAATGATCCACAGACTGAGAGAATGCTGCCTAGCCTCTGCCATTACTGTGAACCCAGTGGTCTATCAGAGAATTATCAGGGAGTTCTGGCAGACTGCTAAAATGACAAGAGACAATGATGGTGCAGTTACTGTTAATGCCATTGTGAAGGGTTGCCAGATTGTGATCACTGAGCAATTTATCAGAGAAGCGCTATTGATTGATGATCAACCTGATTTTCCTACTGAGATCGGGATTGAAGATGTGCAAAAGATTCTCAAGAAGATGGGATACGAAGGAATTTTTCCTCCCACTGTGAAGAAGCTTCTGCCTCCATACTGGAGATTCTTAGATCATTTCTTTGTGAGCTGCATCTCGGGCAGAAGGTCAGGTGCTGATGAAATCTCTCTGAGAAACACTGGAGCCTTTGTTTCACTTGCTGCCGGAATTGACTTCAACTTTTCAAGATTCATATTGGATGAGTTCGTAGTGAACATCAATGCTATACACCGGGATACTTTCCTGATGTATCCTAGGTTCATCCAATTGTTCATCGACATTCAATTTCCAGAGCTGGTCAAAGAGGGAGAAACCCTAGATATGAAGTCGTTAGGTCCCCACACTGTTGGTCTCATAAAGCAAAATCGCAAGGGCAAGGTCGTCTTCCAAGGATTGCATCCTCTTGTGAAGTTCGGAAGATTTGCGGAGCTCAATGAATCTTCCGAATCTCATGGAACGTCAGATAAAATATCCTCTGAGCCCACTTCTTCTGAGAGGGTAATTTTGGAAGATGATGTTATCACAGTATCGGATCATGAAGAAAGACAAGAAACAGCTGATCCTAATGCATGTGTAGCTGATGAACATGATCTGACATCAGTTCCGGTCCAAGGTGATTACTATGAAGGATCTTCAAAGAGTGTGACCGAGACTAATTTGTATGAAGACCTTGATCTTACTGGTTTCGATAAGGATGAAATTCCTTTAAACTTTGGAAGTAATGAAGATTTCATGTCAGGAGAAAACCTCAACACGCTACTTGACAATATCAATGATGTTGCTGATCCAACAACGGAGATAAGGGAAAATGAAGACGTTCTTGAATCCACGCCTCCAACCACCCAACAAGTGGCGGAAATAGAAATTCCTATGGTGACGGTGTTAGGGATTCCTCCCCTTGATATTGTTTCTCCTACATCTGCGCCACTTGAGAGTGATCGCACAGCAACGCAGACCTCTCAACCTTCTGCAAAAAGAAGAAGACGTGATCCTAGACAAGAGATTCTTGATTTTGGTGTACGTCAAGGACTTGCAACTCAACCGATAACTACTCCTGCTATTGTCTCAGCTGAACCGTTTAGTGAAGGCCCTAGCACCGCATATGAAGCTGGTGGTTCTTCATTTCCCACAGGATTTTCTCCTCCTAGGCCCGATCATGAGGCTGCTTCTGTAAGGCTAGCCATGCATTTGGCTGAAGAACAATTCTCAACGCCTCCCTCCCGTGGTAAAGGAATATCTTTCGGGGAAGGCAACTCGGGAGAAGAGAATCCTACTGTTCTTGGACTACAGAAGGAGATCAATGTGCTGAACCAAAAGAATATTGAGCTTGATATCCGGGTTACTGAACTTCAAACTGAAAACACCAAGCTCAACATTCAAGTTGCTGATCTTCTGGAAGATAAAGCTTTAAAGACCAAGCAGATCACTGATCTACAGACTCACTTTGGTCTGTTGACTGCCAGCTACTACGATCTAAAGAAGAAGTTGGAAGAAGAACTTGGCGATAAATTCAAGTCATCCGTCGATGAGCCAAGGATCTATATTCCCAATCAACACGCTCCCATAGTTCCACCACCTACAAGAACAACCAGGATTGTTGATCGTTTTGACAAAGAAACAGCACAGGCTCCTAATGTTGTGGCTCTGAAACGTGCTAAACTGGCTAAGTCTGCTGAGAAGGGTCAGTTGTTGTTCAAGAGGAGCCCGGATCAAAATGCTCCTGGAGATCAATCTAGCATCACCGTTACGGATCTTGGAGAGAATCGCTTCAGGGACGTATATGGTGATAGGTCCGGGATTATCTCATGGGGATTTCATGATACTTTAAATATGTGGATCGTAAGAAGGAAGAGTGGTAATACTGAATTATACAAAGATGCTCATGACTTCCACTCTTGGACCAGGATTGATCTTACAGAACTGTCGAAAGCTCCTTTTGCCAATCCCTCAAATGATCCCAAGGCAGCACATTTCAAGATGTTTTTAGAAGATCAAGTGCTTAAGGGTTTTCCTTCAATGAAGACTGCAGAGTCAATCATTAAGGTATACCCAAGTGTAATTGATCCTAAAAGCAATCAACCTCTTCGATCTGTGATGTGGCCTGCTACCACTCAAGTAAAGCAGATTCCTATTCTTCATAATCATCCAGATGGCTCTCTAAAGTCTATGCAATACTGGGTGTTTGATGAAACTATAGCTTCTGTTGTCATCAAACTTGAAGATGGATGTATACGTTTATATGATAAAAGAGATCTGCTTCAATTCGGGAAATGGGACATACATCAGCTTTCTCATCATCAGATCAAGGTTGTTGAAGACATCCTTGAGCCTGCTGCTAAAGAATACACATCCATGGTTGCTGACATTATCAGAAAAGAAATGTGGTATGGAGTTATGGGGAAGTCGGACGTGCTGGTGGTTGATAAAGACTGAGTCCAAAGTAAAACCAAACCAAGGGGGAGATTGAAGGGTCCAGTTAATGGTTTGGTCTAGGCTTTCATTGTAATGGGTCTTATGAGTCTTTTGGTAGGTTATTGGTTAGTTTACGGCCTAGTGGTGAGTTTACGGCCGTAAGCCTGTTTACGGCCGTAAACCCTGTTTCCGGCCCAAGTCCATTATATATAGAGGAGTTGTAGGTCATTATTAGTTGTTGATGCCACAGAGTTCACGGTCTATTGTATCGAGTTGTACCAGACATTTTACAGCAATAAACGTGTGCAAGCTTGATTTCTTTTCTTCTTCTACTCATATTCTGATTACTCTTGATTGTTTGATTGCTTGATCATTGGTAAAGATCCGTATTAGGACCTTACATAATGGGTGTCCACTCTCACCCACCGCTTCCTTGACTGGTGGAGGGTCATTAGTCGAACGGGTAGAATAGGACATTAATTCTCCCTCATTAAAAGTATAATGATAAAAATATAAAGTAACTAAAGTTTTATTAAAATTCCCAATCTTAGTTACTTTAGGAAAATGTGAAATGGTGCTAATCCATGAAATTACACTTTGCACCTTGTTAAGTCGTATGTGTGGTTAACCGGCACACTAATCTGGGACTGACAATGTGTGGCAAAGGGTAACTTGGTGTTAATCATAGATCAATGGAGCGTGTGTGGTTAACCGGCACATTGATTAGGTGATTTGTAACATGGGGTGCACCAAGCTAATTTGTATGGTTATTTCCCAGTCACAAACCTGAAGGGCACAATCGAGATTTAAACATGCCATTGAAAATGTTCAATGAATCTCAAAGATCTAGGAGTTTCAAATCCAATTAAAACTTAATAATCTATTTCGTTTTTCATGGTGGAAATTGGTAAATCGTCATTTACCTACCTTCAAATATTTTACAATTGGATTACGGCATCCCTCTTCGTAATTGTAGAATATTGTGTTGGATCCTAGCCTTAATATTTCATATTGGGTGTAATATTAAGGATTATCATCTAATCTAAACTTTGTTCTTCTTCTTTTACAGATGTATATCCCAAACAATGCTTCTAACCCAATCCCTTCAAGCTCTTTCTCCCTAATGAATCTGTGTGGGAGGGTCATTTTTGATGGCTCGAATTTCAATGACTGGATTCGAAAACATCAGGATGGATATTCGCTTTGAGGACAAAGAATATATCCTTGATAAAGAGCTTAAAGAGATTGATGTCGCCACTGCTACTCCTAAACAAATCACTAAACACACTACTCATGAGAGGGATGCGACAAAGGTGTCGTGTCTTATGATTGCAACCATGACTGCTGAGGTGCAGAAGTCCTATGAGGACTACTATCCTTATGAAATGTATCATGATCTGATGGAAAGATACCATCAAAGTGATCGACATGAGAGGTATGAGATCATTGCATCCATGATCACAACCAAAATGAAGGATGGTGAACCCATCACGACCCACTTGCAGAAAATGATGAGATTCGTGGACCGCTTGCTAAATTGAATGTCAATTTTGATGAAGAGTTGGCCATAGCTATAATTCTACACTCTTTACCTTCTTGTGATGATCAGTTTCATATGACCTATCATATGAACAAGGAGGAGGTCACTCTTAGCAATCTTCAAGGCCTTCTCAGGACTATAGAAAGAAATCTGAAAGGCAAAGGGGTTGTGTCAACTCCTACTACTACTTATGCCCCTGTTCTGGCAATCAGACATGGGAAGGTCAAGAAGAGGAAGGCTCCCTACAAGAGCCGCAAGGGAAAGTCTCTTGATGGATCCTCTTCAAGTGGGACCAAAGTTGGTTTTGTTAATCCCTCTTCTAACCCGAAGGAAGCAGAGTGCTTCCACTGTCATGATAAAGGGCACTGGAAACGAAGCTGCCCCAAGTACTTGCAGGACATAAAGGATGGAAAGATCAAACCCTCCTTTGCATGTATTTACACTATTCAATCTTATAACTCATCACATGTTAATTCTTGGGTCCTTGATACAGGTTGTGGTATTCACATTTGTTCTGATTTGCAGGGACTAAAAAGAAATAGGGATGTGGAGCACGGGAAGATAAACTTAATCATGGGAAATAGGAAAGTGTCTCTTGTGACCAAGATTGGAGTTTATTCTTTATTGCTTAGTAATGGTTTAAATTTAGATTTGAATAATTGTTGTAACTCGGCCGATATGGCGAGAAATGTTATTTCCTTTCAAAGTTTGTATAAACAAGGTTTTACCTTTTCTTTCAATAATGAAAATGGCGGTATTTGTGCTTATTTTAATGGTTTATTTTATTTTGAAGCATTACCTTGCAATGGTATATATGAAACTGTGATGATTGTAGATAACTTAGGAAATAATGTGTTGAATATTGATTCTTCCAATGATTTGGACAAAGCATGCTTGTGGCATTGTCGTCTTGGACATGTCAACAAGAAGCGCATAGCCCAACTCCGAAACGATGGAGTTTTGGAGTCATTCGACTTAAAGTCGGATGACACTTGCGAATCTTGTTTACTTGGAAATATGACCAAGTCACCCTTCACTGGTACTTGTGAAAGGGGTGAAGGTCTGTTGGATCTCATACACACTGATGTGTGTGGACCATTCAGAACCGCCACAAGGGATGCTAACCGTTTCTATGTGACTTTTACTGATGATTATAGTAGATATAGGTATACTTACTTAATCAAGCATAAGTCAGAAACCTTTGAAATTTTCAAAGAGTTTAAGCAAGAAGTGGAGATCAATTGGGCAGGAAGATAAAGATGCTACGATCCGATCGTGGAAGAGAGTATATTAGTATCGAGTTCCTTGACTATCTTAAGGAATGTGGAATTGTTTCACAATTGACGCCACCTGGGACACCACAGCTTAATGATGTGGCTGAGAGGCGCAATAGAACCTTCCTAAACATGGTTTGTTCCATGATGAGTCGAGCTTCGTTACCTATCTCATTCTGGGGGTATACCTTAAATACTACCGCCCATATCCTTAATCTAGTCCCTACCAAAAAGGTCTCCAAAACACCTCACGAGATGTGGACAGGGAAAGTTCCCACTTTAGACCACATCAAAGTTTGGGGTTGCGAGGCTTTTCTGAGAAAAGAAACTCACGACACCCTCGAACCTCGGAGTAAGCGATGTATTTTCATCAGATACCCACATAAATCCTTTGGATATCTCTTCTATAGACCGAGTGATAATGTTGTCTTCGTTGCGAGGAGAGGAGTCTTTCGTGAGAGAGAACTCATAGGCCAAGGAAACAGTGGGAGGCAAATTGACCTTGAAGAGCTTCAAGAGTCAAACGGTGAACGAACCTCAAACACTAGCAATCGACCTGAGGAGGAAACTCCAGTTGATCCAATTGATGAGTCCTTACCTCTGAGGCATTCCAATAGAGTAAGAAATACACCTGAGTTTTATGGTTTCCATATTACTACTGAAGGTGATACATTTAGCATTGATAGCATACTGGTAAATCTGGATGAACCTAACAACTACAAGGAAGCCATGGCAGGCTCCGAGTCTGCAAAACGGAAAGAGGCTATGGACAGCGAGATTCAGTCCATGTATGACAATCAAGTTTGGAACTTGGTTGATAATGTATCGGGTCGTAAGACAGTCGGGTGCAAATGGATCTTCAAGAAGAAGACCGACATGGATGGGAAAGTACACACATATAAAGCGCGACTGGTTGCAAAGGGCTTTACTCAAACTTCGGGAGTTGACTATGATAAGACCTTCTCACCAGTAGCAAATATTAAATTTATAAGTGTTATGTTGGCTATAGCTGTTGGATTGGTGTCTAAGTCCATAACTATTTTGGTATCTACTTGACCCGATGGTGCATGGTCCTTTTGGGTTGCCTTCACCAAAGCAACTTGATAGGATGACTTATGGAGAGAGAGGATTAATTATGATTTATTAATATATTATGAGAATAATATATTAAAGGAGAAATCATATTGTTTAATTAATATTAGTCAATAATTAATTAAGAATTAATTTTGTGGCTAAAAGAGATTAATTAAACTTAGGGGACTGGAATTGTAATTATAAGATAATTGCAATTGGGCTATGGATCACCTTGGAATATAGGTTGGACGAAATCTATGGGAAGCCCATATGTTTTTCGTCCAAGGCATGTTCCAGAAGGGGTCCATGGGCTGCTTAGGGCTTAAGCAGTCAAATTAGGGTTTCCTTGTTAGATAACCCTAATTGCCTACCTATTTAAAGGCCCCTTGAGACCCAAAAACGTGGCTAACCTTTTCAAGAGGGTTTCTGGACGTTTTTGGAGTTCTCATTCTCTTGCTCTTGGTGTTTGTGAGCCATTAGAGGAGTGACATTTGTGACTCTAAGCTTTCAGAAGTCAATTACAAGAAGGAATAGATTGTTATTGCTACATAACAATCAAGGTAAGATCTAAACCCTTATTCTTATGTTAATATTGATTATCACATGCTAGATCTAGGGTTTATGGCTTTGGATGATTATTGCATGTTCATTAGAAAAACTAGATCCAAAGCTTTAGGGTTTGCATGTACACCATAGGAATGTTGTAGTGCTCATAACCCATAAGTGGTATCAGAGCCTAGGCTGTTTGTATGGTGAATTGATGCTTAATTGTTCATTGCTTGCTTGAAAAATCGAATTTTTTGGGTTCTGACTGGCAGACTCGCCGAGTCCATTCATGGACTCGACGAGTAGGTCCTACTCGACGAGTTCCATTGTGGACTCGACGAGTCCAAGGGTCTGGGAGCTAAAATTCGCGATTTACTTGCTTTTTTGGCTTGGGATACTTACCATAAACGTTTTTAATTAGTAAAATCCGATTTTTATTGATTTTGGGTGCATATCCTTGCCAAAATAGTAGATAATTGCCAATTAATTAAATATTTGTTGCCTTATATGATAATGTATAATTATTTTAGTTATTTGGTGAATTGTCTTGCAAGTAATTGGACTAGGTCAAAATTAGATATCCAAATTAATTGTTAATTGCCTTATTTGAATTGTTGATCTAGAATGTTCTTGATAAAATTTGGAAAAGTTTCAATTTTCTCCCTTTAGGTTTCATAGTTTTAAATTTCAACTTTAAAAGTTTTAGTTTTGAAATTTAAATAGTTAAACCCTAATATTTTGAAATGTTTCAAAACATGCCCTCAAGTTTTGGAATTTAAATTTTGATTAAAAGTTTGATTTTAAAATGTTAAATTCTAAAACTCTAGTTTTGAAAAAGTTCAAATTACACCCTTATGGTTTTATTAAGTTAATTAAAGGTATAATTAAAAGAAATTTAATAAATCCATAATGATATGGTTTATATTTAATTTAAATTAAAAGTGTAATTTATAAAATTAAACCACCTAGTATTTTAAAAGTGTAAAATACACCCTATACTATATATAACATTAAAAGTATAATATTATATATGTATAACTTAAACTGCTAGTCTTACCGTTAGTAGGCCTCATTCACGAAGCTGGTCTATAAGGGGTGTTTAAGGAAATTGCCTATAAAATGGCGATTGAATGGGTATCCACTCTTACCCACCGCACTCTTGACTAGTGGAGGGTCGTTAGCCGAACGGGTAGGATAGGGCGAACCCTCTCATCATTAAAAGTATAATGAATAAAGTAACTAAATGTTTTATAAAATTCCCAAATCTTAGTTACTTTAGGAAAAAGTGAAATCGATGCAATTCCATGGAATTACACTTTGTACCCTTGTCGAGACAATTAGTGGAGCGTGTGTGGTTAACCGGCACACTAAGTTGGGTTTGGCATTGGTAGCGAAGGGTGACTCAATGTTTTGTCATAGATCGATGGAGCGTGTGTGATTAACCGGCACGTCGATTAGGTGACTGTAACATTGAGGGTACCACGTACATTCGCATGGTTATTCACACCTTATTTGTGATCCTCGGCATCCCAGTCAAAAATGAAGGGCATAATTGATATTAAACATGACATTGAAAAGTTCAATGAATCTCAAAAGATCTAGGAGTTTCAATTCATTTAAAACTTAACCTTCTTTTCGTTTTTCATGGTGGAAATTGGTAAATCGTCATTTACCTACCTTCAAATGTTCTGCGAGTTGGATTACGGCATCCCTCTTCCAGTTTGTAGGATATTGTGTTGGGTCCTAGCCTTAATATCTCATTTGGGTGTTTTATTAAGGACTCAATCAACTAAACTTGAATTTTCTCCCGTTTTATAGATATCAAAGTCTGACAACTATGGTCTTCCTAAATCCGTTGGAAAAAGTTTTCAAATTAAGATGATGTTCCACGATTGGATTGTGGAAATGGAAATCATGCTTCATTTCCTCCACCTCCTCCAATAATTCTCCCTGACCCACGTGTTCGAAGACTTGAAAAGTTCAAGGTCACTCAAGCCCTATTGGCAAAAGACATGAAAATGGAAAGTCTATATGTGCTCATGTCTTGGATAAAAGATTACATATTGATAGATTGGGATTGTTAGGTGTCGATGTTTAAACGAAGTTGGCTGTTCACTTGGTTCTTAAGTCACTTCCCGAATCATATGGTAAGTTTGTTAGAGAGTACTATATGATGGACCACGACATGATCCTTATTGATTTGACTTATTTGCTTATTGCTACTAAATCAGAAATGATATGGTGCACTGGTCAGCAAATTTGTCTGGTAAATCAATATCCCAACCCTCTATGGGCAATGGCAACATTGGAAGTCCAGAAAAGTTTTCTCTACACAAGAGAAAGGTTGAGTCTGAGATAGTCCCGTGTACCATTACAGAAGAATCCATATGTTTCTACTGCCAAAAGAGGGGGCATTGGTTACGAAGCTGCCCTGACTACCTGAGAGATCTAAGAGATAGGAGAGTCAAGATGTATGACTCTGCATCAGGTATGACTCTGCATCAGGTAAAATCCACTATCTAACTCTATTAAGTTCCTTTTAGATTCTTAATACATGATGTGATAAGATTACTTTTGCTGTTTTGTAGAATCAAATAAAAGGAAGCTTAAAAGGAAAGAAGTGAGCTAAATCTGGTCATGAAGAAATGGATCTTGATCGCATGATTCAAAGATGGGATTGTTTGAGCTACTACTTTAGAGTTAGGATAGATTGCTAAATAATATTTACATAGTTTTTCATTTGTAATCGCGTTGTAAGAACAAAATTTTTCCGCAATAAAATAAATTTTGATTTATCTTATTTATGTTTCCTTGCGATGGATTTTATGAAAAATTGGTGTTTGAATTGTTCTATTATTAGCAATATTGTGAATGGATTTGATTCTTAGTTATGTTATTTGTGGTAATGTCATAAATTTACCAAATGAGGAAAGATTCTCATCGCCCAAATTTCAATTGGACAGACACTTGGAATCATGCAACTGATATTGTGTGATGAATGAGAACCTTCGTATTTGGGAAATTAAGACTAATTCCTTGTTCACATGAGTATGTGAGTTAAGTGAAGCACTAGGAGATCTGGTACACAATGTTGTGCACTGGTCAAGTCCACCATAAAGAACGATAAGTTTATTCGTCATGATTTACTAAAAGTCTAGTAAACATGATTATGCTTACAAGATTAAGTGTAATTCTGAATTATTGAAAAGTTTCAATGAATAGTAGAACGAATAAGAAGAATCAATAAAGGCAGAAAAGATAAAAGGTTCTCCAATCTAAGAAGAAGAGAGAGTACTTTTGTATCGTGTTTTGTGATCGTCTTGGTAATTGTAGGAACCATATTACAATTCATCCTCTAAGGATACCTTAGTGCACTAGTTTGGCTGAGAAGAGGAATGGTGAATAGTAGAAATGGTTAAGTCAATAAGATGTATCGTACTTCATTCCAATATCAAGTCTTAGAGTCATACTCCAAGATTGTGAATTGAGTGAGATAATCTTAAGTAGGAATGTTCTTACACTTGCACATTTTGGTAAGTTGTGATGTCTTGAATAAGACAAAGACCAACTAGTAACCAAATTGTGAGTAGGTTTGTCTTGATAAAGACACACACTAACTCTTGAGTATTTGTTTGTCAAGAAATGTTTCTTGACAAGAGAATCTTATATGTCAAGAGGTCAGTGGGAGTCTAAAGATCTTGAAAAGGTTTCAATAACAAATCAAGAAGTAAACCTATTAAACACTAGCACACGACTTGAGGATTGTAACCTATCGTGTTGACAAAATTTTATTTCTATGCCAATCCAGTTGAGTGATTATGCATATGAGTTCTATGAGTTCTCAATTGAATGCATAAGGGCAAACACCTTGATCAATGAAAGTACATTGACTGGCGTAGGTGAGCTGCTAAATAACTTGGAAGCAATGGTGGGACCCTTGATGCCAAGAAATTAAGAATGAACAAGTTCTGTCCATAAGAGTTTGAATTTGTGACGAACATTATCTTACGATTATGATTATGACAGATTCACATGGATAGGAACACATACACCATAAAATCTAAGTGTCATAAGGTTTCTCTCCTTCATGAAAATGATTGTGAGGAAACGCTTTCACTAAGAGAGATTTTAAGGAGATAGCGATTATGTAAATTGCATTCTCAAATTCGATTATGATTACGATATCCCTTTTCATAGTTCGAGTTGTGAGATTTGGCAATTAGTTTGAACAATCGAGACTTATTGTTATAAGTTCTGGAATTGTTTAGACACACATGTGAGCTGTCTAAAGTAAGGTGTATGAGTTTGAGATGCTTAGATAAAAGACTTATCAAAGCACATCGTATTTGGAAATATGAACTTTGGAAAGTCAATAAGTATTGTCTTTTAAAAGTCCAACTGTTTTCTGAATACGTGTCAAAGCTAGTGGGAGCATAGATGTTATGCTAGTATGGATATAATCATCATGTCAATGGGAGCATGATTATTATTGCAAGTTAGCAATGTTAATTGTAGAAAACAAAAGTTTCACTTTTCAAAGTTGCATAGGTTGAAAAGTTGTTTTGCTATAATTAAGGGAGAGAATAGTATACTTCGTTTCAAATCAAATTTAGTCAAAAAGATATATGAATGTTATGTTGAAAGGATTCAACATAAGAGAATTCTATATATATGGAAATATTTGTTGCGTTCTCACACTCAATTATGATTACGGCATCCCTTTTCATAGTTCGAATCGTGAGATCATGGCAAATAGAAATATTATAGCAAAAGACTGGTAAAGTATCATGTCGTTGTAACATTCGACCGTTCTAAAATTTTCCAAATGCCTAGGGCATTAAGAGGGAAAGAGGATTAGAATCGGATTTGACTGAATTAGTTAAACAACTGTCAAGGATAATCTAAGGTTCGCCAAGGATTAGTCACTTGTGAATAGTTGGAAGTATAGTAATGGAAGTACCATACTGACATTATTATAAATAGATAAGATTCTATTTGAAATGAGTTGTCATATGGAAAATATGAAAATGTTTCCATATTGGGAGTTGGACGTTAAGAATCTGTATGTCTAGATTAGAAAAACTTTTATGCAAAAAGGATATTCAAAGGAATGTACTTTGAATGTGACACTTCACATCTATGGAATTGTTTGTAACAATCTCCAATAGATCATTTTGTAATTTCATTGGCCGAGTCTTGGTGACTTTTGTGCCATGACATTACGAAAGGACCGTTGCATAAAGTGTTAGAATCTAACATATTCTACAAGTGGCAAGAATTTGGTATTCTTACACCTGTGGTAGAGATTGGGAATTGTAAAATGAGTGTGATTGAAAATGTTATTCAATTATACTATTTCACAGAGTAAGGACCATAAGTAAACATAGTGTGCATGCTAAGAGCATGGGACAATTGTCGTTATAATTCAAGTAAGAAGTTGATTACCCAAAACAACAAATAATGAGTAATCAATATGGTGATTAAATAAAAGTGTTTTATTTATACTCAAAGGTTTGGGGCCATATAAGATTAGTATTATTCTTATGTTTCCATTTGCATGTTTTGACTTCCTAAATAATTGAGTTATTTGAGAATAATCGAATTATTTGAACGTTCCACAGTCGCTCATACTTTGGGAGTAGGTATGAAAGAAGATTGTCATGAATTGGTGTGTAGATTGTCTAAAGTGTATTAGACATAGCAAAAGTTTGCTACAACGTTCATGAGTGCTTATGAATATGATTTGAGCATTGGATTGGTGAGACGATAATATCTTATATTCTTGAAACCGAGATGTGTGAGTTGTATCTTGCGAGTCAGTTACACATTGATAATATGTAAACGCACCAGTAACTTGGTGTTATAAAACATATTATTGTGTGTGATTCGGTGAGTGAGTACAAATGAGCATTGAGTCGAAGTTTATCTGTTCCTTTTGCCCAATGTAGGATAAAAGCGATATATGTGGGCCCCTCGATGATTTAGTGATGACAAAGGAAAGTGCTCGGTCGGGCCAGGACTGATTTGATTTGTTCAATTAGTCAGTCGTCGTAAATCGGAAATCGGGAAACAACACATAGACTGAGAGAATGATTTAAATCCATGTCTCACGTCTATAAGATATCTAGAATGGAGGAATATATGATTCTTTATCTAAAGGATGCGTATCTGATAAGATCAGAGTTGACAGCGGTTTTTGAAAGCTACGATTGCAGATCAGGATCTGAAGTCATACGCAGAATAGTTATTAGACTTATCCAAGTGGGAGACTGTTGGATTAGTGTCTAAGTCCATAACTATTTTGGTATCTACTTGACCCGATGGTGCATGGTCCTTTTGGGTTGCCTTCACCAAAGCAACTTGATAGGATGAATTATGGAGAGAGAGGATTAATTATGATTTATTAATATATTATGAGAATAATATATTAAAGGAGAAATCATATTGTTTAATTAATATTAGTCAATAATTAATTAAGAATTAATTTTGTGGCTAAAAGAGATTAATTAAACTTAGGAGACTGGAATTGTAATTATAAGATAATTGCAATTGGGCTATGGATCACCTTGGAATATAGGTTGGACGAAATCTATGGGAAGCCCATATGATTTTCGTACAAGGCATGTTCCAGAAGGGGTTCATGGGCTGCTTAGGGCTTAAGCAGTCAAATTAGGGTTTCCTTGTTAGATAACCCTAATTGCCTACCTATTTAAAGGCCCCTTGAGACCCAAAAACGTGGCTAACCTTTTCAAGAGGGTTTCTGGACGTTTTTGGAGTTCTCATTCTCTTGCTCTTGGTGTTTGTGAGCCATTAGAGGAGTGACATTTGTGACTCTAAGCTTTCAGAAGTCAATTACAAGAAGGAATAGATTGTTATTGCTACATAACAATCAAGGTAAGATCTAAGCCCTTATTCTTATGTTAATATTGATTATCACATGCTAGATCTAGGGTTTATGGCTTTGGATGATTATTGCATGTTCATTAGACAAACAAGATCCAAAGCTTTAGGGTTTGCATGTACACCATAGGAATGTTGTAGTGCTCATAACCCATCAATAACTGCATTTCATGATTATGAAATATGGCAAATGGATGTTAAAACCGCTTTCCTTAATGGAAAAGGCTGAAGTTGTTTACATGAGTCATCTAGAGGGTTTTGTCAATGCAAAGTACCCTAATAGAGTGTGTAAGCTTGAGAAGTCTATTTATGGATTGAAGCACGTATCTCGTAGATGGAATCTTTGTTTTGATGAGAAAGTCAAAGAGTTTGGATTTTCGAGAAGCGAGGATGAGTCCTATGTATATGTCAAAGTTAGTGGGAGTATAGTGAGATTTCTGGTATTGTATGTAGATGTTATACTACTCATAGGAAACGACATCCCAACCTTGAAGGAGGTTAAGTCCTGGCTTGGGAAGTGTTTCGCTATGAAGGACCTCGGAGAAGCTGCCTATATCCTAGGGATACGGATATTGAGAGACAGAAGTAAAAGACTAATAGGACTTAGTCAAAGTATCTACTTGGACAAGGTGTTTAAACGCTTCAACATGGAGAACTCCAAGAAAGGTGACTTACCTATCCAAGGCAATGCCAAACCGAGTAAGACTTAGAATCCGAGTACAGAGGCTGAGATAGCAGAAATGAGTCACATACCATATGCTTCCGCAGTTGGTTCGATCATGTCGGCTATGACTTGTACTCGCCCTGATGTGGCATTTACTTTGAGCATGGTCAACAAATATCAAGGGAATCCTGGTAAAGCTCATTGGACTGCAGTTAAGAACATTCTTAAGTACCTGCTGAGGACTAAGGATTGGATCCTTACCCTTGGTGGGAGTGATGACTTGAGAGTGACAGGGTATAGCGACGCCAGCTTTCAAACCGACAGAGATAATTTCCGCTCTCAGTCGGGCTGGGTGTTTACCCTGAGTGGAGGAGCAGTGACATGGAAAAGTTCCAAGCAGGAGACTGTAGTTGATTCAATGTGCGATTCAGAGTACATAGCAGCAAGCGAAGCATCGAAGGAGGCGATATGGTTGAAAAACTTTATCGGAGACCTTGGAGTCGTTCCATCCATAAAGAAGTCTATAGAGATTTTTTGCGATAATGAAGGTGTGGTTGCCTTAACCAAGGAATCGAGAGATCATGGTAGATCCAGGCACATCGACAGAAAATACTACTTCATAAGACATCAGGTAGAAGAAGGGCACCTCATGGTAAAGGGGATATCGTCAGAGGACAACCCAGCAGATCCTCTTACAAAGGGACTGACCAGGGTTAAACACTTGCAACATGCGAGGAGCATTGGGCTAAAGGACGATATTAGTTTTAGTAATTAGATAAATCGAAACTTGTAATAGCTAAATTGTAATTGACATTTGATGATTGAATAAAAGGAGTTTTATTTATAAGTAAAGTTACTGTCTTGTGTCAATTATTTACTATTGTTTCACTTTGCATGTTTTGACTTCCAGAATAATAAAATTATGATTATTATTATTGAAACTCTCCACAGTCGATCATACGTTGGAAGTAAGTATGAAATAAGACTTTCATGAGTTGGCTTGTAGATTGTCTAAGGAGTTAGGCATAGCAATAGTTTGCTACACCATTCATGAGTGCTCTTGAAAAATAAGATTTGAGTATTGGATTCAACTCGCGCTCACCTAAATCACTTCATGGAATTTATCACGAGTGATTGTGAGACGATAATATCATATAATCTTCAAACCAAGATATATGAGTTGTTGACTATGAGTTGGTTGTGCATTGATGGCATGAAAACGCATCTATAACTTGGTGTTATAAAACATGTCGTTGTGCATGATTTGATGAGTAGTTAGTACAAGCATATAATGTCAAAGTTTATCTGTTCCTTTTATCCTAAGAGGATTAAAAACGATATCTTGGGCCCCTCGATGATTCTGCTTTGACTTATGTGTCGGGCCCGATCAGAACTAAATTGATGTGTTCAGTTATGTTCTATGTCAGACGAATCAGAAATCGGGAAACAAACTACTGGATAATAAGTATGACATTGTTCCATGTATTTGTCTAGCTGATATCTTGAGAACAGAGGAGTATATAATCACTTATCTGAAGGACGAATCACCAACTAGGTCAGAGTTCGACAGCGGCTTTTGAAAGCTTACGATTGGTAAGTTAGATCCTGAAGTACATTAGCAGTAATAGTTATTAGACTTATCCAAGTGGGATACTGTTGGATTTGGTGTCTAAGCCCATAACTATAACTGTTATGTACTTGAACCGATTGTAGCATGGTCCTTTTAGGTTGCCTTCACCAGTGCAATTTGATAGGATGAATTTCGAGAATAAGGTTATTTATGGTTTATTAATATATTACAAGTATACTATATTAATATGGAATTATTTATTTTGTATTGATCAAGAATTAATTTATTAATTTTGTGATCAAAAGAGACTAATTAAATATATGGCGACTGATTATGTAAATTAATCATTCTTGTAGTGTGGGCTAATGATCCATGATTATAGGCTAAACTAATCCATGGATAGTCCATGGAGGTTAAACCCATGGAGCATGAGAATGTGGAAAGTCATGGGTTATTAGGGTTTACCAAGTGTAACCCTAACATGTCCAACACTATAAATAGAACCCTCCATAGACCAAAATCGGTTGCACCATCTCATTGAGGTAAATAGATTATTCTCTAAATCATCCTCTTGCATATTGGTATTTGTGAACCATTAGAGGCATCACACTTGAGGTGCTCAAGCTTTCAAGGGTCAAGAACTACAAGTCCTTCAAAAGGTATGTCATCTATCTAGATGTTTTATTCAATTGACAATTTGTATGCTAGTTAGGACAATGCTTTGGAAAAATTGAAAATGTGCATGTATGATAGAGAAAACATAAATCCAAAGCATTTAGGGTTGCATGTGCACCATAGGAGTGTTATAGTGCTAAAAACCCAACAGCTATCTCACATCTGTTACTTATGGTTATGCATTCTATGTGGGTTAGCTGGTAGTGGGACTGTATGTTGTGAGGGGATTAGTAGGCAGTAGTGAGAATTATGATTGTTGTTTGCATGTATTATGTGCTTACTTGATCCTGATTGTTTATATGTCGACATATTGTGTTTGGTTTGGGTTGAGGCGGTCCTGCTTTGTGCGGTAAGCCAAGATACCCGGTGCGGGTCGGCTGTAAGCCGTAGGCATGGAGGCTCGGGAAGAGCGGTAGGGTTGAGGCGGTAGGGCAACAAACCCTGGGTATTCCAGCCTGATGGCTGATTGGACCTGTTGTATATTGGCATTCCAACCTGGGGTATTACATCCCGAGGATGACTGAACTCCGAGGTTGACTGGGCCTGGGGTATTCCAACCCGATGGTTGACTGGACCCGACATGTTTGATTGTATATGTGATATGTTTATATGGTTGTATTTTGGGGGAAACTCACTAAGCTTTATGCTTACCCAGTTGTTTATGGTTTCAGGTATCATCGGTTATTGTTGGAAGGCGAAGGCGGGGACTGTACACACTCATCAGCAACATTGAAGATTCCGCGTTTCTACAGTACTCTGATTTTTAATAAATGTAATTCGGAATAAATGGTTTTCTTAATTAATGAATTAATATATTTGGAGGCTTTATCTTAATAAAAATGAAAATTTTTTGTTGTGAAAAAGGAATGTTACAGATAGACTGTATTCGAGGGTAATGGCAGCTTAACGACACTGATGTCGTTATGGTATTGAGTTGGGTCTTTTTCGCTATGGTGTTGAGTTGGGTCTCTTTCGCTAAGTCTGTGGCGTATTTTGGGGATGCGTTATCAATGTTAGAACGAAAATTTTGAAAAAATGTGTTGGAATTTTTGAAATTTTTTTCTAAGTTTAAACATAAAAAAATCTTAAAATATAAGTTGTTTTGTTTGACAAATTATAAACCATATTAGGTATACTTAATAATTTAAATTGATATGATTTATTTTTTTTATTTGTTGGGCTATTTCTTTTTTATGCGAACTTAATTTTTTTTAGTTTGATCTTAATTCTTAATCATCTAATATATTAAACTATTTTTTAACATTATATAAATATTTAATAACTAATATATTTTTTTTAAAATGTATAATCTACAGAAAAAGTGATTATTAATGGTTAAAATGATTTTAGGTCCATCTACCAAAATATCAATGAGAAGGTTGGCTGCCGACACTATATATTTGTCTTTTTGAGGCCAAGAATCCTGGTAGGCATGGAAGCAGCCTCGGATTTAGGCTTGGTAATTATTTGTTTGGTGATGGTGAGTTCTGCATCCTTTAAGCCGTCCTTACAGATCAATATACGGCCCTACAGCTACCCATGCATATTACGAACCCACCCCCACTCACCATTTTCTCCTGCAAAACACACCACTACTTCATTTTCGAGCTCAGGAAAAGAAGATAAGTACAGACAAGAAAAGCACACACTGAGTGTTTATTGTCTGCAAGATAAACCCTACCGAGGTGTTGTTGTTCTTAATTTTATTATCGTTTCCAGAAATTGTTTTTGGTTGCTTCTTTTTTGTCAATCTACTGATTTTTAGTAGGATCATTCTTTTTGCTTCTCAATTTTGCGGATAAATAGAAGTTTTGTTAATTTCTTGTTGATGATGCTACACTTTTGATTACAGAATTATCCGATTTTACTTTTATATAATTTGTGGGGTTTTCAAGATCTTGTATATATCCCCGTATGTTCTACAAATTTGCTTTAAATTTAATTCATGGAGTAAAGCTTAAACTTTATGTTGTAACCATTTTTCTTGAAAACACAAGAACCGTTGTTTAGATAACAAAAACATGTTGCACACAAAATCCGAGTCTGATATCACCAGTTTAGCCCCGTCATCACCTTCAAGATCACCAAAACGGCCGGTTTACTTCGTTCAGAGCCCTTCAAGAGACTCTCAAGATGGTGATAAATCATCATCAATACAAGCTACACCTAATTTCAGGAGTCCAATGGAGTCCCCTTCACACCCTTCTATGGGTCGTCACTCCAGGAACTCATCATCCAGTCGGTTTTCTGGGATTTTCCGGTCACATTCCGGGAGGAAAGTTCACCGGAAAAGAAACGACAAGGGGTGGCCGGAGTGTAATGTGATTGTAGAAGAAGGGAAGTATGATGAATATGACGATGAAAAGAGGTTAACCAGAAGATTACAGGCTTTATTGGCTCTCTTGAGTTTTATCGTCTTGTTCACTATCTTATGCTTGATTATATGGGGTGCTGCCAGACCTTTTAAACCTGAAATCACTGTTAAGGTTAGTAAAATATCTTTTGCTTTAAATTTCCATGAAGATCATCGTGTTAAAATTCATAAAGATTGCATCTTTTTCTAACCCATATCTTTAATCTTTGGAATCTTGAATTGGGTTTCGATTTAATTCCTATTTTTTACAGAGTTTGGCTGTGAATAGCCTCTATATAGGTCAGGGTTCAGACTCATCTGGGGTCATAACCAAGATGCTGACCATCAATAGTTCATTGCGACTTGGTGTTCATAATCCAGCTACATTCTTTGGCGTCCATGTTAGCTCTAATGCAGTGAACCTAGTCTATTCAGACATTGTGATTGTAACTGGTCAGGTTAGGACCAATTTTCACATGTTCATGTATATCAGAATAGAGTACTGAACTATGGTTAAGACTATATAGACTGAACCATGGTTACTGATCATGCTAATTTGGTTATACTCATGTGGTTTCAGTTGAAGAAGTATTATCAACAAAGAAAGAGTCGAAGAACAGCCATTGTGAACTTGGAAGCAACCAAAGTGCCCTTGTATGGTGCAGGTTCGAGTCTAGTGGTTTCTGATGCTGGAGTTTTTGAAATACCATTAAAATTAGAGTTTGAGGTTCGATCAAAAGGTGAAGTCGTTGGTAAATTGGTGACAACTAAGCATACAAGTCAAATTTCTTGCAATATAACGTTGAAATCGAATACAATCAAACCAATCAGATTCAGAAAAGATTCTTGCATCCTCAGATGAATAATCCTCTCAAGAATAAATTTGTTTCCAATATTTATTTGTATAAATGGTGTGAATTTTGATCGGATATGTGTTATTTACCCTTGAAAATGAATCATTAAATGCGTCTGAATTCCTGGAGTCAAGACTGGCCATATTTAGTAATGTTGAAAAATGTATAAATTTGGTTGGTGTGATAATAAATTGTCTTTAGTGCATCTATCATAGATATCATTCATTATTTCATAATTGTCCTAATTGAAAAAGTCATGTCTGCCTCTAGAAAAGAAGAAATATGTTTGATCCATATGGAGGAAAACTTTTATTATTGGCATGTAAGCTTGAGCGAGACTGAGTCTAAACTTATTTGATTCGAGCAAAATGACATTCACTTTTGTATATCATAGGTACTAGGTAGTATATTCATAAACAATGACGAGATCTTAGTTAATTGTTTTACGTATTTAAATATCTTTACCTATAATAATAATAAAGGACGACAACTACACTTCTTAACCCATCCTAGTCACTATGTATGGTCACTATAACACTACTAAAAACGAGTGAAATTCCCACCGTGAATTCAGTTGGAAAAGCCTATTACTGATGGAAAAATAATCCGTCGGAAAAGGTGTGGGTAAATATTACCAACAGATCCTTTGACAATAATTTATATGAAACTTTTGATGGAATATTAACAGATTGTTGATGAATTCTAGTTTTGATTGTTTACAACGGATGCGTTAACATACGGATGTCATGTTTTATTGTTTCTCATGGAATACAACGGAATCATTTATTGACATTTTTTTAGTAATAGTTTTTTTTAAACAGCGGAGTTAGTTGTTAGAAGTTAGTATCATGAAATCGACAACGTCTGGATTAGAACTCGAGACCTCCAATCTAAGAGGCAAAGCTTCTACCAAAATAATAGTTTTTTTTAGTAATAGTTTTTACTGGCAGTTTCTGTGCTAAGCCAATATTTTCCGTGTAATGATTTTCATTAGACAAATACGTATAAATACAAAACAGTGTAACATGGGCCTATACAAAACAAGGCTAACCAAGATGGGCTAATCTAGCAAATACATCATACATACAATAATATACATAAATATATAGTTTCGCTAACATCCCCCCGCAGTTTTATCGGAAGAAGAATTCTTAACGTTTAAACTGGACTTGAAGTCGTTGAAGAGTTGTGTCGGGAGACCTTTGGTGAATATGTCGGCGTATTGAGCGGATGATGGCACGTGAAATATTCGAACATCGCCCCGAGCAACAAGATCACGAACAAAATGAATAACAATCTCGATGTGTTTTGTGCGTTGGTGTTGAACAGGGTTTGATGTCATGTAAACCGAACTAATATTGTCACAGTAGTAGAGAATAGTGGCCTTGTTAGGCGGACAACGAAGCTCACGAAGAAGATTACGAACCCAATAAGTCTCTGCAACAGCATTGGCAATGCCGTGATACTCTGTTTTTGCACTCGAACGAGAGATAACTCCTTGTCGTTTGGAAGTCAAAGAAATGAGATTGTCTCCAAGAAAGTCACAATAGCTTGAGGTCGAACGGCGTGAGACCGGGCATTCGCCCCACTCCGCGTCTGAATAAACATGAAGGTCGGACGAGGGAGAAACATGCAACTATAATCTATGATTCAAAGTCCCACGGAGATAGCGCAGAATACGCTTGAGAGCATGAAGATGATGCTCTTGAGGGTCATACATAAATAAACATATATGCCGAACCGCAAATGCAATGTCCGGGCGAGTGAATGTAAAATACTGAAGAGCCCCAGCGAGACTGCAATAGAGAGATGGGTCAGAGACTAGGGGTCCAATGGCATCCAACTTATTTGTTGTCTCCATAGGTGTGCGAGCTGGATTGCACTGAGACATGTGAGCATGATGTAGGATCTCGGTGGCATACTTTCTTTGAGAGAGAAAGAGACTGTTAGGAGAACAGTGGCAAATATCCCAAGAAAGTAATTAAGGAGGCTAGTGGAAGATGCAGTCAGAATGATGTCATCCACATAAAGAAGCAAATAAGCAGTGTCGGCATGTAATGATAGATGAAGAGAGATGAATCCATAAGGTTGTGATGGAAATCCATGTGAAGGGAATGTTGAGCAAACCGCTGATATCATGCCCTAGGGGCCTGCTTCAGGCCATATAAGGAGCGTTGAAGATGACAAACATAATATGGGTGCTGAGAGTCATGAAAACTCGGAGGTTGATGCATCAAAACTGTCTCATGAAGATGATCGTGAAGGAAAGCACTCTTCACATCAAGCTGATAGATGGGACAATGTATGGAAATGGCCAGAGTGAGAACATTGCAAATGGTGGTCGGCTTGACAATTGGGCTAAAATTCTCATCACAATCAATCCCCTGCTGATGGCTGCTCCTGTTAGCCACAAGGCGGTCTTTGTACCGAGATAGAGAGCCATCAACATTAAATTTCTGTTTGAACAACCACATAGATCAAACTACATTTACACCTGGTGGTAGCGGAACAAGAACCCAAGTACCATTAGAAATAAGAGCATTAGATTCCTCATGCGTGGCTTTATGTCAGTTTGCATCTTTCAAAGCCTCTAAGTGAGACCTCGAAACAGAGGGAAGGGAGGTAGAGTGAAGGTCAAGCCAATCAATAGGCTTGACAATGCCACTTCTAGATCGTGTGCATATGATGAGTGCGATGAGGGGGAGGGTCTTGTGGAGGGGGAGATGGAGCTGCTGGTGGAGATGGAGCAGGGTTATATGGAGGAAAGGAGGTGGGTGTAGTGGCCTCTCTGTCGTGAGGAAGAGAGGTAGCGAAGGAGATAGGACCAGACTGAAGGATGTGAGGAAGGGTATGTGATACATATTAGTGTCTGAGAAAAAATCATAGGAGGGAGGTTCGGTAGGAGTTACAGAACCATATGGAAAGATACTCTCGTCAAAGGTGACATGACGAGATATAATTATCTTTCGAGTGGAGAGATCAAAGCAACGAAATCCATGATGATGAGTGGGGTAACCTAAAAACATGACGGGGTTGATCTAGGTTCAAGTTTGTGAGAAGTAGGATGGTGCGGGAAGCACAAACACCCAAACACACGAAGGTGATCATAATTGGGGTGACTATGAAAGAGACGGTAATGGGGGTGTCATTATATATGGAGACAAATGGGAGAATATTAAGTAAGTGAGAAAACATGTGAAGAGCTTCTGGCCAGAAGGTGGGAGGGAGTCAGGAATGAAAAAGAAGACTCGGCATCATTGTAACATTCATAATTTTTTTTGAAAATTTTAAACTTTTTAAACAACCACAAAACCATCATTTATCACAATTTGTTTTCAAAATAATTTTCACATCAGAGAAATCCCAAAATCGTAAAACAAAACATGAGGAGGTGCATGATCACACCTTCGCCTTCCCGCGATCCTCTGAAGTACCTGAAACATAAACCAAATTGTAAGCCCAAAGCTTAGTGAGTTCCCCCAAAATACCAATACATAACAAATAGCACAAATATAAAAACAGCATGTAATGGGTACACAACTCTACAGACAGGATTACCCCTGAGCCCACAACATAAGTATAGCTTACCCCACGGGCCTACAGCTTATGTCTGGCTTGCTCGCCGGCCTGATCAGTCAACAGACTGAGTACCGCTAAGCCCTCAGTACGAGTCTGGCATGCCCTGCCGGCCCTTAGCTCGTATCTAGAATGCTCATGAGTCCTCAGTATGAGTCTGGCATGCCCTCCCTGGCCCTCAGCTCATATCTGGCATACTCCAGGGTTTGTTGGCTACAAAACAAACACAATATGTCGACATATAATAGATAATATCATATACAAATAAACAGACAGTATCACAGGTAGTCCTACAGATCTACCAGACTAGCATATCAAATCTAGCATTCATATCTATTCCATACTCAGTATATCAATAAATATCTGATTATCAAACCAATGGGGCTTGGTGCCTTCGACCCGAAAGTATTGTTGGGTTTTGAGCATTCTAACACTCCTATGGTGTACATGCAACCCTATATAACTTGGATCTATGTTTTCTCTATTATACATGCAAATATCAATTTTCCAAGGTATCATCCTAACTAGTATATTATGGAGTATATACAATATGAAATATAGTTGAATGACATACCTTTTGTTGTAGCTTGATTCCTTGGACCTTAAAGATCTTAGTGCGCCAAGTGTTACACCACAAATGGTTCACACAACACCACCAACAATTGGAATAACTTGAGAGAAGATTATTCATACTTAAAATCGGCTAGCCCTCATGTGTTTATCACTAGTCACTCCTTAAGTACCAATTTCATGAACTATGAGGCTTCTTATATAGTGTGCACATTAGGGTTACATCATGTAACTCATGACTTTCCACATTCCTCATGATCCATGGGTTTTAACCTCCATGGAGTATCCATGGGTCACCACATGGGTTTAGCCCAAAATGAAGAACTATAGATCATAAGCCCACTTAATAAGAATGAATGATTTACCAAATCAATCCCCATTAGACCATGCTACTCTCGGGTCAAGTACATACCAATAATCGTTATGGGCTTAGACATCTAATCCAACAGTATCCCACTTGGATAAGTCTAATAACTATTATTGCAAGCATGACTCGAACCCGACTAGCAATCGTAGCTCTTAAAAGCCGTTATCGAACTCTGATCAAGTCAATGACGTGTCCATTAGATAAGGGATCATATATTCCTCCATTCTGGATATCATATGGAGTGAGACATGGATTATAATTATTCTCTCTGTCCATCTGTTGTTTCCCGATTTCCAATTTATAACGACCGACTAATTGATCAAATCAAATCAGTCAGGCTTGGCCAAGCACTTAGGAATGTCATCACTAAATCATCGAGGGGACAACAGATATCGCTTTTATCCACATGGGGTAAAAAGAACGGATAAACTTCAACCCAAATGCTCTCTTGTACTTACTCATCAAATTACACACAACGATATGTTTTATAACAACCAATTTACTAGTGCGTTTACATATGTCAATGTGCAACCGACTGGAACTACAACTCATATGTCTCCATTTGAAGAATATAAGATATTATCGTCTCATGATCACTCGTGATAATATCCATGAAGTGATTCAAATGAGCGTGGGTTGAATCCAATACTCGAATCTTATTCCAGTAGCACTCATGAACACTGTAGCAAACTTGTGCTATGACCAAAACACACCTCTACTGACCCATTCATGAAAGTCTTTCCTCAATACCTACTTCCAAAGTATGATCGACTGTGGACGGTTTGAATAACCTAGTTATTCAGGAATTCAAATTATGCAAAGTGAAACACAAGAATAATACTAATCCTATATGGTCCCAAAACTTGTGAGTCCCATACTCATTATTCATTGTATAATGTTTCGAATAATCAACTTAATACTTAAATTAAAACCGTAGTCATGCCATGCTCCAAGCATGCACACTATGTTTTTTCTAAACAATAGTTATGCCATGCTCCAAGCATGCACACTATGTTTGTCTATGGTCCTTACTTTGTGAAATAGATCAATTGAAAAACATTTCAATGATGCCCATTTCACAATTCCAAATCCTTATTGCAAGTGTAAGAATTCCAAATTCTTGTCACTGCTAGAAAGTGTTACATTCTAAACTATCATGCAATGATTCTTTTGTAATGTCTAGGTACCAAAAGCCACAGAGACTTGACCAATGATATTACAAAATATTCCTTTGGAGATTGTTACAAGACAATTCCATGGAAATGAAGTCTCGAATTCAAAGTACATTCCTTTGAACATCCTTCTTGCATAAAAGTTTCTAACTTTCAACTCCCAATATGGAAACATTCCATATTTTCCATACGACAATTCATTATTAATAAACTCATGTCTGTTCATAATAATGTCAATATGGTCCTTCCATTACTACACTTCTAACTGCCCTTAAGCGACCTATCTTTGGCGAACCTTAGATTGTCCTTAACAGTTGTTTAACCATTTTAGTCAAATCCAATTCTATTCCTTTTTCCCTCTTAATGCCCTAGGCATTTGGAAAATTAGAACACGAGGATATTATAGCATATGTAATCGATCCTATACCCGAAGCATATGGGACATGATTCATAATGTCTAACATAAAGACACGATACTTAATCAGTCTTTTGCTATAAATGTTTTATACTTTCCATGTTCTCAACATTCAAATTATGAAAAGGGATGTCGTAATCATAATCAAATTTTGAGAACGAAATTAACATTTCCATATATAGAATTTCCTTATATTGAACCATTCCAACATAACATTCGTATATATATTTGACTAAAATTGATTAAAATCTCAACCTAAGCTTTTAGAATTGGAATGAAGTATAATTCCTCTGCCTTAATTATAGCAAAACAACTTTTCAAACCCACAACTTTGCGAATTGAACCTTTTGTTTTCTATAATTAACATTGCTAACTTGCAACACTTACCATAATAATTATGCTCCCACTAGCATAATAACTATTATTAGCATAACACTTATGCTCCCACTAGCTTTGACATGTACTCAGAAATCAGCTGGACTTCTACAAATCAAAACTTTGTTGACTTTCTTACCAAATTTCAGATTTCTGATATGAGATGCTTTGATAAGACTTTATCTAGGCGTCTCAAAAACTTATACACCTTTCCTTAGATAGCTCATATGTGTCTAAACAATTTTAGAACTTATAGCAATAAGTATCAAATGTGTAGACCCTTTGCCTTTTTCTCACAATTCAAATCATAAAGAGGGATGTCGTAATCATAATTGAATTTGAGAAGGCAAATGTTTTATACTTTCCATGTTCTCAACATTCAAATTATGAAAAGGGATGTCGTAATCATAATCAAATTTTGAGAACGAAATTAACATTTCCATATATAGAATTTCCTTATATTGAACCATTCCAACATAACATTCGTATATATATTTGACTAAAATTGATTAAAATCTCAACCTAAGCTTTTAGAATTGGAATGAAGTATAATTCCTCTGCCTTAATTATAGCAAAACAACTTTTCAAACCCACAACTTTGCGAATTGAACCTTTTGTTTTCTATAATTAACATTGCTAACTTGCAACACTTACCATAATAATTATGCTCCCACTAGCATAATAACTATTATTAGCATAACACTTATGCTCCCACTAGCTTTGACATGTACTCAGAAATCAGCTGGACTTCTACAAATCAAAACTTTGTTGACTTTCTTACCAAATTTCAGATTTCTGATATGAGATGCTTTGATAAGACTTTATCTAGGCGTCTCAAAAACTTATACACCTTTCCTTAGATAGCTCATATGTGTCTAAACAATTTTAGAACTTATAGCAATAAGTATCAAATGTGTAGACCCTTTGCCTTTTTCTCACAATTCAAATCATAAAGAGGGATGTCGTAATCATAATTGAATTTGAGAAGGCAAATACCACAATTATATCTCCTTAAAATCTACTTAGTGAAAGCGTTTCCTCACCATCATTTTCATGAATCGGATAGAAACCTTATGACACTTAGATTTTATGGTGTATGTGTTCCTATCCATGTGAATTTGTCAAAACCATAATCACAAGACAAGGTTAGTGACAAATCCAAACTCATATTGACTGAACTTGTTCATTCTTAATTTATTGCCACCTGATAGCACAAGGGCCTACCATTGCTTCCAGGTTGGTATGCAACTAATTGAGAACTCTCAGAACTCATATGTATAGTCAACTTTAACTGGAATGGGCACATAAACAAGAATATGTCAACACGATAGGTCACAAACCTCAAGTCGTGTGCTAGTGTCTAACAATAGGTTTATTTTTTATTCGTTCTTGAAACTTGTCAAGATCTTTAAGACTCCCACTGACCTCTTGACATATATGATTCACTTTGTCAAGGAACATTACTTGACAAAACAATATTCAAGAGTTAGTGTGGATTCTAATCAAGACACACACTTCACACAATTAGCCTTAGTTGGTCTTTGTTTTATCCAAAACATCACAACTTACCAATTTTAAATGTACAAGAGTAGAAAACTTTTACTCTACATTTGATAAGTGTTTTAAACCTTCCTTAAGATTATGCCACTCAGAGTTACAATCTTGGAGTATCACTGTATGACTTGTTTTGGGAACGAAGCATGACTCATCTTTTGATTTAACCATTTCAACAATTCATGATTCCTCTTTTTAGTCAAACAAATGGACTAAGATATCCTTAGAGGATCAATTGTGATACAGTTTTCATAATCATTAAGATGATCATAAAACACGATACTAAAGTACTCTCCCATCTTTTCAGATTGGAGAAACTTTTATCTTTCAGCCTAATTTGATTCTTCTCATTCGTTCTGCCATACATTGAACCTTTTCCAATGTTTCAGAATTATACTTAAACTTGTAAGCATAACCATATTTACTAAACTTTAGCAAATCATGACGAATGGTCTTATTGATCTTTGTGGTGGACCTGACATGCATACACCCAGTGTACCCGATCCTCACATATACATGTGAACAAGGAATTAGTCTTAATTTACTGAAGATGAAAATTTTCATTCATCATACAATACAACTTGCATGATTCCAAGTTTCTGTCCAATTGAAACTTGGGTGATGAGAATCTTTCCTTATTTGGAAAATACTCGACACTACCACAAACGAAAGAATCAAATTCATATTGCTAACATAGAAACATACAAACATCAATTTTTCACAAATGACATTGCAAGGAGATATAATAAAAATAAAAACAAATTTTTATTTATTTATAAAATGCGGAAAAGACTTTTCCTTACAATGCAATTACAAATGAAAACTATGTTATTACATATTTCGTAGAAATCTATCATAACTCCTAAGCAGCAGCTCAAAAATCCGATCTTCGAACCATGCGATCAGATTCAACATACTCTTTCTTTAAGCTTTCTTCCCTTTGCATGATCCTACAAAACATCAAAAATGCAACCTTGTCACATCATGTTTTAAGAATCAACAATTAGGAACTTAATAGAGTTAGATAGTAGACTTACCTGAATTATAGTCAAACTTTTCGATTCTACCTTTTCTCAGATCTTTCAGGTAGTCACGGCAACTTCAATTCACAACCAATGCCCCTTCTCTTAGCAACAGAAACATATGGACTCTTTGGGAATGGTACACGGGACAATCTCACACTTATCCTTTCTCTTTCCCTTGGAAAGAGAAATCTTTTCTGGACTTCCAATGTTTCCATTGTCAATGTCCATGGAAGTTTGAAGAGTAGATCTTCCAATCAAATTTGCTTTTCCAGTGCGCCAAATCATTGCTGATTCAGCAACAACAAGCAAATAGGTAAGATCAATAAGGGTCATGTCGAGGTCTGTCACATAGTAGTCCTTAATGAAATCACTATATGACTCAGGAAGTGACTGAAGAACCCAGTCAACAACCAACTTCCTTGAGACTTCGACACCCAATACTCTCAGCCTGTCAATATGTGACTTCATCTCCAAGACGTGAGCACACACAGGCCTTCCATCTTCATGTTTCATTGCAAGTAGGGCTTGAGTGACCTTGAATTTTTCAAGTCTTTGAATTTGCGGGTTAGGGAGAATTATTGGAGGAGGTGGAGGAAGTGAAGTATGACTTCCATGATCCAACCGCGGGACATCATCTTCAAGAGGAAAGCTTGTACCAAAAGATTTGGGAAGACCATAGTTGTCTGAACTAGACATCTACAATGGGAGAAATTCAAGTTAGTTGATTTAAGTCCTTAATATAACACCCAAATGAAATATTAAGGCTAGGACCCAACACAATGTTTTACAATTTGGAAGAGGGATGTTGTAATCCAAACTGCAAAATATTTGAAGGTAGGTAAATGACGATTTACCAATTTCCACCACGAAAAACGAAAAAGAATTTTAGGTTTTAAGTGAATTGAAACTCCTAGATCCTTTTAGATTCATTGAACAATTCAATGACATGTTTAAATCTCGATTGTGCCCTTCAAGTTTGTGACTGGGATGCCGAGGATCACAAACAAGGTGTGAATAACCAGGCAAATTAGCTTGGTACACCCAATGTTATAACCACCTAATCAATGTGTCGGTTAACCACACACGCTCCATTGATCTATGACTAACATCAAGCAACCCTTTGACACGCACTGTTAGTCCAGATTAGTGTGCCGGTTAACCACACACGCTCTACTAATGGCTTAACAAGGTGCAAAGTGCAATTTCATGGGTTAGCACCATATTCACATTTTCCTAAGTAACTAAGATTGGGAATTTATAAGTGTTTAGTTACTTTATATTTATCAGTATACTTTTAATGAAGGGATAATTAGTGTCCTATCATACCCGTTCGGCTAACGACCCTCCACCAGTCAAGGAAGCAGTGGGTGAGAGTGGAAACCCATTAAACTGCCATTTTATAGGCAGTAACCTTATACCCCCCTTATAGACCGGCTTCGTGAATGAGGCCTACTAATGGTAAGACTGACTTTACTCTTATACATATATATAAATATTAAACCTATAATATTATAATAGTATAAGGGTTTAATTTTAAACTTTTAAAATTCTAGGGTTTGGAATTAAATGTTTCAATAGTTCGACTTTTACATTTACAAATTCCAAAACTTGAGGGAAAGTTTTTAACTATTCAAAAACCTTTCAAATTCATAACTTATGAGTTTAATATAGGTTTAATGAAATGACTTTTGACATTCCATAACTTGAGGACAAGTTATGGAGTTCATAAAACCATTTATGAAAGGGACTCTTCATTTTTCTATAACCTATGAGTTTAATGACTCTTTTAAAGAAAAACTTTTTATTTTCCATAAATTGAGGACAAGTTATGGAATTCGTCAAAGACCATTTAAGATCATCAATTAAACTAACAAGCATGTCAAATAATTTCTATGATCTAACAAAACTCATAAGCATGCATAATTCATATCAAGAATTTTCAAGAATCATATGAACTTAATATAAAACTTGAAGCTTTGACAATTACCTTTTAAATTGGATTAGCATGATCATTACCACATCAAAAACAGGTTTATAAGTTCAAAAACATCTTAGGGTAATGATCCTAGTCCAATCCCTGCCAAAAACATCGAAAATCTGGACTCAGGGCCTCTTACTCGTCGAGTGCATGAGCCTACTCGACGAGTAGGATAAATTTTCACATGGACTCGTCGAGTCCCCCCATAGACTCGGCGAGTTCACTGAACAGTGAGGAGAAAAATTGATTTTTTAGAAATTTGCATCAAGTATAATAGAAAACAAGACTAGTCTCTGATACCACTGTTGGGTTTTGAGCATTCTAACACTCCTATGGTGTACATGCAACCCTATATATCTTGGATCTATGTTTTCTATATTATACATGAAAATATCAATTTTCCAAGGTATCATCCTAACTAGCATATTATGGAGTATATACAATATGAAATATAGTTGAATGACATACCTTTTGTTGTAGCTAGATTCCTTGGACCTTAAAGAGCTTAGTTCCCCAAGTGTTGCACCTCAAATGGTTCACACAACACCACCAAAAATTGGAATAACTTGAGAGAAGATTATTCATACTCAAAATCGGGTAGCCCTCATGTGTCTATCACTAGTCACTCCTTAAGTACCAATTTCATGAACTATGAGGCTTCTTATATAGTGTGCACATTAGGGTTACACCATGTAACTCATGACTTTCCACATTCCTCATGATCCATGGGTTTTAACCACAATGGAGTATACATGGGTCACCACATGGGTTTAGCCCAACATGAAGAACTATGGATCATAAGCCCACTTTATAAGAATGAATGATTTAACAAATCAATCCCCATTTATTTAATTAGTCTCTTTTGACCACAAAATTAATTCCAAACTAATTCTTGATCAATACTAATTAAATAATATGAATATATTAGAACTTATAATATATTAATAAATTATAAATATCCTCTTCTCACAAAAGTCTATCCAAATTGTTCTAATGTCATGCAACCCAAATTGACCATGCTACTCTCGGGTCAAGTAGATACCAATAATAGTTATGGGCTTAGACACCTAATCCAAAAAGTACAGTGAGGAAAACTCACCTCACAATGTCGAACTCCACAGAAACCTCCGACTGTTGACACACAGAAAATCCCAAACTATCACGATAAATAAACACCCAATAACAATTGGGATACCATTCTTGACTAAGGGCCCAAACTTTGGGTAATTATCCATTTAACCCTTTCCCTAATTGGTCCAAGGCCCAAGTCCAAGTCTTTGATTCAGAAGGCCTAATTTACTTCAAGGCCCAAGATTGGCCAAATTTTCCAAATTGGTCCCAAACCCCTTATTGGGCCTCATCCAAAGGTCTGATCCTCTAATTAGCCCAAAACACACTTATCCAGATGGTCCCATAGGGCCTAAGTATCAAGGCCCAACATATGGCCCAATACTCGAAGCCTAAGGTTCGAACCCACACAGAAGGCATACGCAGGGCGTACCCCTTCGGTACGTTGGGCGTACTCTGCCTCGCATTGACCACCATCGGGGTGGTTGACTCAGTACGTAGGGCGTACATCAATTTACATGGGGCGTGCCCTCACAAGCCTTAAAATCCTTATAAGTGCTTAATGCATTAAGCACCTAAGCTCAAACTTCAAAACTATAAATCAAAAGCACTCTAGAACCATAAAGTCTCAATCTTTAAGATTTGGGCCGTCCAAAAAGGTCTTAATGCATGGTTTTAATCCATTAAGACCTCCTACAAAAAACAAGGTACCAAACTAGCTCAAGGGACCTCATTTTTATGCCTTAGGACCCATCCTAGGGTCTGAAAGGATAGCCCAACCCGACCAAAACAAAGCATGCACAAGATTGGGACTGTTGGGACAAGAGGAATACCAAAAAGCAACCAAAAAAGATCTAAACAATCCAAGCATAAAGGTAGAAGCTTTATACCTTCTGAAGCTTCCCAAGAAGATGATAATCCCATATCTACAAGGTTGCTTCCTTCCTTGACTCCTTTGATGCACTAACTTCTCCTTTTGGCACACAAAAATCACACTATAAGCTCAAGATGCTCACTACGGGGGTTAGGGTTCTCTCAAAATGGCTAAGGGACTTGGAGGTTGAAAGAGTGAGTCAAAATGACCCATAATCGTGCTTAAATACTCCTCAAACCCTAAAAATTAGGGTTTTATCCGGACACGCGTACGCCCTACGTACATAAGTGTATGCCCATCGTACTAGGACGTGCCCTAGTATGCTTAGCGTACCCACATGTACGCCCAACGTACAACTCAAGCTCCCAAGAATTACCAAATTGCCACTAGGGCTTCTTAGGCCTAATTCCAACCAACATCAAGGACCAAAAAGGACATATTAAAATAGCAAGGGAAGGATTCGAAAATACCTGAAAACCCAGGATGTTACAATCATATTATTAATGGTGCGAATCATTCGTTTTGATTGGCCATTTTGTTGGGAGGTATGGGGGCAAGAGAATCGAAAAGTGATGTCGGTGGATGCAACATGATTATGAAACTGCATGTTATTGTACTTGTGGAGGCAAAAACATGTGGAGGAAGATGTGGATGAAGATGTGGAGGTAAAACATGACTTGTGGAGCTTGAAATAGGATAGAAAGATCCGGAACTGTCATAGCGGATGAGGGGACGCCTTGTCGTATAATCAAGAACAGTAAAACCATATGGGTCAAAATCAATGGAACAATTATTTTGAGTAGTGAATTTCTGAACATATATGATATTTTTAATGATGTTAGGTGTAATAAGGACTTTTTTTAAATGTAAAGGGCGATAAATATTACGGATAGGAAATAAAGAGTTTCCTGATGTCACGACAGGTATTATAGATCCATTACCGACATAAATTGAATGAGGAGAATGATTATTACTAATAGAGTGGAGTATACCAGTATGAGCGTGAACATGGTCGGTGGCTCCGGTTTTCATGACCCAACCATCATTTCCAGGGTCGTTTAAGGACATGGAATTGAACATTTGTGGGAGCGAGGTTGGCTGATCATTGCCAAGAAATGCCTGTGGTGGCTGAAACAGCTTCGGAATACTGAAAATGGGTCTGACAAGTCGTAGGATGAGGTTGTTGGAGGTTAACGGGCTTGCTGACAAACAGGCCAGGATTTGTGTAGATGGTCCTACTCCATGGAGTAGACTAAGGCTGCTGAAATTGGTGGGTTGTTGCCCATGAAGGCTACTGATTGGAAAGGGAAGACCAAGATGGAAGTTATGTAGGAGACTGTGGAGGAGTGAAATTGACCCATCTGTAGGGAGGGTTCCAAGAGGGCTGTTGGGGTGCTCCTCCACCTCGACGACGCTGATTTTGGTGCCTTCCACCTCGCCAATTTTTGTTGTTATTTCCTCGATAAGATCCCTCACCCCTCCTCGATTTGGTGATGAAGCTCCGACGTGAAGGAGAGATAGAGACGAGGGATGAGATGCACTTGAAGGGGCGATGGGAAAGGAGCTGTTGAAGCGAGATTCTTCAAGGGCTAGCATCGACCTCATCTTAGAAAACGAAGGAATGGGCTTGGTGATGCGGATGATGCGAGCAACACCATCAAACTTGTTTGACAGACCATTGATTGCATGTGTGACCAAGTTCCTTTCTCTGACTGGTTCGCCAAGACCTTCAAGAAGGTCTCCTATTTTCTTGACTTTCTCACAATAGTCGTGAACAGTAAGATCTCCCATAGTGATATTTCTCAATTATGTTTCCAATTGCATTGTGGTGGCTTCTTTGTTTTCATAGAAGATAGAGTGGAGGTTGGTCTAGATTTTGCGAGCATTTGTATTAACATAATAAGAGGATGTGATGAGCTTTTGAGATATTGATCCAAAAAGCCAGAGTTTCACAATTTGATTGATATTGTCCCATTTTTTTATCTTTTTGATGGGTTTTTGGTGGGTCGTAGGTGTCGTCTATGTGGTCCAAGAGGCCATATGCAATACAGTGAGCCCGAAAAAGGTCAGTCCATGGATGATAGTTGTGAGAGGTGAGGTTGAGGTAGAGAGGAACATAGGTTTTAATATTCGTGATTCCATAAGCTTTGTATGGTAGGAGAGAGTATGATTCTCATGTGCCTGGAATTGAGGAATATAGGGGAGATGATGAAGCAAGTAGAAACAGAGGAAGAAGAAAGAACGAGATAGCAGAAGGTAGAGAGGATCGGCGGGATTAGGGTTTAACGCTCTAATACCATGCTAAACCAATATTTTCCCCATAATGATTTTCACTAGAAAAATACATATAAATACAAAACAGTGGAACATGGGCCTACACAAAATAAGGCTAATAAAGATGAGCTAATCTATAAAATATCATACATACAATAATATACATAAATATATATTTTCTCTAACATTCTGTTGGTAATTTGCAGTTTAAAAAACAAGCAAAATACAAAATTTTTTCTGCTTAAAAGTCATAAAAATCAAATACGATAATCATAACATGTTTTACAAGTTCCACGTAACAATGATAATAACCATACATTTAAAAATTGTTTGATGCATTATAATTTTTAACAAGTGTTTAAACAAAAAATGATAATTTGGTAAACCGCACCATATGAGTTGTCCATGCATGTCAACTCGCTCCAAGGTCCATATGGGAGGTCAATCGTAGAATACTATTAATATTTTGGATGTGTCGATGTTTAAACCATGGACATCATGTGTAAAAGTTTCGTCATCAGAGCTACTACGCTCTCATCGCAGGGGCAACAAAAAATATAATAAAGAAAAGGGTCAACAAGTGTCTAAACCAACAAACATAAAACTATAATTAATTTGGTGGATTGTCGGATTGATTACCAAATTGTCATATAAGTTCTAACATTTTTGATTGCATATCTTCGTGTGTTTTTCCTTTCAATTCCCTTCCCTTGCAATATGTCTTGGATCTCTTCTCATTCTTTTGGTTCCATTTCTCTATCCATTTGTAATTCTCTTATTTGGTCTTGCAACTCATATAACTAAAAAATGTTAACACAAACTTATATAATTAGTAATGTACTTTACCTTTTTGTGAATATAGGATATGTACTTACATTTTAATCAATAATAGCAACATATTATCATTTTTTATACATAATACCAACATAGTTTATCTAATCTATAATAGCAAATTACTTTGTATTTTTTTCATAATAGCAACACACTTTGTTTTTTATGCAATATAGCAACTTATTTTACTTTATATATATATATATATATATATATATATATACATACTTTATTTTTTTTACAACAGCAAACAGACATACTCTCTACACTACTCCTAACTACCCATTTTGTCTCCAATAAGACTTGAACCTGCAACCATTGGCGGAGAGGCACATTTCCACCAATACCTAATATTGTTGACCTACAAGTCCTTTGGTGCAACATATTTTATTTTTATCCATAATAGCAACATATTATATTCTTTTTACCTATAGACAATATACTTATATTTTTGCCTATAATGGCAACATACTTTAAATTTTATCCATAATAACAATGTGTTTTTTTTTCTATCCATAATATAAACACACTTTATTTTTATACATAATAGCGATATATTTAATATTTGTATCCATAATAGCAACGGATTGTATTCCTTTAACAAATATAAACAATTTACTAACATTTTTTATCCATAATAAAATACTTTAATTTTATTCAAATTATGCTAATAGCAATGTACTTTACTTTTTTATCCATATTATTAACACACTTTAGTCTTTATATATAATAAAAACATACTTTCTTTTAATCCATATTAGCAACATATTATATTCTCTTTACCAATATAGGCAATGTAGTTTATTTTTTATTTGTAATAGCGGTGTACTTTATTTTCTTTTAAAAAACATAATATATTTATTAAACATACGCTAATTACTGACTGATTAACCCCGGCCAAAGTTCCTTTTTATTGTTTTTCAAGGTTCAAACATCATTTTTTTTCTCCAGATTTTCTTTAACTATGAAATACCTTTATTTCACTAACTTTTATGTATTATACACATACGTATGTGTGTATGAACCATTATAACTCATCATTAAAAACTTTTTTTTTCATTGTATACATAAATATGTATAAGTTTATGTATATATCCACACATATTCACATACATACATATACATACACATACAGACATATATGTATATATATACACACACACAAACACACACATACACATACAAACACACACTCACACACACATATATATATATAGATATATATAGTATTTTAAATCCTTTGATGCTAGTTTTTCACTCATATATACATATGCTAGTTTCTCACTTATTATATCGTTTATATTAATTTGAACAATAATGACATTCTTGTTTTGATATTTTCATAAAAGAGTATTGTCAACATATAATTGCTTAAATCCAATGCTTTTAAGGTGTTTTGATCAAGTCTCATAACATTTCTTTAGTACATGCTTCAAGTCATATACAACATTCTCTAATTTGTACTAATAATATGGGCATTTAGGATTCTCAACCCATAGATGATATTATGTAGAAACCTTTTTCATTCAGTTCTCTATTACGGAATGGACACTTAATATTGCTAAACGATTTTAGGCATAATTGATACAATTGTACCATAACAGTATAATTTTGGAAAATATGCATTGTGATATGTTAATGTTTCTTGAGTACAAACTTGACAGTGTTGATGATGTATCTTTTGAATGTAAAAGTGTTGTGTCTTCTAATTATATACCTATATGGTCATACAATTATGGCATTTTTTAAATTGAAAGTCATTTGATTTTAAAGAACTTTTCGAAATTGTGAATAAAACCTTAACTGCTTAGGAACAAAAAGTGATTTTTGTAGAATCAAGTTCAAAATATGAGGAAAAACTTAAGGAACCTGGTGATATTGATGCGAGTAATGATAAATATATTGAAATCATTGGAAAACCATAAATAGATTGTGTTACCTTAGTTTTGTTCAAGTCTAAATCTTTCAATGAATTTATTGAAACCAGTTCTTCTTCGAAAAAAGAGATTTTGAATTTTCTGAAAATCAAAAGGTTTCTGAATCATCGATGTACTTTGTTTTGGAAAATACTCTTCAATACCAAAAAAAATTCTTAAAAACTAAAGAAGAAAAATATTTGAAAGTTAAAGCATATGGTGATCCTAGTGTAATAAATTATCATTGCGTATTTATGAAAACTAGATGTTTTGAATAAATTCTTCTCGAAATACGTTTTATTGTTGATAATAAAGAACTTGAAAAGCAGGATTTTTGGCCAAATTCAAATGTTGTTGATAACAAATAGTATCCTAAGAAAACCACTTGGGTTATGTAAGGTGGAAATTTTGTTGATGAAATCCAAAACTCTTCGATTCAAATCTAAAACCCATTATTCAAATTTTCAAAGTAAAAAAGAAACAAGGATGGGGTCTATGTACCATAAAAAATTTAGAGAAATACAAGACCTAAAGGAAAATAAGCATTCTTTTGAAAAACAAAATTTTATGAAAGTGAATATTCCATCATTTTTAAGGTCCGGAGTGCTTCAAGTCATTTCAATTCATCTTCAGATACTTTTCATGCTAAACAAACTTCTCATCCATTTAACAACTCTATTGCAAGGAATTTTTTCTCTTCATAGATGGGGTTTACAGTACCGAAGTCTAATCATGTTAAGAAAACTGATGATGTATGTAGATTGACAAAAGTATAAAATATGAATGCAAATTGGGTACCAAAATCGATTTCCAAATGTGTACCGAAGCAGATAACTAAAAGGATATCAAATTCGGTAACCAGTTAATATTGAAGTCAATAATCAAAAGAATATCAAAGTCGATAACCAAATGGATACAAAAGGCTATACAGAAGCCAACTTTTGGTAATATCTATCACGGAGAAAATGATGAATTCAATCAAAATTTCAAACTTTCTTTTCAACAATTCATTGAGTCAATGGGACCAAATAGGTATGAATACCTAGATTTTTAATTGATTGTCGGTGTTGTGTGACGAGGAATATGATAAGGACTGATATTTCTAGTGCTTGTTTTTACTTACAAATCGTGATCAATAAGATTTTATTAATTACACCTTATGAAATTCTAAATCAAAGAAAACATAATGTGAAATTATTTCATGTGGTTGGTTCTAGGTGTTTTATAATGAATTTGGAGGATCATTTAAATAGATTTTAATTGAAGTTCGATGAAGAAATTTTTCTTGGCTCTGCATAAATATTTGTTGCATATATTGTGTTGAAAAAAGGACAAGGATAATAGAAGAAACATTCAATGTTATGAAATCTTCTAAGAGGTTTTCAGGAGATCAAATATTTTTCCTTCAACCTATGTTTGCTCTATTGTTGTTAAGTTTTGATGTAGATTTTGAAAGATTATTTGATGAACAAATGACAGCTTCTAACTCCAAATAAAACAATATTGGTAATTCTATATTGAATTCTTCAAAGATTGCAAATTTATCCCATTAAAATACTGAATCAATATCTACTTCGCAAACCAATGGATATTTTGTTGCTCACGTTAAGGGGAGTTAGATAATATTGTAGTGTCAAATGCTTAAATTAAGGGGATCTAAATAATTTTGAAATCCTTATTGATCAAACTGAGGGCAACATATCTTACAAGACAAATCTATTGCTTTAGTTTAAGGGGAGCATAAAATATAAGACAAATTTTTATTTTTAAAAAATTACTTAAACCATTCCAAATGGCATGTCAAATTAAAGTACGAAGTGACAGACCACAAAAGGAGAGATGGTGATAATTGCTAAATAACGAAACGACAATGCACCTACTATGGGGTGTAGATGTCGAATATAGTTGTGAGGTGTCGAATGTTATTATTACTTTCGTTAGTTTGTAACTTTATTACAAGGGGATGTAATGTTTTGAAACTTCAGTGTCTAGTCCCTTGTATTTTTTGTTCGCTTTCATGCTTCCTATAAATAGGGAGATGTGCTAGAGTTAGATAAGGGACTTTTCGTGTAATTGTCTAAAATACTTTGTACTCATTGAAAGCTTATTGAGCCAAACATATATTATTTAGATCTTGTGTTCATCATTCAAACTTTACTCTGATCTCGTAATACACACTCGATTTCATTGCAACTACATTCTGTATCAGAGCAGGATTCATACAGAATTGTTCTAATTTTCTGAATTTTAACAAAAGTTTTGAGTCTCGTGTTAGATCTCAATTTTCCGCTCTTTTACTTCATAAAATTATCTTAGATCTTCTGTTGTGAGTCGATTATGAGTTCTAGTTGTTAAATCGAGTGTTTGATTGTTGTTTTCTAAGTGATTTAGCTGTTTGATCTCATTCCAATTTGAGCTTTTCTCAAAAACTTTCCGTACAAAAATGGCGAACTTCAACATGAATACGACGATGTATTACTCTCATTTCCTTGGTTCATCAACGAAGATTCTGATGCTGATTCCCGAGTACTATGATCAGTGGGCTGATCGTAAGGAGGATTACTTGAACGGAATCGAGGAAGAACTGTGGAAGTATTCTCGGTGATGTTCGTCCACCTCCTGTTGTTCAGAGTATTGGAACTTCTTCCACCAATTAAAATGTCAATGAACAAACTGAAAGATTGTTGAAGAACGAGAAGAAGTGTATGAGAGAACTCAGAGGTGCTCTGCCTCATGTTGTTTAGAATTAGGTTCGTAGTTGTAAAACTGCATAAGATATTTGGAATACTTTGAAGGAAAAGTATCAAGGTAGTGAAAATACAAAAATCAATCCAGTGAAAAATTGTCTGGTTGAATTAAGAGAATTCAAGCAAAAAGAAGGTGAATCTATCGAATTGTACTATGATCGTCTGAATAAGCTTATCTACAAGTGCAATCGATATGGGATCACCTGGTCAACAATGGAGTTTAATCTCACATTCATTATGGGGCTTCGCAAGGAGTGGCGAAATGTTAGCCTAATGGTGAAGACTCAACAAAGTTTCGATTATTTCTCCTTAATTGATCTTTATAATATGTTGAGAACTCATGAATTCGAAGTTAATGAAATAGCTGAAGAAGCGAAGATCAGTCTAGGTGGTCCGCTTGCTTTAGTTTCGAAAGTTATTGGAAGGGAAGTAGAGAAAGAGGCTACTGAAAAAGAAGATTTGGATGATGAAGGTCTGATTGTAAACTCTGATGATGAGGTTGTTGCATTTTACTCTAACAATCGAGTAAATAAATTTTTCAAGAAGCCATTCAATGCAAGGTCGAAAACAAGTGAACTGAGGGGAAGTTTTGCTGGGAAAGATGGGAGTGATGAGAAGAAGGTTGAGAAAAAGGAGGCTCGTGTTGAGGAAGAGAAGAAAGAGAAAAAGATAAAAGGAGATGTTGGATTCGACTGTCGTTGTTGCAATGGGGCGAATCATATGGAAAATGATTGTATGCTTCGGAAGCGTGATGAGAAGAAGAATAAAGTAAAAGATGAAGCTTATTACGTTGAGAGGTTGGAAGAAGTTTGAGCTAAAGCTAAAGGGTTGTCTCTGGTGGCCAAAGGTGTGGATGAAGAAGATGGTACATACCAGATTTGGTCATCTGGATCAGACGACGAAGAGATGCGAAACCCTACACACGGGGCTATGTTTGTTGTGCATGAGGAAGAAGAGGAAGAGAAGATAACTTGGAAGTGCTTTGTTTCAACATCATCACATAAATCACCAATGACTTCTCAGGTACGTTCTCTTTTACAATCTTTTAAAATTCCTTCTAGTGCATATGATTCGATTCTTTTTTAGTATTATGCAGCAATTACTTACGTTAACGATCTACTTATTTCTGCTAGTAATGATGCTAAGAAGTCAAACACATTACTCTTAGAAACTTAGAGGATGTTGGATTCAAAGAAAATGAAAGTAGAATACTTGGATATGCAAATAATAAATTTGATGTGTGATAGGGATAGCTTAAGTGCAGATGTTAAGCTTTTGTTAAAACATCGAAATATTTACTGTAACTCTGCTAAAAGATTATATAGCAAATTAACAGCATTGCATCATTCTTCGGATATTAGCAAAGAACAACATAGGAAACTTTTTCCCTTTTTAGCATTCGAAAGGGAGAAAATTGACTCTATTTCCTATGATTGTGATTAAACAATTGCTGAATTCGATAAGGTTCCAGATAATAGATATGCATATGGAATAGTAAAAATTGATGAATGTCTGGATCCTAATGAATTAGTTGATATTGTAAATGAGACCTTGACCAAATACGAGCAATTTAAGATTTTGAAAAGAAGTGAGAATTCGAAAACTAACCCTCAAACTAATTTTGCTGATATCGAAGATGATTCTGATGATATTACTGAAATTGAAGACGAGGAAGTTATTGACTGTTCTCAGTTGTCTGTCATAAATGTCACTTCAATGGCTAAAGACAAAGAAAAATATAATGATTCTCCTGTTAAAATTGACACTGACAAACCATCAACTTCGAAAGTTCATGATATTAACCATGTGACTGTTGAAGATAGTCAAACAGACAGCGATGATGACAATGATGATATTTCGAAAGAAACAACAATTCCAAGGGTCGTAGTTGATCAGGTTTTTGACGAAACAGAAGAATTCGACACAATTATGAAGGAAAAAGGTTCTCATTACCTTGAAACAAACACAGTTGTGTATCCGAATTTCAAATGCTCAGATGAGATTATTTTTCCAAATATGGTTTTTGTCACAAAAGGAAATAATAATAATATTAAACATGAGATGCATAAATTGGTTGAAGAAGATAACAAGAAAGCATCAAAAATGATTTTTTTCAAACCAAAGTACTATTGAAAACAACTTAACAAAAAATTTGTACACTTTTCAAAGACAAAAACCACAACGAGTTTGTATTGAGAAATCTGAAAAATCAAAAGATGTTTCAAAGAAAGATAACAATATTTCTCAAAATGTCAAAATTAATTCTCAAGATTTTAAGGAACAAACTGAAAAGATTTCGAAAAAAAAGTGGTAAAAAGACAAGCACGAAAGAAAGTTTTTTTTGGCAAAACATTGAATCTCGAAAGAAATCAAATGTTGTGCTAAACAAATCTTCTGAACAGAAAAAGTCTAAAACGTTTCAGACCACTTTTCAAAAGAAAATTGAAAATAAGAAAAATCCCGCTCTAAATCAAAAAGATTTGTCTTCAAACAAACCACAACATGCTTTTTCGAAGTCTAAATCACAAGAGTCAAAAAGCTACATAAAATCTAATTCTCAAACTTCAAATGAAAAGCAATTCACAAATCATCAATCATCAAGGAATTTCAAATCAAATCAAAAAACAAAGTTTTCACCAAATCATTTTTCACGACAAAATCGATTTTTGAATAAACCAAAGAATGTTCAAAATCGTTAATCCTCTCAAACGAAACCAGTAATTTCTAATCAAAAGTTCGATAAAATCTATGCTAAAAGTAATGCGACTTTCAAACCAACATAACCACATTTTCCCAATCCTCCTATGAAACATGTTCCTAAAGTTTTGTATGTCAAAGGCAAATCAGATGTGAAAAACATTGACCATTGGCTTGAAGGAAAAGGGAAATCATTTCAGTCAGGAAAGTTTTCTCAACAACAAGTAAAGGATGCGTATGAACAGTACTTGAATGAATCTTCAAATGGAAGTTCTTTATCCAAAGATTCAAATCCTCCTGTCAAACAATGGAGAGCCATTCCGAAAGAAAAGGTTACTGAGAAACGAACTGAGAAGCAAAAGGCAAAATTCAGTGAAAACTCTAATCCAGAGAATACTTACTTTTCTGTGACTTTAACTAACGAAGTTGATGTCATTGATAGTCTCAAATCTAAAGTTTGTAATTGGATTTTAGGATCTTCATTTCACAATGTTTTTCAATCTAATAATTAAGGACCCAAACGGCCTTGGGGACCTAAATTCTTTTACTGATTGCAGGTTTTGAGTGACGAGCAATATGATGACAAATGGTATATCGATAGTGGTTGCTCTCGTCACATGACTGGCAAGAAAGAAAATTTGTGTGATTGTCGAAGTCTTGAAAATGCTGGAGTGGTGAAGTTTGGTAACAATAACAAGTGTCAAGTCAAAGGTTATGGAAAAGTAACGAATGGGAAATTCACAGTGAATAGGGTAGCTTATGTCGAAGGTCTTCAACATAACTTGATAAGTGTTTCGCAACTTGTTGTGGGCACTGGCAATCAAGTGGTGTTTAATGAAGAAGGAAGCATAATTTCGAACATAGACACAAAGGAAGTGTTACTCAAATCAAAACAAAAAGGTGATATGTTTACTCTTGACATCAAACCAATCATTGGGATTCCCTCGGTGTGCTTACTATCGAAAGCTTCATCTGATCTTAGCTGGCTATGGCATCGAAGACTTTCTCATTTGAATTTTCGGAATTTGAACAAATTTGTGGTAAATGATCTTGTGAGAGGGTTATCTGTGTTAAAATTTGATAATGATACTTTGTGTGCAGCTTGCGAACAAGAAAAGCAGCACAGACAGGGTCATTCGATTGTCATTGACTCGAAGATTGTTGAACCTTTGGAACGTTTTCACATTGATCTATGTGGACCTTCGACTGTTGTGACATCCCCTGATTTCTCGGCCAGAAAAGACCGATTTCGTTTATGCTTTTTAAAATAAAATCAGAGTAATCGTTTTAAAAGGTGTTGCGGAATTTGCTCCCATAAAAACATGATAATTATATTATCAAATCATTTCTGAAGAAATGTATTTTATTCACTTAAACCATTGGGATGTCATCGTCAATACAGAAACATAAGCATAAACAGAACTTACACTCACTTACTCTAGTGATCTACATCCCTTTTAATCTCTCAGTGCAAAGTAACTTCGTATCGATACCTGTGATACAAACAAACTGAATGGGTCAGGCTTGGGAACCTGGTGAGCATATAGGGTTTTCAACCCACAATAAATAATTTATTATGCTTAAACATCAAACAATCAACCCAATTACCCAATCCCCATTATCTTATTTATTTCTTAAGGATTTACCCTAAGAATCAAATCTCACTCATTCCTAAGGATTCATCCTAAGGAATAGGCACGAAGTCCATTGCTGCCAAGTTTCATACAACAGGCACTACGTCACATAGTCGCCAGGGTTTATACAATAGGCACTACGTCTCATAGTCGCCAAGGTTTATACAATAGGCACTACGTCTCATAGTCGCCAGGGTTTATACAGTAGGCACTACGTCTCATAGTCTCCAGGGTTTATACAATAGGCACTACGTCTCATAGTCGCCAGGGTTTATACAATAGGCACTACGTCTCATAGTCGCCAACGTACTAAATACATAGCTACCAACGTACATCTATACTGTACTAAATTCATAGCTACCAATGTACATCTATACTGTACTTTTATCCCTCATACTTTATCTACCCATGTTTTACCCAACATATTTGAAGATAAAATATATATACATTTTAAATCATTTTAAACATGTATAAAACATTCATTCAACATCCATCTCAAATAAACAAACAACATATATACACATATCACGTATTTTATATAAAATTCTTCATATCTATGTATAAGATGAAAGTGACTATACACTCACTTGATTTGACGATAATCGGGCAGCAATTCGTTTCCTAAAACGTTCGTTTCTAATAAAATCGGGAGTTTTATTCAGAAACCAGGCTCTGCGAGGGTAGAGCTTCGAAACCGAAAAGATAAATTTTTTCGGGCTTCTCGGGAATCTCGGGGCGTGTTTCGGGCTTTGGAATAAGTATCGGGGCTTCGGGGGAAGTGGAAGAAGAGGAAATATAAGTTTAGGGGTGAAAATTGCCAAATTTGTAACTTTTACCCAGGAGGTCTCGCACCCCTTATATAGGTGCGAGCCTCGGATCCGAAGTGAGGGGGTGAGGGCACGTGTATGCGAGGTTCGGACCAGGTGGCAGCAGGGCGAGTCTCGGTTCGGACAGGCGTGCGCTTCAGATTGGGCCACATCCTCGGTCGAATCAGGAGGCTACACGCGGGTCGGATCACGTGGGGCGCATGCGAGATCACGTGGCTTCGGACACCTGTGCGACACGCGTCGCTTCTCGGACATGCCACGCAGCAGCTTCGGACACGTGGCCAGCTCCGAGCGAGGGTGACGTGGCAGCACTATTCATGCGAAATTTCTCGAAAAATGTGCCCAATCTTGTAAAATCCATAACATTCTCATACGGGCTCCGTTTTTTACGTTGTTTATATGCACGCGTAGAGAAAATTATGCTCTACAACTTTCGTTTAGACTTCGTCGGAAAATTTTGACTTTATTTTTATATTATTATTTTTAACAGACCGGGACTGGTAAATTCGTTAAAAATTCATAACTTCTTCATCCGACGTCCGTTTTCGTCAGACTTTTTACTATTGTACTGCTAATGACGAGACCTTCGATTCTCGTTTAGGTTGTGTCGGCTAAAAATCACTCGATCTAAAATTCGAGTTTTTAGCTGTCTACTACTAAGTTGAAACTTGTAAAAATCATAATTCCCTCATACGAAGTCAGATTTTGGCGTTCTTTTTATCGAACTTCTCGGTTTAACGAATACTACGACTTTCATTTAGATCACTAAGGCTAAAAAGTAGTTTATCAAAAACTCACTTTTTACGACATTCGGCACCGTGCCGGTTTGTCGCGAAACTTCGACAGGTCATAACTTCTTCGTTATAACTCGGATTTCGGCATTCTTTATATATCTGTAATCCTTGTCACGACCACTACAACTTTCTTAATAAATATCGGCTTTATCTAATATTTAATTTTGACGCTCATTTTTATTCTTAATTAATTAAACCCTAATAATTAAGCATAAAACACATAATTCACATAATATTCACATAATTCCTTTTCATTTCTTCAAAATGAGTCACAAAGGTTAACCTAGACTATCTAGTCAATATTGATGCCTAGCCTAGAAACACGGGCATTACAATCCTCTCCCCCTTAGAATGATTCCGTCCCCGGAATCACACATCAACAAACAAATACGGGTAGCGACTCATCGTGTCACTCTCCGTTTTCCCCATGTGAGATTTGACCTATTCCTATGTTTCCAACGCACAAGCACTAAATCGACCATCTTGCGTCACAACTTTTTAGTCTTACGGTCAACGGTTGCCTCAGGTTCTTCAATTAACCTCTTGTTCTCATCCAACCTTAATTCAGAAATGGGAATTATGTCGGGCACATCTCCCGTGAACTTCCTCAAATAACACACATGAAAGGTGTTATGAATACCCCCTAGTTCTTCTGGTAATTCTAGCTTGTAAGCTTGACTCCTGATCCTCTGAAGAACTTTAAACGGTCCAATAAACCTTGGACTCAACTTTCCCGAACCATGTAACATACCTATCTTAGTCAGACTGAATTTGATATGACCTCTAGGGTCGGAATAACAATCATCTTCTTAGTAATTACCGAAACGAAGGTAATGAAATACTCGAACAATAACGGAATCAATTTCTAGCTTCTTGGTAACCTTGTGACTTTCCTTGATCCAAGTACGAGTCTTGTGCTTCCGGTAGTATAGGCCTCTACTACCATTCACACCTACTCATACTCGTCCCAAGTATTGTCTCGCAGTTCTCCAAGTCACTATACAAGAATTTCACATAGTCATTCAATTCATTAGATGACAAAACCAAGGTTTATATTATTTCTTGAAATAATTACACAGAGGTTCAAGTTTACCCTATACTACGCCTCTAATAGGCTACACCACGAGTTATTAACTGCATTACTACTTTATGTCTTAGTTTTGGGAATATAAGGTCCTTACTCCTGATTCCTTATATTTCCATCTGCTTCATTAAGGATCATTTGGAATGCCTTTGGTTTTGGCGATGTGTTTTTCTTTGGGCAGTCTCTAGAAATATGCCCTTCTTCGTTACATTCGTAGCACACCTTTTTGTTAGATGCGCATTTGTTGGCGTAATGCCCTGTCTTCCCACATTTGTAGCAAGTCATCTCCTCGCTACACTTCCCGAAGTGTTTCTTTTTACACTTCTCACACCACTTAGCTTCATCTCTTCCTCCGGATTTTGAGAATTTGCTTTCTTTGATGATCTTTGAAGATCCCTCATGCTTCCTTTTCTCTCCAACTTCAGCTCTCTCCAAACCTTTCTCTCTTATCTGAGTCTCGACATTCTTAGCAGCCCAGATGGCGGCTTTCAGAGTGGTTGCTTGTTTGACTATCGGACCAAAGTCCGCTGGTAAACCGTGGGCAAACTTGTTGACCTTGGAGAGTTCAGTTGGAATTAGATAGGGAATAAGCTTCATCTTTTCTGTAAAACTAGTAGCGTACTCGATGACGCTCATTCTTCCCTTCTTCAGATTCTGGAACTCATTGTTGATTTCCAGAAGATCCTGCTCAGAGCAGTATTGCATTTTCAGTTGCACCACGAACTCTTCCCACGAAATCTTACTAGCTTCCCCCTTGGTCATCGAATCAGCTAGTAACTTCCACCAGCTCAACACACCAGATTTCAACAGAGGAATTGCAAGTGCGGTCTTTTGTTTGTTGCTGCACTCACAGATTTCAAACATCGTATCCATTTCGGAGATCCAATTCATGACTTCCACCGGTGTCGGACTCCCAGATAGACACGGTGGTTTAGATGCCATGAAATCTTTGTATTTGCACCCGCGTCCATCAACTCCTCCATCCTGGTTGTTTTGTCTAACTATCGGTGGGTTGGCTTGACCAAGAGTCCCACTGTAGTTCCCTCCTACTGATTGCCCTTCATTCAATACGGGTTGTTCAACAGGTATCGTAGTTTCTTCCCTATTCTGTTGTAGTAATCGTCTGGTCTCCTCCATTTGGCGATATAACATCATCTGCATCATTGCTTGTACCCCATCCATTGTCATTGGCTCAGGTGCAGCTCCTATAACAGGTACTTGCTCAACTACTTGAGGTTGAGGCTGTTGATCCCTGTTTCCGTTTGCATTTTCAACTCCACTACGAGTTCTTGCCATTACAATCTATATACCGAATAAGGCGAATTTAGGTCTTTACCCTCGATAGGTATTTAAATTCCCTTATCACTCCGAAACATTTACATGTTAGTTCTAATATCGTAATCGTACGCTTAGAATCCTACACACATAAGGTTTCCAGATCCGGTCAGCAACAGACCATAGATCCGAACAAATAATGACATATATGGCAAACATATAGCATTTAGCACATAAAAACATTTTAGGCATCTTTCCTAAAATAAACTAGTGTTCGTGTCTAAAATATGGTAGACACTCATCTCACAATCATCACTTAGCATTCTAAGTTTAAGTCTAGAAATTCTACAATTTCTTAGTTCGCTTAAACTAATGCTCTGATACCAACTGTGACATCCCCTAATTTCTCAGCCAGAAAAGATAGATTTCATTTATTCTTTTTAAAATAAAATCAGAGTAATCCTTTTAAAAGGTGTTGCGAAATTTGCTCCCATAAAAACATGATAATTATATTATCAAATCATTTCTGAAGAAATGTATTTTATTCACTTAAACCATTGGGATGTCATCGTCAATACAAAAACATAAGCATAAACAGAACTTACACTCACTTACTCTAGTGATCTACATCCCTTTTAATCTCTCAGTGCAAAGTAACTTCGTATCGATACCTGTGATACAAACAAACTGAGTGGGTCAGGCTTGGGAGCCTGGTGAGCATAGAGGGTTTTCCACCCACAATAAATAATTTATTATGCTTAAACATCAAACAATCAACCCAATTACCCAATCCCCATTAACTTATTTATTTTTTAAGGATTTACCCTAAGAATCAAATCTCACTCATTCCTAAGGATTCATCCTAAGGAATAGGCACGAACTCCATCGCTGCCAAGGTTTATACAACAGGCACTACGTCACATAGTCGCCAGGGTTTATACAATAGGCACTACGTCTCATAGTCGCCAAGGTTTATACAATAGGCACTACGTCTCATAGTCGCCAGGGTTTATACAATAGGCACTATGTCTCATAGTCGCCAGGGTTTATACAAAAGGCACTACGTCTCATAGTCGCCAGGGTTTATACAATAGGCACTACGTCTCATAGTCGCCAACGTACTAAATACATAGCTACCAACGTATATCTATACTGTACTAAATTCATAGCTACCAACGTACATCTATACTGTACTTTTATCCCTCATACTTTATCTACCCATGTTTTACCCAACATATTTGAAGATAATATATATATATATACATTTTAAATCATTTTAAACATGTATAAAACATTCATTCAACATCCATCTCAAATAAACAAACAACATATATACACATATCACGTATTTTATATAAAATACTTCATATCTATGTATAAGATGAAAGTGACTATACACTCACTTGATTTGATGATAATCGGGCAGCAATTCGTTTCCTAAAACGTTCGTTTCTAATAAAACCGGGAGTTTTATTCAGAAACCGGTCTCTGCGAGGGTAGAGCTTCGAAACCGAAAAGATAAATTTTTTCGGGCTTCTCGGGAATCTCGGGGTGTGTTTTGGGCTTTGGAATAAGTACCGGGGCTTCGGGGGAAGTGGAAGAAGAGGAAATATAAGTTTAGGGGGTGAAAATTGCCAAATTTGTAACTTTTACCTGGGAGGTCTCGCACCCCTTATATAGGTGCGAGCCTCGGATCCGAAGCGAGGGGGTGAGGGCACATGTATGCGAGGTTCGGACCAGGTGGCAGCAGGGCGAGGCTCGGTTCGGACAGGCGTGCGCTTCGGATTGGGCCACATCCTCGGTCGAATCACGAGGCTACACGCGGGTCTGATCACGTGGGGCGCATGCGAGATCACGTGGCTTCGGACACCTGTGCGACACGCGTTGCTTCTCGGACATGCCATGCAGCAGCTTCGGACACGTGGCCAGCTCCGAGCGAGGGTGACGTGGCAGCACTATTCACGCGAAATTTCTCGAAAAATGTGCCCAATCTTGTAAAATCCATAACATTCTCATACGGGCTCTGTTTTTGACGTTCTTTATATGCACGCGTAGAGAGAATTATGCTCTACAACTTTCGTTTAGACTTCGTCGGAAAATTTTGACTTTATTTTTATATTATTATTTTTAACAGATCGGGACTGGTAAATCTGTTAAAAATTCATAACTTCTTCATCCGACGTCCGTTTTCGTCAGACTTTTTACCATTGTACTGCTAATGATGAGACCTTCGATTCTCATTTAGGTTGTGTCGGCTAAAAATCACTCGATCTAAAATTCGAGTTTTTAGCTGTCTACTACTAAGCTGAAACTTGTAAAAATCATAACTTCCTCATACGAAGTCAGATTTTGGCGTTCTTTTTATCGAACTTCTCGGTTTAACGAATACTACGACTTTCATTTAGATCACTAAGGCTAAAAAGTAGTTTATCAAAAACTCACTTTTTACGACATTCGGCACCGTGTCGGTTTGTCGCGAAACTTCAACAGGTTATAACTTCTTCGTTATAACTCGGATTTCGGTATTCTTTATATATCCGTAATCCTTGTCACAACCACTACAACTTTCTTAATAAATATCGGCTTTATGTAATATTTAATTTTGACGCTCATTTTTATTCTTAATTAATTAAACCCTAATAATTAAGCATAAAACACATAATTCACATTATATTCACATAATTCCTTTTCATTTCTTCAAAATGAGTCACAAAGGTTAACCTAGACTATCTCGTCAATATTAATGCCTAACCTAGAAACACGGGCATTACAACTGTTGAGACTCTCAACAAGAAGAGATACATATTGGTCATTGTTGACGACTTTTCACGGTTTACTTGGGTATATTTTCTCAGACTAAAATCCGAAACTGCTCAAGCAATGATCGACTTCATCAAGCACATTGAATTAAGTTTGAAGAAAAAGGTTCGAAAGATCAAGAGTGACAACGGCTCTGAATTTAAGAACAATGTTCTTGATTCGTTTTTAACTGACAAAGGAATTTGGCATAATTTCTCTTCACCTTACACTCCTCAACAGAATGGTGTCGTAGAAAGGATAAATCGTTCACTTTGCGAATCTGCAAGAACAATGCTCACATATGCGAATCTTCCTCAATATCTCTGGGATGAAGCAGTTTCTACTGTGTGTTTTACTCAAAATCGATCTTTTATTCATCGTTGTTTTAACATTACTCCTTATGACATTATTAACAATCGCAAAACGAATGTGAATTTTTTTCATGTCTATGGTTGCAGGTGCTTCATAATGAATCTCTAGGATAATCTTTTGAAATTTCATTCCAAAGCTGATGAAGGGATATTCTTTGGATATTCTCACAATTCGGTTGCTTACAGGGTGTTGAACAAATGAACGAGGAAAATAGAAGAAACATTTAATCTCACTTTTGATGATTATTATGTTAAACAAGTTGATAAGATCTTTGAACAACCCAATAATGAATGAATCAAATAATGAATCTCAATCTTTGAATTCGTTAGATTTTGATTATGATTTGATTTTTGGTGTTCCAGATCGTGCTATTGATGCAAAAGTTAATAATGAGGACAATCGAGTGCCTGGAATTTCGAAACATTCGGATGAATCTACTCTCACACAGGATAACAATGATACGTATTCATCAACAAATTCTTCAAGAAATGAAGAAAGTCTGCCTGTTGTATCGAATGTTCAAGTGGAGGGGGAACAGTTGAATTCGTGTACTCAAGTTGATGGGGAGCATACTTTTGAGGGGGAGAGAGAAAGAATGAATGTTGATGTCGAGAGGGAGCATTCTAATAATAATAATCTAATTGTTGAGGGGAGCAACTTGGAAATAATACAAATGTTTTGAATGTTCAACCTGATAGATTTCATGATATTAATGATAATTTGTCAAATGCATGTGAAGGAACTGAAACTGAGGAAATGTTTGAAGATGCACCTTTGGACTTTTATCTAGCATATCGTCCAATGGATAGATGGACAAAAATTCATCCAAAGGAACAAGTTCTTGGTGATCCTCATGAAGGAGTATTAACACGAGCTCAACTTCGTGCAAAGAATGAGGTACTGAATGTACATCAAGAATTTTTCATGTTCAATGTTTTTATTTCGAAAATTGAACCTAAATAAATCAAGGCTGCTATGAAACATCCTGCTTGGGTTGTTTCTATGCAATCTGAGCTTGCTGAATTCAAAAGAAACAAGGTGAGGAGATTAATTCCCAAACCAAAAGATGTTTCTATTGTAGGCTTAAAATGGATCTTTAAAAATAAAACTGATAAAGATGGTAATGTTGTTCGAAACAAAGCTAGGCTTGTAGTTAAAGGTTATTCGCAACAAGAAGGTATAGAATATGAGGAAACCTTTGCCCCTGTCGCAAAACTCGAGGCAGTTCGAATATTTCTAGCCTATTCAGCACATAAGGATTTTGATGTTTACCAGATGGATGTCAAGTGTGTGTTTCTCAATGGAGAGCTCGAAGAGACGGTGTACGTTGAACAACCCCCAGGTTTTATTAACGAAGAATTCCCTGATCATTGTTATATTTTAGATAAAGTTGTTTGTGGGTTAAAACCAGCACCAAGAGCATGGTATGCAACTCTTACCAATTTCTTAAAGCAATCGAAATTTAAACAAGGATCAGTTGATCCCACTCTTATTCGAAAGAAAGTTGGGAATCATCTCATGCTTGTTCAAATTTATGCCGATGATATTATTTTTGGCTCTACTGACCTTGCTTTGTTAAGAGAATTTGAAAATTTAATGAAAAGCCAATTTGAGATGAGCATGATGTGGAAGATAAACAATTTTCTAGGATTAAACATTCGTCAGAGCAGAGAAGGAATATTTCTCAACCAAGAGAAGTATACAAGAAATCTGCTTGAAAAGTTCGGAATGACGAATAGCACAAAGTTGAGAGTACCAATGGATGTTGGAACAAGGCTTAGTCCTTCATTGGATAAATCAGCTGTTGATCTCACATTGTATTGAAGCATGATAGGTTCGTTGCTTTACCTCACAGCAAGTCGACCTGATATTATGTTTTCCGTGTGCAATTGTGCTAGGTATTAATCGAATCCTAGGGAACCTCATCTAACTGTAGTCAAGAGTATATTTCTCTATCTCAAAGGAACAACTTCGTTAGGACTGTGGTATCCTTCGAAGACAGGTTTTTTCATACAAGCATTCTCAGATGCTGATTTGGGTGGTTGTAATCTTCATCGCAAAAGCCCAAGTGGTGGATGTCAACTATTGGATGGGAAGCTCGTAAGCTGGCAATCGAAAAAGCAAACCTGTGTTTCGATTTCCATAGCAGAAGCAAAATATGTTGCTGCTGCAACTTTCACTTCACAAATCATATGGATACAAAGTCAACTGCATGATTATGCCATCAACATGAAGAAAATTATATTGTATTATGACTCCAAAGTGCCATTCGCATCTGCCATAACCCTGTGCAACATTCGAAAACCAAACACATTGCTCTTCGTTATCATTTTATAAAAGATCACGTTGAAGATGGAAACATAGAAGTTTATTTTGTAAAGACCACTGATCAACTTGCTGATATCTTTACAAAACATTTAGATGAAAAATCTTTCGTAAGAATTCTAAACGGCTTAGGAATGATGGATGCGAATTCCGTTCCAATATATACTTTGTTAGAATGACAAGCCAAAGTGGAAAAAAGATGCCAATTCAGCGGTTACTGTTCATGATTCAGCGGTTACTGTTCATAGTCAACGCTTCGACATGCTTTGCTTTCAACATCATGCACAATGGTTTGACAAAATTCTTCGTTACTTTTGCTATTATTCAAATTTTCGCTAATCAGGTAAATATTTTTTATTGTTTGCTATTTTTCTTTATCAAAAATCAAAAACAACAAAGAGATTTTCATTTTTGTCTTTCTTTATCAAAAATCAAAAATACCAAAAAGATTTTTCGTTATTTTTGTTCTTTTCTTTCAAAAATCAATAATCCAAAAATATTTTTGTGTTTTGTTAATCTTTTTTTGTGTAGATTTTAGCGAAGATTTTTGTTGGTTCATGCTTGTTGCTTGAGGGAATGGTATATTTTCGAAAATTTGTCCTAGTTAGGATGTCACTAGAAGCATGCTGCAGCATGTCGACCCAAGCCTCCATGACTCAATGTGTCTTCGAAAGCCTTAATGGTGTTTTCATCATGAAAATTCTTTCCCAATAAGGCTGTATTCACATTAGTCTCAGAGCTACCTTACTCTTCTCACATGAGTTAAGAGTTAACTGCTTGGTCCAATCATAGAAGAGGTACTGTCGATTCTTAAAACCAAACTTTTTGATCCTAAAGTTCTTTCATGATCACACACAATGACATATGTCTGAGAAATTTCTGGTATAACCCAATCAGGATCTAGACATATCAAAACTCTATGTTTATGATCTGACATCATGAGACCGTGATAAAAGTGAAACCCAAAATTTCGAACCATTAAATGAATTTACAGGGAACTTTGTTCCAGATTTAACGAAGCTTTTGTTTTTGTACCATTTTTCGATACTCCAAATCATATTCTTTCATTTTGCGAGGTCTTGATAAAACGTTCGAAACCCACGACATTTTTTACCCAACAATATCCAGAAATTAATTTGTTTTGTGAAACATGACTTCGCTTTTAAACCCAAAAGTGAAAGAGCCCAACCTCCATTTTGAAGGTTTCTGACGGTTCTTATCCTATTGGTACTACCGAACAGACTGATTTATGTGACGTTCTAGTTACTGTGCGGGTTTCAAGGAAAAGAGATCATCACTTTATCAGACGTGGCTATCTTTACGGCACTAGGTCCGCTTTTTCAGATGACATGTGGCTTATCAATTAATGCGCAAAGCGTTTGGAATTCAAAAATGGTGTACGTATAAAAAGGAAATTGGGGATTCTATTCCAGTTTTACGCACACTTAATCTTCTTAAACGATTTGTGTTCTTTTCTCTCTGCAAATTCTTCTAAACCCTAACAATGGCGGCCAATCCATCTCGAACCACTGAATATGTTTCATCCCAACCAATCATGAAGATCCAAAGCACAAAGTATCAAGTTCTTGGCGATGTCGATGCTTATCCAGAGGGTTTACAGATGCTCATTGTTGCCCTCAAAAGTTCCGTGTTGTCAACTGCCATGTTCAATTCCTTCTCCGTACCACTTTCATGGTTATCTCTTGTTGGTTCAACTGCAAATTACAGCAAGACGATGAAGATTGTGACGTTTCAATTGGTGAATGACAAGAAATACAGGTTATCCAAGAAACTCTTTGCTCAAATTCTGAATATTCCCAATGTTGAACCTTTTTATAAGGTAACGAATGCCCAAGTCATCCACATGTTCAATGAGATCGGTTATCAACCTATTCTTACCAAAATCAGTGATTTCAAGAAATCCAGTTTCCCTTGTATTTGGAATAAATGGTTTGGCATTTATCTTTGATGCTTGACTAGAAAAACTATGGGGTTAGATAAAGCTCGACTGGAGGTGTATGCTATGGTGGCAGGAATTTACTATGATCAGCAGGAGGATTATGCAACTCTACTCTAGGATGAGTTTGTCAAGAGTATTGGCAATACGAATGTTGTAGATGGGGTTTCTTGTGCTCGATACTAGAGCTTGATCTTACAGTATGTCTATGAGAAAGAAGGAATTATGGTTCCTGAAGGCGAAGAAACAGCAGATTTTGCAACATATCATTATCCCAAGACAATAGAAGATGATGTTGATGTTTTCCTACAGTGGCTCGTATTCCTGATGCGATGCTTCAAAAAGTCGATCCAGCTAATCCAGTTTTGGTCGAATATTTGAAGAATGTTAATCCATCAGTTGAGACTGGGAAGTTATTAGAAAAATCAACAGAAGGTTCTTTGAAGAAGAGTAAAGGATCGAAGAAGATTTCTCAGGCTAGTCCTTCGAAAGCTAGTCATGAAAAAGCCGAAAAGGTAGCCAAGTCTCCGAAGAAAACTGCCAAAGGTGACAAGTCTTCGAAGAAAAATCCTAAAACAATTGTTACAGAAAATGCACAACCTTAAAAGGAAGTCATACCTACTCAGACTGGTGTCTTAAAGCGTTTGAAGAGAATGTCTTATAGATCACGTCATTCTCCTGAATGATCATCAAGCTTTTCTCCATCTTTTATTCGCAAGCCTCAACTCAATAGTAAAGGGGTTGGGATTCGCGAAATTCCAACACCAGTGTCTCCAGCTTCGAAGAAAAGGCATGTCGAAGACATGGCCAAGAATATTTCGAAGAAATAGAAGAGACAGAAGAAGCAGATGAAGTTAGTTTTAAATGAAGACTCAATGGATGTAGAAGTTGATAGGTTTTGAGCATTCTAACACTCATATGGTGTACATGCAACCCTAGAAACCTTGGATCTATGTTTTACTATGATACATGCAAATTTGATTTCCAAGGTTCATAACCTATCTCGCATAGCATGGAGAACCTTTAAACATAAATGCTAGTTGTAGAACATACCTTATGTTGTTTGGATTCCTTGAAAACCTTGTGAGCCTAGCACCTCAAGTGTGATGCCTCAAATGACTCACACAACACCACAATATTTGGAATAACCTTGAGAGAAGTTCACTAACACCTCAAAATCGGCTAGCCCTCTTCCTTGCTTGTACAAGTGTCGATTTTGCTAGTCTAGGGGTCTTTATATAGTTGTGGCACAAGTAGGGTTACACCATGTAAACCCTAATTGTCTTGGCTTTCCATATTCCATGATCCATGGGTTTGTAACCTTCATGGACTATCCATGGAGCATCTTATGGGTTTTAACCCAATCCACACAAACCATGGATCATTAGTCCACTATACAAGAATGGATGATTTACACATTCAACCCCATATATTTAATTAATCTCTTTTTGATCACTTAATTAATTAATTCTTTGATCGATACTAATTAAATAATATTATTAATATATTAGAACTTATAATATATTAATAAACCTTAAGTGTCCTTTCTCTCATTTTGGTCTATCCAAGCATTGCAATGCCATGCAACCCAAATGGACCATGCCGAGTCGGGTCAAGTACATACCAGATATAGTTATGGACTTAGACAATATATCTAACAGTCTCCCACTTGGATAAGTCTAATAACTATAACTGCAAGTATGAATTCAGGAACCGATCAGCAATCATAGCTCTTTCAAGGTCTCGCAGAACTGAGATGATGATGATACGCCATTTAAGATAAGGGATCATATAATCATCTGCTCTCAATATATCAGCCTAACAAATACATGGAACATGGTCTTACTTATTGTCCAGCATTTGTTTCTTGATCTCTGATCTGTTTGACATAGAACTAAATTGAACACATCAATTAGGTTATGACTGGGCCCGGTATATATGTCAAAACAAAATCATCGAGGGGCCCAGATATCGCTTCTAATCCTGGAAGGAACAGATAAACATCGACTTATATGCTTGTACTGACTACTTGTTGAATTATGCACAAAGTAACGTTTTATAACATCGAGTTACCAATGTGTTTTTGTACAATCAATGTATAACCAACTCATAGTCAACAACTCATATCTCTAGGTTTGAAGATTTATATGATATTACCGTCTCACGATCACTCGAGATAAATTCCACGAAGTAATACAAGTGAGCGTGGGTTGAGTCCAATACTCAGGCCTTATGAGCACTCATGAATGTTGCAGTAACCATTTCTATGTCTAATACACCTTTAGACAATCTACAAACCCAATTCATGACAGTCTTAATTCAATACCTACTTCCAAAGTATGACTGACTGTGGAGAGTTTGAATAATATAATTATTCTGGAAGTCAAAACATGCAAAGTTGAAATAATAGTAAATGATTAACATAAGATAGTAACACTTTACTCATAAATAAATAACAACTTTTATTTAATCATCAAATGTCAATTACATTTTACAAGTTTCAGAACTATCTAATTATTAAAACTAATATCATCCTTCAGCCCGATGCGTCTCGCATGCTGTAAATGCTTAACCCTACTCAGTCCCTTCGTGAGGGGATCTGCTGGGTGCTCATATGATGATACCCTCTTTGCCACGAGGAGTCCTTCTTCTATTCGATGTCTAATGAAATGGTATTTTCTGTCAATATGTCTGGATCTCCCGTGATCCCTTGGTTCCTTAGCTAAAGCAACCGCACTTTCACTGTCACAGAAAATTTCCATTGGCTCTTTTATAGCTGGTACAACTCCAAGGTCTCCAATTAAGTTCTTTAGCCATATCGCCTCTTTTGCTGCCTCGCTTGCTGCTATATACTCTGATTCACAAGTTTAATCAGCTACCGTTTCTTGCTTGGAACTTTTCCAAGTAATTGCTCCTCCATTTAGGATAAAGACCCAGTCTGACTGAGAGCGGAAATTATCCCTATCAGTCTGAAAGCTAACATCGCTATACCCTGCCACTCTCAAGTCATCACTGCCACCAAGGGTAAGGACCCAGTCCTTAATCCTTCGTAGATACTTGATAATATTCTTTACCGCAGTCCAGTGAGCCTTGCCAGGGTTCCCTTGATATCTACAGACCATGCTCAAGGAAAAGGCCACATCAGGGCGAGTACAAGTCATAGCATACATGATTGAGCCCACAGCGGAAGCATATGGTACATGACTCATCTCAGCTATCTCAGCCTCTGTACTCGGACTCTGAGTTTTACTCAGTTTGGCATTACTCTGGATCAGTAATTCCCCTTTCTTGGAATTCTGCATACTGAACCTCTTCAGCACCTTATCCAAGTAAGTACTCTGACTAAGTCCAATTAGTCTCTTACTCCTGTCTCTCAATATCCTTATCCCTAGGATATAGGCAGCTTCTCCAACGTCCTTCACAGCGAAACACTTCCCAAGCCAGGACTTCACTTCCTACAGAGTTGGGATGTCATTTCCTATGAGTAGTATGTCATCCACATACAATACCAAAAAGCTGACTATACTCCCACTAGCGCTAACATATACATAAGACTCATCCTCGCTCCTCGAAAAGCCAAACTCTTTGACTTTCTCATCGAAGCAAAGATTCCATATGCGAGGTGCTTGCTTTAATCCATAGAAGGAATTTTCAAGCTTACACGCTCTATTGGGGTACTCTGCACTGACAAAACCCTCTGGCTGACTCATGTAAACATCCTCAGCCAACTTTCCATTAAGGAAAGTGGTTTTGACATCCATTTACCATATTTCATAATCATGAAATGCAGCAATGGCTAGCATAACCTTAATAGACTTAATCTTAGCTACTGGTGAAAAGGTCTCATCATAATCAACTCCCGAAGTTTGTGAAAAGCCCTTTGCAACCAGTCGCGCCTTATAAGTGTGTACATTACCATCCATGTCCGTCTTCTTATTGAAGATCCATTTACACCTAACTGTCTTACGACCTGGTACATTGTCAACCAAGTTCCAAACTTGATTGTCATACATGGACTGTATCTCGTTGTCCATAGCCTCTTTCCATTTAGCAGCCTCAGGGCCTGCCATGGCTTCCGTGTAGCTGTTAGGTTCATCCAGACTTACCAGTGTACTATTACTTATAAGCGTATCACCTTCCGCAGTAGTATGGAAACCATAGTAATGCTCAGGTGCATTCCTAACTCTCGTAGAATGCCTCAGTGGTATGGGCTCGTTAGTAGGATCAACTGGAGTTTCCTCCTCAGGTTGATTACTAGGGTTTGAGGTTCCTTCACCACTTGACTCTTGAATTTCTTCAAGGTCAATTTGCCTCCCACTGTTTCCTTGGCTTATGAACTCTCTCTCACGAAAGACTTCTCTCCTTGCTACAAAGACCACATTATCATTGGGTCTGTAGAAGAGGTAACCAAAGGATCTCTGTGGGTAGCCGATGAAAATACACCTCTCACTTCGAGGTTCGATCTTATCGTGAGTCTCGCGCCTCATGAAAGCCTCACAACCCCAAATCTTGATGTGATCTAGATTGGGAACTTTTCCAGTTAACATCTCCTGAGGTGTTTTGGAAACCTTTTTAGTATGGACTAGATTAAGGATATGGGCGGCAGTCTCTAAGGCATACCCCCAGAAAGAGATTGGTAACGAAGCTCGACTCATCATGGAACGAACCATATCCAACAAGGTTCGATTGCGCCTCTCAGCCACAACATTCAGTTGTGGTGTCCTAGGAGGTTTCAATTGTGAGACAATCCCACATTCATTAAGATAGTCAAGGAACTCGATACTAAGATACTCTCCTCCCCGATCGGATCGGAGCATCTTGATGTTCCTGCCCAATTGATTCTCCACTTCCTGCTTAAACTCTTTGAACTTCTCAAAGGTTTCTGACTTATGCTTGATTAAGTAGATATATCCATATCTACTATAATCATCAGTAAAAGTCACATAATAGCGATTAGCATCTCTTGTGGCGGTTTTGAAGGGTCCACACACATCAGTGTGTATGAGGTCCAACAAACCCTCACCCCTTTCACAAGTACCAGTGAAGGGTGACTTTGTCATTTTTCCAAGTAAACAAGACTCGCAACTATTATCCGACTTTAAGTCAAATGATTCCAAAACTCCAGCCTTTTGGAGTTGGCCCATGCGCTTCTTGTTAACATGTCCAAGATGACAATGCCATAAGTATGCTCTGTCTAAATTATTCGAAGAATCAATACACAACACATTATTTCCTAGATTATCTATAACATTCACAGCTTCATATACACCATCACAAGGTAATTCTTTAAAGTAAAATACATCATTGTAATAAACATTAATAGCACCATTATCATTATCAAATGAAAAAGTAAACCCTTGTTTGCACAAGCCATGAAAGGAAATAATATTTCTCGCCATTTCAGACGAGTAACAACATTTATTCAAATATAACATTAACCCATTATTAAGAAATAAATAATAAACTCCGATCTTGGTAACAAGTGATGCTTTCCTATTCCCCATGATTAAGTTTATCTTCCCATGCTCCACTTTCTCACAACTTCTTAGGCCCTGCAAATCAGTACAAATGTGAATACCACAACTTGTATCAAGCACCCAAGTGTTAGAATTCAATGAGTTATTAGACAATATAGTGTAAATACCTGCATGGGTGGGTTTAACTTTCCCATCCTTTACATCCTACAAGTATTTGGGGCAGCTTCGCTTCCAGTGCCCCTTTTCCTCGCAGTAGAAGCATTGTGCCTCCTATGGGTTTAAAGAAGGAGGAATGGAACCTTTCTTGGTTCCACTTGAAGAGGATCCATCAAGAGACTTTCCCTTGGTATCCTTCGAAGGGGTCTTCCTCTTTTTCCCCTTTCCTTGCCCAATTGCCAGGACAGGAGCAGTAGTAGGAGTAGCAGTAACAACTGATTTACTTTTAAGACCACTTTCAGCGGTCCTTAAAAGTCCTTGAAGCTTCCTTAGTGTGATTTCCTCCTTGTTCATATGATAATTCATACGAAACTTATCATAACTTGGAGGTAAGGAATGGAGAATGATGTCAATCGCCATGTCCTCAGGGAAGTCCACATTAAGCTTCAATAATCGGTCCACGAACCTTTGCATTTTCTGTAAGTGACCGGTGAGGGATTCTCCCTCCTTCATCCTAGTTGTTATCATGGAGGAAATGATTCCATACCTTTCCTGACGAGCACTCTGATGGTACCTATCCATCAGATCTTGGTGCATATCAAAAGGGTAGAAATCTTCATAGGATTTCTGGAGTTTTGCTGTCATTGAGGCCAACATGATGCAAGACACCTTAGTGGCATCTTTCCCATGGGTAGTGTACTCAGCAATCTCCTCAGGAGTAGCAGTTGACTCATCGATAACCTTTAGCTCCTTATCGAGGACATACTCTTTGCCCTCATAGCGAGTAATCATTCTGATGTTCCTAATCCATTCATTGAAATTGGAACCATCAAAGGTGACTTTCCCACACAAGTTCATTAGGGAAAAGGAGCCTGTAGGGTTTGAGCCAGTAGCAGTGTTGGAAGACATCTGAAAGAAAGAAAGACAAGTTTTATTAGATAAAGAGTCCTTAATAAGTCACCCAAAATGAAATATTAAGGCTAGGACCCAACAAACTATTTATAGTTGGAAGAGGGATGTCGTAATCCAAGCTATAAAATATTTGAAGGTAGGTAAATGACGATTTACCAATTTCCACCACAAAAACGAAATAGATTATTAAGTTTTATTGGATTTGAAATTCCTAGATCTTTTGAGATACATTGAACTTTCAATGGCATGTTTGAATCTCGATTGTGCCCTCTCAAGTTTGTGACCGGGATGCCGAGGATCACAAACAAGGTGTGAATAACCATGCAAATTGACTTGGTACCCTTAACTTTTATCACCTAATCGATGTGCCGGTTAACCACTCGCACTCCATCGATCTATGATAAAATTAAGTTAACCTTTGCCACTCTTACTAGTCCTTGTTAGTGTGCCGGTTAACCACACACGCTCCGTTAATGACTTGGTAAGGTACAAAGTGTAATTTCATGGGTTAGCACCTATTTCACATTTTTCCTAAAGTAACTAAGATTGGGAATTATTAAGGTATAGTTACTTTATAATTTCATTATACTTTTAATGAGCATTAAGGTCGTGTCCTACCCGTTCGGCTAACGACCCTCCACCAGTCAAGGAAGAGGTGGGTGAGAGTGGACACCCATTAAGCTGTCATTTTATACGCAACAACCTTATACCCCCCTTATAGACCGGCTTCGTGAATGAGGCCTACTAACGGTAAGACTGACTTATTCTTATACATATCTATATAAGGGTTGAATTTTAAACTTTTAAAACTCTAAGGTTCAATTTGGAAATTAAAGTATTAGGGTGTAAGACTTTACAAATTCCAAAACTTGAGGGCAAGTATTGAAACTATTCAAGACTTTTCATTTCATAACTTATGAGTTTAATGGTCCATTAAAATGAAGACTCTTCATTTTATGTAACCTCTTATTCTTTAATGACACTTTTAAAGAATAGACTTTTGGTTATCCATAACTTGAGGACAAGTTATGGACTCCATCATTACGCATTAAGACCAAGAATCATATTAACAAGCAAGTTACACATAATTCCTATGATCTTCTAAAACTCATAAGAACATGAACATTCATATCAAAATTTCAAGAATCATATTATCACATATAAAACATGGAATTTTGATATTTTTCGTTGTAAATGGATTAGCATAATCATTACCACATCAAAAACAGGTTTTAAGGTTCAAAAAACAGTTTAGGGTAATGATCCCCATCCAATACCAAGCAAAACCCCGAAATTCTGCATACAGGGGCGTCACAACATCATGGTAAAGACTTCCACGTCGTGGTGAGCAGTCAGATGCAAAAAATGTAGAATTTCAAATTTTGAAAAAAACATGTAGCATCAAGTATCAAGCAAACAAGCCTAGGCTCTGATACCACTGATGGGTTTTGAGCATTCTAACACTCCTATGGTGTACATGCAACCCTAGAAACCTTGGATCTATGTTTTACTATGATACATGCAAATTTGATTTCCAAGGTTCATAACCTATCTAGCATAGCATGGAGAACTTTTAAACATAAATGCTAGTTGTAGAGCATACCTTATGTTGTTTGGATTCCTTGAAAACCTTGTGAGCCTAGCACCTCAAGTGTGATGCCTCAAATGTCTCACACAACACCACAATATTTGGAATAACCTTGAGAGAAGTTCACTAACACCTCAAAATCGGCTAGCCCCCTTCCTTGCTTGTACAAGTGCCGATTTTGCTAGTCTAAGGGTCTTTATATAGTTGTGGCACAAGTAGGGTTACACCATGTAAACCCTAATTTTCATGGCTTTCCATATTCCATGATCCATGGGTTTGTAACCTTCATGGACTATCCATGGAGCATCTTATGGGTTTTAACCCAATCCACACAAACCATGGATCATTAGTCCACTATACAAGAATGGATGATTTACACAATCAACCCCATATATTTAATTAGTCTCTTTTTGATCACTTAATTAATTAATTCTTTGATCAATACTATTTAAATAATATTATTAATATATTAGAACTTATAATATATTAATAAACCTTAAGTGTCCTTTCTCTCATTTTGGTCTATCCAAGCATTGCAATGCCATGCAACCCAAATGGACCATGCCGGGTTGGGTCAAGTACATACCAGATATAGTTATGGACTTAGACACTATATCCAATAGAAGTTGTACCAGAATATCCATTGAGAAATGATTAGACGGGCAATTCTTCACCTGTGAGGGATTCTCCAGTTAAGTCGAAACTCGAGGAGACTGTAAATCCTGATGGCATTGTGAAAACTTCTATAGTGGACACAACCATCAATCACATTGAACAACTGAAGATTTCTACTCCTGAGCAGACAACTGTCATACTACCCAAGGTCTCGACTACCGAATCATTTCATGAGGAGGTTCGCACTTCAGGCATCACTGCAAACGTATCTGATATGGATGCAAATGTCAACAAGGGTGATGGAGTATCGACTACTGAAGCCCAAGGTACTTATTATATTATTGTCTACTCTACTTTCGATACCTCTGGTGTTGATCCTGCAGTCTCTTTACATCCATTTCATATTTCTACTCCTACCAAATTACCTACAACCACACATTCACCTACCTTCGAAACCATTATGCAATAACCCATTACTTCTTTATTCCCATCACAATCCACTGAAACACCAAAAATAGTTCAGGATGATGAAACAGAAGATGGCGAGTTTATGGGTTCTTTTGCCGAAATTGAGTTTGATTCTGAGGAAGAAAATATCCCAGATCACATGTTAATGTCAGGCAAACAGTTTGATATCCTGAACAGAAAACTCAATTCATTACTCCAATTCCAATAAAATGCAGGGGGTAATCGTTCGGTATCAGGTATCGAAGTAGATGTGATGTTCAATGCTCAGGAGCATCGGATTCAGAATAAACTTGATCATATTGAGTCAACGTTCAATGCTCAATATTATTCATTCAATAGTGAACTTAAAGAATTAAAGGTGGTCGCAAAGGAAAGACATGCTCTTTATGTTCAAGAAGTCAAGACGATTCGTGAGAATGTCAATCTTAAGCTTCAAGAGTTAAGAGATGATATGGCGAAAGAGGTTGCTTCCTTGGATCACAATTATTCTACACTTCACAAGAAGGTAGATATACTTGCTGATGTGGTAACGAAAGTTGTTGAATAGTATACAACTCTCGTTCTGAAGGTTAATTAACTGGCAGAAGAAAAAGCCAAGGGTTTTGGGAATGTTGACAAGTTACTGGGAGAACTGAAGGATCTCATGTCAAAGTCTGAGTCTTCAAAGTCTTCGTCCATTTCTCCTGAATTTTTCAATGAAAATTTTCGCATGTTAGAGTCAACAATTCACAACGAATTAGCTCCACTTGTGAAATTTGCAAATATCATGCCAACAAATGCCCCGCCTGTTGTCACAGGGGTGCAAGGGGGAGAAAAGGGTGGTGTTGGCATTGGAACGAAAGTTGGTACAGGAGGGAGTGGGTCGGGGAAAAATGATAGTGATGCAAAGGTTGTTGGAAGAGTCGTAACCACTCAAATTTCAACATCCTTACCAATACCTTCGATAGTAACATCATCATCAACAACAACAACAACAAGGCCAATAACTAAGGGTATTGTTATTGGATCTGATGGTGGTGAAACAGGATCTTCGAAACCCAAGCCAACTGAAGCAGATAAAGGAAAAGGGAAAGGTGTTAGTGTTGAGCTATCGAAAGAAGAAAAGAAAGTTGCTTTTGAAGCTAAAATGGAAAAACAGAAGAAACTACAAAGCATTCTTCGATAACGTGCAAATGATCCTCCTGGTCTTAACAAAGGAGATCCTACAAAGCTTTATCATTACGAGTATATTGAAGCTTTGGCTGTTTCAAGGGAGATGCATGATTTTGAGAAGATTCCAAAGAAAAGTTTCGACACTGTGAACACTAACATGAATCAATTAGATTTTCCAGTAAATAGAATGATGTTCTTGGATGAACAGTTCGAACTTGCAGATAAGTACAAAGATAAAGTCGAATTTTGACGTAAGAAATTTTTTTTTCATGCTGTACTTTGAAAGAAGGAGGAGGAAATATGGTCATTAGTCAAGATAGTTCGGGTTCTTGGTATATCAAAAGATGTTTCATTCGAGGGTATATTACAAACTTATCGATATCATGCAGTCCGAGCAAACAATGTAGCATTCGACTTCTCAGTTGCAGACTTTCCTCTAATGAATCTACATGATTTTCTAGTAGTGGCAATGATCATGAAGAGTGTAGATGTATCGAAACTATAAATGACAAGCAAAGAAGATTTTCTGAATGGTTTTGCTCACTTGAAGTTTTTCATTGATTGATATTATGGACAGTGTAGATGTATCGAAACTATGCTTATGAGTAAAGCTGGTTTGAGAAATTTTGAAGATGGTGAGATTACCTTGAAACCTCTAGGAATTGTTTTTTTTAGCAAGAACAAGAAGGTAAATAACTCCAAATTCCTGTTTCAAGTGTGTGATGTCGAAAGGTATACAATACCTCGTTACACAAATCTCATGGTCCGGATGAATAGATGTGCCAAGAATAATGAAAAGGAGAAAGTTGAGATTCGAAAGATTGTTAGCTGGTATGCAGAGATCCGAAGGGTTATCTATCAAGCTGCAAATATTTTAATGACCTGATTCGTCACTGCTCACAAAGGGGGAGAATGTAGATGTCGAATATAGTTGTGAGGTGTTGAATGTCATTATTAGTTTCGCTAGTTTGTAAGTTTATTACAAGGGCATGTTATGTTTCGAAACTTCAGTGTCTAGTCCCTTGTATTTTTTTGTTCGCTTTCATGCTTCCTATAAATAGGGATATGTACTAGAGTTAGATAAGGGACTTTTCGTGTAATTGTCTAAAACACTCTATACTCATTGAAAGCTTATTGAGCCAAACATATATTATTTAGATTTTGTGTTCATCATTCAAACTTTACTCTGATCTCGTAATACACACTCAATTTCATTGCAACTAAATGGAGAGGCGTGCTCGTCTTAGAACAACATGTTTGTTCTTCTTTTTTTTTTCATATTCTTGTGGATTTCTTTTGCAATGGATTAATCTTTAATGTTTCTTAGCAATTATTTGCAACATTAAGTTTTTTCCTTGGAAAGTTTCTCTTTATTTTTGTTCAACTATCATTATAAGTTGTATGTTTGCTTTATTCCACGTTATCCTCCATCTTAAACACATAGAATAATGGTAAGAGGTTACGTGAAACATCATCAATCGGTATCAAATGAAGAATGACATATTCATATGTTGATGTATGGAAAAAAATCAAATCGATATCATAATGAATGACTAAAACTTCAATGGATACAATAAATCATATTGAAGAAATTAGAAAAAGTACCTAATGAAAGATCTTGATGCCCAAGAGTCATTATAAAATGATATTTTCTAATGACATATGATCCTATAGAGTCACACCTTATAGGAAGTTACTACTAATTGATTATTTATTCAAGTAATTTGATTATTAATAAATATATTCAACACCTGTATTTAATTGGAAAATTAATATTTTATGAAAATAATATTTTAACTACTAATTGAGAAGTTATTATTTCTGGGAAATGATAATAAAAGAGAACAAAACTAGTTATATTCATAAGGTATGAATACAAATGTTAGGTACAACTTTTTGGGCACTTTGAGTAAGTCATTTAGTTGGAACATAATTAGCTAGTTTGTGAGAAAGAGTGCAACATACTCTTGGTTTTGACTTTCTTGTCAAAATCGCCAACTCCGTGTGATGATGGAGTTAGAGTGTTCTCTTTATTTCTTCACTCCATGCTTGTAAGAAAGACCATACCCTTTCATTTACTAGCCTTTACTTTAGTACACATTACTATGTATATAAAGAGACCTTTGCTAGTTTATTAGGTAGTTTTTTGATTTTTTTTCTCTCCCTTTGGCTGCCAAATGTCGAGGGCATTCTCTCCCTCTCCCCTATCTTCTTTTGCATTTTGTAGTGTAGAGTAAAGAGTCTTAGTTGCTTCTCCTTTGAAGGTTTATCTGGTATAAACTTCTAAGGCTTAAAAACAACTAATACAAGTGAATACTAGCACCTTGTAGTAGTTTACTTTTTCTTGTAGGATACTTCTAGAGAGCTTCTCCTTTGGAGCTTTATACCATCTTCATCAACTTCCAATCTCTCATTGAGAATCGAAGTCTTCAAATCTTGTAATAATTTTCCTTCTATGATTGATTTAATCTTTCCATGATTACAAAATAATCATTGCTGGGTTAAAAAGAATTTAACGTTCATTCTATTTTTAAAGATTTTGTTGTCGTTTTTAGCGTTTTTTGGGAAACGATTTTGAATAAAACTCAACAATTTGTATCATAGCCATTTTTGAAAGCTTGGTTAGATTATTAGATTATTTGGTATATCTTTGTTCTGGGAAAACATGTATGGTTTTTCAATTAAATACAAGTATTGAATATATTTTATTAAATGGGAAAACATCATTTTATGAAAATAATATCTTTTAACATAAAATGGTAAAAATAGTTATAAGAATAAAATGGGTTTTATCATTTAAAACTCACTATCGGTAAATTTTGCGATTAAATTTGCATAAGTTTGAAATTGAGATTTTAGAGACTTATCAAAATCCAAACCTTATTTTATAAAATGAAGTTTTATTAAAAGGTTAAAAAATATTATTTAGCGCTCAAACATCCAAACTTAATACTAGATATTAAATTTAAAATTTGATCACGTCGATTATATAAAATTTGGATTTTATAAAAGAACATTACGAAAATGTGATTTTAAATAAAAGTATATCATGGCTTATTGGATCCATGCAATAACCATGATATAATATGTTTTTTTAAAGTAGAATTTCAAAAACATCAAAGACCCCTTATTTAAACTCAAATATATGCAACCATATGACAACTTTATAATTTATTTAATGATAAAAGTTTACATGTATTTTCTGTTACCAAAATTGTCTTAGAAAAACAAAGTTGATTTAAATATTTTTTAGTGTGTATGTGTGTGTGTGTGTCTGTACATATACATATATATATATATATATATATATATATATATATATATATATATATATATATATATATATATATATATATATATATAGCTAGGTTCATGTGTTCTAAGTATCTATTGTGTGGATGTAGGAATCAATGTAGGACAATCATTTAAAAAGGTAATTATGTAATCTTACATTTAATTAATACTTTTAATTTAATTAATTTTATATTTATTCCAAATCAAATCCCTTTATATTAGGCTACTATGTAAGAATATTCTATTTCCCTTAAATTATAGATAATATCTCCTTAAATCTTTTAGCGTTCATCTTTTATAAGTCTATTCGACCATAACCAGACAAATTAAAAACACCTCTTCACACATAGAACACACACACACACCTCTGATTCTATCTCGCTTCATCGATAAAAATGAATAACGAAATTGAATCGATTCATCGACACTCTACGAGCTACAACCGACGCCCGGAATTGAATTCCTCTGGGATTTTTTTTGTTATGATTAGCGAAAATTTGATGGAATAGGGAATAGATCAGCGGCTTGATCATATCCAACTCTATTCTATGTTGTCGTTTCTATGTCCCACAACAATGATGATCTCACCACCACCATTGTTGTTCGTAAGTGTGTGAATCAACCCTGATGTGGAAAGTTGGTTGTCTTTATTTTCACAAGCGGGTTTTGCAAACAACCATTAAAGAAACAATCGGGCTTAAGGTATATATTAAACCCTAATTCACTAATTTTTTATTTCAATTTATGTAAACACATAAACACCAAAACCAAAACGCGGTTTCTAATTAGTCCTTTTGGTTTCCTAATCATTTTTTATTGAGTCATTTCAGTTTTGGTTTCCAAATCTTTCTCTATTCTTCGATATTTCAAGTTGCATCTCTCTTTTTTACCATGAATGAAGCCCAAAACCTCTTTCAAATGTTTTTTTGTAATGTATAAAGTTTTCCTTTTGTTTCATAATGTCGGAGAACTAAAAGGAATCATATGAAAAAGTCACATGAAATTGATATTACTATGGAAAAGGAAAATGTAAATGTGTTCCTTACTAGTATATACATTCATGATTAGCTTTGTCCCAACTATGATGCCTATGATTTTTCCATTATGGTAGGTAGTTTATTTTTTTAATCCACTTTGATTCTTTTAACAACTTTACTGATATGCACATTGTTCCTAAAATCAAATGTAAGTGGATGCATCTTACTTGATTAGTTCTTTTGGATTATGTACTTTTGAATGAATGGAACGTTTATGTACTTCAAGATTATTAATATTTCATATTTTTTTGGTGACTTCTTTTTTTTTAAATGTAAAAATAGTTTGTAAAGATTAGAGATACATGGTTGAATTACGAAAAAGATTGAAGATTATACATAATGTAGGTGTGAGATTGAAATTTTTTTAGTTGTAGTTCAAACTTATTAATTTGATATTTTTTTCATTTTTTTGGGTGCGAGATTAATAGGTTCAGAGAGGTGAGAGATCGACTCGAAAGTGTCGTTTCAAGAATAAGAATGGTGCTTCATTTCGTCACAACATTCTTCCAAGAATAAGAATAGTGCTTCATTCTTAAATAATATTAGCTAATTCTTTAAGAATAATGCTCTATTCTTAAAGAATACATGTATATTCTTACATTGCATCATGTTAGCAAAAATTTCATCTTCGTGTACCGTTTCAAGAACAACAGCCTATACTGACAGAATCCTTTATTTGTTTAATTTTTTCATTCTTAAAGAATGCACTTGGAATCGATGTAAGAACAAGTATATTCTACCAAGAATAGTTGGAATCAAGTCGATTATTTCGACCATTGAAGAAGATCACGTGTATTTGTTCAAGTATTTTATATTTAAGAATGCCTATTTTTTAAAGAATTTTATTAATTTTTTATGACATTCTATTAGAATATGTATAATCATATTCAAATATATAAGACTATTATTAGAATGTTGTTATTATTCAACTGGAGGTTAGAGAATTTTCTTATTCTTCATTAACATTCTGACAGAACATTTTCATAGAACATCATTCTAACTATATAACTTTCTGACAGAATAAAATCGATATTGCTTATAAATTATGTTAAAATTGAAATTTAATTAATTTAAAATAATATCATATTTTTTAAATCAAAAGAAATCTGGAATTTTCATTTTTTTTAATTTATCTTAATTGACTAAAATACATTTATCATAAATTTAGATTGTTTTATTCTATTATCTTTAATTTAATAATAATTATTAATCACTTTCTTAAAATAATTAAAATGATTGGTCCACAATCAACCCTACATCCACACAATAGATAGTTAGAATACAATAACCTAGCCCTATATATATATATATATATATATATATATATATATATATATATATATATATATGTGTGTGTGTGTGTGTGTGTGTGTGTGTGTGTGTGCGTGTGTGTGTGTGTGTGTCTGATGTGCATAAACTAGTCATAGACCTCTTGTGATGTGTTTGTCTTGAAATGTTAAAATGGTTGTAATATTTATTTATTCATATGGTGTGTAATAAATAAATAGATAGTTTTCATTTTGTTTATTTTTTGTAAGTAATTGATTAGTTTTAGAAATAGTTTATTTTTATAAAAATGTAACAAAATGAAGATGGTGTCCATTTTGAAGATCAAAAGTTCATAAAGTTGATTTTATTTAAAGTGTCAAAAACTTTATAAAATTACTTTTATAAAATTGCTACCAAGTGTTGATGCAAGTGGGAGAATGAAGACATTACCATAAATTTTGGTCCCTTAATGTACCTTAGGAATGGACTTGGAATTTTTGTGATGGCTCACAAAATGTCACTAGTGCATGGTTGGTTTATGAACATATGTTTTGCATGCTTGTGTTGTTTATATTTATGTTGATATTATGTTATAACTGTTAAATTAGATTTCACATGCAAAATATTATTTTGAATATATATAACATTACAAGGAGTTTGGTTTTAATTAAATTTATATTTTAACATTAAATGGTAAAAAGTTTATAGAAATAAAATGAGTTTTATCATTTAAAAACTAGCTAACAATGTTTATTTATAAAAAATTTCACCAAGCCCTCAGCTTGAGTTCAGGCACACCCGAGAGTATGCTCGAATTCCTCAAACCAAGGTTCTGATACCAACTTGTAACGACCCAAAAATCAAGGGTAAATTTTTCATTTTTATTATAGTCCAAACACTAATATAACTTTTCATCAAAGATTTAAAAGAATTTTGAATAAAACAATTATCAGTGTTCATTCCCAGAAATCACATATTGCGGAAAACACGGGTGTATGCGCTCCGATCGTCCCGAGCTCACTCATTTGAAAACTGGAGTACCTGAAACATAAACTGAAAACCGTAAGCACAAAGCTTAGTGAGTTCCTCAAATACCACATACCAAACATACAATAAACATACAGTGGGCCCCGCCGGACTTTGGACCCCGTCCATAAAATGGGCCCCGCCCAACATACAATAACATATATCAAATAAACACATACACATGCAATAATCACAAAGATACATAGCATACAGATATCCGTCGAGCCCCGCCCGACATCGGGCTTTTACCTGAAAACATATAAACACAACACATGCAAGAGTCACGGAGACAACTAGCATACTATACATATAATATAAACATGGGCCGGCCTTGGTGCCTTCGACCCTCTAAGTCCGGTAAGGAAACTCACCTCGAATGCAAAAGCTCCCTGAAATAAATCCCTAGTTGCTGCAATGACGACGCCTCTTATCTATCAGATCAAAATAACATCAAATAAACAACCGAATTCCATTCCCAAGCCTACCGACCATACTTGGGGAGTTGGGGTAAAATGACCATTTTACCCTTGCCCCAAACAAGAACCAACACGAAGCCCAACTCCCAAAACCAAAAAGGCCCAAAACCAAAAGATCCATAAAGGCCCACAATCCCATATGGGTCTTATCCTAAGCCCATGTTTTCATTGAATACAACTCATATTATCTCAAACACCCCTTAGGACAAACCTGGTCAAAAGCATAAGTCAAATGTCAGATTCAACGCTCAGAGTTAACTCAACTCGCCGAGTTGTCCCTCCATGTTACAACCCAAAAATACAGTCCAAAAATTTCAATTTAATTCATTAAGAAAACCATAGTCATCAAACATCAAATGAAAATCATAAGTCATGTATCTCAAAATATTATGACATTTGTCAAAACATGTATGCACTACAATCATCCCGAGCTCTTCCCCTTGGTACCGGAAGTACCTGAAACCGAAATTAAAAACTGTAAGCACGAAGCTTAGTGAGTCTCCCCAAACTACTACATACCATACACATAAGCATATAATCACATAACATAACATTGGGCATTGCCCGCTACATCGGTCCCCGCCGGCATCGGACCGAAGTCCGGAATCGGGCCCTGCCCGGCATCGAGCATAGCTCGGTATACATATCAACAATACACATAATAAGCACATAACATAAACATATAAACATTCATCGGGCCCCGCTCGGCATCGGACCGAAATCCGGAAACATATAACATAGCATATTAACATTCCTTCGGCCTTCCCCGGCATCGGACCGAAGTTCGGAACATATAAACATGCACATGCAAGAATCATGAAGACATCAAGCATACAAACATTCATCGGGCTTTCCCTGGCATCGGACCAAAGTTCGGAAGCATAAAAACATATAAACCTACATCAGGCACTGCTCGGCATCGGACCGAAGTCCGACACATGCTAACATACATAAACAGACCGACATTGGTGCCTTAGACCCGTTCCTGGGAGGTTACTCACCTCAATGTCGTGAATAGCTTAAAGTACCTGCTCTACAGCTGGCTCTACTCACACCCTATAAAGAACAAACTCTTAGATAACTTTCCATACTAAAAACCCCTTCACGGGTCAACCTTGGTCAAAGTCAAAGTCAAGGTCAAAGTCAACATCCTGGGTTGACTCAACTCGCCGAGTTGGTCCATCAAATCATCGAGTTCCATGAATCATAGCCCTGAAATCGCTATCCAATTTGTCGAGTTCTTTCACAACTCGTCGAGTTCCTCCTATCTGCAGAATCGGGACACTTCGTCCCAACTCGTCAAGTTCCTCTATGGACTCGATGATTCCTTCAGTCTGTAAATCCATCTTAATAGATTAAGTCCCAAATCTTCAGATTTGAGCTTCCTACTTCACCTGTACACTGAAAATGACCTTTTAAGGGTAAAGTTTCCAACTTTACTCGTCAATACCCTTACTTAATGGGTCTAGTTCAAACCCTAACTCTTTAGCACCTAGATCCTTGTCCACAAGCCATCAATACTCCATACTAAGGCATTAGGGTTTCTGAATCTAGGGTTTGGGACTAGGAGGCTATAAATGAGGCTGGCATGAGGGGATTAAGATGCTTAAATAGGGTGCAAAACCCCGAAATTAGGGTTTCACTCTGGCAGTCCTACTCGTCGATTTGAGGCTTTCAACTCGTCGAGTAGACTTCCAAAGCCCACGTCCAAATCCAATCCCTACTCGACGAGTTTAAGGCCTCCAAATCGTCGAGTTACTACATAAAAATGAATAAATTTATAATTTAAATACATACCAGGAACCCGGTGTTACAATTCTCCCCTACTTGTCTCAGACTTCGTCCTCGAAGTCTGCTGCCTCGAATAACTCTGGGTAGTGCTCCCTCATCTCCTCCTCTAGCTCCCAAGTCCACTCCGAGCCCTTACGGTGCTTTCACTGCACCTTCACTAACTGAACAACCTTGTTCCTCAAGGTTTTTGTTTTTCGATCCAGAATCGCCACCTGGATATCCTCTAATGGCACAACTACGGAGTCATCCACCAAGCACTTCTGCAGCTGGGAGACATGAAAAGTATTGTGGATCTGGTTGAGCTCTGCTGGAAGATCCAAACGATAGGCCACATGGCCAACCCGGTCAGTAACTCTGAAAGGACCGATGTACCTAGGGCCCAACTTACCCCGCTTCCTGAACTGAATGACACCTTTTGAAGGTGACACCTTCAGGAGAACCATGTCGCCCACCTGAAACTCCAATTCTGACCGTCGCTTGTCGGCATAGCTTTTCTGCCGAATTTGAGCAGTTTGAAGCCTGCTCCGGACCTGCTGAATCTTCTCAGTGGTCTTGAGTACTACCTCAGTACTCCCTATGACTCTCTGACCGATCTCACCCCAACATATTAGGGTCCTATATTTCCTCCCGTAGAGCATCTCGAAGGGAGGTCAGTCTATGCTGGCGTGGTAACTGTTATTATACGAAAATGCCACTAACGGAAGATATGTATCCCAACTGCCACCGAAATCCAAAACACATGCGCTCAGCATATCCTCAAGAGTCTGAATCGTCCTCTCGCTCTGCCCATCCGTCTGAGGGTGGAAAGCGGTGCTGAATTGGAGACGAGTACCCATCTCTTCGTGAAACCGCTTCCAAAATCTGGAAGTAAACGGACGTCTCGGTCTGACACAACCGAAACAAGCACTCCATGACGTGCCACCACCTCGTGAACGTAGATCTCGGATAGCTTCTCAGCTGATATACTCTCCTAGATTGGGATGAAATGAGCACTCTTGGTCAACCGATCCACGATGACCCATATCGAATCCACTCCACGTGCGGTCCTGGGAAGCTTCGTGATGAAATACATAGTGATATCTTCTCATTTCCACACGGGTATCTCCTATGGATACATCTTTACGTGAGGTCGCTGGTGTTCGGCCTTGATTTTCTTGCAAGTCAAGCACCACTCCACATACCATGCTATGTCCCGCTTCATGCAGGGCCACCAATAATGTAACGTTGGTATTTCTAGGCTAGGTATTAATGTTGATGTAATAGTCTAGGCCAACCTTTGTAATTTTTTTTGAAATAATAAAATGTATTATTTGATTATTATGTGTTTTATGCTTAATTAATATAATTTAATGAATTAAGGATAAAAATAAGCGTCGAAAATAAATGTTAGATAAACCCGATATCTTTGAAGAAATTTGTACTGGCTAAAACAAGGATTTCAGAGATATAAAGAATACCAAAATCCGAGTTATAACGAAGAAGTTATGACTTGTCGAAGTTTCGCGACAGAACCGGCACAACGCTGTGTGACGTAAAAAGTGAATTTGCGATAACGGGATTTTTAGAATTAGTGATCTAAACGAAAGTCGTAGTGTTCGTTAAACCGAGAGCGTGCATAAAAAGAATGCCCAAATCTGACTTCGTATGAGGAAGTTATGATTTTTCTAAGTTTCAGCTTAGCAGTATGTAGCCCGAAACTCGAATTTTAGATCGAGTGATTTTTAGCCGAAGCAATGTAAACGAAAATCAAAGATCTTGTTGATAGTAGTTCAACGGTAAAAAGACAGATGAAAACGGACGTTGGATGAAGAAGTTGTGAATTTTTAACAGACTTTTCCTATACCGGCTTGTTAAAAATATAACTTTATAAATAATATCAAAATTAGCCGACAGAGTCTAAACGAAAGTTGTAGAGCACAGTCTCACCTATGTGTGGATATAAAGAACGTCAAAAACGGAGCTCGTATGTGCAAGTTACGTAATTTTGAAGTTTGAAAATTCGCAGTACGCCCAGCGTACTCGTGTTCATGGTCTGAGACTTGCCACGTCGACCTTTCCCTCGCATACAACACGTATCACGCGAAGTTGACACGTCTGAAACCACGTTTGCCTCGTACGCCCAGTGTACGAGGGTACGCTCAGCGTAGTAGCTAGTGAAGCAGTACGCCCCGCATACCGAGGATTACGCCCAGCGTAATGCGAGGCCGCAACCCCTATAAATACCATGCGAGACAGCCCAGATTTATGTTACAATTTTCATTTCTTTCACCTTTTACTTCCTTTTTAAGCCACACTAAAACCCCCCAATCCTATAATATCATCCTAACATCGTAAGTAACCCCCGGAAAGCCCGAAGATCCTGAGAAAAGAGTTTTTCGAGACGAAACTCTGCTCGTGTGAAGCCCGATTTTCGAGAAAACATTTCGGTTTCATCGAAGAATATTGTTTTAAAAGACGATGTGATGTCCAATCGTCGTCTTATCAAGTGATTGTGTAGTCACTTTCATCTTACACATAGATATGAAGTATTTTCTATAAAATACGTGCTATGTGTAATTATATTGTTTGTTTATTTGAGATGATGTTGAATAGATGTTTTATACAAGTTTTAAACTGTATATGTATTTTTATCTACAAATATGTCGGGTAAAACATGGGTAGATGAAATAGTTCATGTGTGTTAAAATGATGAGAGGCCTCGATGTTGTTGTTGTTGTAGTCATCTAGCGGAGTATAGATGACGACCACAGACCTTTCTAGACAGTCCAATAGAACGCTAGTAGGTTCGCAACCTGTAGATGTTGGTGAACTATATGTTCGCTGGTGTACTCCATCCCCCTCATGGTTGCCTTATTTGACATAAATTGCTGAGGAATCCCTAAATCAGTGTTGTCACCCCGATGAAAATCCTTAGACTAGGTCCCTTATGATGACCCGACTGCAGATCAATCTTGGAGACCCAAGATGCAACCTGAAGCTGGTCAAACAAGTCCTCAATCCTCGGGAGGGGATAATGGTTTTTCACCGTTACCTTATTCAGCTCCCGGTAATCTATACACATCTGATGTGTCGTCGTTCTTCTTCACAAAAAGGATCGGGTCTCCCCATGGTGAACTGCTCGGCCTGATAAATCCTTTGTCTAACAGCTCTTGCAGCTGTGTAGACAACTCTTACATCTTGGGAGGAGCCAACCGATATGGTGCCTTGGCTATCAGAGTCGCACCAGGGACTAGGTCAATCCTGAACTCTACCTGTCTCTCCGTAGGTATCCCAGGAAAATCCTTCGGGAACACGTCCGGGTACTCTCGCACGATTGGTACATCATCTACGGTCGCCTTACCCTTATCCTGGGTGTCTATAACATAGGCGACATAACCTGCGTAACCCTGCTGAAGGTAGAGCCTCGCTTTCGTTGTTGAACATAGAATCGGTCTGACCTACGGTCTCTCGCCCTAAATCACTAAGCCTCCCCCACTTGGGGTCTGAACGGGTACCAACTGCTGCTCGCAGTCGATCATTGCCCCATTGGGGCTCAACCAGTCCATACCCACGATAACCTTATTACCTCGTAGCGGAATAGGAACTAAGTCCACAGAAAACTGCTCATCAAACAACTGCAGTGTACATCCCCGATGAACCCTCGCAACCCAAACGGTCCTATCATCTGCTATATAGACATCAAGTGGACAGTCCAGCTCCCCCGGAGCTCCTATAAATCGCTTGTTGAGCGCGAGCGATACAAAAGATTGGGTAGCCCCTGAATCAAACAATACCAGAGCTGATATACCATTCACAAGGAACGATCCTATAACGAAACACATAAACATAAGCAATAATCAACATAAATAAAGAGATAAGGAGAAGATACATACCCGTCACCACATCGGGAGTTGCACGTGCCTCCTCTGCTGTCAACTGGAAGGCTTTGCTCTTCGCCACTGGCGCCTCCGACCGGCCCTGGAGGCCGCCGGTAATCCTCAATGTAGCAGGAGCGGGTGTCGCCACTTGTCATGCTGCTGATAAACTCGGGCACTGGGACCGCTTGTGTCCCCTCTGATTGTACTGGAAGCAAATCAGATCTGATACTGTGGTGGTAGTGGTGGTAGCAGTACAGTCCCTGCTCACATGCCCAGTCCGACCGCACTTGAAACATCCCGAACTACCCGCCCTGCACGCCCCCTCGTGCAACTTGCCGCACTTGCCACAGCGGTTGCGGCCCTGCTGGCTCCTCGATCGGTGATCTGACACCTTGGGCTTTTTGCCTGCACTCCCTGACTGAACCCCTTCCTGTTTCCTCTTCTTCTCCATCTCCAAATCCAGCTCCCTCTCCCGAGCCATAACAATCATATCCTCCAGCGTCTTGCAGCTGGATCTGCTCACAAACTTACGGATGTCACTCCGCTGCATCTCATGATATAGGGTCTTCTTCATCTCCTCGTCCGCCATGTACTACGGAATGAGAAGGTCCCTCTCCCTAAACATGGCGGTGATCTCGGTCACCGTCTCAATCGCTTGCTGGAGATCCTGGAACTCCCTAGCAAGCTGTTGCACCTCAATCACAGGTGCAAACTCGGCCCGATACCTGGCCGAAAATTCACTCCAAGTCATAGCATCTAGAGTTGCATCATCTCCAATGGCATGTCTAACCTCCTCCCACCAGTCACATGCTCTGTCCTTCAGAAGACAGGACACAAGTTGGACATTGTCCCGCTCGGGACATCTGCTCGTACGGAAAGCGTTGGCGACATCAGCCAACCATCTGCTGCTAGCAATGGGGTCCCGAGCCCCATGATAGTCTGGAGCTCCGCAAGCTCAGAAATCCCTAAAGGTCATTGTATGCGCCCCTAGCATGTCCACCATCTCTGTATGGAAAGTACTTAACCTTTCGTCAAGAATCTCCAGGATACCCTCCTTGATCGTGCCAAAGATCACAGGAGTCTGGTCCAAAATGTTGCATGTGATCTCAGATGAGATGAACGCTCTCGTCTGCACATCAAACTGCCCGGCTCCAGAGCCCGAGCCTGATCCCTCACTGACTCCCGAAGTTCCAACTGGTCTAGTGCGTAGCATCACCATTCTGAAAATACACCATAACAAACATCGGAATACTCATCATAACTCGACGGATCTCACATACTACAAGTTCCCTAGATTCATCTCAGCCTTCCTTGATTCGTGTACGGATCCTCTGCTTTCACTAGTACGAGCCCATACTACCTTCCACATCTACCCGTACTTTCCTCAAGAACTGCCTTGACTCCACCAAATCCCTTCTACCACTACTGTTGTTCTCATGCTAATTTCATCCTAGGCTTGCCCTAGGGTAATCACCGACCCACTCTCCGCCATCAACTGCATAAGAAGTCCCTGCTACCTTTCCCTATCTGGCTCACGAATACTATTACATATCATTAAGACTAGATAATTCTTCGAATGAGTGGTCCTACCCTACAACGGTTAGACTCGAATGAGAGATGTGAAATAGAGCTAAACCTAACCTTCTGAAATTATTTAGTCCTCTCAATATGTAACTAAACATATTCATTTACTAGTTAGTTAAACATAACTAGAACTCCTAAAAGAACAAAGCAAGCAGCATTCGAGCATTGAGTAAACATAATCAACCATATCCTAATCAGACCATCATATCACTAACTAATCAGTACTAGCATGCAGTTCATAAAGCTCATACGCATATAACAGGCACATAAGGCATCCTTCCTAGATCCTTAGCCCTAATCTAGCATTCAGTTCTCATAAGCATATCATAACAGAAACTTGTATGGGTAATTTGGGAGTACTTACTTGAGCTCGACTGATTGCATGCATCACACCCTTTTTCTCTTTTCAAAATCCTTTTTATAAAAATGGTTTTTCCTTTGAAAATCTTATACCAAGGCCTCAGTTTGAGTTCAGACACACCCGATAGTGTGCCCGAATCCCTCAAACCAAGGCACTGATACCAACTTGTAACAACCCAAAAATGTAGTCCAAAATTTTCATTTTAATTCATTAAGAAAAACATAGTCATCAAACATCATATGAAAATCATAATTCGTGTATCTCAAAATATTATGACATCTGTCAAAATATATCAAAGTGTAAACATCCTACGCTAAACAAATGGTGTGTGCACTACAATCATCCAGAGCTCTCCCCCTTGCTACCGGAAGTACCTGAAACCAAAACTGAAAACTATAAGCACGAAGCTTAGTGAGTCTCCCCAAACTACCACATACCATACACATAATCACATAACATAACATTGGGCCTTGCCTGCTACATCGGGCCCCGCCCGACATCGGAACGAAGTCCGGCATCGGGCCCCGCCCGGCATCAGACCGAAGTCCGACACATGCTAACATACATAAACAAGTCGACATTGGTGCCTTAGACCCATTCCAAGGACGAAACTCACCTTAATGTCGTGAATAGCTAAAAGTCCCTGCTCTGCAACCGGCTCTACTCACACCCTATACAGAAAAACCTCTTAGATAATTTTCCATACTCAAAACCCCTTCATAGGTCAACCTTGGTCAAAGTCAAAGTCAAGGTCAAAGTTAACATCCTTGGTTGACTCAACTCGCTGAGTTGGTCCATCAACTCGTCGAGTTACATGAATCATAACCCTGAAATCGCGATCCAACTCGTCGATTTCCTCCTATCTACAGAATTGGGACACTTCATCCCAACTCATCGAGTTCCTCTATGGACTCGACGAGTTCTTCAGTCTGTTAAGCCATCTTAATAGATTAAGCCCCAAATCTTCAGATCTGAGCTTCCTACTTCACTTACACACTGAAAATGTACTTTTCAGAGTAAATTTTCCAACTTTACCCGTCAATACCCTTACTTAATGGGTCTAGCTTAAACCCTAACTCTTTAGGACCTAGATATTGGTCCATAAGCCATCAATACTCCATACTAAGGCATATACACTGAGATCTGGACCCAAGGTACTACATGAACACGTAAAGCTTCCACCTTTCTCTCCATGCATGGACTTTTGGAGCTTAAAAGACCAAAATGACTTCATATAGCTTGCATGGGGCTTCAATGGTCATAAAGTTTGCATCTTTATGCCATGAAAGCCCTCCATGCTTCCATATCTGATAGTGTACTCACTTGGGACGTCCATTTCCTAAAGGTCATGCTTCTTGAACCAATAAACCTAATAATATGGTAATAAGGAGAGATCTAAGAAGTTACTAAGCAAGTTGAGACTTGCTTACCAGAAAATGATGAGAATGAAATGGAGCCTCTGGATCTACTAGTTTCTTCTTCAATCCCCAAGCTTCTCCTTCCTTCACAAGCTTCAACACACACAAAACTTCACTAAAAAATGGCACACAAGCTCACAAATGCATTAGGGTTTCTGAATCTAGGGTTTGGGACTTGGAGGTTGTAAATGAGGATGGCATGAGGGTATTAAGATGCTTAAATATGGTGCAAAACCCCGAAATTAGGGTTTTGTTGGATTAATGTCTAAGTCCATAACTATAATTGGTAAGACTTGACCCGACCCGGCATGGTCCATTTGGGTTGCATGGCATCATGCATTTGGATAAACTATAATGAGAGAAATAACACTTAAGGTTGGTTAATATATTATAAGTTCTAATATATTAATAAGGTTATTTAATTAGTATTGATCAAGAATTAATTTGGAATTAATTAAGTGATCAAAAGGAGACTAATTAAATATATGGGTTGATTGTGTAAATCATTCATTCTTATATATGTGGGCTTGTGATCCAAGATTTCTTATGTTGGACTAAGTCCATGGGGTGACCCATGGATACTCCATGGAGGTTAAAATCCATGGAGCATAAGGAATGGGTAAAGTTATGAGTTACATGGTGTAACCCTAATAGCCACCATATAAAAGAATCCCATGGCTCAAGAAATCGTGCACTAATGTGTGAATATGAGGGCTAGACGATTTCAAGGAGTGTTCCATTTCTCTCAAGTCATTCCATGTGCATTTGGTGTTGTGTGAACCATTTGAGGTATCACACTTGAGGCACTAGGCACTCAAGCTTCATGGAGACAAGCTACATCAAACAAAGGTATGTATTCTATCCATTTGATTACCCAAGTATCAAGTATTGTATGCTAGATAGGGTAATACCTTGGAAAGTTCATAATTGCATGTATAATAGAGAAAACATAGATCCAAGGTATTTAGGGTTTCATGTACACTTAGGAGTGTTAGAATGCGCAAAACCCATCAGTGGTATCAGAGCCAAGGCTTGTTTTCTTGTTATACTTGCAAAATTAGCTGAAAAATCGAATTGTATTAGTTTAAAAGTTATGCTAATTACTTGAAAAAAATTTGATGTGAATTATCTTTGTTCATATGAGTTTATTAGATTAATAGAAAAGTTAATTGATTATGTGTTTTCAATCAATTTTAATCTAAGAGTTGATTCTAAAATGTGTTTTTGTAACTTGTCCTCAAGTTATATGAAAAGTCACATTTAAGTTTCATAAAACTCATAAAAAGTTGGCAATGGTTACAAAAATGAAGAGTCTTGTCCTCATTAAATGGTTTTATGACTCCATAACTTGTCCTCAAGTTATGGAGGTTCAAGAGTCACTTCATTAAATGATAAAATGTGTAACCTTAATTAGTTCCATAAGTTACAAAAATAAAGAAAAGTTACATTCTTTTATTAGTTTAAAGTCTTCCATAACTTGTCCTCAAGTTATGGAACTTGAAGAGTTTTTTTTAATTAAAACTACTTTAAACACATAAGTTATGGAATTAATTAGTTTTGAATATTTTCAAAACTTGCCCTCAAGTTTTGGAATTTGTAAAGTTTTCCCCATGAATACTTTAATTCCAAGTTAGCCCTTAGAATTTTAAAAGTTAAAATTCAACCCTTATACTTTATAGTATTATAAGTTAATAATAAATATATGTATAAGAGCAAGTCAGTCTTACCGTTAGTAGGCCTCATTCACGAAGCCGGTCTATAAGGGGGGTATAAGGTTACTGCCTATAAAATGACAGTTTAATGGGTGTCCACTCTCACCCACCGCTTCCTTGACTGGTGGAGGGTCGTTAGCCGAACGGGTAGGACAAGGACTATAATTCTCCCTTCATTAAAAGTATTAATGATAAATACTAAGTAACTAAACTTTTTATAAATTCCCAATCTTAGTTACTTAGGAAAATGTGAATAAGGTGCTAATCCATGAAATTACACTTTGCACTTTGTTTAAACCATTAGTGGAGCGTGTGTGGTTAACCGGCACACTAACCTGGATTTAACAAAGTAGGCAAAGGGTAACTTAATATTTATCATAGTATCGGTGGAGCTCGTGTGGTTAACCGGCACATCGATTGAGGGGTAAATATTAAGGGTACCAAGTATATTTGCATGGTTACTTCACACCTTGTTTTGTGATCCTCGGCATCCCAGTCACAAAACCTGAAGGGCACACTCGAGATTGAAACATGCCATTGAAAAGTTCAATGAATCTCAAAAGATCTAGGAGTTTCAAATCCAATTAAAAACCTAATTACATTATTTCGTTTTTCATGGTGGAAATTGGTAAATCGTCATTTACCTACCTTCAACTATTTTATAACTCGGATTACGGCATCCCTCTTCCAGTTATAAATAGGTTGTTGGATCCTAGCCTTAATATTTCACATTGGGTGTTATATTAAGGACTTTAGATCAACTATCTTGAATATCTCCCAAAAGATGTCTAGTTCAGACATCTATGATCTTCCCAAATCTCTTGGAACTTTACTTCCTCCACCTCCTCCAATTATTCTCCCTAACCCACAAGTTCAAGGTCACTCAAGCCCTAATGGCAAGCAAGGTCTATGTGTGATCACATCTTAGAGATGAAGTCACATATTGACAAGCTGGGAGAGTTGGGTGTCAAAGTCTTGAGAAAGTTGGATGTTCAATCACTTTCTAAGTCACATAGTGAGTTCCTTTAGGACTACTATGAAACAGACTATGACATGAACCTTAATGATCATATCTATTTGCTTGGTGCTGCTCAATCAGCAATGATTTGGAACGATAGTAAAGCAAATTTGATTAGAAGATCAACTTCCCAAAAACTTTATGGACAGTGACAATGGTGACACTGGAAATCCAGAAAAAGCATTCTCTTCCCAATGGAAAGGGATTGGTCATAGTCAACCCGATTGACCAAATGGTAAGGAGAAAGGCTAAGTCTGAGATAGTCCCATTACCAAAGGGTCCATATGTTTATTTTGCCAAAGGAAGGGGCGTTGATTGCAAAGCTGCCAAGTTTACCTAAGGATGTTAAAGCCAATAAGTCTGACTCTACTTCAGGTAGAGCCCATTATCTAACTCTGTTAAGTTTCTATTCTAAGATCCTCATTACATGATGTGACTGGGTCACATGTTGAAGTTTTAAGAATCAAAGAATAGAGAGAAAGCTTAAAGGAAGTATATGCTAATTCTGATCGCGTAGGTGGATTTCGATCGCATCAGAATTTTGAAGCTGTTACTTAGGAGTTATGATATATTGCTTAGGAATAGATAACAACAAGTTTTTCCGTATGCATTTGCACTATAAGGATAAGTTTTTTCCGCAAAGTTTTGAAATAAAATAAAAGTTTTTAATTTTATATTTATTTTAAATATCCTTACAAGTGGCATTTGTTAAAAATGGTTGTTTATATGATTCCATTGATAGCAATATTTGAAAAAAAATGGACTTGATTCTTTCGTTTGTGGTAGTGTCATAATTTACCAAATAAGGAAAGATTCTCATTCCCAAGGCTTCAGTTGGATAGAAACTTGGAATCATGCAAGTTGAATAGTATGATGAATGAGAACTTTCAAGCATTGGAAAATTAAGACTTGTTCACATGGATGTGTGAGTCAAGTTAAGGACTAAAGGGATCGAGTACACATTCTTGTGCACTGGTCAAGTCCACCACAAAGCTCGTTAAGACTATTCGTCATGATTTACTAAATTTTAGTAAATATGGTTATACTTACAAGTTTAAGTATAATTCTGAAACATTGGAAAAGTCTCAATGTATGGCAGAACGAATGGGAAGAATCAAATTAGGCAGACAGATAAAAGTTTCTCAAATCTGAAAAGATGGGAGAGTACTTTAGTATCATGTTTTGTGATCATCTTAATGATTAAAGAACCACATCACAATTGGTCTTCTAAGGACATCTTAGTGCATTCTTATGACTAAGAAGAGGAGTCATGAATTGTTGAAATGGTTAAATCAAGAAGATGAGTCATACTTCGTTTCAAAACAAGTCTTAGAGTCATACTCAAAGACTATAAGTTGAGTGACATATCTTAAAGAAAGGTTTATAACACTTGTCAAATGTAAGAGTAAAAGTGTCCTACTCTTGTACATTTGAAGTTGGTAAGTTGTGATGTTTTGGATTAAACAAAGACCAACTAAGGCCAATTGTGTGAAGTGTTTGTCTTGATAAAGAATCTGCACTATCTCTTGAATATTTGGCAAGATAGTCTTATATGTCAAGAGGACAGTGGGAGTCTTAAAGATCCTAAAAAGAATTTCAAGAACTAATCAAGAATAAAACCTGAGGTTCTTCACTAGCACACGACTTTAGGTTTATAACCTATCATGTTGACATATTCTGTGCTCATTCCAGTTAAAGTTGGCTTTGCATAGGAGTTCTGAAAGTTCTCAATTGGTTGCATAACAACTTGGAAGCAATGGCAGGCCATGTACTGCCAGGTAGAAAGAAGTTAAGATTGCATAAGTTCAGTCCATATGAGTTTGGATTTGTCATTATCCTTGTCTTGTGACTATGGTTTTGACGATTCACGTGGATAAGAACACATACACCATAAAATCTAAGGGTCATAAGGTTTCTCTCCGATTCATGAAAATGATGGTGAGGAAACACTTCCACCAAGTAGATTTGAAGCAGATGGCAAAAGGTCTAAACAATTGAGACTATGATTACGGCATCCCTTTTCATAGTTCTGAAATTGTTTAGACACACATGCATGCTATCTAAGGAAAGGTGTATGATTTTGATAAAGTTTTATCAAAGCATCTCGTATCAGAAATCTAAACTTAGGTAAGGAAGTCAATAAAGTATTGATTTCTAGAAGTCCAGCTGATTTCTGAGTACATGTCAAAGCTAGTGGGAGCATAAGTGTTATGCTAATAATCATCATGTTAGTGGGAGCATGATAATTATTGTTAGTGTTGCAAGTTAGCAATGTTAATTATAGAAAACAAAAGTTTCAATTCGTGAGGCTGCAGGGATTGAAAAAGTTGTTTTGTTATAATTAAGGGAGAGGATATACTTCATTTCAGTTCTAAAGGCTTAGATTGAGACCTTAATCATCTTTAGTCAAGAATATATATATGAATTTCATGTTGGATTGGTTCAACTTAAGGAAATTCTATATATTGCGTTCTCAAAATTCGATTATGATTACGGCATCCCTCTTCATAGTCAAATTTTGAAAACATGGCAAATAAAAATATTGTAGCAAAAGATTGGTCTAGAATCATGTCTTTATGTGAGACATCATGAATCGTGTACCATTTGCTTTGGGTACAGGATCGATTGCATGTGCTATAATATTTGTCATTTCTAGATTTTTCCAAATGCCTAGAGGCATTAAGAAGGGAAAAGGTCTAGAATTGGATATGACTAAAATGATTAAGCAATTGTCAAGGACAATCTGAGGTTTACCAAAGATTGGTTGCTCGGGGACAGTTGGAAGTATAGTGCTAATTTTGGAAGGACCATATTGACATATTCTGAAAAGAGGCATCTCTTATTCAGAAGTGATAGTCAAAATGAGAATATGGAGTTGTCTCCATAGGTGGAAGTTATCTGTGTAAGATTAGAAAACTTAATGCAAGAAGCATGTCCAAAGCAATGTACTTTGAATATGAGACTTAGTTTCCATGGAGTTGATCTCCATTGGAATACCTTATAATGACTGTTGACAAGTCTTTGTGACTTTGTACATATTCATTACAGGAGGGTCAGTGCATATAAGTTTAAAATCTAAACAGATTTCGATAAATGATAGGAATTTGAAATTCTCACATTTTTCGATAAGGATTTGGGAGTGTGAAATTAGAATCATTGAAATTATGTTCAATTGGTTTATTTCACAAAGTAAGGATCATAGACAAACATAGAGTGCATACTTGGTGTATGGCAAAGCTATTGTTTAAGAAAAACATAGTGTACATGCTTGGAGCATGGGACAACTAGTGTTTTTAATTCAAGTATAAAGTTGATAAAACCGAAACAATGAATAATGAGTAATCAGTATGGTGATAAATAAAAGTGTTTATTTATATTCATAGGGTTTGATACCATATTTGATTCATTTATTCTTGTGTTTCACTTTGCATGTTTTGACTTCCAGAATAACTAAGTCGCTCTTCCTGAATGATTAAGTTATTCAAACCATCCACAGTCGGTCATATGTTGGAAGCAGATATGAATCAAGACTGTCATGGGTTGGTTTGTAGAGGTCCAAGTTTGTGGACAAAGTGGTGCTACAACACTCATGAGTGCTCATAAGTTCTGAGTATTGGATTCAACCCGCGCTCATTTGAATCACTTCATGGATTTTATCACGAGTGATCATGAGACGATAATATCTTATATTCTTCAAACCTAGAGATACGAGTTGTTACTATGAGTTGGTTGTACATTGATTGCACGAAAACGCATTCGGTAACTCGATGTTATAAAACGTGCCTTTGTGTATGATTCAACAAGTAGTAGAACAAGCCATATGAGTCGAAATTTATCCATTCCTTTTACCTTCGGGATAAAAGCGATATCTGTGGGCCCCTAGATTATTTAAAGATGATACATGTGAGTGCTTGGCCAAGCCAGGACTGATTTGATTTGTTCAATCAGTCAGTCATCATGAATCGGAAATCGGGAAACAACAAATGGACAGAGAGAATGATTGATAATCCATGTCTCAGTCCATATGATATCTAGAATGGAGGAATATATGATCCCTTATCTAATGGACAAGTCATTGACAAAGGTCAGAGTTCATCGACAAGGTCAGAGTTCGACAGAAGCTTTTGAGAGCTACGATTGCTGATCGGTTCCTGAAGTCATACGCAATAATAGTTTTAGACTTATCCAAGTGGGAGACTGTTGGATTAATGTCTAAGTCCATAACTATAATTGGTAAGACTTGACCCGACCCGGCATGGTCCATTTGGGTTGCATGGCATCATGCATTTGGATAGACTATAATGAGAGAAATAACACTTAAGGTTGGTTAATATATTATAAGTTCTAATATATTAATAAGGTTATTTAATTAGTATTGATCAAGAATTAATTTTGAATTAATTAAGTGATCAAAAGGAGACTAATTAAATATATGGGTTGATTGTGTAAATCATTCATTCTTATATATGTGGGCTTGTAATCCAAGATTTCTTATCTTGGACTAAGTCCATGGGGTGACCCATGGATACTCCATGGAGGTTAAAATCCATGCAGCATAAGGAATGGGTAAAGTTATGAGTTACATGGTGTAACCCTAATAGCCACCATATAGAAGAATCCCATGGCTCAAGAAATCGTGCACTAATGTGTGAATATGAGGGCTAGACGATTTCAAGGAGTGTTCCATTTCTCTCAAGTCATTCCATGTGCATTTGGTGTTGTGTGAACCATTTGAGGTGTCACACTTGGGGCACTAGGCACTCAAGCTTCATGGAGACAAGCTACATCAAACAAAGTTATGTATTCTATCCATTTGATTACCCAAGTATCAAGTATTGTATGCTAGATAGGGTAATACCTTGGAAAGTTCATAATTGCATGTATAATAGAGAAAACATAGATCCAAGGTATTTAGGGTTGCATGTACACTTTGGAGTGTTAGAATGCGCAAAACCCATCAGGTTTCACTCTGGCATTCCTACTCGTCGAGTTGAGGCATCCAACTCGTCGAGTAGACTTCAAAAACCCGCGTCCAAATACAATCCCTACTCGACGAGTTTGGGGCCTCCAACTCGTCGAGTTCCTACATAAAAATGAATAAATTTATAATTTAAATACATATCAGGAACCCGGTGTTACACTCCACTCGCCGAGTTCCCCCATTAATCAACAGAATCGCGAAAAGTCGATCCAACTCGCCGAGTTCATCCATGAACTCGCCGAGTTTCCTCTTTAGCCAGCAGAATCGGGAAAAATCATTCCAACTCGCCAAGTTCACCCATGAACTTGCCGAGTTCTTCAGTCAGCAACACCTCTTAATCTATTAAGTCACCAATATCGAAACTAAAAGCTCCCACACTCAGATCTCAACTAAAATAACGCCTGGAAGGGTAAAGTTTCCAACTTTACCCTTAAGAACCATTCTAATGGGTCAAGAACCCAAACCCTAAGCTTAAGAGGTTTTGGGCTTAATTAATAATCACCAAATCATCAAGACAAAGCTCATGGATGCAGATCTGGACCTTAAAGGCTGAAAGATCATGTAAAGTTTCCAAATTTACTCTCATGCAAGGCTAGAAGAAAGTTAAAAGCTCAAAAGAGACCAAAAGAAAAGCTTAATGGATGCATGGAGCCCTTAAGACCATAAAGTTGGCACCTTTATGCCACAAGAGCTCCCAAGAACCATGGATATCAAAGAATAACTCCTTTGGGACATCCTACACCCCATCAATCACTTAAACTTAGCTAAAACATGCAAACTAGCCCTAACATGGAGATCTAAGCATGTAATAAGCAAGGTTGAGACTTTATACCCGAAAAATGATGGAAATTGAGCAAGGAATCGAGATCTACAAGCTCTTTCTTGAATCCCCACCTTGCACTAAGATCCTCTTCCTTCAATAAGCTTCAAACACCCAAAAATGCACTCACAACACTCAATAAGGCTCTAGGGTTTCGAGATTAGGGTAAGAGGAAATGGAGGCTGGAAATGGGGCCAACACCTGGGGCTTAAGGTGTTTAAATAGGGTGCAAAACCCCGAAATTAGGGTTTCCTTCCGAGTGGCCAACTCATCGAGTTGAGGCTCCTTAACTCACTGAGTTGCCTCATTAAACTCTGTGGTTAAGCTAGCTTCTACTCACCGAGTTGAGGCTCCTCAACTCGTCGAGTAGACCTATTAAATCCCCAAGATTTTCATCTTCAACACGCCGAGTTGGCTCCTTTAACTCATTGAGTTCAACTTAAGATTTGGCATAATTCCACAATTAACCTTCTAGATTACGGGTGTTACACACGCAAAAACGTACATCGGACGACAAGGTTATGAATTTTTAACGGACTTTACCTGTCCAGGTCTGTTAAAATATAACTTTAAAAACAGATTCTAAATTAGACAATGGGCTCTAAACGAAAGTTGTAGATCATGTTGCCGCCTACACGTAGATATAAAGAACGTAAAAAACAGAGCTAGTATGCAAAAGTTACGGATTTTAGAAGATAATTAGTTTTTGGAGTAATCTACGAGTGACACGTGGCACAATCCTAACCACTGCTTCTTCCCCACACCTTTACACCATATGGTGACACTTGGAACTCAACTCGATGAGTTAGAGGTTTAGAACTTGACGAGTTGATCCATTTACGAACCTATATATAGAGGCGCAAATCTTCCATTTCTTTCACAACTCTTCCATTCTTTCTCTCTCAAACTTCTCTCTAAACCCCTCCCAGTCTCTAGTAACTTCCAAGTGCTAGAGGAAAGTCCCAGAGCGCCAGAAGGCTCCGAGAAGAAGATCTTTTCGGCTCGGAAGTTCTGCCTCCGCAGAGCCCGATTCCTACCCAAACCTCCCGGTAAGTGAGTTATGCTTACCGTACTTTAAGTATAGCTTATGTTTAAGTTCAATATCGCTATTATGAACTTATAAACAATAAATATATTAAAAAATATAATATACAAAGTGTTATTATAATATATTTTAACTACTCGCGGTACGGGGAATCTGGTTTGAAGGGCTGCATAGGGTTGTTGGATTTCAGAAGTGTTATAATGCCAAAACGGTCCTGCCCTCCGGTGTTTCATGTATGGCCCCTGTCTGTACATAGTGGTTGAAAAGTATTGTTTAACACTTATAAAACAATATCGCTCGTAAATAATCACTATAAATATTAGACTAAAATCTAGCGGTAATGATACTAGGTTTCGCCGAAGGAAAATAGAATTGTTAGAAGCGAAGCGCTGCCCGAGTTTGGAATCATCACTTTAACAAGTGAGTGCATAGTCCCTTACATTAACATGATTTTAATACAAGTATTAATTAAAGTATTAAATATTTGTTAAACATTGGGTTGAACATGATTTTAATACAAAACCCCAGGGCGGGGCCCACTATCGTATGTTCGGGTTGAAATAGACCCCAGAGAGGGGCTCACTATTGTATGATTGGATTGAAACATACCCCATGGCGGGGCCCATATGTGTTGATCGGGTTGAAATACACCCCAGGGCGGGGCCCATATATGTATATCGGGTTAGAATATACCCCAGGGTTAAGCCTAATTGTATGATTGATATGTGGTATTTTGGGGAACCCACTAAGCTTTGTGCTTACAGTGTGTTCATGGTTTAAGGTACTACCGGTTCGAAAAGGAAGGGCCCGACGTGTGGCACATCATCCTCCTCTTCATGATTTCCGTATGTTGAATAATTATACTTTGATATTTTAGATATTATAATTGGTGATGATTATTTTTACAATTAATGAATGAAATTGATAGTCTTTCCATTTTTATCATGATTTTTGGGTTGTTACAGAACGTCAACAAACAAACATAAATGGATATAAACAAACAAACATAAATGAACAAACATTAGCGAAGGAACATAAACAGACGTTAATAAACAAACATTCATGAACGAGACCATTGTTCATGTTTGTTTGTTTAAGTAAACAAACAAAAAGTCATATTAATGATCGTTTGTTTATAAAATAAACAGACAATTTGACTTTTTTGTTTATTTACGATCCTAATTATTTTCTTAAAGTTTGAAAGATTTTATAATTGTTATGACAAATGTAATCAAAATACAAAATTTAACAAACAGAAACATAAACAAATCGAATGTATATATCATAGATTCACAAATCAGAATACATACTCTAATGTAGAATACATACTTTAATGTTGATATTTACAATAGAATTAAAACCACGAAAATATATAGATTGATGAATGCAAATGAGTGTCCTAAGACAAAATTTCTCTGGTATGGGTTTGTCTTGAGCATACAGTAATCAATTCAAAAATATATTTTGAATATGTCGAAAATCACCATGCTTCCATGTTATATCAAAAACGATTTTAAGAGAATGTGTGTATGTTTCATTTGCCTCCAAAATCTATGAGACTCCAAGTATTTATAATCTTTCAATGGTGGTTGTAAACCACCAACCAAAAATAACTGTTAAAAACTGTCAATCAATTAATACTCTTATTAACAGAATTTTACCTAATAATAATTAATTAATAATTAATTTTAGATTTATCATAATAAAAATATATTATGTATCAAGAAGAGCCAAATTCCCTATCTTTGACCATTAACATATAATAAATCCAATTCTTTTGTAACCCAATATGACTAATCCAACACCACAACCCAAACCCAAGATACTTGATCCATTAGTTGGTCGATTTAATTAAATGAGTGAGCCAAGTCTTATAAGGTGGGAAAATGTTTTCTCTTCTTCCTATGTAGAACAAATCTCACATATGTGTTTTTGCGTAAAGCAAAGTTTCAACAATAATGACATGATAACTCCCATTAAGATATTTTAACGAATAACTTTAGATAAAACTAGTAACTTACTACCTTTGCTTCGTCCGGGGGGGGGGGGGGGACTTGCATCAATACGAAAGTGTAGGGAACAAGCCTGCAGATATACAAAACTTATGTGGCCAAAATATGAAACCAAAAAAGTATAGGAACGAAACATGGCAATATATATTGCAAGGGACGTTAGGTGCAAATTTTCTATTAGGTAAGAACTATTTATGTAAAATTTTTAAACACATACACAATGTCTATAAAAAAATTGCACAATGAGCTTTTTTGTAAATTACGATGACTATTTTTATAATTTATTTTCTACATTAAACATGAATATACAAAAATCTTAAACATGATGACTGTTGTAAAACAAAAAAATAAAACCTCAGAGGGACCTAATCTATAGATAATAAAATTATAAGGACTAAGTATGTCAATATTAATTATATTTATATAAATACTAAATGTGCTATTATAAAAAATAATTGTGGAAAAAATCTAAGATTCATAAAAATAACTGTTAAGTTCTCAATTGCTTTTAGATAAGGTTGTCAAAATTGAGATCTTACTTAAAATCGTTTTACATTTTGCAAGATCGACATCGTAAGATCGGATCGGGATCGTAAGATCCTACCAAAAGGAACTCATATTCAAATTTGCTCGAAAGATAGTGTAATCAAATGTAACTTCTTAAGCATCACCTATAATTTTTGTTTCTACAAACCGTAAATATTAAGAATAAAACATCTTAATTAAAAATAAGATCATTTTGGTCGTGTTCAAATAAGACATAAAAGCACAAATGGATTATTATGGATATGCTCTACCTAACTCAACATGAATTAATAAAATGGTGATGCTCTAGAAGACTTCTTGCAACTTGTGACGCTCAATTTCAAGTTGAATAAACAAATTTTTTATACTCAAATATATAATAAAGACTAGAGAGGTGAGATCGGGATCATAGTGTGATCGGGATCGTTTTTAATTTGTAGGATTTTAAAATCGTAAGATCATAAGATTAAAATCAAGATTTTAACAACCTTGCTTTTAGATATATAATAATAATAATAATAATAATAATAATAATTACAAAAGATCAATATTTTATATCAAAAGGTCTCGTGGGACTTCGAACTCGTAGGGTCTCGATCCCATATGGGGGATATTTGTTTAAATAATCGGGGGTTGGGCGGGGTGGAGTCAAGGTTAACCCCCATTTTAAGTTGGGGGCGGGGACGAGGATATGCAGTCTCGTCCCGAACCCCCCATGGGGCTCCCGTTAATATATTATATATATTTATATATATTAATTAATTAAATATAATAAATAATAGCAATGATTTTAAGCTTCCAAAAGTCCACAAAAATTTCATAGTTTTAATTTGTTAGGATAACGTTTTTGAGATGTGATAACATTTTTGTTTTTAGCATGTAAAATTATATTATAAATAACTATTTTTACCCAAACTTTAAGCACAAAAAAATAATTTCTTTTAATCCAATAAAAATATATCTAAAAATCAACAGAAGGCGGGAGGGAAGGGTAATCCATAAATTCGGGGGTAGGGAAGCTTGTAGTGGTGTTGATTATGATGACATGTGCGGAATAAGAAAAGATCTAGTGAATCATCATACAAACTCAAGAACACAATGAGTAAATAATTCTTTTAAGCTCTCATTAGTTGAATCAGAAAGAGTACAAATGGGTTTGCTAAATTTTCTCTCTAAACTAATGCTCTCCAAAACAAGATCTTACATAATGGGAGTCACTCACTTCCTATTTATAGGAAAGACTCAACCCATTTACACATACAAGAGGGTAAGCCACATCCAAGGAGAACTTTGTACACTTACATTCTCCCCCTTAAAGTTAGGATTAGATGTCCCGGCTTCAATCTCCAACGATCCCGCGCGATTAAGACCAAACTCCCCCTCGAAGTAACACCGGTCTTCAAATCCGCAAATGGAATACCCGAAAAACCCGAGAAACTTCGAATACCCATTCTTCATTCTCCCCCTTTTTATAATCAAAAAATGATTATAAAACCCATTAAGGGTAAGAAGCACCCGAGGATTAATCTTCACAATACTCCCCCTTGATGTGTACCAAAAATGAAACCTTGAAAATCTTGCACGGAAAAACAATCACGAAAAAGCCTTGAAAATTTTCCAATTTATGAAAATTTTCGACTTTTGGGTAAGAATTGCAAGATTTTCCAAAATCCGGGTAAAAATTGTCAATAACAGAATTCTGCAGGGACCCGTTGCGCCAAAAACAGTTAAAGATGCGAAACACTCCCATTTGCGAAACTAGGCATAAAGTGTAAGTTTGCACCAACTGCAGGGGCCTGAAATGAAAAATCTTCATTTTCTCCCTCCATTTTCGAAGTTGGGTATAAACTGCTAAACTTTCGAAACTGTAGGTGCTACTTTCGAAACTTCTGCACACTTCTTCAACCTTTCGAAAGTTTAGTCCTTATTTCAAAATGGATTTAAAGTGTCATGTCTTCGAAAGTTCAGGGACTAATTTCGAAACTTGTTTGGTTTCTTCCCAATTCGTTAGTTTCAGTTAGGACGCTTAAAAATCTTCGAGACTTTGAATAAAAATCTTCGCAACAATGATAAAAATCTTCGACAGTCGACACCCTTACTCAAAACCTTCGACTATCGACTTCCTAAATTACTTGCGAAAACGAAGCACATCGAACGCTTAACCATGAACAGTAACATCTTAATCATTCAGCTTCGATGTTCATTACAGTGACCCAAAACCATCAACATCAACGGAAAACTTCGCATATCTGCCATCGAATATCCCAACAAGTAATATCGAGTGTCGACTAAGCATCCAAAAACCTTCGCTTTTCATTACTATTTCCCAAAAATCAAATTCCCACATTTGCTTTCTAAATCCATGGCTTTGATTGTCGAATTCATTGACAATCAACAAACAAACATTGTTTTTCAGACCATTCAACATTTAAACAATGTAATCCCAAAATCACCAGGTGACCATTGTAACATCCCGAAATTTCGGTACAACTATATAACCCTTCTCTTCTGTCAAGTTGTCAAGATTGGTCCCTGAGTGGAAAATGTTGCAAATGAGTACGTTGGGCGTACTGGAGAGTACGCTGCGCGTACTCGTGCGCTTGAAATGGACGAGGACTCTTTAAGGTACGCTGGGCGTACCAAAGTTACGCTGGGCGTAACTAGTCTAGATGCAAACCCTAAATGAGACTTGTGCACTATATAAGGAATGATATGGCCTTATCCTCAGCCACCATTTCATAGAAGGAAACCCTAAGAGAGCATTTCCTTCGTCCTAAAGCTTGTGTGTGAGTGTTGAGCTAAAAGTGTCTTCGTGTGTTAGTGAAGAAGAAGGGGAGGTGCTTGTGCAGGCTAGGGTTTGGAGTTTAAGCTTGGATCTGAGTTCTTCAGAGGAAGGAGCTTCATTTAGAGGTAAAAAGCTCAGAACTTTCCTCTTTATTTTGGTTTGGTGTTTCATGGTCCATTTCTAGGGTTTAAGTCCCAAAGGTGGAGACTTTATGAGCAAAAGGGGCTCCATGGACCTAGATCTGTCCCATTTCAGTGATATGTGTGTTGTAGATCCATAAAAATCCCAACTTGGTCGTCATTAGGGAGTCATGTTTGAGTTATGGGCTTTAAAGTGTTGGAAGTGGAATGATTTGGGTGTTGGTGACTCTTACAGCCATGCAAAGGCTTAAAGTCACCAACTTTATGGATTAAGAGGCTTAGGGGTAGTCAGATCTGGGAGTTGGACGTGTGTCTTAACCGTTTAAGACCCCAAAAGCAAAGGAGCATGAAACTGGGACTTACGCGGGGCGTAATCCCAGTACGCGCAGCGTAGGGGCTCGCGTTCCCCGATTATGTGAGGTTGCCGGGTACGCCCAGCGTACAAGTTTGGTACGCGCAGCGTAACCCGGAGAGTTGACTTTTGTTGACTTTTAGGGTTTGGTCAATGTTTGGGTCTTTGAGCCATGAGAGGGGTAAAATGGTCTTTTACCCTTCTGAGAGTGCTAAGAGAGGGATTAGTCTAGCCTTGAGAGCTGTATTGATTAGAGTACTTATTTATGTGATTAGGCGGAGGCTAGACCAGATTTTTACCGAGTTCGAGATTTACCGAGTTACCCGAGGTGAGTCTTCTCACTATACTTTACCTAGATTGGTAATTAGAGTTATATGACAGGGTATCTTGTATGTTATTTATGTGATTGTGATGCACTGCATTATTTCTATGTGATTTATGATGTGTATATTCCAGAGTTTACAGAGTTGGAACCGGAAGGTTCACAGAGTTAGGACCAGAGGGTCCACAGAGTTAGGACCAGAGGGTCCACAGAGTTATAGCCTCGAGTGGCTAATATGTGTTAAATGTGGTATTTTGGGGAACTCACTAAGCTTCGTGCTTACCATGTTATGTGTTATGTGTTTCAGGTTTCCTCAGATTCGCGGGACGGCACTGGCATGATTGTACACATCAGAGAAAGAATTATGTTTCGAAGATCCTGGATTAATAAGTAACTAACGAGGGAGTGTGTTTTGTAACATAAATAAACGAGTTTTATGAAATGTGATGTAAAGGTTATATGATTTAAAATCAAAAATTTGTTTTAAAATTTACGTTGTTACAAGTTGGTATCAGAGCCTTGGTTTGAGGGATTCGGATGCACCTTCGGGTAAATCTGGACTCAAACTGAGGAATTGAGAAAGAATTTTCAAAAGAAATGATTTTTCTAAAAACGAGCAAGAGTTCCTAAGAGAAAACGAGAAAGAGAAAGTGTGTACAATCAGCCAGAGCCCGAACGGTGATTTCCCAAAATACCTTTACTTCTGTGTTATGAGATATTTTATGAGATATTATGCATGCTAGAGATAGGCTAGGTAATTCATAATTTAGGACTAGAGTGGCCTGATTTGTGATGCCTTAGCCTAGGAAATTGCTGTTATCTGTGATGCACTTCCGAGTATGTGCTGAGTAGGAGTATCCAGCAGGAATCCTTGTAGAGAAGGATTTGAGTAGAGGAGTAATCTAGGAGAGATGCCTAGATGAGCATTGTGGAGACTAATCGAGAGAGTAGCTAGATACCCATGAGGGGTAGAGTTACAGAGTTCGGTGATATCTTTGAGTATGAGCAGAGCAAGTAGAGTTATCATCTAGAGTGAGTTCTACGTATTTATTCGATGCCCGAATGCTGCTTGCTTTGTGCTTTGTGGAACTCTCAATGATAGGAGTCAGCTACTAAGTGAATATGACAATATTCAGGAGGTAGATGGTTGGCATCATTAGGAATTCTTCAGCAGCTGATGTCGGAGAAGTGTGAGGACCTAGGGGTGATCATGGTCAGATGAGTGCGCTGACAGAGTAGAGTATTTCGCTGGGGAGCGAGCACACGTAATAAGATTGATGGCTGAGAAGGTTCAACAGCTACTTAGGGAATCTGGGATGGTCCGTGTAGAGCGTATGGGTAGATGTGGCAGGTAGTATGGGCCCATACTACTGAAAGCAGAGGACCCATACTCGATGCAGGGAGTATTCCGGAGGATTCTAAGTAGCAGATCGAGAGGTGATTTCATGGTTCGTGTACCATGATTTGCAGCAGATCGAGAGGTGATTTCATGGTTCGTGTACCATGATTTGCAGCAGATCAAGAGGTGATTTCATGGTTCGTCTACCATGATTTGCAGCAGATCGAGAGGTGATTCCATGGTTCGTGTACCATGATTTGTAGCAGATCGAGAGGTGATTTCATGGTTCGTGTACCATGATTTGTAGCAGATCGAGAGGTGATTTCATGGTTCGTGTACCATGATTTGCAACAGATCGAGAGGTGATTCCATGGTTCGAGTACCATGATTTGTAGTAGATGGAGAGGTAATGTCATGGTTCGAGTACCATGATTCGTAGCGGATTGAGAAGAGATAACATGGTTCGGGTACCATGATTCATAGCAGATCGAGAGGTGGCCACATGTTTCGAGTACCATAACCCGTGGCAGTTAGTGTTATTGGTTCTACCAGTTATTCCATGGTGATTGGTTAGACCGAGATCAGAGGTGAAAGAGTATGGGGCCAGAGGGCCATGATGAACGAGTTTTAGTGAAGCATCCCTTAAAAGGGAAATCGAGTTAGCTCCGAGGGATTGCTGGTGAGATGCCAATTGGAGTCGCAAGACTCAAGAATAAGTAGAGATGGAAGTTATGGAGGATTACGGCATGAGTTGAACAATCAGCCGATGGTGGAGATGTCATTTTCTGTGACCTAAGCGGTGCTATATCTGTTCCTATGGGAATCAGGAGAGGTATTGAGATTTTCGGTTTCCAAGGTTGAGGGTGAGCCCTGAGGGGTAGCTTTGGTTACGATCTTTCATCAGAGTATTTGGGCAGTACGTCTGCCGAGAGGTAATGTTAGAGCATGAGCAGGTTGTCAGCGGGGACTGAGATGGTTAAGGACAAGGATACACCCTATTTGAGCATAGTAGGGCATGTATTAGCTGCAGCGGCAGACGATCAAGAAGAGGATATTGGGGCGGTGGCTCTTATTGTCTATGATGAGTATCGAGTGTGGTAATGAGGACTCCACTCTTATTACAACCCACGTGATGGAACGTTGGTTGAAGAGTCGAGGATGAGAAATATGATAGTTCGTTATTTTCAGACTGAGAGTCAGGGCTACGACTGGACGGTTGAGATGTCCGGTAGTGGGATGATACGAGATTCTAAAGGACTAGAGGTAGTCATGATGAGAAGTTTCTGAGGATTTCATCGGAGATTCGGGGTATTTGGAATTGCTTGACCTCCATCGGGGAGATCATCGAGCATTCCGTATCACCTTCCAAGAATAGGTGCGATGTTATTGGTAAAAACAGTCTGTGGGTTAGACTGTTGGCGAACCAATTGGTGATGGTTCGACCCCTGAGTGGGGGAGAACCGGGTACTTTTTGAGGAGATAAGAGATTTGTTCAAGAGCGGTTAGAGAACTGGATAGAGAGGCCTGCGGTACGGATTCCTGAGACCAGGGTTATTGGTGGTCAATGAGAGGTGCAGAGTGAGATAGTGCATGTGGTACGTGCTTGAGAAAGGATGAGTGTCTCCACGGCAAGTGGCCGTTGGTCGGAGACCTTATGGTGGTTAGGAATCCTTCAAGGTTAAAATGGTGAATTCGAGGTGGTTGGCTTGTGAGGTTAGTTCGGCGGTTGAGAATTTCTGGTTCAGAGTATGGGCTATTATATGCAGTATGGGAAGAGAAGAAGTTGATTAGGCAACCAACTTCAGGGTCGTTATGAGTATTATTGCATGAGTTTTGAGCAATAGAGGAGGAAATTTCGGATTGTCATCTTTGTGTTCTGAGTAGATGGCAATTTCTCTGTGTTTTTGTTGGGTCTTATTGTGTTGCGTCATGGGCTTGTATTTTGTATCCGGATTGGGCCTGTCCATCCCTGATTAGCTAGTAGCGTTAGACTATAAATAGTGTATGCATGTATGCATTAAAAGGTTAACGTTCTTGATTATTGTTCTGTAACCCTAAACACCTCTACAGTCGAAGTTCTTAATCGAGCTCTTCTGAGGTGTTGAAGTTTTAATCATACGACACATTCAAAGTCATTCTTGTGTTCATAGTTCGTTCTCAATTGTTTGCCTGCATAGAATCTATCAATCCTAATAGAACTTTGTTCTAACAGTTGGTATCAGAGCAGGAGACTGTGTGATCAATACACATTCCTTATGTGTTAAGAATTCTTTAGGGTTTCCGCTTTTATCGAATATATAGAAGCCGTCTTCTTCCTGTCGACGGTAGTTCCTGTGTTTGATAAAACCCTAATCTCAAGTTTACAGGTCTGATTCTAGCGGCTCACCATGTCTCACGAAGATTCTCAAACGAATCCCATCAACATCTCTAACAGCATTGGATCCACTACAAGGATTCCCATTCTTTACACTCAAGACTATGAAGTATGGGCGCATCACTTTGAAGATTACGTGGTTGGATCTGAAGATAATGGCTATCTCATCTGGGAGCTATCACGCTTGGGCCGTTTGTTCACTCAGGAACGAACACGACTGTCAAGACCCAAAAAGAATATAACAAGCTGGTGGCGGACGAAGATAAGATGCCTCAGGATGAGAAGGACAAGTTGCTGTGTAATGTGAAGGCCATGAGAATAATCAGGTTCGCCTTGCAATCTGACACTTTTCGGTTAGTTGGTTCATGCACGACGGCCAAAGAAATATGGGATAGGTTGAAAGAACTTTACTCAACCGATGAAGATCTAGAACACTCCATTCAAACCTTGCTGCTCTCAGAATTTGGAGTTTTCGAACAAAAACCAGAAGAAAAACTGATTCAAACTTTCAATCAGTTCAATCATCTCCTAAGTAAGATGATCAAGCATGGAATAGAAAGAAATTTGATCGAGCAGAAGGTAACCTTCATGAACGGTCTGAGAACATAATGGATGGTTGTGGTCTCAACAGTGAAAGCACATGAACAGTTTAAATCTTACTCACTGGCGAAACTTGTGGGAATACTTAAGTCCCATGAAAGTGTGGTAACCAAAGAAGCGAAGGTAGTTTCGGGTGTGGGATCGCTGGCCCTTGTCTCAAAAGGAAAAAGTATTGCAGAAGAGGAAGAGGAGTCGGATATGTCTGAGTGTGACCTTACAAGCGAAGAGTATGCAATGATGGTCACCAATCCAAAGAAGTTTTCACGTAGAAAATTTCCTGTCAATAAGAACCGAAACTGGCAGGGAAGTTACAGTTCTGAGAAGGTGAAGGATGAAGTGAAGAATTCTTCTCAAAAGGATGAAGACAAGAAGGAAAGAAGCTAACAGGAGACTCTGGGTTCGACTGCAATTATTGTCACGACAAGAACCACTTTGCCAAAGATTGCATGCTAAGGAAAATGGCTGAGAAAAGAGATGGTGAAGACGATGAGGCGTACTACATGCGCAAGTTGGAAGAGATCAAGAAAAAGAAGGCAACTAACAGTTCTATGAATGCCTTGATTGTGCAGGAGAATGTAGATGAAGATGAGTTCAGTGGCGTTGAAGTTTGGTCAACCGATTCTGAAGATGAAGAGGTGATAAAGCCCACTCATGGCAGAGCTTATGTGGCAGAGGATGCAGTTTCGGCTGGAAGATGTTTGATGGTCACAGGTGGTGGATCAACCGAAAGTACAAGAAAGGAGCCGAACCTAACTGAGGACAAATGCTTTGCAGCCAAGCCCGTGAGCGAGAAGATCAACGACTGTGATCGGCTGATCAAAAAGGTACAATCAATCCTTGAATCACTTAAAATTCCAGTAACAGAATATGAATAAGAATTAAATGAATTAAAATTTAAATTTTCTAACTTAAGTGGTAGTCTCATGCAAACTCGCTTAGCGAATTCTAACCTAACTGACCAACTCAGCAGGGTGTCTTCAAAAAGTGAGGAGAGAAGGATGTGGATTGAGCTGAAGGAGAAGGAGTTAAATAGGGCTAGGGATGAAAGTATTTATTTACAACGAGACAATATAAAATTTTTGAAACAGAGGAATGTCTTTTGTTTAATTGCTAAGCGCTTATATAATAATATTACTCAATTGCATTTAAATTGTGAAATAGGGAAAAAGATTCATAAAATGATTTTACCATTCCTTGAATTTAAGGAGGATGAAGTCATCGCTGAATGTGAATCTATTGTATCCTCAGAAGAGACATCCAACCATTACAAAATCGGACTGGACAAAATAGAAACCTTCATCGACTCTAAGGAATATAAATGTATGCTTAAAAATCTGTTAGATGAAAATGATAGGTTAAAAATTAAGTCCGAAACTATTCAATCGTTTGACTCATCTAACGCCAAATTGCTTTCTGAAAATAAAATGAATGTAGAAAATACATCTGAATTTGATGAGGAAAGTGAGATGAGCGAAATCTCAGTAGAAGACGTAGTTGATTGCTCTGAGTTTATGAAGAGCGAAACCGAGAATGAAAAACCCCTTATATCTGAAAATTCGGTTGAATTCGCTCGCCTGTCAAAAGACAAGCCACATAAACTCAAAGAGAAAGCCATGGTTTATCAAAAGGTTCAAACTCCGAATCAGGTCTATGTTGTTACAGGGATCACTGCAAAACAAACGGCAGAGCTAAAAATCTTGGTGGACGAAAACAATGCTGAAGGGTGCGACGATTACTTATGGTCAGCCCCTATTGACAACGCAGACGAAACCATAGGCTTATCTGAGCAAACTTCATGGAGGGTTAAAGGAAGATACGTTGCTGAACCCATCAACAAACCCTCGAGTTTCGACAAACCAAGCACAAGTGGAACAAAAGAAATCCCTGAAGAACCAATGAAAGAACCGAATGTTCCGGCTAAGACAACCGAAACTCAAAAGACGAAGCCAAAGGCTAGCTTCAATATCCACAAATCTCAGAAGGAGTTAGCTGAACAGAAACGCCAAAGAAATCAAAGATACACGAAAAATCTGAATGAGCGAAAACGTCATTGGCAGTCTCAAAATCCCAACTACGTACCTCATAAGAAAGAATCTATTGACAAAGGGAAGGAAAAGCTAAAAGGAAAGGAAAATTTTGGTCCAAATTCCTACTATTCCAAAACGAGCGTACAGAACCGAATGTCTACTTTCGGTTCCAACACCGGAAGTCAAAACTGAAAGTCAAGTTTCGGTCCTAAGTCAAGTTTCGGTCACAAGTCTAGTTTCGGTCCTTCCATCTCCCAAAGCAAATTAAAGTCAGTGAAGGACATCAAAGGAAAGGGAAAGCTTTATTCTGATTCTAATTCCAATGATAAGCAAAGGAAAGCTAACCCTAGGATTCAAAAGAAAACACCAAAACCATCTAACAACACACCATCGAATACACCAAAAACTAAACAAGATAAAACTAAAATCAGGGTGTACACCATCAAAAGAAAAGATCAATCCACTTTATTAAAAAGAACTTATTTGATTGATATTTCTACTGCAATTCCTTTTTCTGTGAAAGACTCACCAGGACCCAAGAAACTTTGGGTTCCTAAATCTGCTTGAATTTGCAGGTGATACGTGACGAGCAGTTCGATGATGAATGGTATATAGATAGTGGCTGCTCGCGTCACATGACAGGAAGGAAGGAAGAGCTGAGTGAGTTTCGGTCCCTAAAGGATGGTGGATGTGTCAAGTATGGTAATAACTCGTATGGAACAATCAAAGGATATGGTATGATAACCAACGGAGACTTCTCGATTCGAAAAGTTGCCTATGTGGAAGGATTGCAGCATAACGTCATCAGTGTGTCACAATTAGTTGTGGGAACAGGTTTGAAGGTTTCATTTGATGATGAGGGCTCTGAAATAATTGAGAAGCAATCCAAAAAGGTTCTATTGAAGTCTGAACGCAAGGGAGAGATGTATCCTTTAAATCTCAACCCAATTCGAGGAAAACCAGCAATATGTCTACTTTCAAAGGCAAACACTGATGAAAGCTGGTTGTGGCATCGACGTTTATCGCACCTGAACTTCAAAGATATTAATAAGTTGGTACTTGGTGATCATGTTCGAGGCCTTCCTCTTCTCAAGTTTGACAAGGATCATCTGTGTGCAGCATGTGAGATGGGAAAACAAAGCTGAAAGAGCCATCCTACATGAATCAATACAAAGATTGTTGAAACTCTTGAACTTCTGCATATTGACTTGTGTGGACCTTCGGCTATCGAAAGCTTCGGTGGTAGTAAGTTTATTCTTGTCATTGTAGATGATTTTTCACGCTTCACCTGGGTTTTCTTTCTTAAACAGAAATCAGATGCTACTCCTAAACTGAAGACGTTCATCAAGCAAGTGGAAGTACAACTGCGAAAACTGGTGAGGAATATAAGGAGTGATAATGGGCTGGAATTCAAGAATAAAGATTTTGAGGATTTTCTGGCTGACAAGGGGATAACTCACAACTTTTCGGCCCCTTATACTCCACAACAGAATGGGATTGTTGAAAGACGAAACCGTTCCTTATGTGAAGCAGCAGAACCATGCTAAGCTTCGCTTCTCTTCCATTATACTTTTGGGCTAATGCAGTTGCAACCGCGTATTACACTCAGAACCGATCATTGCTCAACAAAAGATTCTCAATCACTCCATATGAGATCTTAAACAATCGAAAGCCCAACGTCAAATTTTTCCACGTGTTTGGTTCAAGGTGTTTCATCTTTAATTCAAAGGAGAACCGAAACAAGTTTGACGTCAAAGCAGATGAGGGAATTTTCCTTGGTTATTCACTCACTTCAAAAGCATACAGAGTTCTGAACAAACGCTCCAAACGAATTGAAGAAACATATTACGTAACCTTTGACGATAATTACATGAAGAAATTTCAAAGGAGCGAAAGTGCCTTAGGAGAAATATTTCCTGAATCAGGACAAGTCTTCCAATATCTAACTTGTTTGAAGAGTACATTCGGCTATTTGACGAACTAGAGAAAGCAGCTCACTCAGAGGCGACAGCAGCAGACAACAAAATCGACAATCTCAAAAAGATCATAGATGAAGCTGCTAAAGAAATGGATAGTGAACCTCCTAAACCGACAGGTGATCAACCCTCCCCTGACTCTCCAAACAACGGCTCAATGTTCAAGGGGGAGAGTTCATCAGTACCAAAGATAACTGAATCGTCTTTCGAGGGGGAGAATCCAATTCCATCCCCAACTCATAAAGGTCCAGGGGAGGGGGAGCATACAACTCCAAACCCACCCAATAATAGTCCACTCGAGGGGGAGAATCCGACTCCCACAGAGAATGGAAACTTTGTGTTACACTTCGCCGGTCGAGGGGGAGAAAGAAGATACAACTGACGAAGGTGATCAATCAGAACTTGAAGAGGAAGTAAATGCAGAATTGGATCCAGCCTATGACCCAAATTATCCTCCCTTAGTGAAATGGACCAAAGATCATCCCAAAGCACAAATCATTCGTGAATCATCTGAGAAAGTTCTCACTCGTTCTCAATTGAAAGCGAAACAAACTGCATTATTATCTAAAGTTGAATTCTGTATGTTTAATTCGTTTGTCTCCAAAGTTGAACCGAAAACAGTTAATGTTGCAGTTGATCATTCTGATTGGGTACAAGCAATGCAAGATGAGCTTCATGAGTTCGAACGCAATCGAGTTTGGAGGCTGATTCCCACACCAAAGGATGCTTCAGTGGTCGGCTTGAAATGGGTCTTCAGGAACAAATTGGGCAAAGAGGGGAACGTTATTAGAAACAAGGCTCGGTTGGTGGTAAAAGGATATTGCCAAGAGGAAGGGATAGATTATGAGGAAACCTTCGCTCCAGTAGCAAGGTTGGAATCAGTTAGAATTTTTCTGGCATATGTTGCACATAAAAACTTCGAAGTTTTCCAAATGGATGTAAAATGCGCTTTCTTGAATGGAGAACTAGAAGAAACGGTGTATGTTGAGCAACCACCTGGGTTCGTGAACGAGAAATTCCCTGATCATTGCTATGTGTTGGATAAAGCTGTATATGGTTTGAAGCAAGCACCGAGGGCCTGGTATGAAACTTTAACTCGCTTTCTGAAAATTTCGAAATTTAATCAAGGTTCGGTTGACCCAACCTTCTTCCGAAAGAAAGAAGGCGAACATCTAATGATAGTTCAGATTTATGTCGATGATATCATCTTTGGCTCCACGAATCCTAGCTTAACAGCTGAATTCAGGAAGTTGATGGAGACTAAATTTGAAATGAGCGCAATGGGTCCAATTAATTTTTTCCTTGGTTTGAATATTAGACAGGGACCAGAAGGTATCTTTATCAACCAAGAGGCCTACACAAAGAACTTGCTAACAAAATTTGGTATGACGGGAGACTCGAAAGTGAAGGTTCCTATGGCGTTTGGCACTAAGTTAACACCTTCTCTAGAAAAACCTGTTGTTGACATAACACTATATCGACGAATGATAGGGTCCCTTATGTATCTAACAGCTAGTAGACCGGACATTATGTTTTCTGTTTGTTATTGTGCCAGGTTTCAAGCTAATCCAAGAGAACCTCACATGGTGGCAGTGAAAAATATTTTTCGTTGCCTGAAGCGAACCTCTTCTCTCGGTCTCTGGTACCCTGCTAGATCTGGATTCTTCATTCAAGCTTTTTCTGATGCTGATCTTGGAGGATGTGATCTGGACCGAAAGAGCACTACAAGTGGATGCCAATTCCTTGATGGTAAACTTGTTAGCTGGCAGTCCAAGAAGCAAACATGTGTGTCACTTTCAACAGCCGAAGCTGAGTATATAGCTGCAGCATCCTGTACTTCTCAAGTAATATGGATTCAAAGTCAACTAAGAGATTATGGGCTGAGTATGAAGAAGATTCCTCTCTATTGTGACTCAGAAAGTGCAATAAGAATTTGTCACAATCCAGTGCAACACTCGAAGACTAAACATATTGCACTTAGATATCATTTCATCAAGGACCATGTAGAAGACGGGAACGTGGAAGTACATTTCGTTCGGTCCTCTGATCAACTGGCTGACATATTCACAAAGGCCTTACCTGAAGCAAGCTTCAATAAAATTTTACAAGGTCTGGGAATAATGGAAGCAGAGTCGGTACCGAATCCTCAAATATCTCACTAAAAATTTAGACAAGCGAAATAGAGCGAACGCTCGGTCTATTTCGGTTCCAGATTTTTCGGGAACCGAAATGAACCGAACGCTCGGTCTATTTCGGCTCCATAATTTTCGGGAACCGAAATGAACCGAACGCTCGGTCTATTTCGGCTCTAGAATTTTAAGGAACCGAAATGAACCGAACGCTCGGCTTATTTCGCTTCATTTTCTTAAAGATAAGGTTTCGGTTGTACATATTGTTTATACTTCTAATTTTTTTTTAAGTGTTTTTTTTTTGCTACTTTCTGTTTTTATTATTTTTCAGAAAAACTTCAAAATTTCCAAAAATATTTTCTCTTTCTGTTTTTATTATTTTTCAGAAAAACTTCAAAAATTCCAAAAATATTTTCTCTTTCTGTTTTTATTATTTTTCATAAAAACTTCAAAAATTCCAAAAATATTTTCTCTTTCTGTTTTTATTATTTTTCAGAAAAACTTCAAAAATTCAAAAAATATTTTCTCTTTCTGTTTTTTTTTTCTTTTTCAGAAAATCTCTAAACTTCAAATATTTTTAACATTATTTTTTTCTGTGGTTTGTTTGTTTGTTTTGCTTGTGTGGTGTGTTTGTTTGCTTGTTCGTTTAATTAGGTCCCAAGTATACCAGTACAACAGAATTTGGAGCTAAGGCAGGTACGATTCTTTCCATATGAACTAGTTAAGAGTCCCTAGAAGCATGCTGTTGCATGTTGACCGAAGCCTCTACGACTAAGAGCAAGGCCTTAATGATTCGATCTATACCTATCGTTTCTTCCCAATCAGGCTGTTACTATCAACTCAAGTCAAGAGCTACCTTACTCTTCTCAAATGAGTTAAGAGTTTTTCAGCTTTGTCATTTCTTTAGCAGAGGTACTTTCGGTTCTTTAGCCACTCTCCTTATATTCTCCATCAACTTTCGGTTCACCACTGTAACCCTTGAGACTCTCGGTCTTTACCACTGAGGTTAATGGTTGCATAAAATCTGTGTTTGTAATCTTAGATACGTACACCATGTGCTGAGTGAAACCCACAATCCAACACCAACAATGAATTGACGGTGAATTATTATATTCAAGATCTTACTGGTTACCTAATGAAATCTCATTTTTATTTTTTGAGTGGTCTTTTATGAAATTGTCTAACACCAAGGCTTTTCTTCCCAAAAAGATCCAGTTTATTTTGTTTTTGAGATTTCCATCACTTGTTTAGTCACTAAATATTATATCCAACCTACTTGTTCAACAGACCACATCGGTCTCACAAGTACTTCTTCCAATGTTCGGTCTTATGTTAAGAATCGATGTTCGGTTGAAGATAAGCTACCCTTAGCCTATAAATTAAAAGAAGCCTTTCAATGTTTCTCTACAAACACTTGATCGTTATTTCTCGGGAACCCGCACAAGCACTTCAAGTCTCTCGTGACTTTGAAGGAAGCGATTCTTGCCCGGAATCATCTGCTTTATGTCTTCTAGTAAGACATCACTCACCTCCAATACACATTTTGCTTTACTTCTTTATCTTTTGTCACCCTATTGCACGAAAATTTTTATTTTCCAACATTCTGGTTACAGTTGGTTCGATTTTTGTTTATTTTTTGGAGCAACAGGTGTTATTCTATATTTTGGAGCGAAGCTGAATTTTAAACGACGTATTGAGGATAAGCTTTTGGGCGCGTGAATTTGAACGGTCCCTAAACCCACGCGTGCTGACGTATACCTGGGAGAAACCAGCCTGTCACATCGCGCTTTTTCAGGCGACGTTTTAGTGACCCCATCATTATCTTTACGATTATTTCTCTCTCCTGGCAACGGTATAAACAGGGTTTCTAATTGTATTTATCTCTTTTACCTGCAACAAACTCTCTCTATATACACGGCGATTGACAACTGTTCATCTTCTTCCTTCAATCAACAATGGAGACTTCTTCATCGGCTCACGATCAAATTGCTTCGTCCACATTGCTCTCGATCAAGCCGAATCAGAATATGATCATTGAACTCAATCCTTTTCTATACGATGCGTATATGCTGCAAGTGGTTGAGTGTTTGAAGTATTCACCGTTGGTTCTAGCTCTAACGCAGGTGGAATCTGTACCAATGTCACTCCTATCGCAAGTCTACACTACGGCTTCGTATGATAAGAACAAGGAGAGGATCTACTTTCAAATCTTCTCTCATAAGGCGTCGATTTCGAAAGGGAGATTTTGTTCGCTGTTACACTTGTTGTGGATTCCTCTGTCATCTCACCGGACTTCATTACCATAACTCAGTTGTTCTCGATGCTCTACGAGATGGGCTACACCGATGTTCTAACCACGGTTACAAAGGTTAAGAAGTCATGCTTACCGCCCCAATGGAATGGATTACTTACTCTTCTCATCAAGAGTTTAGCAGAAAGGAGTGGTGGATCTGATGGTACCAGTAAGGGTTTCCTAACCCTTCTCTACGGCCTTTACAATGGTCTCAATCTCGATTATGGGACGATTATGTGGTCTCAAGTGGTGCAAAGCCTCAACACTTCAACGAGGCACTCTGAAATTTCATGTGCACGCTTCTGGACTCTCATTACACGAAGGGCGATTGATACTTTGCAGATTCCGGTCATGAAGGATGCCCTAATTGCGTCTGTGGCTACGTTCCACACCAAGAAAATCATCATCTCTGATCCTACAAAGTTTCCTCACAATGGCTCTATACCAGAGACAATGTACCGATGTGTCACCGCAGAGAGCACGGTCATGGCTGATTTTCGCCAGATTCCTCCTAAGGAACCGAAAGTTTTATCTCCTGAACAACAGGCTGCCTTGGAAGCTGTGGAAAAGCCTGGCAATCGAGGAAAAAGGGTTATTACCAAGACAGGGACAATTGAGGATGATAAGTCTAAGCATGCAAAATCAAGGAAGTGAAAGTCTGAGAAAGGGGATTCTTCTAAACCAAAGAAGCTTAAAAAGATGGCGAAGAAAGCCAAGAGTCCCTCTCCTTCCAGTTCAGAAAACGATGAAGAGGAGGAAGAAGAAGAAATTCATCATGAATCACCGAGAGGTAACACTCCTCCCCGATCTCCTACTCCAACCGAATCTCTTCATAACAAACTTCCTACACCACCTCCATCACCGAAACAGACAGTTCCTATTTCGGTTGCTCCTGTACCCCCACCAATAACATCTCAGACAACAACTTCTATACCACCACCAGTTTCTTCCATTCCTATTTCTACAACTCCCTTACCACCTCCTATAATTTCCCAATCCACTTCCACTACAATCCCTAAACCGACAGTAAGAGTCAACATATCTGATACGGGGGCGACTACTGCAACTGAACCTCCAATTACTCCCAAACCACTTTCACCCTTACCTTCAACTGATTCCGGTGCCACTCTCGGTGGTGCTAATGATGAGTTTGATTCGACCTACTACAGTCCATACAGGCTTCCTACAGATGATGATGATGAAGCTCCAGTCACACGTCGACAATTACAAAGCATTGATGAGAAGCTTGATAAACTGCTTGATGCCAAAAAGATCTACAATGATGTAGTACTCAAGGCTTTCTTGGATACTGCTCTTGAGCAATATACTGATTCAATTGACAAATCCACGCAGGCTGTTAATGCGTCTACTTCTTCTTGCCGGAAGGCCACTACTGACGTTGCAGAACTTGTTCATAGTACTCAGATCTTTCTTGAGTCACTCAAAGGGCATGCTGACACCAATACAGCTAAGCTGAATGCCTCTGTGGATTCCTTATCCAAGTCCCTTCAAGAAGAGAAAACAAAGTTTGAGGCAGTTCGTTCTTCAATACAAGCAGAGAACACTTCACTTATCAGTTCTGTGAATTCTCAGCTTGAATCTCTTCACGCTGCTCTAGCAAAGGAAAGTACTCTCAAGGAGGAACTTGCCCGTCAAGCCTCCATGATTGAAGTTCAGAAGGTGCAGCTTGCTCAAGCAGAAAAGGAAATTTCTTTGTTAAAGACGGAGAGAGCTGTCTTTCGTAGCTGTGCTGGGGATGTTAAGGATATGCTGACCAACCTCCTTAGTGCTCATGATCCTATTCTGACTTTGACTATAAGGAATCATCTCACTTCGAAACTTCTTCCTGCCCTTGCATTATTACACGAGATGAAGGGTGTTTCGGAGCAGTTCATACCTCCAAAACTAGGGGAGAAGGTGCTCAACCAAAGGTGACTGTAAAAATCAAAACTGAATCTGCTCAACCGAAAGTCAAGGTTACAACCGAACCGAAGGGTAATGAAGCTTCGGGTTCTGGTTTTCAAGCTAAAAAGAAAGAGATTGATGGTGATAGTGATGACGAGGAAGAAGAGACCATTGCTGAGGCTCTTAAACGAAAGAAGAGGGATAAAGAGTTGAATGAAACCTTGAGGATTGCGAGGGAGGCTGAGGAAAGGGAAAGGAGGAACAAGGAAGAAGAAGAAGCCTTAAACTGCAAGAAGGCCTTGTTTCCCCTTTGGACGAAAGATAAACTTATCAATGAGGCAATAGAGTTTCCTAGCGTTTACTGGCTGGAACCTGTCGCTTCGTTTGATTGTGATAACTCTAAGGACTCACAGTTCGACATGCCAATAACACGAAAGGCATTCATGTTTCATTGTTTTGACTCGACTGTTGAGGTTCCTTTCCCTCATCCAAAGGTTGATCGTGAGCTTATTGACTTTTATCTGAAGTATGGTCAACCACAGTACTTGACATGGAGCGCACAGAAGATTATTACTGTCAAGGTACTCAAGCCTTCACCTGCTGGGAAGTTCATAAATGTTAATTTCAAAATCACACAAGGAACGGCAAGCTCGGTGTCGATTATTTCCCTGGCAGACCTACCAAATTTGAATCCTCATGACTGGATTCTATTGTTCAACATTCTGCTCACTAATCCGAAAGAATATGAGCCAATACTTGATCATTTGAAGAGGATGTTGGCTTCTTACATCCATGAGGTTGCTGCTATGGATCAGGAGATAACGAAAGTGATGAACAAGAAACCGACTGTCAAGCCAACACCGAAACCAGGCGATGTGAACAAAATGAAGATGGGCCAAATCGATTCTACACATCTGACTGTGATGTTTACAAAAGGTGAAGCCAATAAATTTATGTTTGCTCTTGTTGATAAACATCTATTCTCAACAGATTGCTTGGAGCATATCATCAATATTATTCATCGGTGCAAGCAGAACTCAGAAGCTGACAAGAAGAACTTCACAGACATGCTTCGGTGGTACATAACGTTTCGTCATCATCTATTGGCCATCATACCGAAGGTGTTTAAAACAGTCAAGAAGTCTTCTGCAGCTCAACCAAAGTGAGCTTTCGGCTCCATTAACGCAAAGGGGGAGATTGTTAGGTCTTATTGTGTTGCGTCATGGGCTTGTATTTTGTATCCGGATTGGGCCTGTCCATCCGTGATTAGCTAGTAGGGTTAGACTATAAATAATGCATGCATGTATGCATTAAAAGGTTAACGTTCTTGATTATTGTTCTGTAACCCTAAACACCTCTACAGTCGAAGTTCTTAATCGAGCTCTTCTGAGGTGTTGAAGTTTTAATCATACGACACATTCAAAGTCATTCTTGTGTTCATAGTTCGTTCTCAATTGTTTGCCTTCATAGAATCTATCGATCCTAATAGAACTTTGTTCTAACAGTTTTAAACTGGGAGATAGAGTATTTCGGGGTTACAAGTGGCACGAGAGAAAGACCGGTTGTGAAGTTCCGAGGAAGCAATACGGTATTTGAGTATGATGCCATGAGTATGAGATCAGTGGTAGAGTCAAGACACTACGAGGCGTTGTGATGGTATTCCGGGGTATCCGAGTTTAATGTCCTAAAATCTCGGATTATTTTGAGTTTGAGTTTGAGATGATGAGTGGTGTATCAAGTGTCTATGGTTCCGGTGGGGGCCCTTCAGCTAATTGACATCAAATGGATTTATTGCAGCGAGAAAAAGAGGTTTTGTCACGACGGTGGTCGTCTGAAATAGTGATGCTTAGCCCGGATGGGTGTGTGTGTACCTATCTATGCTGGGCCGCAGAGCATGAATTAATGATCGCAGTATGGTGTCAACCTGAGGATGAGATTGTGAAGTGGTAAGAGTAAGTGCGGTAAGACTGCGGGGAGCTGCAGTTTCAATGAGTCAGTGCAGAGAGGTGTGGTGATGCTACGGGGAGCCGTAGTACTCACTATTCAGTGAGAGGTTGTGGTGATGCTACGGGGAGCCGTAGTACTCACTATTCAGTGAGAGGTTGTGGTAATGCTACGGGGAGCCGTAGTACTCACTATTCAGTAAGGGGTGTGGTGATGCTATGGGGAGCCGTAGTACTCACTATTCAGTAAGAGGTCGTTGTGATACTGTGGGGAGCCGTAGTACCCACTAGTCAGCAAGAGAATGTTGTGATGAAGTGCTCTCTGATCAGAGCTTGATGCAGAAGAGTTTTAGGCTTGGGTAGCCCTAATATTTGAGTGTGTGGAAGCCTGGGGTCGAACCAGGGGCGAGACTGGGGTCTCCATACTTGTCGGGAGTCGTTATATACTGAAATGAGTAGTGGTTGTCGCAACCAAAGGGAAGTGGATAAGTGAGGAACGCATGGGTTGCGGGTCATGAATCATGAGTTGGGTGGTTCTTTTGGAGACGAGTGGTTCCAATTCTGGGTCGGGCCGGACTCTCAAGTTGAGTTTGGCTCAAGTGGTGCATTGAATAGACGAGAGGAGACTGCGGATTCTGAGAGGGAATCCATTTTGAGGAGTATTGTTTGTCTTCCGGTGTTTTAGAACGGGGTGGGTCAGTTCGTTGGTGCGGGAGATACCGCGAGGCGCACGTATCTAGGGAGTAGTGTTCGACCGAGGTCAAGGGTGAAACGATTAGTCAGAATGTGGTAGTTGTTGGGGTAAAGAGAACTTCGTGACTTGTGTGTCACTGGGTCGAGATAGTTGTTGTAGGGAAGGAGTCAGTGAGACATTTCGGGACATGTTATGGGTGACCTTTGGAGGTTCATCGGTGGACTCAGGAATTGATCTGTTGCTCAGTATTGAAAAGGAATATGAGAATCGGAACTGGAGCTTATCATGGTGATGTCTGAGGACACTTCTGAGCGAGCATGGTTATTCTCTTATGTCTGAGGACAGAGTGTTAGGGATTCTTTGTTCGGATGGGGTCTGATAGCAGTTTAGTGGATGAGCCCCGGTGAGGTGTGAACCCACCCATTTCTTGGGGCGTGATCAGATCATTTGGCATGTTTGGTATGAGTGAACGGTAGCCGATTGTTGGAATTAGTCTTGTGAGAATCAAAGGATCAGTGAATTATCAGGGTTTGATATTCTAGGAGCGAATATCATGGTGATCGCTTGAGTAGGCGATCTGACGGCTGTCAGGCCACCAGAGTTACCAAATTTTGAGAAGGAGTATATTAGAGGCAGAAGGGTTGGATTAGTTATGGATTTGGGAGTTTTCTGTGTGTTTTCAGGTGTCCATGGAAAATTTTCGGTGCGGCATGATATCCTTTTGGTGGTGCCTTTCGGATTGTTGAATTCAATCTATGTGTGGTTTAAGGAGCGATTTCGAGGGCGAAATCAAAATAGGTGGGGGAGAATTGTAACATCCCGAAATTTCGGTACAACTATTTAACCCTTCCCTTCTGTCAAGTTGTCAAGATTGGTCCCTGAGTGGAAAATGTTGCAAATGAGTACGCTGGGCGTACTGGAGAGTACGTTGCGCGTACTCGTGCGCTTGAAATGGACGCGGACTCTTTAAGGTACGCTGGGTGTAACTGGTCCAGATGCAAACCCTAAATGAGACTTGTGCACTATATAAGGAATGATATGGCCTTATCCTCAACCACCATTTCACAGAAGGAAACCCTAAGAGAGTATTTCCTTCGTCCTAAAGCTTGTGTGTGAGTGTTGAGCTAAAAGTGCCTTCGTGTGTTAGTGAAGAAGAAGGGGAGGTGCTTGTGGAGACTAGGATTTGGAGTTTAAGCTTGGATCTGAGTTCTTCAGAGGAAGGAGCTTCATTTAGAGGTAAAAAGCTCAGAACTTTCCTCTTTATTTTGGTTTGGTGTTTCATGGTCCATTTCTAAGGTTTAAGTCCCAAAGGTGGAGACTTTATGAGAAAAAGGGGCTCCATGGACCTAGATCTGTCCCATTTCAGTGATATGTGTGTTGTAGATCCATAAAAATCCCAACTTGGTCGTCATTAGGGAGTCATGTTTGAGTTATGGGCTTTAAAGTGTTAGAAGTGGAATAATTTGGGTGTTGGTGACTCTTACAGCCATGCAAAGGCTTAAAGTCACCAACTTTATGGATTAAGAGGCTTAGGGGTAGTCAGATCTGGGAGTTGGACGTGTGTCTTAACCGTTTAAGACCCCAAAAGCAAAGGAGCATGAAACTGGGACTTACGCAGGGCGTAATCCCAGTACGCGCAGCGTAGGGGCTCGCGTTCCCCGATTATGTGAGGTTGCCGGGTACGCCCAGCGTACAAGTTTGGTATGCGCAGTGTAACCCGGAGAGTTGACTTTTGTTGACTTTTAGGGTTTGGTCAATGTTTGGGTCTTTGAGCCATGAGAGGGGTAAAATGATCTTTTACCCTTCTGAGAGTGCTAAGAGAGGGATTAGTCTAGCCTTGAGAGTTGTATTGATTAGAGTACTTATTTATGTGATTAGGCGGAGGCTAGACCAGATTTTTACCGAGTTTGAGATTTACCGAGTTACCCGAGGTGAGTCTTCTCACTATACTTTACCTAGAGTGGTAATTAGAGTTATATGACAGAGTATCTTGTATGTTATTTATGTGATTGTGATGCACTGCATTATTTCTATGTGATTTATGCTGTGTATGTTCCAAAGTTTACAGAGTTGGAACCGGAAGGTTCACAGAGTTAGGACCAGAGGGTCCACAGAGTTATAGCCTCGAGTGGCTAATATGTGTTAAATGTGGTATTTTGGGGAACTCACTAAGCTTCGTGCTTACCGTGTTATGTGTTATGTGTTTCAGGTTTCCTCAGATTCACGGGACGGCACTGGCATGATTGTACACATCAGAGAAAGAATTATGTTTCGAAGATCCTGGATTAATAAGTAACTAACGAGGGAGTGTGTTTTGTAAAATAAATAAACGAGTTTAATGAAATGTGATGTAAAGGTTATATGATTTAAAATCAAAAATTTGTTTTGAAATTTACGTTGTTAAAACCATCGACATTGATCTAAAAACAATCGACCCTCAATACCAATACCAAACTATCAATCCACAGACCTTCGAAATCAATCCAAAATAATCAATCCTTTTCCAAAATCGAGTTCAATTCCAAGTACAGGGACCCTTCACTTTTCTATCACAAGTACCCCAAAGACAAATACCCTCCTTCATTACTTATCAGACCTTCGATTCTCAAGGTCTTCCCAAACAATCAACAAGCAACATCAGCAAACTTAAACCCATCTTCGATCATCCATTACTTCAACTCGTTGCTAACGAATCCTTTAAGATCATCAAGTATCGATTGTCGATTATCAATAACCATTCGACCATCGACCATAGTCTTGCCAATTCCCAGTCGAACTCAACTTGACTACTCAACCCAAATCAACACAAAAATGAATTTGTTCCCAATTCGTTTGCTAAGTTAATTCTTGTTCATCCCCAAACCATCGAATCCAGTTTAGATATCGATACATCAAAACAAAATTCCTCACCAAGGCGACCTTTCCCAGTTCCTTCCCATCAATCGACATTAAAACCAAAACAAATTCGACTTTGCGACTCCAAATCAATATTCAATCGTTCACGCCTTTGATTTCACAACCATCGACACACAGAAATCGACATACACCTTCCCAAACGATCTTAAATCGACCCTCGATTCTTAAGGTTCGAAATCAATCCTTTCAATTTGATTTTGACTTTTGCAGTTGACTTTTAGTTCTTCAGTCGACAAACAACAAATCGAAACTTTTCTGAACAATTTCAGATCAAACCCATTGATTCATCAATAATCAATATGTTCTTCATTGTTCTTCAACTGTTCTTGAGAGTACTTCAACAACCAATCAAAATTCTTTTAAGATCATAGAACCAATTTGTCGACTTCTTAGCTTAAGCATAATCGATTTTATGTTTGAACAAACTATATAAAATCGATTCACAATACCAATTTAACAATAAAAACGCATCAAATGTTAAGAATGATGGGATGAAAACGAATACGAGTCAAGAACAGTGAAACGTACAAGCACTTTATGCGTATGATTATGAATGAACGAACAACGAAGTAAACACGCCTCATAGCTAATTCAATGACTCTTTAGGCTTGTTTTGTTAAGATATTGATCCATTGGCTCAAATATTTGGGATCAATTTTGGATTACAAGAATAGTGAAGAAGGAGATATGATTGGGTTGAATCGATGAACAGTAACATTTGAAATTTTGATGTGGGCTCAAGAATGATATGAACCGTAAACGAATTCCTTTTGGACTCAATTAAAAATGTGGATGAACAGTGAATTTTGAGTTTGAGAATAATTTTTGGAATTTTGATCTAAACAAAAATAATTGGATCAATCAACGAGGTTGAAACGGATTTGATCCAATGAGGCAAATCGATCAAAAATGAAAAACGAAAAATACGAATCGAAATTATGGACATTTTGGAATCCATTTGAGAATTTCTGATAGCTTTTTAACGAATCAATATCCATTTTCAACGAACAAATCAAATTTAGAAGATCTTGGTTCTTTTTTCGGAACGAGAAAATCTCCAATTTGAACATTGTACCACCACTATGCGTGATGTACAACTCGTTCTTCGTGTTCATCGTGTTCTTCGTGTTCTTCAATGATCCAAGAACATATTCAAAAGAATCACCAACACTTTTGGGTTTTGACTTAAAATTCAATGCAACACTTGGAGATTGCTGCTTTGGAACCCAAATTTGCTTCACGGATTTCGATTTCACAACAACATTTGAATAAACCCGCTTATTTTTCCATTTAATCTTCTTCTTCTTTTTCTTTTTCTTTCTCATCTTTTTGCATCTGGAAGACTTGATTTCATGAACAAACCCACTTTCCAGAACATCAACTTTGTGAGTTTGAATCAAATCTTTTGGAGTTTGATACTTGTGAATTTCTTGGATCACCGGCTTTCGATAAGGAATCATTCCTTTAAACGAATCACAAGAACACAAAATATCATCGATTTGAACTCCAATCGAGCAAAAAACTTTTTCATCATGAGAATCAACTTGAATCTTCTTAACATGAACTTCAAGAACATCAAGAACATCACATTGAACTCCATTTTCAAGAACTTCAACAAACTTAAGAGCAAGAATGTGACAACCCGAAACTTTTCCCGTTATTGTTAGCCCGTTTTCGTTAAATAAATTTTGAATTTCGTTTTGTTCCGTCAAAATTCTTATAGCGTGGAAAGTCATTAATTTATATTAATAGATTTTATATAAGAGTTGGAACCAAAAATCGTGAAAACCCGAGTTTTCCTTCGAAAATCAGCAAAATCCTGTCTGATTAGTGTTCACGGCCGTAAACCCGGTAACGGCCATAAACCGATCACGGCCGTGAACCCGGTCTGACAGGTGGACCCCACCACTGACCATGAACCCCTCCTATAAATACGAGCTCCTACACCTCATTTACACTTTCCTGGCCGCGAACACCCTTTCTCTCTCTAAAAATCATCACCCGAAAACACAAGATTTCTCTTCATCTACCACTCTATCCGCCTTGGAACTCGTTTTGGAGTATCAAAACATCCGTTTTTCATCGAGTCAAACATTGTTGTTCTTGATTTCACGGCCGTGAACCCTTCAAATCTTCAAGAACAGGTCGTGAACCCTTCAAACCTTCAAAGTTCGTAAACCCTTCAAAGGCAGTAAACTGTTCACGACCGAGAACAGTTCACGGCCGTAAACTCTACACGGCCACAATAAGCCCTACATCGTGAACCTTGGCTGCAAACCCACTTTTCCCACTTCGATCGAGTCTCAGTAACATTTCTCAACCAAAAACAAGTGTTTTCCTAACACTCTAACTAATGGATTCGCTAATTTAAATACAAATACGTGTTTAATTATTATTAGGATTCCGTTAAACTTCTCGTACAACAACTTGATCATCATTCTCGTCTTGCTGTCAAGCACGTGCACATAAACAACGGTGAGTTCATACCCCCACATTTTCCAAGCTTTTTAATGTTTTAAGGGGAGGGGGAATACAAGTAGAAGCACAAGTAATCGGTGTTTAAAAATATAATTTAATTATTATATTTCCTTATCTTTAGCACAGTTTTGAACACAAAACTTACTAAATAGGAACCATGAATAAAGGTACTATTTTCATAATAATACATGTTAATAACAAAACGGGGTTTTCATAGTATTATTCGTGAATTCGTTGAGCGAACCAAATCGTGAGACACGTCTTCTGGGAAGTCTACCCCTTGTAACCAGAGTCTCCTGGAGGGAGAGCGTGATTTTGTGTATAGATCTATACGGGAGTGACAATCCTGCACCCTGACTATTAGCTACAGTCAACCGGGGGTGACAAACGTCATTTCAGTTTACGACGTCCGAAGTACGTCGTAGTGTTTATCGTCCATTAGCATGGCTATAAGAACTCACACGGAAAACAACGACTCGTTCACGTAATAATATACCTAACAAACAGTCATCAGGGTTAGTAACTATGTGATGACTTAGTATGCACACTAGGGTAATATGAAATTAACATCCGACATACAGTGGTATGTGTGACTTCCGCCTCATTCCTGTTCCTTGTTTGGTTGTGGGCTTATGGCAGAATCACCCAATAGACTGTCTGTTCGATCTAGATTTCTATAACTCGTACGTACTAAGTGATCACAGGAGGGTATTAACAACACATCCAGTTTACAGAACATACTATACATACTGGTGGTAGCCAGGGTTTTCATACAAAGGTTTACATACAGAACGCACTAGTGAATACGATAGGGTTATATACATGAGGATCCGACAACCAGTGGGATGTGTGGCCTCCGCCTCATTTCCTATTCCTTGTTTGGTTGTGGGCTTGGGGCAGAACCACACAATCGATTGTTTGTTCGATCTTGATTATATATGACTTGTATACACTAAGTACTCAACGGAGGAACTGGGACGAATCAGTTTATTTATCATTCATCACATCAGAAAATATAGGGTTTTCTGGAGAAACATAGCACGATTTTCAAAGAACAAAGAACCTGTTTTCTAAAACAAACCTCTTATGAACTCACCAGCTTAATGTTGATACTCTTTCAAAACCTACTTGTATTCTCAGGACACTAGTAGACAGGTACACGCACTGGAATCAAGAAGATGGAGCATAGTAGCTTCGAGTCTTTACTTGTCTTTTACTTTTGGAGTCAATCGTGTATGATTCGAAAACAATGTAAACATTATAATATTAATACAATGGCTGTTGTTGCTTTGATTACTATTATTCAATTGTTGTGATACTGTACATGTCGTCCTCCGCCTCTGAACGTTTCCGCCGTTCCAGTTTGGGGGTGTGACTGATTAGTATTTGAGCATTGTTTATAGTGAACTCAATATATCAACCAGTAAAAGATATACAACTATAAATACAATGGGGCCGAAGTGCTCTGACTAAAAGTATACTTTTAAATTATAATTATTTTACGAGAAGTATACTAACAAGCATACATAATAAGAACAAGTATTACAATGAGAAAAAAACAAACAAAAGTATTTAGATGTTGGACACTACAGTCAAACCTAAGCAGTTATCTAATCATATCTGGAATAAATATAACCTGATCAACTATATTTATTCGAGATACGACCAACATGTGTTTGGGAGTGATAGTGGTGTTGCGACGAGTCTAAAACTTACCTAACTCCATACACAAAGGATCTCTAGAACAAAACATAAAGATAAAATACTATAGCAGTATTCTAGGCACTATAACAAACTTATATGAAAGCTAAAAGACCTTTACTTGCAAGTCTATAGTTGCGAAGTGCATGCTTCCAAGGTTATATATAATCGGGATCTTATAGACTTAGAATTGGTGATCTTCTCTCTACTACCTATTCCTTGTTTGGCTGTGGTTCTAGAGTAGGATCACCTATTCAAAGGTCTATTTGATCTTGGTTATATACAGCCTGCATACACTACTTGACTATAGGAGGACCCAGTTTGGATCATTAAAAACTTCAGAAGAAATGTTTTACTTAATCTAATAAGATTCTTTAGACATTCACATTCTTGTACGAAAAACATAGATAGAGATAGCCACTCCACTTCAACCACCAACAGAGAAGTCAATGAAGAATAAGAGAGGGTTCATAAGGTGGATTCCGAGAAGGAATCATACGAGGAAACAAATCTTTCATCAGGAAGTGATAAAGATCAGTGGTAGAACCCGAAGCATGGTCTATTGAGAATAGGAAAACCATAAGAAAGTCCAGAGACAACAAATTCCCACAGTCGAATTCAGGACCATCATAACTAAGACAGGAAAACCCTCCCGAGACGCGCAAGGTGGTAGAGCACCATATACGTAACACTAATAATTAACTAACTAATGCAAGCTAGTGAGTTAGTGATTACACTGCTCACACTATGTGTCAGGCTTATCGCCTTTATCACATCAACTAGTAATAGTAAACCCGGTCATAGAACTTCATTAAAAGGGTAGTCACTATCAAAAATTCATAAGTCTATGTTGCATAGACCTCTATTATGAATTGCTTCAAGAGTCAGAACATGATACACTCAGAACTGGGAACTAAGATAACTTCCATTCAGATAACACTCGACTTGTAACCACTAGGACTTACCCTCGTTTCATCTTTTAAACCTTATAGCATAAAGATGCCACCGAAGAAGTCAAACAAAAACAAAAACAACGTACCGCTGTCGGCACCTCCTCGGTATGACCAGGTTGTCTTCCAGGCTGCAGTAACAGCCGCAGTGACAGCTGTCATGACTCAAATCCACGCAAGTGGTACCGGAGGATCAGGTAGTGGTGCCAACAGCTCTAACCACGGACACAAAAGGGAGTGCTCGCATAGAGATTTCATGACTTGTGGACCCAAAGCCTTCGATGGAAGTGGGGGAGTCATCGCCCTAATGCGATGGTTCGAAAAGACAGTGTCGATTTTTGAGTTATGCGCGTGCCCAGAAGGGAGCAAAGTGAAGTTTGCTGCATACACCTTCTCCGACAGAGCCCTTACATGGTGGAATAGCCATGTCAAGTCATTAACTCTTCCAGTGGCAAAAGCAGTGGGCTGGGAAAATCTAAAAGAGATGATGCTGGAGGAATACTGTCCGAGGGGCAAAGTACAGAAACTAGAGCAAGAGCTGTGGAATCTTACCATGGTGGGCTCAGACATAGTATCCTACACTGATAGATTCAACGATTTAGCTGCACTATGCCCTGGGATGGTTACCCCGGAGAGCAAGAAGGTAGAGAGATACATTTGGGGACTACCTTCTCCAATCCAGGGAAACATATTAGCAGCGAAACCTCTTACATTTGACAGTGCCAAACGTCTGGCTCAAACGCTGGTGGACCATGGAATCTGCCAAGGCATAATGGACCCCGTTCCTGAGTCAACCAAAGGAGGTGATGATAAACAAAAGTCTGAGAGCGGGAAGAAGAGACAATTAACACAAGAGCCCTCCGATTGATGACAGAGGGGTACGACCTATGCTGCCACGACCCCAACCACTTCAGCACCCGGCAGTCGTTATGATGGAACCCTCCTAAATGTAATAAGTGCAACTTTCATCATACCGGAAGGTGTTGGAAGATGTATTGCAAGAACTTCCTCAGAAGGGGACACATCATCCATTTCTGTAGGGCACCGGCGCGACCAATCTCTCAGGTCCCATTTGAGGAAGTAAGTCAGACCTGCTATGAATGTGGCGAAACGGGGCACCGCAAGAGAGATTGTCCATTGGCCAGAAACCCTGGTGAAGAGGGAAGAGTGTTAATGATCACTGTAGGAGAGTCTACCCTGGAACCACCTGAGAATAGTGGTACGTTTCCCAACTCAAATCATTCCTAAAACTTGCATTTTCTCGAAAACCGTTGCCAACTAAGTCCTAACTATAAAAATTTCTTCCTCGTCCAAACACAGCATATAGTCTATATAAAAACTAAATACCCTTTTCTGGTAAGCTATAATGACTTGGTGTAAACATTAGGGCCATATATAATTAAGAACCTATAGACTTAGAGTGTGTGATTCCGCCTTATTTCCTGTTCCTTGTCTGGTTGTGGATTTAGGGAAGAGTCACTCAGTCAACAGTCTTATCAATCTTAATTATATATGAATTGTAGACACCAAGCAATTATAGAAGGACTGGACAGGGATCATAATATCAAGTATCATTCATCAAAACAATCCTTCAGCTAGTACACACTTAATACAGTACGAAACCTTCGCAGTAGTAATAACAAGGTCAAAACAGAAAGCACTAGAACCGTACACACACAGATGCACTAATGTTCTAGCAAAACACTCCTTCCGAACTAAACTAACACGTGATCCAACGACGTCATCCCGCCTAGTCTAACTGAGTCCATGCTATACCAAACCTATGTGTCTCCGCGGAGACCCTTCGCCTTAAATCGACCGAATAACAAAACTCTCGTCACTCATAACAACAAACTAGATACGAACCTCAGAATTATCTCTCGCTTCCAACCACCGAAATACTCATGTGAGGAGTATGGTATCCCTCTGTAACCTACCCTAGGTATTCCCAGCAGACCTTTTGGAAATACCACTCACGCAGCGAACCAAGTTCAAGCGCAGAGGCTAGGGACAGATACGGTTGGCCTATCAATGTTAAGTGTATACGCGAGGGTGGTATATAATTAAGATTCTATGGACTTAGGATGTGTGTTTTCCGCCCTATCTCCTGTTCCTTGTCTGGTTGTGGACCTGGGGCAGAGCCACCCATCTGACCGTCATATCAATCTTAATTATATATGACTTGTGTATATAAGGCGATGATAGATGAACTGGGTATGAGTCTTATCATGAAATTCAAGACAGAAGCTGCTCAGGACTACAAATGGACATCCTACCAGTTTGATGAACATAGACAAGTTTACGTGTGGTTTGCGTCCCATAAGCTTTTGGATGTAGAGTTTGAAAACCTTTGTTTGAAAATGTGATGTATACTCAAGGAAAATCCAATATTTTCCTTATAAAATGTTATGTAGTCTTAAATCCCAAGACCGAATGTATGTGTGTGTTTCGTACTTGTAATGATATATGCAGTTTTAAATAAGATAAAACCCCTTTTTAAAGTAGAAATTCCCGTAAACTATATGTGGTGTTAACTCCCTATGTGAGTCGCTATAACCATACTATGACTAGATGAACCTGCTACAACGTTTTTCAGACGTCAGAATGTTATGACATTTGTCACCCGTAGACCTGCAGGTCCCACTGTAGCTAGCAGCAAGGTGTCGGGTGTCAATCCCAATATAGATCTATATACAATTATCACGCTCTCCCTACAAGAGACTCTGGTTATAACTTATAGGAATTTTAACCCGTACTCTAAGAGTACAATGAAGAATTGTCTCGCAATTTACGTTAACGAGTTTACGTGTGGTTTGGATGTAAAATCTTTTCTGAGGCGGAAGTAAATCCCCTTTTTTAGTATGTTTGTAATGTAAAATCCATAAACTATACCTATTATAGTCTATTGTACGTGTTCGAAGTGAATGAAAACCCTTATCATGAATGACTAATTTCTGTTTATGATGTTAAACTAATAAGAAATACATTCAACATTTAGAAATTTATTGTTATACACTTTTCTCAACATGTTACAAAGTGTTGTTCATATTGTAAACTGTTAAACTAGTTTTTAACATTTTCTCCACTGCTTTAGAAAAATCACAGAAAAATCATACTAGGTTAAAAACTGAATCCGTAAATTCTGAGAGTTTAGAAATTGAGTCTAGTTTGTTCATAATTTTTTTTATGATTTTTAGTGTTCTCTAACTCGTGTGAAAATGTTCATATTCACATACTGGTCCGAATTCGTTTCTGAAATGATAGGCAGTTTTGTAAAAATCGCCATAAATTGTAGGAAATCGTAGGGAGATGTGCAAGTAGTCATTAGAAAGGTATAAACCTGAAATACTTCCATATTAAACAGTTTTGAAAGAAATTAAGTTTAAGGTGGTCAAAACAGTCCGTGAATAGAACTCAACTTTTCTGTGAAAAGCTGAAGTATGAGTTTGAGTTGAGTTAAGGTGATTTAACTTGTATCCCCCCCCCCCTAAAACTTGAAGAAAACATGAAAATGTAGGGGTATGAACTCAGCTTCAGTGGTTCCCTGAGATGGATGTTGGAGGAATGAGGTTTCCAAGTCAAGAACACTTGGAGAAAGCTTGAGGACTTGAAGATCCTAAGAACCATTAAGACGACATTTGAATAAGAAATCTGAGATCTGAATGTAGAAGTGAAGAATATTCAAGAGTAATGGTGAAGAACTTACCAAGAGTGAAGTAGGAACAATTGCTTCCTGGGAAAAATCTCGAATTCTAGAGAGAAAAGTGGAAGGAGAAAAAGTGTTCTTTTGGAGGATATGGGTGAGGTTTTATAGGTGAAGGTTGAAGATCTAATGAGTGGATTTGAGTAAGAAAATCTGGTGGAGTGTTGGAAGAAAGATATGGATTTGACTAGGTACTTTGGAAATAGTGACATAAAGTTGTCATAGAGTGGGTGATTACCTCTTGAATAAAGTCCTGAGTCTTAGACATTTTGTAATAAAAGGTGTTCTAACTCTTCAAGGTTGACATAAAATAGGAGTTTGGAGTGTTTAAGTCATGAAAATTGCAAGGCTAAGGAGATTTTCGGAGTCAAAATCACTTAGAATCGCCAAAAAGTCCGAAATTGACAAAATCCAAAATGGGGTTCAGATTCTGCGAGGGTTTCGGAGTCACTTAGCCACTTCCGGAGTCAATTCTCCACTTTCGGAGTCAATTAGCCACTTCCGGAGTCAATTATGTAACTTCCGAAGCCCATCCTTGGTTCCGTAGTGGAGGTGCGGAGTCAACAGCTTCCGGAGTCGTCTGACTCTTCCGAGATGCGAAGCTTCCGGCGTGCGAATCTTTCTGTAAGGGTCGAAATATTGTAATGAGTCGAAGTATGTGTTGGTGTCTTCGAACATTTTTGTAATGTATTTTACTAAGACATTGTATTCGAAACTTAATGTTTAGTCCTTAGTATATTTTTTGTACGCTTTTCTCTCCTATATATAGGAGTGTTTACAAGAGTCTTAAAAAAAAAAAAAAAAAAAAAAAAAAAAAAAAAGAAAAGTTTTTACAGAATATTCACTTGTACTCTGTAAAAGTTGAAAGTGTAATTGAGCCAAACAGATCATATTTACATTCTGTGTCCCAATTTCATATTCATACTTTGAATTCAACTCTGATTAATTCAATACTCAATTCTTTGTTTCATCAATTGGTATCAGAGCAGGAATCATAATCTCTGATCTGATTTTCACTTTGTTCAAAAGGTTTTTGAATCAACTTTTTGATTCAAAAGTTTCCGCACTTTTTGAAAGTAAAAATTTGTCTAGATCTTAGTCTGTGATTCGATTCTGCACTTAATTCATTGAATTGAGTGTTCTAATAGTGATTTTGATTTGAATTAAATAGTTTGTTGTCAAATTTTCAAAGTTTCTTAAAAATTCTCAAGAATTTTTCCGTACATCAATGGCGTCTTTCAATCTGAATTCCATGACTTCATTTTCTCATCTTCTAGGATCATCCACCAAAATTCCTATGCTCATCCATGAGTATTACGATCAATGGGCCGATCGTATGCAGGATTATCTAAATAGATTGGATGAAGAAATGTGGAATTGCATTTCTGGCAATCTCAATCCACCATCGAATGTTCAACCACTTGGATCATCTTCTGGAAATTCTGAAGTTGAGAATCAAACAGATCCTCTGAAAAAGCTGGAGAAAAGGTGTGTAAGAGAGCTAAGAGGAGCTTTGCCTACAGTTCTGTACAACTATGTGAGGAGTTGTACAACTGCAAAGGAAATCTGGAACAATCTCAAGGAGAAATTTCAGGGAAGTGAGAAGACAAGAGTTAACTCTATGAAGCAATGCTTAGTGGAACTGAAGGACTTCAGACAGAAAGATGGTGAAACGATTGAAGTTTATTATGATCGTCTTAATGAATTGATATATCGATGCAATCGATATGGTATCACCAGGTCAGCCATGGAGTTCAATCTAATCTTTGTTATGGGACTTCGTAAGGAGTGGCGTAGTGTGAGTATGATGGTTAAGAATCAACAGAGCTTTCATACGTCAACTCTGAATGATTTGTACAATCAACTGAAGACTCATGAAAGCGAAGTGAACGAAATAGCTGAAGAAACGAAGGCAAGTTTGGGAGGTCCACTAGCTTTGGTTTCGAAGATCTCTGAAAAAGAAGCTGAGAAAGACGTTTCGGATGAAGATGAAGGGTTCATCATGAACTCAGATGATGAGGCAATTGCTTTCTATTCAAACAATCGTGTGAAAAAGTTCTTTAAAAAGCCTTTCAATTCGAAGGCAAAGTTATCTGAGACAATAGGGAGTTATGTGAGTAAAAGTGCTGGGGATGAGAAGAAAAAGGAAGAGATGAAAGAGACGAAGCCTGTTGAGGGAAAGACATAGAAGAAATTAAAGGGAGATGCTGGGATTGATTGTCATTATTGTAATGGTGCTAATCACCTTGCGAATGACTGCATGCTTCGAAAGAAGGATGAAAGGAAGAATAAGGTCAAGGATGAGGCGTACTATGCTGAGAAGCTGGAGGAGGTTCGTGCTAAAGCCAAAAATTTGTCTCTGGTTGCAAAGGGTGCGAATGAGGATGAAGAAGGTACTTATCAAATCTGGTCATCTGGATCAGATGATGAGGAGATGTGAAATCCGACCCACGGGGCAATGTTTGCAAAGATGGAGGAAGAATCAGATGAGGAGGTATACGAAGTGCGTGGTAGATGCTTCGTTTCAAAAGCTGCTGACAAATCTCCAATGACCACAAAGGTACGAAATATTCTTGAATCTTTTAATATTCCAGTACATGCTTATAATTCTGAATTATTATCTTTCGATGAAACTGTGATTTATTTTGATTCGATTGTGGTATCTGCTAGCAATGAGGCTAAGAAGTTGTCCATGCAGTTGCTAGAGACACAGAAGAAATTAGATTCGAAAATCACTAAGATAGATTGTTTAGAACTTCAAATAACTAATATCATGGTTAATAGGGATAATTTGTCTAGTGATAATAAACTGTTGTTAGCCCAGAGGAACATTTACTGTAACTCTGCTAAAAGATTGTATGGGAAATTAACTGAACTTCATCATTCATGCGAAATCAGTAAAGAACAACATAGAAAATTGCTGCCATTTTTAGCTTATGAAAGAGCTACGGTAGATAACATTTCGTATGACTGTGAAAAGGAAATAGCTGATTTTAACAAAGTTCCGAATGATAAGTATAGATATGGAATAGTCAAAGTTGATGAATTTCTTGATGCGAATGAATTAGTTAACATTGTGAATGATACTTTGACTAAATCTGAACAAATTCAAATTTTGAAAAAGACTGAGAATTCAACTTCTGATTCTCAATCTAATTTTGTTGATATTATAGATAATTCTGATAATATTAGTGAAATTAGTGAGTTTGAAGATGTTGATTGTTCTCAGTTGTCTGTTGTTAATGTTGCTTCAACATCTAAAGGGAAAGAAAAAGTTAAGGATTTGATGGTTGAAAATGAAACTGATATACCCTCAACTTCGAAAGTTTGTGAAATGAACTTCATGGATCTCAAAGATTGCCAAACTGATGATAGTGATGATGAAGAAGTAGAGAAAGTTTCGAAAGAAAAAGCATCCTCAAAGGAAGAAGAAATTCCACGAATAGTTGTTGATCAAGTGTATGGTGATACACAAAAGTTCGAAAAAGTAATGAATGAAAAAGGTGAACATTATCTTGAAACGAACACAGTGGTATATCCAAATTTCAAATGCACAGATGATGTCATTTTTCCAAATCAAATTTTTGTAACTACTGGAAATGTTGAGAATATCAAACCAGAATTAAAGAAATTGGTTGAGGAAGATAATTCAAAAACAACTGAAGAAGGTTTTTTCGCAAATCAAAACATAGTTGAAAACAACTTACCAAAGAATTCGTATAAGTTTCAACGACAAAAACCACAAAACCAATGGGTTGAAAAATCGAAAATTGAAAAAGAGAAAACAAAAAATGTTGAAAAAGAAAATGAAAAAGTTGTCAAACTGAACTCTAAGGAATTTAAAGATCAAATTGACAAATTTTCGAAGGAAAACAACATTTCGAAAAGACAAGCAAGAAAGAAAATATTTTGGCAAAATGTTGAGTCTCAAAAATTGTCTGAATCACTATCAAACAAAAATGTTTTCAAAGCAAAAAATTCTACTTTTTCAACAAAAACTCAACAATCATCTCAATCAAATTATACAAGGTTTGAAGTGAATAAGCAAACAAAGTTTTCGAAAATTTCTAAATCAAGAGTATTTTCAAATAAATCTAATTCAAATCAACAAGTTTTTCAACAACAACATCTTAAATCAAAAGTTGGTTCATCATATGCTTACTCTTTTGTAACAAAACCCAAAGTTGATTTTGTACCTCAAAAGCCAAATTTTCCTAATCACACAAAAACAGAAACTATGAAAACGTCACGAGAAAAAGGAATGACTTCTAAGAAGAACATTGATCATTGGCTTGAAGGAAAAGGAAAAATGTATCAGTCAAATGCATATTCAAATGAGCAAATTCATGATGCATTTGAAAAATACATAAATACTTCTTCGAATGGAAGTTCATCATCCAAGGATTCGAACATCACGGTCAAAGCTTGGAGACCAGTTACAAAAGCAAAGACAGTTCAGTCACAAACTCAAAATGCGAAGGGTAATGTTAGTAAACATTCGAAACTATCAAACACTTATGTTTCGGTTCCTTTAGATGATGATGTAAACTTAATCGATAGTCTCAAAACCAAGGTTTGTGATTGGGTTAAAAGTTCTAAATTACATTCGAAATTGAAATCTAATTTCCAAGGACCCAAAAAGCCTTGGGTACCTAAATTTTTCCATTAATTGCAGGTATTGTGTGACGAGCAATATGATAATAAATGGTATATTGATAGTGGTTGCTCTCGTCACATGACTGGAAAGAAGGAGAATTTACGAGATTTTCGAAGTCTCAAAAATGCTGGAGTAGTAAAGTTTGGGAACAATCAAAAGTGTCAAGTCAAAGGATATGGGAAAATCACAAATGGACAATTCATAGTGAATCGTGTTGCATATGTTGAAGGTCTTCAACATAACTTGATTAGTGTTTCTCAACTTGTTGTGGGCACTGGCAATCAAGTTCTTTTCAACGAAAAAGGAAGTGTTATTTTGAATGTTAACACAAACGAAATATTACTGAAATCTAAAAGGAAAGGTGACATGTTCACTCTGGACATCAATCCAATTGTAGGCAAACCAGCTGTATGTCTTCTTTCGAAAGCCACATCTGATCTAAGCTGGTTATGGCATCGAAGACTTTCACATCTCAATTTTTGAAACATCAATAAACTTGTGGTACAAGATCTGGTAAGAGGTTTACCTGTACTGAAATTTGACAATGATTCTTTATGTGCAGCTTGTGAAGTTGGCAAGCAACATAAACAAGGTCATCCAATAACAATTGATTCGAAAATTGTTGCACCACTGGAGCTTTTACATATTGATTTGTGTGGTCCTTCGACTGTTTCAACTCTTAACAAGAAACGGTACATTTTAGTTATTGTTGATGATTTTTCAAGATTTACGTGGGTTTATTTTCTCAGGCTTAAATTCGAAGTTGCACAAATCATGATTGACTTTATCAAGAAGATGGAAATCACGTTGAAGAAGACTGTTCGAAAAATCAAAAGTGATCATGGAACTGAATTTAAGAACAATGTTCTTGATTCATTTTTAGTAGACAAAGGGATTTCGCATAATTTTTCATCTCCATACACACCACAACAAAATGGTGTTGTAGAACGAAGGAATCGCTCACTATGCGAAGCAGCAAGAACCATGTTGGCATACGCGAATTTACCTCAATATCTTTGGGCTGAGGCTGTATCAACTGCATGTTTCACTCAAAACAGATCGTTCATTCATCGTCGTTTTAATATTACACCATACGAAATTCTGAATAATCGTAAACCAAATGTGAAATTCTTTCATGTTTTCAAATGCAGGTGCTTTATTATGAATCTCAAGGATCATCTTTCGAAATTTCAAGAAAAAGCTGATGAAGGGATTTTTCTTGGATATTCGCATAATTCTGTCGCATATCGTGTGTTAAACAAGAGGACACGAAAAGTGGAAGAAACGTTCAATCTCACATTTGATGATTACTATGTTAAACAAAATGAGAATAAATTTTCAATTCATCCAATTTTACAAGAACCTCACAATGAATCTGAATCTATACAAATGGATGATATTGATTATGATTTGATTTTTGGAATTTCAGATCATGCAGTCGATGCTGAAATTCATGCTCCTCATAATCACATACCCGAATTTATGAAACTTACTGATAATACAACATCAGATCCTCAAGAAGGCGAAAGTAAGCAAAATAATCCAGTGGAGGGGGAGCACTTGGATTCGAATACTTTAAATGATGAAGAGCATTCTTTCGAGGGGGAGACAAAACGATTGAACACTGATGTTGAGGAGGAGCATGTTATTGAGGAGGAGCATGTTATTGAGGGGGAGCTTGATGGTGAGGGGGAGCATAATGTTGAAGATGCTTGTTCAATTGCAGGCTCAGAAAATGATGAAATGTACGAAGATGCACCTTTGGAATTTGATCCAGCATATCCACCATTGGAAAAATGGACAAGAGATCATCCGAAGGATCAAGTTATTGGGAATCCACAAGAAGGAGTTTTAACAAGAGCTCAAATTCGTGCAAAGAATGAGGTACTGAATATTCATCAAGAATTTTGCATGTTCAATGTTTTTATATCTAAAATTGAACCAAAAACAATTAAGAATGCAATGGAACACTCAGATTGGGTTGTTACAATGCAATCTGAATTGTCTGAATTCGAACGAAACAAAGTTTGGCGATTAATTCCTAAACCTGAAAATGTTTCGATTGTCGGGTTAAAATGGATTTTCAAAAATAAAACCGACAAAGATGGAAACATTGTTCGAAACAAAGTCAGACTTGTTGTAAAAGGATATTCACAACAAGAAGGAATCGACTATGAAGAAACTTTTTCCCCTGTCGCAAGACTCGAGGCGGTTCGAATATTTCTGGCTTATGCAGCTCACAAAGATTTTGATGTATATCAAATGGATGTGAAGTGTGCATTTTTAAATAGAGAGCTTGAAGAAACTGTTTACGTGGAACAACCCCCAGGTTTTATTAACGAAGAATATCCTAATCATGTTTATGTTTTAGATAAGGCAGTTTATGGTTTGAAACAAGCACCACGAGCATGGTATGCAACTCTTACATCATTTTTTAAACAATCTAAATTTAAACAAGGATCTGTTGATCCCACATTATTTCGAAAGAAAGTGGGGAATCATCTTATGCTTGTTCAAATTTATGTTGATGATATTATTTTTGGCTCGACTGACCCTGCTTTGTCTAGAGAATTCGAAGATTTGATGAAAAGCAAGTTTGAAATGAGCATGATGGGAAAAATCAATAATTTCCATGGATTGAATATTCGTCAAAGCAGAGAAGGGATTTTCATTAATCAGGAAAAATATACGAAAAATCTGCTAGAAAAGTTTGGATTGACGAATAGCACAAAGCTTCGTGTACCAATGGCAACAGGCATAAAGTTAACACCATCGTTAGACAAACCTGTTGTTGATATAACGTTATATAGGAGCATGATTGGTTCATTACTTTATCTTACAACAAGTAGACCTGATATCATGTTTTCTGTGTGTAATTGTGCTAGGTATCAATCTAATCCACGCGAACCACATCTCACTGCTGTGAAGAATATTTTTCGTTACCTTAAAGGAACAATTTCGTTAGGATTGTGGTATCCTTCGAAAACAGGATTTTTCGTACAAGCATACTCAGACGCAGACTTGGGTGGTTGTAATCTTGATCGAAAAAGCACAAGTGGTGGATGTCAATTTCTTGATGGCAAATTAGTAAGCTGGCAGTCGAAAAAGCAAACATGTGTGTCAATTTCCACAGCTGAAGCAGAATATGTGGTTGCTGCTGCTTGCACTTCACAAATAATATGGATCCAAAGTCAATTGCGTGATTATGCAATTAATATGAAAAAGATTCCATTATATTGTGATTCTCAAAGTGCGATAAGAATTTGCCATAATCCTGTGCAGCATTCGAAGACTAAACACATAGCTCTTCGTTATCATTTCATTAAAGATCATGTGGAGGATGGAAATATTGAAGTACATTTCGTGAAAACATCTGATCAGTTAGCTGATATTTTCACGAAACCTTTGCATGAAAAGTCATTTGTGAGAATAATAGAAGGGCTTGGAATGATCGATGGAAATTTTGTTCCATGCGAAAAAGAAAACTGATGGGTGACAATGAATGAATCAGAGGCGCTGAATAAAAGAGAACGCAAAGTCATTCAGCATTCAGCGGTTACTGTTCCTGGTCAACGCTTCGACCGCTTCGAATTCGCACGTTTGTCACTTATTTTAAAGCGTTGAGTTAGTGGTTACTGTTCATAGTCAACGCTTCGACCGCTTCGAATTCGTACATTTGTTACTCATAAAAGAAGCTGTTTGCAACAAATATAGTATCTTTTTCAACTTTTCGAAAAATCAAAAATTCAAAAAGATTTTCTTTTGTTTTGTTCTTAAATTTTCGAAAAATTCAAAAATCCAAAAAGATTTTCTTTTGTTTTGTTCTTAAATTTTCGAAAAATTCAAAAATCCAAAAAGATTTTCTTTAGTCTTGTTCTTAAAATTTTCGAAAAATTCCAACATTCAAAACGATTTTCATTTATTATGTCTTTATTTTCGAAAAATCCAAAACCACAAAAATAATTTGATTTTTACTTCCTTTTAGTATTTGTTGTGATCAGGTAAAAAAAAATTTTGAATTAGTTAGGTTGTCCCTAGAAGCATGCTGCTGCATGTTGCCCAAAAGCCTCCATGACGCAATGTGTGTGTACAAAAGCCTTAGTGAAATTTTTCATACGAAAATTTCTTCCCAACCAGGCTTATATTCACATTAGTCTCTGAGCTACCTGACTCTTCTCAAAATGAGTTAAGAGTTTTCTGTTTGGTCCAATATCATAACAGAGGTACACTTCGTGTCTTATACCAATCTTTTTCATCTATAAAGTTCTTACACGATCACACACAAAGACATATGTCTGAGAGGTCTCTGATCAAACCTGTCGAGACTTAGATATATCAAAACTCTGTGTTTATGATCTAACATCATGAGTCCGTGATGAAACTGAAACCCAAATTTCTTGCAAAATTAAGGAATTGACGGGGAACTAAGTTCGAGATGTTTACGAAACTTTTGTTTCTGTACCAAAGTTCGAAACTCCAAATCATATTCATTTCGAATGCGTGGTCTTGATCAAACATTCGAAACCCACGATGTTTGTTACCCAACAAGGTCCAATACATAAATTTTTTTCTTGAATATGATTTCTGTGTGAGTTTCATTCGAATGTCCTAGTAATGATTAAAATTTCTCAAAGCAACTTGTCACTGACTACACTGGTCAAACAAGTAATTTCTGTTACACTTTATCACCTTATGTTTAGGTTGACATGTAACGAAATTTTGAACCTACCCACGAAGCATTCTCAAAAGAAGCCCTTTGATACTTATCCAAAAGTATTCGATTGTAATTCACGGGAACATACACAAGCAGTTGATCATCTCTCTTGATGATTAACGAAGCAACCTTTGCCCGGGGTTTACCAGCCTTCGTGTCAAATTAAATTTTTGACATCACAAAATCCCAAAATTTTTATTTCTTTGTTTCTTGTCTAACTTTCTTTGGAACACTGCACACACGAAATCCTTGAGGTTCTGAGTAATACCAACTCAGGCTGATGATTTCGAACATCTGGCATATGACTTCGCTTTTTATCCCAAAAGTGAAAGAGCCTTGCCTCCATTCGAAGGGTTCCGACGGTTACAATTCTCTTGTAGGGGTAATGACAGGCTGGGTATAGATGACGTATGGTATTCTGTCCGGTTTTCTAGGTGATGTGACAGACACTTTTTGACGCATGGCTATCTTTATGCAGTAATGGTCCGATTTTTAAGATGCCACGTCGGATCTCATTAAATGCATCCCGCTTCAAATTCAAAAATTCAGGGTTACATATAAAAGGGGATTTCATGGTTAATTCTCTGTTTATGCGATCAAAAAGCAAAATACACAAATTCTTTGTTCATCATTCTCTTCAAACCCTAACAATGGCAACTTCTGCTCATGTCGATCCTTCCACTGAAGATATTTCATCTGCACCAGTTATGAAGATTCAATCCACTAACTACTATGTGGATGGTGAAATTTCTCAATATCCCGAGGAATTGAAGATGCTCGTCGTTGCTCTGAAACACTCTGTTTTATCCACGGCGATGTTCAATTCTTTTTCAGTTCCAATATCCTGGCTTTCTCAAGCAGGATCCACTGCAACATACAACAAAGCCTCATATACAATCACTTTCCATCTTGTGAATGACAAAAAGGTTAGGTTATCTAAGAAACCTTTCTGTCAGATTCTTGCCATTCCGAATTCGCCTCCTTTTGTTGAATTCACATTCCCACAAATTGTCCATATGTTTAATGAAATGGGATATCAGCCCCCATTGTCAAAAATCAGTGATTTTAAGAAGTCTGGACTTCCACGATTATGGAATTTCTTGTTTGGGATCTTTTTAAGATGTTTGACTGGAAGAACCGTTGGCTTAGACAAAGGAAGGATGGAGGTGTATGCTATGGTTGCAGGCCTCTACTATGATCTTGAAGCAGATTTTTCTACACAATTATGGAAGGAATTCCAAAAGGGTGTAGAACATACGAATGATGTTCATGGCATTTCGTGTGCACGATATTGGAGCCTTATTTTACAGTATTTTTATAATAAGGAAGGAATTTTAGTATCAAATGAAGAAGAGAAGGTTACTTTTCAATCTTATCATTATCCGAAGGAGGTTGTCGATGATGCTGATACTTTTCCAAGTGTTGCTCGGATTCCAGATGCAATGCTTAAAAGGGTGGATCCTACGAATTCGGTTTTGGTAGCATATCTGAAAACGGTTGATTCTTCTACTCAGACTGGGATCTTGTTGCCTAGGGAAGAGAAGAAGTCCAAAAAGTCGAAGAAGGCTGATCCTGCTTCTTCTGAAAAGAAAACACAGGATTTGAAATCCTCCAAGTCTCCAAAGAAGAAGGTTGATGAAACCCAAGTGATTGAGCCAATTGTTGAAGAAACTCAAGAGAATGTTATAATTCCTTCGAAGACTGGGATGTTTCGAAGAATCAAGATGAAATCTCTTCGCAAACGCAAGTCACCTTCACAGAAAATGGTTCGAAAACCTCAGATTATTCATCAGGGTGTGCTTATTCGTGAAGTACCAGCTCCTGTTTCTCCGGGGTCAAAGAAACGAGTAGCTGAGGATATGGCAAAACACTTGTCACAAACGAAGAAGAATAAGAAGACTCGAAAACTTGTTGTATCTACTGAGTCCACAGAAGACGATGAAAGGATACCTGAAACCCCAGAGTTTACTCATCTCATTACAAGTTCAACTCCTGAGAAGACAGATGTCATACCACCCGAAGTTTCGATTGCCAAATCAATTTTTGAGGAGGTTCGAACTTCAGGCATCCCTGTACACGTATCTGATACGGATACAAATGTCAATATGGGTGAAGGAGGTTCGAAGAATGTAAATCAAGGTACTCCTTTCGAAACAATTGTTTCTGTCACATCATCATCTATAATTCCCATTACATCAACCACAGACTCACCCACCTTCGAACAGATCATAAATCAACCATTTACTTCCATTTTCTCTTCTCAATCCACTGACCCAACAAAACCACCTTCGCCTATTCACGAAAACATTGATATGGAGACAGAAACAGACAATGAAGGCTTTGGAGGTACATTCAAAGATTTGGAATTTCATGAAGATGAAGAAGAATTTCCTGATCATATGCTGATGACAATGAAGCAGTATAAAATTCTTAATCAGAAGTTGAACTCCATAATTCAATCTCAAGCCGATCTTGGAGGAGCTTCATCAGTATCGAGTCTGGAAATCGATACTATGTTAAAGATGTTGGAATCAAGAATAATCAGCAAAGTTTCTGGAATGATGAAAGCTTCAGAGTCAGTCATTTTGGAGAAGGTTGATTACACGGATCAAAATAATGAACTTCGTGTTAAAAATCAACGATCTGATTTTATGGGTGAAGTTAAGAATCTAAAAAGCATAACAAAAGAACGAAATATTCTTTTTGTTCAAGAAGTGAAGAAGGTAAGAGAAGATGTTAACAAGCAGATTCATGAACTCCGAGAAGAAATGCAAAAAGAAGTTGCAGCTGTACATCATGATAATGCATCATTGAATCAGAAGTTCGATATCATTTGTGATGCAGTCACTCGTTTTGTCAAGTTATATGAAGGTTTGAGTCCTCAAATAACTCAAATCTCAACTTCCGAAACTGCAAGTTTTGAGGAAGTGGTAAAGCTGCTCAAGGAGTTAAAGGAGATTTCAACAAAGCCAGTTTCGTCTCCACTGATTACTCCGGAATTTTTATCCCAGAAGTTTGTTCAGTTCGAAGCCATTCTTAATAAGCAGCTTGCACCACTTTTTCGCATCTCAAGTCTTCTTCCCACAACAACTGCCCCTCCTGTTTTTACAGGGGTGCAAGGGGGAGAAAGGAAGTCAGGTGAAGAAGAAGCGAAAGTGGTGGGCAAAGTATTTCCTTCGAACATCCCTTCAACAAAATCGGTGATAGTTACTGCTCAACCAGTGACTTCAACTATTGTAACAACAATGCCAACTGCAAGACCAATTTCGAAAGGAATTGTGATTGGTAAACCATTAGAAACTGGTGGGAGTGGTTCGAAGCCAAAAGAAGTAACAGAAAAACCGGCTTCAAAAGACAAAGGGAAATCAATTCTTGTCGAAAAATCAAAAGATGAAAAGAAGGCGGAAGCAGAGGCTGAACTGGAGAAAATGAGGCTCATCCAAAGTATCATAACTCAGAGGGCTAGTGATCCGAAGGGGATGAATAAAGGTGATCCAGCAAAACATTATAATTATGAGACAATCGAAGCCAAGGTTTCTTTCAATCACATGTACTCATTCGAAAAGAAGCCAAAGCGGAGTTATGTGATCACGAACACTGATGTATGTCAGTTGGATTTCCCGATAAAAAAATGATGTTTATCATGCCACAGTTCAAGGCTGAAGGGAGTTTCAAGGAAAAAGATGAAGGCACACACATGAAAATTCGTTTTCACGCTGTACTTGGAAAAGCCCCTGAGGAGGTATGGTCACTGATCAAAATCAAGAAGGTGATCAGTATGAAAAAGGATGTGGTTTTCGAAAACTCAGTCCAAAACATTAAGTATGTGGTGGCCAGAGCAAATGGAAATATTTGCGAATTTACAATTGCAGATTTTCCATTGATGAACTTGTATAACCTTATACAAGTTGCATTGCTCTTGAAAGACAAATCATTTTCTTATCTTCAGAACACAGAGCCGGAGGAATTCAAGCTTGGAGTTGCTCACATCAAGATCTTTATAGAAAACTACTATGAGTGCCTAGCACTAACTGATGTGGAGTTGGCTACTGCCAAGGGAATGGAGATAAAGGCCCCAATGGCTCCTTCGAAGACTCAGACTGAATTAAAGAAATATGCTGATGGAGAAATCTGTCTAAACCTTTTTGGGTTAGTCTTCGCGGGAAAAGATAAAGCTGGGAAAGCGAAGCGCTTCTTGTTCCAGGCAAGCGAAGTGGAAAGATACTCTACATCTCAATATACGAACTTAATTGTTCGTATGAATCACTGCAAAAAGAACAATGAAGGAGATAAGAAGGAGTTGAAGAAGGTCATCTCATGGTACACAGAAGTTCGAAGAGTTTTGCTGTACTTCATCACGCTTCTAACAAACTGAAGACTTCGACTTTGATTACAAAGGGGGAGATTGTAAGGGTCGAAATATTGTAATGAGTCGAAGTATGTGTTGGTGTCTTCGAACATTTTTGTAATGTATTTTACTAAGGCATTGTATTCAAAACTTAATGTTTAGTCCTTAGTATATTTTTTGTATGCTTTTCTCTCCTATATATAGGAGTGTTTACAAGAGTCTTAAAAAAAAAAAAAAAAAAAAAAAAAAGTTTTTACAGAATATGCACTTGTACTCTGTAAAAGTTGAAAGTGTAATTGAGCCAAACAGATCATATTTACATTCTGTGTCCAAATTTCATATTCATACTTTGAATTCAACTCTGATTAATTCAATACTCAATTCTTTGTTTCATCACTTTCCGGAGCGAGATCATCCGGAGCTGGAAGGGTTCCCGGAGCATGGCGATTCCCCGGTTCTCCTTAGAAGGTCCGAAGTCAATTATATTCCGGAGTCAGGATTTATGGAGTAGGCTGGTCTTTTGAGGTGTGAAGGAGTCCAGACCATACAAAGTTCTGAAGCTCAAGGATGGTTCCGAAGTCAACCCACATTCCGGAGTCAGAAGTTCCGAAGTCTAGGAATGTTCCGGATTAGGAGTATTCCGGACCAAGAGGAGAGGCTCCGGAATTAAATAGTGTATTCCGAAATGAGCTTGTTCTTTTGGGTTTTCTCCATCTGTTTTGAGCCTTTTTCGACAAAGGAAGAGATGGGTTGATGTATCTGAGAGAGATTTGGGGGAGAGAGAGAGAGATAGGACGAGAGAGATTGAGAGAGAGATTTCGTTTGTGACCTTTGTTAGTGTTTAGCCTCGTAATGCAAGGTTTGAAAACCCCGTTATGCCTTGTTATGAGTGTTATACGCCCCTGAAGGGTACTTAAAGGTGTTTTATCGAGTTATTACATCACTTACTCCTCCTAGGATTTGTATTTTCTGAACATTGGAAACCTCTAAGTGATACTTCATATTAAGATAGAGAGTTGTATATTAGTAATCATAGAGTAAGTCCTGACATACAAGCACTAACTGAGTTTACCGGTTTGACTTGTTGACTTTGACTTGACCAGAAATTGACGGTTGTCACTAGGGATGAGATTTAGAACCGGAATCGGACCGAAATCGGAACCGTTAGAACCGGAATATGTTAATGTGGTCTGGGTCCCGGGTTTAAAGAATGGATCTATCCGGGTTTCGGGTCCTTCGGGTCAGGGTAAACCGGGTTTAAGAACCGGAACCGTGTTAGGAACCGGAACCGGTTTTAGGGGCCGGAACCGGTTTCTATGAAAAGTTTAAAACATGCATATCTCATTCGTTTGAAGTCGGATTGGCATAAGGTTATTTCCATAGTATAGTTTATAATTTTAACATGATTTTAGACTATAATTTTGTCATTTTTGGGTTTCTATTCATTGACTTATAGTCTCTAAGTCGGGATATCAAAGCTGGAAATTTTATGTTTTTCAGCTTTTTTTGTATTCTGTGATAGTTTTAAAACATGCATATCTCATTCGTTTAAAGTCGGATTGGCATGAGGTTTTTTCCATAGTATATTTTATAGTTTGTAAATGATTTTAGACTATAATTTTGTCATTTTTGGGTTTATATTCATTGACTTATAGTCTCTCAAAGTCGGGATATCAAAGCTGGAAATTTTATGTTTTTCAGCTTTTTTTATATTATGTGATAGTTTTAAAACATGTATATCTCATTCGTTTGAAGTCGGATTGCCATGAGGTTTTTTCCAGAGTGTAGTTTATAGTTTGTACATGATTTTAGACTATAATTTTGTTATTTTTGGGTGTTTATTCATTGACTTATAGTCTCTCAAAGTCGGGATATCAAAGCTAAAAATTTTATGTTTTTCAGCTTTTTTTGTATTTTGTGATAGATTTAAAACATGCATATCTAATTCGTTTGAAGTCGGAATAGCATGAGGTTTTTTCCAAAGTGTAGTATAGAGTTTTTACATGATTTTAGACTATAATTTTGTCATTTTTGGTTTCATATTCATTGATTTATAGTCTCCCAAAGTTGGGATATCAAAGCTGCGAATTTTCTTTTTTTTCTCGGCTTTATTTTTGTATTTTGTGAAATTTTAAAACATGCATTCGACCCACTTTACCCGGTTCCCCGGGTTTTTCGGTTTTATACTCGCTTTACCCGGTTCCATTCGACCCACTTTGATATTTCCGGGTTTTCTGGTTCTAGACCCACTTTACCCGGTACCTTACCCGGAACCGAACCGGAACCAGTTCCTATATACCAGTCCGGTTTCCGGTCCTAAAAAATCTCGTTAACCGGTTCCCGGGTTTTCCGGGTCAGGGTCTACCGGTCCGGGTTTGGACCCACTCTCATCCCTAGTTGTCACATCATCCCCCTGTTAGAAGGAATTTCGTTCCGAAATTTGCGTTTCGACTGGGACTTCGGGCGTTGGGGAAAAGATGTGGGTATTTTTGTTTCATCTGATCTGCGTGTTCCCAAGTGAACTCGGGAATGCGACTTTGTTTCATTCTTTTGATCTCCCGATCCATGATTTCTACCGGTTCTTCTACGAAATGGAGATTCTCGTTGATTTGGATTTCGTCGAGTGGGATCACAAGAGTCTCATCAGACAGACACTTCTTTAAGTTTGACACGTGGAAGGTCGGGTGTACATTATTAAGTTCTTGGGGTAGTCGAAGTTTGTATGCCACTGGGCTAATCCTGGCAAGGATTTCGAATGGCCCGATGTACCTTGGGTTTAGTTTCCCACGTTTACCAAAACGTATCATTCCTTTCCATGGTGAGACCTTCAGTAGTACCCGGTCCCCAACCTGGAATTCCAACGGTTTGCGTCGCTTATCTGCATAGCTCTTTTGTCGATCTCGAGATGCTTTCAGTCTTTCTCGAATTTGTACAATCTTTTCCGTAATCTCCCTTATGATTTCAGGGCCAGTGAGGGTGTTGTTCGGAACTTGCCCTTTTGCTAGTTGTGTATCTCCCACTTCAGCTCAGCACAGTGGTGATCTGTACTTGCGGCCATAGAGAGCTTCGAATGGCGCGACCCTGATGTTAGTATGATAGATGTTGTTGTACGAGAATTCAATGAGTGGTAAGTGGGTATCCCAAGCTTTACCAAAATCTATCACACACGCTCTTAGCATGTCTTCTAGTGTTTGTATAGTTCTCTCACTCTGCCCGTCGGTTTGTGGGTGGTAGGCTGTACTCATGTCCAACCTAGTTCCCAGAGATTTCTGTAAGGACTGCCAGAATCGTGAAGTGAATCGACTATACCTGTCGGAGATAATAAATATTGGTACGCAATGCAATCGCACGATCTCCCTAATGTATGTTCTGGTCAGTTTTTCCATCTTGTCGGTTTCCTTGATTGGCAGGAAGTGTGTGGATTTGGTCAACCTATCAACGATCACCCAAATGCTATCGAGACCACCTGTTGTCTTGGGTAATTTGGTTATGAAATCCATTGTGATCCGCTCCCACATCCACTCGGGTATCTCTGGTTATTGCAACAAACCCGAGGGCTTTTGGTATTCTACCTTGACCTTGGCGCAAGTCAGGCACTTGCTCACGAAGGTAGCGATGTCGGCTTTCATGTTCAGCCACCAATAAAGCTTTTTAAGATCTAGATACATCTTTTCTGAACTAGGATGTATGGAATATCGAGTTTTGTGTGCTTCATTCATGACGACGTCCCTGAACCCACTGAACTTCGGTGTCCAGATTCGGTTCATGAGATAACGAGCTCCATCGTCCTTGACTTCTAGATTCTTATACATTCCTCTTAATGCCTCACATGTAACATTCTCCGGTCTCAAAGCTTCCAGTTGGGCCCATTTGATTTGCATGGACAGGTACAAATGGATTGTCATGGTTAATGACTTTACTCGGCGACCCGTGTATTCCTTTCGACTTAAGGCGTCAGCTACTACGTTGGCCTTACCTGGGTGATAACGAATCTCACACTCATAATCATTCAATAGTTCTACCCATCGCCTCTGCCTCATGTTGAGCTCTTTCTGATTGAGGATGTGATGAAGGCTTTTGTGATCGGTAAAGATAGTACACTTTGTTCCGTAAAGGTAGTGCCTCTAGATTTTGAGGGCGAATACTACTGCTCCCAATTCAAGGTCATGTGCGGCGTAGTTGACCTCGTGCATTTTTAATTGCCTCAATGCATAGGCAATGACCTTTCCTCGTTGCATTAACATACATGCAAGACCTTGGTTTGATGCGTCACAGTAGACCATAAAGTCTTTAGTTCCTTCTGGTAGGGATAGAATCGGGGCGCTGCACAAGGCCTGCTTTAGTGTTTGGAAAGCGACTTCTTTCTTCTCTCCCCAGCTGAAAGTTACACCCTTGTGAGTCAGGGTGGTAAGTGGTTTGGCAATCTTGGAGACGTTTTGGATGAACCTCCGGTAGTAGCCAGCGAGGCCTAAGAATTGACGGATTTCCGTAGGTGTCCTTGGTGCTGACCAGTTCCCGATTGCCTTGATTTTGGAGGGATCCACGTGTATCCCTTTCTTGCTAACCACATGACCGAGGAAGTCTACTTCTCGGATCCAAAATTCGCACTTTGAAAACTTTGCATATAATTTATCTGCCCTTAGTGTCTCCAATACCTGCCGTAGATGTTGGCTATTCTCTTCCTCACTCCTTGAATAGACCAGAATGTCGTCTATGAAGACAATCACGAACTTGTCTAAGTAAGGCCGGCACACCCGGTTCATTAGATCCATGAACACTGTGGGTGCGTTTGTTAATCCGATGGGCATTACTACAAACTCGTAGTGACCGTACCGAGTCTTGAACGCCATTTTAGGAACATCCTCCTCCTGGACTCGTAGTTAATGGTATCCCGACCTCAGATCGATCTTTGAGAAGTAAGATGCTCCTTGGAGTTGGTCAAATAGGTCGTCGATTCGAGGTAGGGGGTATCGGTTTTTGATGGTAAGCTTATTTAGCTCGCGGTAATCTATGCACATGCGGAACGATCCATCCTTCTTTTTCACAAACAGAACTGGTGCTCCTTAGGGCAAGAAGCTCGGTCTGATGAACCCTTTGCTTAGCAGTTCGTTTAGTTGGCTGGATAGTTCTTGCATCTCGGTCGGCGCTAGGCGGTAGGGCTCTTTGGCTACGGGGGTAGCTCTGGGAATTAAGTCGATTCGGAATTCGACTTGTCGTGCGGGTGGAACTCCCGGAAGGTCTTCTGGGAATACGTCAGGAAAATTACAGACCTCCGAAATGTCCTTGATGTTCTTCACCTCTTGTTTCTTATCCACTACGTGGGCTAAGAAGGCGTGGTAGTCCTTGCGGAGATACTTTTAGGCTTTGGCGCAAGAGATGATTTGTAGGTTTGTACTGGGTTTGTCGTCGTAGACGACGAGAGTTTCGCCACTCGGCAGATTAAGGCGAACGGCCCTTTCGTAACACAGAATGTCAGCACGATTTGAGCTTAACCAATCCATACCAATGATGATGTCAAACCTTTTTATTTTGACATGCATTAGGTCGATTTTGAATGAATGGTTATCTAGAGTGAGGGTACACCCTGTGTATATACTGCTAGTGCTCTCTACCTCCCCATTTGCCATTTCTACGACGTATGCATCTTTTAATGATTGGGGATTTTGTTTTAGTAATTTTTTGAATTGGTGGCTAACAAAACTCCTCTCCGATCCACTATCGAATAATATGCATGCATATGAGTTATTGAGGAGAAACGTATCGGTAACCACCGTGGGATTTTCCATAGCTTCCCCTTTCCTTAAGGCCAAGCTTCTTCTGACACCGTCGGGACTTGCATTATTTGCCTTTGGGCAATCTCTTTTGAAGTGCCCGGTCTCCCCACAGCCGTAGCAGGCTCGGCTTTCCCCGGCGTTGGCGGCCGAGGTGGTTTGTTGGGTCGGCAACTTGCAGAAACGAGCGGTGTGCCCTTTCTTGTTGCAGTTGTGGCAGAGCATTTCTCGGCAAGGGCCGGTATGGTGGAAGTTACACTTGTTACATTTGGGGAGGTTCCCAGCATACTGCCTTAGTGGTGTTGGATCAGCGGGTGTAGTGGCAGCGCGAACCGCCACTATTTGTTGTTTCTTGGCACAATCCTGGGATGGCTAGCTCTTCTTGTTGTTCCAGAATTTCCTTTTGCTGTTTCCCCCTTTTGCTTGCTCAGGGGTGGCTGCCACGGTGCCATGACTGGCCCTATGGTCGATGAGTTGATGTGCTAATTCCTTGGCACTATCAAAGGTAGTTGGTCTTGAGGCCAACACGCTCCCTTGGATCTGGGGGGGTTAGTCCCCAGATGTATTTCTCCACCTTCTTACTTTCCGGGGTGACCAACCCGGGACATAGTATGGCCAGATCGCTGAATTTGGCAGTGTAAGATGCGATGTCAGAGCCAGTCATCTTGAGGCCCCAGAGTTCCTATTCTAATTTATGGACTTCACCCCTCAGGCAGTACTCGGTTAGCATTAGGGCCTTCAAATCCTCCCAGCCCATCGCATTTGCCATTGGAAGAGTTAACGACTTTACACGACCGTTCCACCAGGTAAGGGCTCGGTCAGTGAAAGTACAAGCTGCGAATTTGACCTTGTTAGTTTCCGGACAGGCACAAATCTCAAAGACTGATTCAGTCTTCTCGAACCATTGCATCAGAGTGATGACGCCCCCGCTTCCATCAAAGGATTTGGGTTTGCCATTAGTAAAATCCTTGTAGGAACATTCTTTTGCGCGTCTGTGACTGTCTCCCTGATTAGAGTTTGAGGCTCCACTTCCCGAACCACCGGCGCCATTTGTACCGATGTGTGACATTGCGGCTGCCACGGCTGCTGCTACGACAACTTGGAACATTGCGGGATCAAACTGTGGTGGTGGTGGAGGAGGTGGTGGTGGTGCGTTGCTGGAACGCCTGGGATTTCTCCGGGGTGGCATAATTCTGCCACAAGTTTTTAAAGACGAAATGATGGTAAGCCTTTAATAGTAGTGATAAGTCGGTTGTTATTTGTACTAGATTTATCTGCATTATGTCCGACTTTAAAGTATTTGCGAGTAATTCATAATCGAAGTTTATGAAAAATAAACTTATGAATTTTATAGTACTGTTTCAAACAAATTTTGTGACTTGATCCATACTAGGCCCCTACTACAATTGCTCAATGTATACTTAGTTATACACAATTAAGATTTAATAGATCTTTGAATCTAATGAGTCTGCCCTAAATCCACAACCAAACAAGGAACAGGATCTAAGGCGGACACACCATTTCTAAATCGATAGTCTCATAATTATATATAACTTTATTGTATACACTAAACAACCGTAGATTTCACCAAGTAACGATATACACTGTTATACATGTAGTGGTAGTGCTCCCAACGAAATAATATGCATGCCCATTTCATTGATATGATTTAGTACATAGTGTTTGGAAAATTTGACCCTGAAGCTGGTCTACATCATATTAATGCAAACATGATTCTTACAGAACATAAATCCTTCGACCAGTGTAATCACTTAATCGCGGGATTGAACCTACACGTAGAAAAGAGTAGCACCAACGCATACTCATAAACCTAATCTATAAAGATGTGTGGGTGGTATGAACCCTACTCATGGCGACCAGTCCCTTGCAGTCCCTGAGACGAAGTCGAGGCACCCTGCAGTTCAGCTAGCTGACACTCAGCTGCAATTACCCTTTCCTCGAGAGCCGAGTGTCTTTCCTGATACTCCCTTACCTCTGCCCGAGCGGTGGTAAGGTCCTCAATGAGTTGATCAATGGGATAGTAGTCTCTTTCCAGGTCTCGAGTACGCGCATCTGTGGCTTCTACAACAACGTTGAGATCCCGAACTCGATCCGTCATTTCCCTATTCTGGTCCCCTAGGTTCATGATTTGCTGGATCACGATTGGGAGGGCCCTGTCAACCGGTCCTCCATGATTGAGGTCGTAGTAACCACGTTGATCGCCAAATGGTGATCGTTGTCGCTGTTGACGACTCCATCTCTCGATCACTGTTGCCCAACGGGGCTCAGGCCCGTTGTGGCCAAAACGATTCGCAGGCACCCTGGCTATGTAAGGAGGATTGATGACCTCCGGCTCCTCTTCCGACTCCTCTTCGTCTTCATCTTCCTCCATTTCCTCTTCAATTTCGTCTTCTTCGGGGTCTTCTTCTGGTTCCTCCTCAATCAGGATCTTCTTCTGGTTCCTCTTCTATCCATCCCCTGTTTCCCTGGTTCGGAAAGTAGGGGTCTCCTGGTAAATGGAATCCTATCATGACGTCTGTGCGAGAATAGGGGTGTAAGAGGCACATAATAAATCTAGAAATATGGCGCTAAAGCAACATAAAATACTCCTATAGTATTTTAAACGTTATGTTGGGTTCTTAACGCGTTTCTTGTATGGGTGTTAATAAGTTGATAGACTTTTCGCCACTACGACTATCCTCTGATATATGCTAGTCACTTCTCGGACGAATATAGTTGATCATGATATATTCCTCCCAGACTTGATTACATATCCCAAGGCACAATCATAGTGTACAGCTCATCTATTTTAATTTTTCGTGTTTTCTTAGATGTGACACTATACCATCATGCATGCATGTACCTATACTTTTACTAAAAATATATTTTATTTCTAAAAGTATATTTGTATGAAAATGTTTAATCAGAGAGTTTTAGTCCCAATGTGTTTATAGTTGGTATATCTTATGTGGTTCGATATACTTAGTTCAATATAAACAATGCTCTGATACCAATCTGTCACACCCCCAAACCAAGGATGGCGGAAACGTCCGGGGGTGGGAATGACTTCATGTATAGTATCATAACAACGAGTATAATAGTGACCAAAGCAAACACAACCATCATAAATATAATTGAAAAAGTTACACCATAGTATGAATTACATGTTTCAAAATCAATTACATTATGATGACAAAAATGTATTTATTGACGTCTTTGCGTCCCATCCTCAAAAGCAGTTAGTTACATGTTTCACTGATTTCCTGATAATACAAGTAGTTTTGAAAAAGTGTCAACAATTAAGTTGGTGAGTTCATAAGCTTTTGGATGTAGAGTTTGAAAGCCTTTGTTTGAAAATGTGATGTATACTCAAGGAAAATCCAATATTTTCCTTATAAAATGTTATGTAGTCTTAAATCCCAAGACCGAATGTATGTGTGTGTTTCGTACTTGTAATGATATATACAGTTTTAAATAAGATAAAACCCCTTTTTAAAGTAGAAATTCCCGTAAACTATATGTGGTGTTAACTCCCTATGTGAGTCGCTATAACCATACTATGACTAGATGAACCTGCTACAACGTTTTTCAGACGTCAGAATGTTATGACATTTGTCACCCGTAGACCTGCAGGTCCCACTGTAGCTAGTAGCAAGGTGTGGCTGTGTCAATCCCAATATAGATCTATATACAATTATCACGCTCTCCCTACAAGAGACTCTGGTTATAACTTATAGGAATTTTAACCCGTACTCTATGAGTATAATGAAGAATTGTCTCACAATTTACGTTAACGAGTTTACGTGTGGTTTGGATGTAAAATCTTTTCTGAGGCGGAAGTAAATCCCCTTTTTTTAGTATGTTTGTAATGTAAAATCCATAAACTATACCTATTATAGTTTATTGTATGTGTTCGATGTGAATGAAAACCCTTATCATGAATGACTAATTTCTTTTTATGATGTTAAACTAACAAGAAATACATTCAACATTTAGAAATTTATTGTTATACACTTTTCTCAACATGTTACAAAGTGTTGTTCATATTGTAAACTGTTAAACTAGTTTTTAACATTTTCTCCACTGCTTTAGAAAAATCACAGAAAAATCATACTAGGTTAAAAACTGAATCCGTAAATTCTGAGAGTTTAGAAATTGAGTCTAGTTTGTTCATAATTTTTTTTATGATTTTTAGTGTTCTCTAACTCGTGTGAAAATGTTCATATTCACATACTGGTCCGAATTCGTTTCTGAAATGATAGGCAGTTTTGTAAAAATCGCCATAAATTGTAGGAAATCGTAGGGAGATGTGCAAGTAGTCATTAGAAAGGTATAAACCTGAAATACTTCCATATTAAACAGTTTTGAAAGAAATTAAGTTTAAGGTGGTCAAAACAGTCCGTGAATAGAACTCAACTTTTCTGTGAAAAGCTGAAGTATGAGTTTGAGTTGAGTTAAGGTGATTTAACTTGTATCCCCCCCCCCTAAAACTTGAAGAAAACATGAAAATGTAGGGGTATGAACTCAGCTTCAGTGGTTCCCTGAGATGGATGTTGGAGGAATGAGGTTTCCAAGTCAAGAACACTTGGAGAAAGCTTGAGGACTTGAAGATCCTAAGAACCATTATGACGACATTTGAATAAGAAATCCGAGATCTGAATGTAGAAGTGAAGAATATTCAAGAGTAATGGTGAAGAACTTACCAAGAGTGAAGTAGGAACAATTGCTTCCTGGGAAAAATCTCGAATTCTAGAGAGAAAAGTGGAAGGAGAAAAAGTGTTCTTTTGGAGGATATGGGTGAGGTTTTATAGGTGAAGGTTGAAGATCTAATGAGTGGATTTGAGTAAGAAAATCTGGTGGAGTGTTGGAAGAAAGATATGGATTTGACTAGGTACTTTGGAAATAGTGACATAAAGTTGTCATAGAGTGGGTGATTACCTCTTGAATAAAGTCCTGAGTCTTAGACATTTTGTAATAAAAGGTGTTCTAACTCTTCAAGGTTGACATAAAGTAGGAGTTTGGAGTGTTTAAGTCATGAAAATTGCAAGTCTAAGGAGATTTTCGGAGTCAAAATCACTTAGAATCGCCAAAAAGTCCGAAATTGACAAAACCCAAAATGGGGTTCAGATTCTGCGAGGGTTTCGGAGTCACTTAGCCACTTCCGGAGTCAATTCTCCACTTTTGGAGTCAATTAGCCACTTCCGGAGTCAATTATGTAACTTCCGAAGCCCATCCTTGGTTCCGTAGTGGAGGTGCGGAGTCAACAGCTCCCGGAGTCGTCTGACACTTCCGAGATGCGAAGCTTCCGGCGTACGAATCTTTTCGGAGCGAGATCTTCCGGAGCTGGAAGGGTTCCCGGAGCATGGCGATTCCCCGGTTCTACTTAGAAGGTCCGAGGTCAATTATATTCCGGAGTCAGGATTTACGGAGTAGGCTGGTCTTTTGAGGTGTGAAGGAGTCCGGACCATACAAAGTTCTGAAGCTCAAGGATGGTTCCGAAGTCAACCCACATTCCGGAGTCAGAAGTTCCGAAGTCTAGGAATGTTCAGGATCAGGAGTGTTCCTGGACCAAGAGGAGAGGCTCCGAAAATAAATAGTGTATTCCGAAATGAGCTTGTTCTTTTGGGTTTTCTCCATCTGTTTTGAGCCTTTTTCGACAAAGGAAGAGATGGGTTGATGTCTCTGAGAGAGATTTGGGAGAGAAAGAGAGAGATAGGACGAGATAGATTGAGAGATAGATTCCATTTGTGACCTTTGTTAGTGTTTAGCCTCGTAATGCAAGGTTTGAAAACCCCGTTATGCCTCGTTATGAGTGTTAGACGCCCCCGAAGGGTACTTAAAAGTGTTTTATCGAGTTATTACATCACTTACTCCTCTTAGGATTTATATTTTCTGAACATTGGAAACCTCTAAGTGATACTTCATATTAAGATAGAGAGTTGTATATTAGTAAACATAGAGTAAGTCCTGACATACAAGCACTAACTGAGTTTACCGGTTTGACTTGTTGACTTTGATTTAACCAGAAATTGACGGTTGTCACAATTTCATTTTGTTCCGTCAAAATTCTTATAGCTTGGAAAATCATTAATTTATATAAATAGATTTTATATAAGAGTTGGAACCAAAATCCGCGAAAACACGAGTTTTCTTTCGAAAATCAGCAAAATCCGGTCTGACTGGTGTTCACGGCCGTGAACCCGATCACGGCCATAAACCGATCACGGCCGTGAACCCGGTCTGACAGGTGGACCCCACCACCAACCATGAACCCCTCCTATATATACGAGCTCCTACACCTCATTTACACTTTCCTGGCCGCGGACACCCTTTCTCTCTCTAAAAATCTTCACCCGAAAACACAAAATTTCTCTTCATCTACCACTCTATCCGTCTTGGAACTCGTTTTGGAGTATCAAAACATCTGTTTTTCATCGAGTCAAACATTTATGTTCTTGATTTCACGGCCGTGAACCCTTCAAATCTTCAAGAACATGTCGTGAACCCTTTAAACCTTCAAAGGCCGTAAACCCTTCAAAGGCAGTAAACTGTTCACGGCAGAGAAAAGTTCACGGCCGTAAACTCTACACGGCCGCAATAAGCCCACATCGTGAACCTTGGCTGCAAACCCACTTTTCCCACTTTGATCGAGTCTCGGTAACATTTCTCAACCAAAAACAAGTGTTTTTCTAACACTCTAACTAATGGATTCACTAATTTAAATACAAATATGTGTTTAATTATTATTAGGATTCCGTTAAACTTCGCGTACAACAACTTGATGATCATCCTTCCCGTCTTGTTGTCAAGCACGTGCACATAAACAACGGTGAGTTCACACCCCCACATTTTTCAAGGTTTTTAATGTTTTAAAGGGGGGGATACAAGTAAAAGCACAAGTAATCGGTGTTTAAAAATATAATTTAATTATTATATTTCCTTATCTTTAGCACACGTTTGAACACAAAACTTACTAAATAGGAACCATGAATAGAGGTACTATTTTCATAAGAATACATGTTAATAAAAAAACGGGGTTTTCATAATATTATTCGTGAATTCGTTGAGCGAACCAAATCGTGAGACACGTCTTCTGGGAAGTCTACCCCTTGTAACCAGAGTCTCCTAGAGGGAGAGCGTGAGTTTGTGTATAGATCTATACGGGAGTGACAATCCCGCACCCTGACTATTAGCTATAGTCAACCGGGGGTGACAAACGTCATTTCAGTTTACGATGTCCGAAGTACGTCGTAGTGTTTATCTTCCATTAGCATGGTTATAAGAGCTCACACGGAAAACAACGACTCGTTCACGTAATAATATACCTAACAAACATTCATCAGGGTTAGTAACTATGTGATGACTTAGTATGCACACTAGGGTAATATGAAATTAACATCTGACATGCAGTGGGATGTGTGACTTCCGCCTCATTTCCTGTTCCTTGTTTGGTTGTGGTCTTAGGGCAGAATCACCCAATCGACTGTCTGTTCGATCTAGATTTCTATAACTCGTATGTACTAAGTGATCACAGGAGGGTATTAACAACACATCCAGTTTACAGAACATACTATACATACTGGTGGTAGCCAGGGTTTTCATACAAAGGTTTACATACAGAACGTACTATACATTACTGGCGGTAGCCAGGGTTTTCAAACAGAACAATGCTTAAACAACATAAGTATGGTAGATACTTGTACTCTTCGGTTTTGGAACAGATAATTCAATAACTTACACTTAGGATAAACATTAGTACTTTATAAACAATTGGTTTATGATTCAACTAACGAATATTCATTATTAATTCTATAATTCCTTGTTTATGCATCCAGGTTACGTATGAAGAATATCCGATAGATTATGGAATGTGTGGTTTCCGCCTCATTCCTTGTTCCTTATTTGGTTGTGGGTTTATGGCAGATCCACACAATTAACTGTCTGTTCGATATTGGTTTATACATAACTAGTATGAACTAAGTAGTTATAAAAGAAATGGGTTTAATCATGCTTTTACTAAGAAAATATTGGATTTTCTTGAGGAACGTTATCAATAGATTTCAAAGGACCAATACAGTTAACTTTGTAAGTACTTAGTGAATACGATAGGGTTATATACATGAGGATCCGACAACCAGTGGGATGTGTAGCCTCCGCCTCATTTCCTGTTCCTTGTTTGGTTGTGGGCTTGGGGCAGAACCACACAATCGATTGTTTGTTCGATCTGGATTATATATGACTTGTATACACTAAGTACTCAACGGAGGAACTGGGACGAATCAGTTTACTTATCATTCATCACAACAGAAAATATAGGGTTTTCTGGAGAAACATAGCATGATTTTCAAAGAACAAAGAACCTGTTTTCTAAAACAAAACGCTTATGAACTCACCAGCTTAATGTTGATACTCTTTCAAAACCTACTTGTATTCTCAGGACACTAGTAGACAGGTACACGCACTGGAATCAAGAAGATGGAGCATAGTAGATTCGAGTCTTTACTTGTCTTTTACTTTTGGAGTCAATCGTATATGATTCGAAAACAATGTAAACATTATACTATTAATGCAATGGTTGTTGTTGCTTTGATTACTATTATTCAATTGTTGTGATACTGTACATGACGTCCTCCGCCCCCGAACGTTTCCGCCGTTCCGGTTTGGGGGTGTGACAAAGAAGATCATTCGGGTTTTCAATAAGAGAAATGAAATACTTATCAAACACATCTTTTTCCTTTCCTTTCTTTATATATGTCTCAGTCATCAAGTTATTGCAAGCTTTAATCAAGCATTCAATCTTTGAAAGTGGTTGAAAAATCAATCCTCCATGATCAACCTTTAAACCTCCATAAGAAATCAAAGTATCCCATGAAATCATCCCGCCTTTCAATATTAATCCAATGAATTGTTCGAAACCGACTTTGTATTTGACATCTTTAACGATCACAATCTAAGAATCATAATCCAAGTACACCATTTCCACCATCTTTGATAAATTTGATAAGATCTTGAGTTTTTCTAGAGAGAGAAAATGATTTGAATGGGTTTTCTAGAGAGAGAAAGCAAAAATCACTTGAATTCTAGTGAAGAAAATCGAATTAAGAATAGAATCAAAGATGAATTCGATTTCTAGAATCCAAACTCTCTAAAACACGAAGATCAAAAAATCATGAAGAATCACCAAATCTAGATTGCCACCATTGATCAATTCTTGATCAAATCAAGAACACCCGCTCTGATACCAATTGTAGTGGTGTTGATTATGATGGCATGTGCGGAATAAGAAAAGATCTAGTGAATCATCATACAAACTCAAGAACACAATGAGTAAATAATTCTTTTAAGCTCTCATTAGTTAAATCAGAAAGAGTACACATGGGTTTGCTAAATTCTCTCTCTAAAATAATGCTCTCCAAAACAAGATCTTACATAATGGGAGTCACTCACTTCCTATTTATAGGAAAGACTCAACTCATTTACACATACAAGAGGGTAAGCCACATCCAATGAGAACTTTGCACCCTAACAAAGTTGGAAATTTCGGAGATGGGGACGAAGGCGGGGGAATGGAGAAATTTCCCCATTGTGTTTGCCCCCGTTTACTTACCTAGTTTTTAACCCTCCCTCACTTCTAAGGCTGATAGGAATAGAAGTGCTAAGGAGCTCGTTAGCACTCGCTAAGAAGAAAGAACACCCCCTAGCTCTCGCTAGGGGGCTCGCTACCTTTAAGGTCGTCAATGGCATAACGAGAGAGGAGAGAGAGAACATTGATTGAATCTTATTGGCTATTGGCTTTTCTTTAAAATCATAACCAATCAGGTGTGAGTTATTTAAATTTTTTTTTATTCCATTTGGATGGAAGTTTCAAAATCACACCTTTATCTTTTCTTAATAGTTTACTTTTCGATGGAAGTTTCTAAATCAAACCCTTATATTTTCTTAGTAGTTCACTTTTTGTTTGAAATATATAAATAAAATATATGTTTTTGTTGTAAAAAATTAAAACATTAAGAACTTGTTAAAATGTCAAATAAATGTTTGTGTAATATTATGTCATATTATTTAAATCAAAAAAATGTTTGTGTAATATTAAAAAAATGTTTGTTTATTAAAATAAAATAATTAAAGTAAATTAGAAAAAGAAAATAAAAAAAATGAAGTGTTAGGAATGTTACCACTCTCCACCAAATGTTAAAATATTATGTTAATCATAGGAAAAAGTGATGTCCCGCTAAAAAATATGACAAAGTGTTAAAAGAGTATTACCACCACCAAATGTTAAAATATTATGTTAATCATAGGAAAAAGTGATGTCCCGCTAAAAAATATGACAAAGTGTTAAAAGAGTATTACCACTCTTTTTAGCCTGCTCACCTCGCTTTTAATAGCTTAACACAGCAAAAAAAAAAAAAAAAAAAAAAAAAAAAAGGAACAGTCCAAACCTGAATCCCGTTAGTCACTGCACGTCGACGGGAAGATAAAAGATTAAAAGCAGTGTTGCTTCCCACTCCGTCGTCTTTTTTGAGTTATATCACTCTTTTGTTTCAGTTTCACACAGGATCTTACAAGTACAAACAAATCTCTCCCTACAAAGAACCCTTACTAAACCTCAATACAAAATCTTGATTCTTGATCGACCCAGTTATAGATCAATACAGATCTCAATCACAATTCACATTGCTTCTCTTTGCAAATTCTCCCAACCCCACAAATCTCGATCATGTCTGCTCCAAAACCCCCTTCTAGATTCATATATCTTGCAATACTTCTTCTTCTTTCATTCAGTTTTTTTATTAGTGTGTCTGCCAGTGAAGAATCTGATGACATTGAGGAACTTATAGCATTAGACGAAGCAGAAGAAGAAAGCGGCGGTGGAACCCATCACCCTAAACCGTCATCTGAGGCGGAGGTGTTGACTAAGGCCCAACGAATAGTTCTTGAACTCAATAATGATAATACTCAAAGGGCTATTGATGGAAATGAGTACGTTTTGGTTCTGGGTTATGCTCCATGGTGTGTAAGAAGTGCTGAACTCATGCCTAGGTTTGCGGAAGCTGCTAGTTCTTTAAATGAATTAAAGAGCCCTGTTTTAATGGCGAAAATTGATGCTGAGAGGTACCCGAAAGTAGCTTCGAATCTTGAGATCAAAGGGTATCCGACTTTGCTTCTCTTCGTCAATGGCACCTCTCAACCTTACACTGGTGGATTTTCCACGTAAGATTTCTTCTGAATTCTCGGTTTTTTTTACGATATTTTGGTACCCGTTGACTGTAATTAAGAAATTTTGTTGTGAATTAGGGAAGAAATTGTGATCTGGGTTAGGAAGAAGACGGGTACGCCCATTATCAGAATCAACTCCATCGATGAAGCAAACGAATTTGTTAAGAAACATTCAATATTTGCAGCTGCTTTATTCAATAAATTCGAGGTATGTGTTTTCGTGTTCTTGTTTCTTAATCACTCAGAAACGAAACACAAATCGATCATGTCTTCTTGTTTACTAAATTTCCAGGGATCAGATCATGATGAATTTGTAAAAGCGGCAACTACTGATAACGATATACAATTTGTCGAGACAAACAGCCACCAAATTGCCAATATTTTATATCCAGATCTTAAATCTGATAATCTGTTTCTCGGAATTGTTAAAAGTGAACCAGAAAGATACACTTCATATGGTAAGCTAAAGATTTTATAAACGCGATGTATGTTTCTTTTGTTTATATTTTATAAAAACACCATTTATATACACTTCATATTGCAGAAGGTGATTTCAAGAAGGACAAGATTCTGCAATTTTTGAATGATAATAAGTTCCCATTGGTCACATTTTTATCAGAATTAAATTCTGTCAAAGTTTACTCCAGCGATAAACTACAGGTTATAAACTTTTTTGTGTTCTTTTGACATTTTTGAATGTTTTGAAACTGATTATTCAAAATTGGGCTTAAAATTATATTTTCCAGGTTTATGTCTTTGCAGAAGCTGATGAATTCAAGAAATTACTAGAGCCATTTCAAGATGCTGCAAGGAAGTTCAAATCAAAGGTTGACACATTACAAATTATTAAAATAGACTGCAAAAAAATAGCAACATACTTTTATTTCTTGCATTTATCCCTTAGACTAATACTCATATTATTATTATTATCATGTTTATTAAATTCATGTTGTGGATGCAGATAATGTTTGTGTTTGTAGACATCAAAGACGAAAATCTTGCAAAACCGTTTTTAACTTTATTTGGGCTCGAAGATTCAGAAGACACTCTTGTTAGTTTCATTATGAACAATTTCAACCCCAATTTAACATTTTTTTTCTCCAAATTATTTCAAGATTTTGCTAATGATATTATGATTTTTTTTTAAATGTGTTTGATAGGTAACGGCTTTTGATTACAAAACTGGTGCCAAGTATTTGTTAGAGTCGGATCCAACACCCGCAAAAATAGAAGTAGCAATTCAATTAAATTACTTTGATTTCTTAATGTTACTTCTATGCATATGTGAAAGTTGATTATTGTTATTTTTTTTTTCTTATTATTATATGATTTTTTCTGTAGGAGTTTTGCTCAGAGCTTTTTAAGGGTATTCTGCCTCCGTTTTACAAGTCCCAAGCAATACCAGATAATGTGAGTTTTTCTTATCTCATTGTTAATATAAATTAAATTTAGGATAAGTTTGCATTTCACAATTATAATTGAATTCTTTTGCCTAAAATTGTCAATCTTGAATTCTTGATTGTGAAATCACAGAAAGATGCAGACATTCTTACAGTTGTTGGAAAGACATTTGAAGAATTGGTTTTAAGCAGCTCCAAGAACATCATTCTAGAGGTCTGTATCCCATTTATTACACATATTAAAAGTTTAAAACCATCATTCTTCATTTATACAATTTCATCAAAGACACATTTTTTTTTTGTATTCAAAAATCTGATATCAAATGGGTGTTGATTAATTTGTTTCCACATTGATCATATTCAAGATACACACACCATGGTGTTTGACCTGTGAAACTACAAGCAAGCAAGTGGAGAAACTGGCAAAACACTTTAAGGGATTAGAGAATCTTGTTTTTGCAAAGATAGATGCCTCTGTAAATGAACATCCAAAATTGCAAATAGATGATTATCCAACACTGTTGTTTTACCCAGGGGCAAATAAGTCAAAACCCGTAAGTCATTTGCTTAATTGACACTAGTTCTAGTCTTGAAGTTGAAAAACTTGTCTTTTGGGCTAAAGTTGGTTGTTTTTTTTATGAAGATGAAGCTGCCTACAAAGTCTAGTGTGAAAGATTTGGCGATATTGATTAACAAATATCTAAAAGAAGAGGCACGTGATGAGCAGCATGTGGTGAAAGATGAGCTTTAAAATATGATTAGGATGAGATTGTAGAGTGTTTGAAGGGTAAAAAGGTAAAATTCCTAAAAACCCCGGAAATGGGGGAGGGAGGATTTAGTGAAATTATCGGATATTGACAGTCACACATGTATAATTTTTTTTATAAATTGTTTTTTAGTGTGAACAGAAAAGATTTATTAACAAAGTGTGGTTAAAATTGAAACTGAATTTGGTGTTAGAAAATTATAATTTTTTTTTTCTTTTATGCAGTATGGTTGGAGTTGACCTTGGTTTTCTTTTAGTCTCATATTTGAAAACATAAAAAAGGTTTAAAACATATGTTTTCTCTTTTTTATCCAACTCAAGAGTGAGATTAGGGAAAAAATGGTACTTTCTTTCCCTTTATTTTCATTTATTGTCCATGTAAAATATATATATAGTTTAGATAAGTGTAAAGTGGTTATTGAAAGAAATTATGAACCCTCTCTTTTTTCTTTAGTTCTTTTAATATAAAGTTCTAAAGATAAATCAACGATAATTTTCCCTCCAAAAACTTCAAGCACACGAAACTTTTACTACCTTTTGTGTTTTTTTTCCAAGCTCCAAATGACTTCCTTTCTTTAAGGAAATTACTTGAAAACACACACTAAATTTTCCATTCATACAAATAATATCCATTACTATAAAAACTACTTTGTTACACAAAAACATAACATTATATATTTCTGTTGGCCTACAAGTCTACAACTCTTTTTTTTTTTTTTGGTGAAATAATTTTTTGTACAAAACACACACATACATGTTTATAACAATTTTTATAAGATATTGATAACATTGATTATGGTCCTAAAACTATCTATTGTTTAAAAGATGTTAATCTTTTGGTTGATTTTTTAACGAAAAATATTCTTTTAACATTGAGACGACTACAAAACGTTTAATATTTATTAGAAATAAAGTGTGTGTATACTACAAAAAGCTATTCATTTTAAAACAAAAACAATAACCCAAAGAAAAGCAAGTTAAACATAAAAAATAAGATCATGCATTTAAGAAACTCATCATATAAAAAAAAATCATCCCATTTTAGCTCGAATCACGCAACACACATAAAAAATAAGACAAAAGAAAAAAAGCATTCTTGTCGTGAGTACTATTTTTTTTTTCTTTCAAGGATGTTTTCTAAATGTGTACACGCATTTTTTTTTCCACAAGGTCCCTTCCTATTTACTTGAAAATTGCGGATGCTTGAATGTAAGTTTTGCAAATAATTATATAGCATTAATTAATCAAAGTTAGAGAATCATTCATAATAAAACATGTTGTAGAAGAAAGTGTTTGAGTAACTTCTAATAATATAAATTACAATGATCAGTTTTTTGGTAGATTTTAATTATTTAAGAAACAAACACTACGAGTGTCGGTATAGAGTTTTTGATAGTTTTTAGTGTTTTTTTTAATAAAAAAGTTGTTCAGAATTATGAGCTTTTAGTTTTATTTTAAACAAAAAATTTTAGTTTTTTTTTAAACAAAAAAAAATTATTATCTAAAAGTTACTTGAAGTAGATATTAAAAGCTTTTACATTTTGGTTTTATATAATTTATATATTTTTAGTTTTTATTTTAAAAAAAAATCATAATCCAAAAGCTACTTCAAGTAGCTTTTAAAAACTTTTATCTTTTGGTTTTTATGTAATTTATACATTTAAAAGTTAAAATCTTTTTTTATCGAACACTTATACACAAATAAAATTACAGTGTCCACATATATGTAAAAAAAATTACTTTATGATTTAATTATTTATTTAATCAGTGAAAACTAACTATTTAAATTTAATAAACAATAAAAAAATCTTTATCCATATTTTAATAAATGAATAGGTTTATTCTTTTATTGTCAAGTGTCATACTATTAGAACTCTTTATTAATATTGTATGTTATATATCATGTTACTTGTCAACCTATTAATTATCAATTTCAAATTTTTCACTTTAATTACATTAAATTATTAATGGATTCTCCATTTTAAATTTTAAATTTTTTTCATTATAATTATATTAAATTAATAACATTAGATTAAAAAAATAAATTAAATTAATAAAGATTATAAGGTGATATAAATTCACGTATTTATTTAAATCAACGATTATAATTTTATATAACTAAAAAAATATCTTTTAAGTAATAATTTATTTAAAATAATTGATTAATAATTTTAATTTTTTAATATAAAAATTTAATTAATTTTATAACCCTAATTATCACGGATTATAATCTATTCTTGTGATATGACAACACAATAATTAGAAATCAATTCCACTTCCATACCCCCTTGTTTCTTGAAAACGGACTTTTCAAACCCTCATAAAAACGCAACACAGGAGTTGAGCCAATGTCGAAGCGCAGTTGAAAAAGGAGAATAACGGCACACTCCCAAAACCTAAACACTGCCTTTTTCAATTCTTCAGTCAATCAGATTGCATAAAACCTCGATTTTTCAAGTGGGTTTTTTATTTTTATTTCCCCTTTTTCCGATTTATAATTCAATCACTGTTCTTGGTCTCTTTTATGATCATCTTCATCTGGTTAGACGATCGTATCTACTGTTCAATTGCTTCGAGAAAGTTATCAGATTGCAAGATTGGGTCGCGATTTTGTTGAATTTATGTAATGAATTTATAGCGTTGAAGATTGATCTGATCAGAGTCTCAAAAAATGAGCACTGGCAGGCAAATGGTGACTGCTCGAGACCTTATCGATGAGGCCAAGAAACGGATTGTTTTCCTGTCCATGTGCGTTATTGGACTCTCATATCTCATGTCTTGTAAGTTCCCTTTTTTAGAATTCTTCTCACGATTGTGCCTTCTCTCTTCACCCAATTTGTTACAAAATTGAAAATTCTTCACTTGTTGATTGATACATTTAGGGCTGTTAGTTGTTTGAATGCGAATTTAGATCATTATCCCCTTCTTGTTTGTCTTTCGTTAATTCAATTGCAACCTGGTGTCAGTGTGGTTGAATTTTTCCTGATGAAGGATAGCTAACTGGGAAGCACGATCAAACTTTTAATTGGAAGCTCTTAGATAATTTTTGTATCTTTCTGATTAATGACATGATCATTGATCACACATTGATTTTAAATTTATTTCAGTGACAAGCGCTTCAGTGTTAATAAACTTGCCAGCTGCATTATCCTTACTTATTGTTCTTCGTTACTTCACATTGGATTATGACACGAAGAGAAAAGCTGCATCATATAACAAAAACCCATCAACACCCCACGTTTTTTCTGTCAAAAAACCACCCCTAGACCCTAAATCCATCTCAGGAAAGTCAGACTGGAGAAAAAAAGTCAACTCTCCAGTTGTTGAAGACGCAATAGATCAATTCACAAAACACATAGTTTCAGAATGGGTCACTGATCTTTGGTATTCCCGTATTACCCCTGACAAACAAGGTCCAGATGAACTAGTGCTCATTATCAATGGTGTTTTTGGGGAATTCTCTAGCCGAATGAGAAATATCAACCTCATTGACCTTCTCACAAGGTTTCAGTGCTAAAAATTCCACCTTTTCTTCAATTAAATGATCTTAATTTATCGACTTACATACTTTGTAACATTATAGGGACATTATCAAACTTTTATGCACCCATTTGGAGCTTTTTCGTGCATGTCAAATCAAGATTATGAAGCAAGAACCTCTCACAATTGCACAAAGAGACAAAGAACTAAAAACTGTGCTTTATGCTGAAAATAAGTTGCATCCTGCTTTATTTTCTTCTGTAGCTGAGTACAAGGTTTTCTTCCACTTCGTCTTTTGATTTTAGTTTTGTATTATTTGTGTTTATGAAAATAATTTTAGTTTTATTTTATTTCTTGTAGGTTCTACAGCATCTTATGGATGGTTTCATATCTTTAACATTCAGACCTGAGGATCTGAATTGTTCTTTATTTCGTTACATAGTGAGGGAAATGCTTGCTTGTGCAGTAATACGACCCGTTATAAATTTAGCAAATCCCAGGTTTTTATAAATTCGGTTAATTTTTTACCTTTTTTTTATTAATCTTGTTTCTTGTAGTGTTCTTTATTTCTTTCTTTTATTGGATTTAGGTTTATTAATGAAAGGATTGAAAACGTGGTTCAAAATTCATCAAAAAAGTCTGAAAAAGTATCTAATAACACAGAACAAGTCAACTCACAGTCAAAGCCAAATGGATCTGTTAAAGTTTACACTCAATCTGTGTCTTTAGATCCTTCTGCAAAGGGTGTTGAACTCACATTGTTAAAGAAAGATAATTACGATTCTGCCACTAACAATCCCACCATAAAAGACCCTTTGCTTTCAATCGATACCAAAGTAGACACCCGAAAACAACATGTTAGTGGTGAATGGGGGGACAAATTAGACATTGTTACACGTAAAAAAACCGAAGCATTAGCTCCTGAAAATTTTGAAAACATGTGGGCTAAAGGCAGAAACTACAAAACAAAAGATGGTATGATCATCCAACAAAGTTCTTCAGCCATGTCAGCGAATGTGGTCAACCAGTCAAAGACATTGACTTCACAAGAAGTCATTCATGGGTCCACCAAAGGTGACAAATCATTCCTGTATGAGGAAGATGAAGATGAGGAAGATGAAACAAGGAGTAATAGTAGTGTTTATTCTAGTGAAGATGAAGAAAGTGGTGATATAACAGGATTAAATTCACCAGGGACTAAAGTATGGGATGGAAAAAGTAACAGGAAGCAAACTGTAACTCACATTCATCATCCACTTGAAAGTTTTCAAGGCCAAAAGACAAAAAAAACAGGAAAAGGTTCTTCACCAAAAAGAAATCCAGGGAGAAAAAGGTCAAGAGTAAGTAGTAATCCAAAAGAGGAAATTTGGCATGAAGTGGAAAGAAAAAGCTTCTTATTGGGAGACATGCAGGATGTTTTGAGTTCCTCAAAAGGGTATTCTAAATCTGTTGAATCTAGTGATGAATCTGATAAAGAGTCATTAGCAAGAACCAATAGTGGGACCAGTGTTTCATCTTTATTTCCTTCGATTCCTGAAAGTAACATGTCATCCACTAATGCTCAAAAACATTCACAATTGGATGATTCATTTTTCAGACTAAGATGTGAGGTAACATGATTTTTATTCTTTTTGTTCTTTCTAGATAGAAATGGAAGATTTGATAGACATTAGATCGTTTGCTATTATTACAGGTTTTGGGTGCAAACATTGTCAAGAGTGGATCTAAAACATTTGCTGTGTATCCCATATCAGTTACAGATGTGAACAATGTTAGTTGGTCTATCAAAAGAAGGTGCTTTTTCTTTGTTATATAAATTCATGAGTCTTAAAATTGTTTCATTCATTATTCATTAAGTTGCAATTGTTTTCAGTAGAACACCAAACATAAAAATGCCATGTTGGCATAAAACCTCTTAAATCTGCTGCAAGAACATTAATGAGAAAAACTACAGATAGTTTGTTACATATTTAACCCTAAAATTATAAATTATATACAGATTTCGACACTTTGAGGAGTTACACAGGCGTCTGAAGGAGTATCCAGAGTATAACCTTCATCTCCCACCAAAACACTTTCTATCAACTGGACTTGATGTTCCTGTTATTCAAGAACGCTGTAAACTTCTTGACATTTATTTAAAGGTGAAATTTTTCTTGAAAGATTTACTATAATTAAGTTATTAACCACTAAATTATAACTCATCTGTTGCTATTTTTCTCAGAGACTTATGCAGCTTCCAACTATATCTGGATCTATTGAAGTTTGGGACTTTCTTAGTGTTGATTCCCAGGTTTCATTTTTTGTAGTTTATTTGGTTGTTTCATTTGTTATAATTAAAGAGTATTAAGTGTAATTTTATAAATGTTTTTTGGGTGCAGACATATAGTTTCTCAAATTCTATATCCATCATTCAAACCCTATCAGGTGAAAAGAGTAGAGATGTTAGGTTTGTAGGAGATCCTTCAAGGAGAGAAGTTTTGGTTTCAGATGCTGTAACTGTAATGAAGAATTCTTCATCATCAGAAATTAAAAATAATTCTATAAATGATGGGTCAAAAATATATAAAAAGAATGCAGGTTTTTCGGTTGCAAAGCCTGAAGTAGTAAAGGTAATTGGAAAACCATTAGAGGATTCTGATAGTGATCATGAAATTGTTGTTTCAAGTCATATAATAAAGAAGTCAGAAGAGCAGTTTTTAAAGGGATTGGAGGACAATATTGTAAATCCAGCATCTGGGATTGGGATTCTTACAGATGATGGTGATTCAGAATTCCCTAGTGAGGTAATTAGTTAATTATGAATTCAGATTCTTATTGTTATGATTTGCATTTTGATAAAACTTGTTATTTTGTTTTGTTTGTTGCGGTGTGATGTGCAGTGGGTCCCACCAAATTTAAGTGTCCCTATATTAGATCTTGTTGATGTTGTGTTCCAGCTTCAAGATGGTGGTTGGATCAGGTATTACAAATCTACATCATTTTTATATGTTATTTAATTATAATTATAATTATAGAAGTTGTTATTTAAAAAAAAAAAGTAAATATTTGGTAGGAGGAAGGCTTTTTGGGTGGCAAAACAGGTCCTACAGCTAGGCATGTCAGATGCCTTTGATGATTGGCTAATTGCTAAAGTTCAACTCCTACGTAAGGGCTCCATTGTTGCTTCAGGAATCAAGAAGCTTGAACAGGTTTTTATTTATTTATTTTTTTATTATGATAATGAATTTTTGAATCAAGAAATTAAATGTTCATAGGTTTTATTTATAGAATGTATTTTATGTGGGGTGTGTAGATACTTTGGCCGGATGGGATATTTTTAACAAAGCATCCCAGGCGGCAGCAACCACCACCCGCCACCGTAAAGCCACCCCAGGACTCACCTGACCGCCAACCTCCACCACCACCACCACCCAACAATGAACAAACACTGACACATGAAGAGGTTCAAGAACAGGAAGCTCAGAGACGTTCTAAACTAGTTTATGAGCTAATGATTGGTAATTATTAATTTTTTTAATTTTTTTTATGAATTTAGTTTATTATTGGATGCGGATTAATTTATAATTTTATGATTTGAAAATTTGTAAATAGATAAGGCGCCAGCAGCGGTTGTAAGTGTTTTTGGGCGAAAGGAGTATGAGCAGTGTGCAAAAGATGTCTATTACTTTATTCAGGTCAACTTTTTTCTTTCTATAAATTTTTATATTTGTAGCCATTGTTGCTAAACTTAAGTTTCTAATGTTTTTTTTTCAGTCATCTGTTTGCTTAAAGCTATTAGCGTATGACCTTATTGAGCTGCTGCTGATGTCAGCATTTCCAGAACTGGATTCTGTGTTCCAACAATTGCATGAAGAAAAGCAAAAGTTTGGAGATCTTGAACACTAGCAATATCATCATCCCCTTATTTTATTCATGTGATGTGATGTGATGGCGTTTCCCTGTTATTTTATTCTGTGTTCCAAAGATGTTCTAAGGGCGATGCATTTTTGCTTCTTCTATTGCCCACGAAAGAGCCCATTTTTTTTCTTCTTCTCGAGAAATGGTGGAAAGTTGGTTAGGGTTTGCAATATAGATTACAATTGTAAATATGTTTTGAGTTGGGATTTTTGGAAGATTTAAAGTATGATCTTGTTACAAATTTACATGTGATTTAATACATATCAGACATTGTTTCGTTTTTAGAGTATGATCTTGTTACAAAAACAGAATATACTTTTGGTGTGTTTTCATGGAAGTTCTAATATAGACTAATTTGTCACTAAAACCGTAAGATTAAAAACAATGCGAGTGTATGTATCATTTAATCATTGATTAAAAAACACAAATTTCTAAACAGACTTGAAAAATTACAACTGAAAGTCAATATATTAAGCACATCTAATGATGTTCCACAAAACTTGATCACGAACTAAATTTGAAAGTTAAGCTGATGATGCAGCACCAATCTTCCTCGGAGCAGCTTGAGTACCTGAATAACAAAATCAACAAGATTGTATACTCAAAAACACAATCCACAAGATCAAACGACCAATAAACAAAAAGAACAAATCACCTTCTCTGAAGTTGCTCTTGAATCGGCGAGGCACATTACGGAGATACCTCATACGTCCAGTTCCGGTTGTCTTCCTACGAATCGCTTTCACACTCCAGTTATCTGAATTTATCATATAATCAAGTTCCTTCATATATCCCAACTACAATTGATAAAAACAATTATAAAGAGAAAGTTATTGTTGACTAACATTTCCTGACGCGAGCAGCAGGGTAAGCACAAGCAGAGCATCGGCTCTTTTGGAGATGGAAGCTGCGACGACCACAGCGCACACATAGAGTGTGTGTTTTGTTCCTTCTTTTACCAAAACTCCCTGTTCCTTTTCCCTGTTGTTCCGATTAACCAATCATATACATATTACATACACATATATGCGGAATTTGGAAATAGAGTAGATAACTGTGAAGAAAGAAAGAGATTACCATTGTTACAAGGTGCTAGATACGCTGATCCTTCTACCACGTTGAAGGGGGAGGCGGTTGTAATTGTATACTCTGATGATTGATCGTCCAAACTAGGGTTTTGTTAGCCTTTCGATAAACTGGGCTTTGTATATTTGAATGGGCTAACTTGGATCTTTTTTTTTTATTAAAATATTATATAATACCATTATAATAATATATTCACAGAAATTTAAAACATTAAAAAACAATGTTTATAGACCATTTAATCTAACCAAAATAAGAAGAAGAAAATGTATGCATTTTGAATAGTTGAGCTTGATCCCGTTATTTACTTCATCCATTATGTCATAATGAAAATATACAAAGTTATCATAATAAAGGAAATACAATGCTCAACTAAAACGCACTATATTACTATGTTAATAAGGACAAAGTGAATAAAACATGATTAAGATGGTTGATTTTGAAGGGTTTTTGGTATTGTAGAACAACAAAGTTTGGTTAATTTACACATTTAATCATTCAAGTTTTTTTTTTTTTTTTTTTTTTTTAACAACAGATCCATAAAGTTTAATTTTACCTGTTAAATAGGGGTTTGACCCCCAAAACTAACATGTTTCTAGGTTAATAGCATCCTACGTGACAAATTAGTTCACCTCCGATAATAAATAAATAAAAGGCTCATCCCAATTCCCCCACCAAGTCACCAGCCCTAAATAACTTTTTCTTTTCCACAGGACAAACAAAACAGTGATACATACTTCTCCTCCTCCCTCTTCACTATCTCCGACACCGATCATGTAGCACCTGGTTCTTGGTACGTATTCTTTTTAGTAGTTCTTTAAATATTTTGCATTTTTGGCCTTGGACTCGGCGAGTTGAAGGACCAACTCGCCGAGTAGAAGCGAGAGGGGACGCGAGACTTAAGCGATGGACTCGGCGAGTCGGGTCCCGGACTCGGCGAGTAGACCCTGTCTGGACAAAAAAACCCTAATCCGAGGGTTTGCACCCTATTTAAACACTTTAACTCGACCTCCTTCGTCCCATTTGCTCCCAGAAGACCCCCATAGCAAACCCTATCCGTTATTGAAGCAATCTAAGGCATTTGGAGTGACTTTGGTGCTTTTGTGATCCAAGGAGGGAAGGAAAAGCTTGAAGGAACAAGAGGAGGCTAAAGGGATCCGAGTTTGTGCACCATTTTCAGCTCATTGAAGGTAAAAAGTCTGTACCTTGCTCTTCCATTTGATAGATCCCATTTTGTGAAATTTTAGGGCTTTTCTAAGCCATTTTGGTCACCAACCATGATTGCAAGCATGGTTAGGGGTTGAAGTTTCAGATCTAGGTCCTTAGAGGGGTTACAAGGCAGAAAGGAGTGGCTTTTGGCACTCAAGGAAGGCCCCATGCATTGTAGGAGCCATTTTAGGGCCTTTAGGCTCAAAAGTCCCATGCATGCACGTAAAGTTCATAACTTTACGTGCTAGAACGGTCCTAGGAGCCTAGATCTACCTTTTGGGCAAGTGTTGTACACCAGAAATCGAGAAAATGAGACTTGGACATACTCCACTCGGCGAGTCGTTCTTGGGACTCGGCGAGTCCGAGGCTTGACTCCCTTTTCTGTTTTGGGTCAAGGACCCAGTTGAGTGTGGAAAGGTTTCAGGGAGGTCCCAGGGAGTGACCCAACGTTCTGGACTAAGCCATGGTTCTGGAATTCATGGGACTCGGCGAGTGCATGAACAGACTCGGCGAGTCCAAGGCAATCTTCTTAAGATTGAATATGAACTCGACGAGTTGTTCATACAACTCGGCGAGTCAAGGACAAGACCTGTTCATCAGTTGAAGATGAACTTGACGAGTTGTTCATACAACTCGGCGAGTCGGATGAAGATTCAGTAGATGTTCAATTAGAAGGAAAACTCGTCGAGTCATCGCCTAACTCGACGAGTAGAGACGAGTATAAGGTCAAATAGAAGGATAGGGACTCGGCGAGTTGGCGAACCAACTCGGCGAGTCAGGTCAACTGGAAGTTGACTTTGACTTTGACTTTGACTTGGTCAGGGGTAAAATGGTAATTTTACCATAAAAGCAGTTGGCAGTGTATGACTAAGTGTTTTGTGGGAATTATAGCCGGAGGATTTCCGGAGCAGCAGCAGTAGCAGTCAGAGGATTTTCCCGCACAAATCAGCAGCTACTACGAGGTGAGTTACCTTCCAGTAGCGGTGGGTCTACGGCCACAATGTCGGCCCACCAGTAGGAGTTGTATGTTAGGTGATTGTCTTTGTGATATCATCTAGTTTTGCTACTACCTGATATGTTATATGCTGGCATGATATGTTATAAGTGATAGTAGTAGAGTTCGGTTGTTAGGACCGAAGGGTAGATCAGACACCCCAGATATGTCTGACAGCATGTGATGATATGTTTATATGTCGGCATGCTATGTTATATGTGATAGTGGTAGTAGGAGGGGAATAGCCCCAAGTTCGGTTGTTAGGACCAACGGGTAGCTCAGCACCCCAGAATGGCTTGACATGGGTAAGTCAGCACCCCAGAATGGCTTGACATGGGTAGGTCAGCACCCCAGAATGGCTTGACATGGGTAGGTTAGCACCCCAGAATGGCTTGACACGGGTAGGTCGGCACCCCAGAATGGCCGTATCGGGTAGGTCGGGCACCCCAGAATTGTCCTGCAGTATGTATGTTATGTGTTTGTATGGTATGTGGTACAATGGGGGAACTCACTAAGCTTCGTGCTTACAGTTACAGTTTTGTTTTCAGGATCCTCTTCATCGAAGGGGAAGGAGCTGGCGCGGTAGCGGCACATCATACACGCACAATGTTTTCCGCACCATGAGTTATTCTGGGATTTTGTACTCTGACATTATGGTTGTTTTTATGTTTTGGTTTTCAGACACGAAATATGTTTATGAAATGATATGATCAAACGATGTTTATTCACAAATGTTTTCCAAAGTATTGATTTAAAAATGAAATTTTTGGACGTGAAATTTGGGATGTTACAAGTTGGTATCAGAGCCCTGGTTTGAGGGATTCGGACGCACCTTCGGGAGTGTCTGGACTCAAATCGAGGGACTAAAGGGATTTTTACAAAAGAAAATGATTTTCTAAAAGTTAAGATAAAGAGTTTGGAAAAGAGCGAAGTGTGTGATGTGCGCAACCGGCCGAGCTCAAGTAAGTATTCCCCAAAGTACCCATACAAGTTTATGATATGATTACCAGTCTCAGTTTCAGTAGAACTGCATGCTAGCTTAGGGCTAAGGATCTAGGAAGGATGCCTTATGTGCCTGCTATATGTGTACCAGCTTATTGAGAACTGCATGCTATTACAGATTAGTCGGTATGATAGCCAGAGTAGTATATACTTGATTATGTGTACTCAATGCCCGAATGCTGCTTGCTTTGTGCTTTTAGAAGTTCTAGTTGTCTTTCACTAACTAGTAAACGAATATGTTAAGTTACATATTGCAAGGACTAAATAATTTCAGAAGGTTGGGTCTAGCTCTATTTCGCAGCTCTTGTTTGAGTCCAACCGTTGTAGGGTAGGACCTCTCATTCGAAGAATTATCTAGTCTGAGTAATATGTAATAGTATTCGCGAGCTAGTTAGGGGAAGAAAGCAGGGACTTCTTATGCAGCTGATGGCGGAGAGTGGGTTGGTGATTACCTAGGGCAAGCCTAGGATGAGATTAGCATGAGATCAGCAGTAGTAGTAGAAGGGACTTGGTGGAGTCGAGGCGATTCTTGAGGAAAGTACGGATAGATGTGGAAGGTAGTATGGGCCCGTACTACTGAAAGCAGAGGATCCGTACTTGAATCGAGGAAGGCTAAGGCAAGACCAGGGAACTTGTAGTAGATGTGATCCCTTTAGAGGTATCAGTATCACTAATGGTTGTCTGTATGTATTGCAGAATGGTGGTACTACGTCCGAGGCTAGCAGTTGGCAGTTCAGGAGAGGGATCGGGTTCGGGATCAGGTTCCGAGCCAGTAGATGAGAGGCTACGCGAGTTCATCGCGTCAGAGATCACCAGAGGCATCCTTGAGTCGACCCCCATCATTTTCGGGTCGATCAAGGAAGGGATAGTTGAGCTGATGGAGGACCGCCTCAGGGCGTTCAGGAGTGACATGGCATCTGGCCAGTCAGGATCTCGCACGCTGTCCTTTAAGGACTTCAGGGGCAGTGGTGCGCCAGATTTCCATGGGGCGAAGGACCCCATTGCTGCCAGACGATGGATTGCAGACATTGAGTCTGCACAGTTGACTAGCTTCTGCCCTGAGGGGTCGAAGGTACGATTTGCAGCAGGATGTCTGAGGGACCGGGCCAGAGATTGGTGGGAGTCAGTTGGTGACTCTCTGGGAGCCTCGGCGGTTGAGGCTATGACATGGTCGGACTTTGTGACTCGGTTCAGAGCAGAGTTTGCACCAGCATTGGAGCTCCAGCAGTTGGCGAGGGAGTTCTTAGATATGAGACAGACTACTGAGACTGTGGCGGAGATCACCGCCAAGTTCCGGGAGAGGGCGTTGCTAGTGCCCCAGTATGCGGGAGATGAGGACATGAGGAGGACCCACTACCATGACATGATGCGATCTGACATTCGGGAGCATGTTAGTTTTTCAGCTTGCCCTACCCTAGATTCCATGATTGCCAGGGCAAGGGAGAGGGAGATTGATCTGGAGCACATCCGGAAGAGGAAGGTAGAGGAGGGGCAGGTGACTGGGGCTTCGGGGAAGAAGCCCAAGGGATCAGATGGTAGGCCGAAAGGCCAGTCAGGACAGGGCCGCTGCAGGAAATGCGGCAGGCCGCACGAGGGAGCATGTAGGATGGGATCGTCGGGCTGCTACAAATGCGGCAAGACGGGGCATTTCAGCAGGGATTGTACCGCCCCTGCACCCACTTTTCAGACATCAGAGTTGTTGTGTTTCCACTGCAACCAGAGGGGCCACAAGAAGGCCAATTGCCCCCAATTGACAGCAGCAGCAGCGCCAGTGAAGGCGCCAGCTCCAGCGACCCTGCGGATTACAGATGGCCGGAAGGGCAAGGCAGAGGCTCCAGTGGTGAGGAGTCGGGCATTTCAGTTGACTGCCGAGGAGGCACGCGCTGCACACGATGTGGTGACAGGTATGACTTCTTATTTATGTTTTATGATTCGCTGCTGTGATTTTGGTTATGTGATGAATGTGCCCTATTTAGGATCGTTCCATGTGAACGGGATCCCAGTGCAGGTATTGTTTGATTCGGGTGCTACCCGATCATTTGTCTCTCTTGCGCTTAGCAAGAAGTTTCCTGAGCCTTCGGGCATGTTGGATTGCCCTTTAGAGGTAGAGATTGCTGATGACCGATCGGTGCGAACATCGGCGGTATTCCGAGATTGTGTGTTGCGGTTATTCGAGGAGCGCTACTTGGTAGACTTGGTTCACATTCCGTTGAGAGGGAACAAGGTGATTATCGGTATGGATTGGCTAAGCCCCAATGGGGCGGTGATCGACTGCGCGCAGCAGTTAGTGCGGATCAAGACCCCAAGTGGGGGAGAGCTGGTGATTCAGGGCGAGAGGCCAAAGCGAGGACCAACTTTATGTTCGGCGGCGAGGGCTAGGCGTTACCTTCAGCAGGGTTGCGCAGGATATGTCGCCTATGTCATGGACACCCGAGAGGCGGGTAAGACGTCAGTGAGCGATGTTCCGGTAGTGCGAGACTACGCAGATGTGTTCCCGAAGGAGCTTCCTGGGATTCCACCGGAGCGTCAGGTGGAGTTCAGGATCGATTTAGTTCCTGGTGCGGCCCCGATTGCCAAGGCGCCGTACCGGTTGGCTCCTCCCGAGATGCAAGAGTTGTCTACGCAGCTGCAGGAGCTGCTAGACAAGGGATTTATCAGGCCGAGTAGTTCACCTTGGGGAGCCCCGATCCTGTTTGTCAAAAAGAAGGATGGGTCGCATCGTATGTGCATAGACTACCGGGAGCTGAACAAGGTAACGGTGAAGAACCGTTACCCACTCCCGAGGATTGACGACCTCTTTGACCAGCTGCAGGGAGCATCTTGGTTTTCCAAGATTGATTTGCGCTCAGGTTACCATCAGATGAGGGTCAGAGAGGAGGATGTGCAGAAGACGACGTTTCGGACTCGCTATGGTCATTACGAGTTCGTGGTGATGCCCTTCGGGCTCACCAATGCTCCTGCCGCGTTCATGGATCTCATGAACCGCGTATGTAGACCGATGCTGGATCGGTCCGTGATAGTATTTATTGACGACATCTTGGTCTATTCCAAGACGCAGGAGCAGCATGAGGAGCATCTGCGAGAGGTTTTGGATACTCTGAGGAGAGAGAGCTTGTACGCCAAGTTCTCCGAGTGTGAGTTCTGGTTGCGCGAGGTGCAGTTTCTTGGGCACCTTGTCAATCAGAACGGGATTCTGGTCGACCCGGCCATGGTGGAGGCCGTGATGAGGTGGGAGGTTCCGAAGTCTCCATCTGAGATTCAGAGTTTCATGAGATTAGCCGGCTACTATCAGAGATTCATTTAGGATTTCTCTAAGATAGTCGTGCCCTTGACTCGGCTTACGAAGAAGGCCGTAGTCTTTCGTTGGGGGCCTGAACAGCAGGCAACGTTTGAGACACTGAGGCAGAGGTTATGCGAGGCGTCGATCTTGGCCCTGCCAGAGGGCGTAGAGGATTTTGTGGTATACTGCGACACGTCTATTTCGGGTTTAGGCGCGGTTTTGATGCAGAGAGGGCACGTTATTGCCTATGCTTCGAGGCAGCTGAAGCCTCACGAGGCGAATTACCAGACACATGATTTGGAGTTGGGGGCCGTTGTATTCGCCCTCAAGATTTGGCGTCATTACCTTTATGGGGTTCGTTGTACCATTTACACGGACCACAAGAGCCTGAGGTATCTCATGGATCAGCCAAATCTGGACATGAGGCAGCGTCGGTGGTTGGACGTGGTGAAGGATTATGATTGCGAGATCCTCTACCACCCAGGGAAGGCCAACATGGTGGCCGATGCGCTTAGCCGCAAGGCGGCGCCGATCAGAGATATATGCATGCGGATGACAGTAGTGACCCCGTTATTAGAGCAGATCCGAGAGGCCCAGCAGGAGGCTATGAAGGAGGAACATCGGAAGAGTGAGCGTATAGTGGGTCAGGTTTCCTCCTTCGACTATGACAACAGGGGATTATTAACATTACACCGCAGGGTGTAGGTTCCATACCTCGGAGGCGTGCGCCAGGTTCTGATGGAGGAGGCGCACAAATCCCGATTCTCCATTCATCCCGGGGAGACGAAGATGTATAGGGATATTCGTCTTGATTATTGGTGGCCCTGCATGAAGCGAGATGTAGCATGGTATGTGGAACGGTGCCTGACCTGCAGGAAGGTCAAGGCCGAGCACCAGAGGCCACACGGCAAGATGCAACCGTTGGATATTCCCCTGTGGAAGTGGGAAGATATTACTATGGATTTCATCACCAAGCTTCCCAGGACCGCGCGGGGAGTGGATTCCATATGGGTCATCGTGGATCGGTTGACCAAGAGTGCCCATTTTATACCGATCCAGGAGAGCATATCGGCCAAAAAGCTGGCCGATATTTATATTAGAGAGGTGGTGGCTCGTCACGGGGTGCCGGTCTCCGTGATTTCTGACAGGGATGTTCGGTTCACTTCCAGATTTTGGAAGAAATTCCACGACGAGTTGGGTACTCGTCTGCATTTGAGCACCGCCTTTCACCCGCAGACAGATGGTCAGAGCGAGCGGACCATCCAGACTCTGGAGGATATGCTGCGAGCATGCGTGTTAGACTTCGGAGGTAGTTGGGATACCTACCTTCCATTGGCTGAGTTCTCCTACAACAACAGCTACCACGCGAGTATTGATCGTCCTCCCTTTGAGATGTTATACGGGAGGAGGTGCAGGACCCCGATATGCTGGGGTGAGGTTGACCAAAGGGTCATGGGTAGCACCGAAGTGGTGCTCAAGACGACAGAGAAGATTCAGCAGGTCCGGAGCAGGCTTCAGACTGCTCAGAGTCGGCAGAAAAGATATGCCGATAAGCGTCGATCAGACCTGGAGTTCTAGGTCGGGGATATGGTTCTCCTGAAAGTGTCGCCTTGGAAAGGCGTCATTCGATTCAGGAAGCGGGGCAAGTTGGGCCCAAGGTACATTGGACCGTTCAGGGTCGTAGCCCGGGTGGGCAAGGTGGCGTACAGGCTGGATCTGCCAGCCGAACTCAGTCAGATCCACAGCACTTTCCACGTCTCCCAGCTGCGGAAGTGCCTGGTGGACGACTCATCAGTGGTACCCTTGGAGGACATTCAGGTTGATGACAGCCCGAATTACATCGAGCGGCCTGTAGCGATCCTTGACCGGAAGTCGAAGGATCTGAGGAACAAAAGAGTGGAACTCGTGAAGGTGCAATGGCAGCACTGGAAGGGGTCAGAGTGGACTTGGGAGCCGATGGACGAGATGATGGAGCATTACCCCGAGTTGTTTCAGGAACGAGCAGCAGACTTTAAGGACGAAGTCTAAAATAAGTGGGGGAGATTTGTAGCACCTGGTTCTTGGTACGTATTCTTTTTAGTAGTTCTTTAAATATTTTGCATTTTTGGCCTTGGACTCGGCGAGTTGAAGGACCAACTCGCTGAGTAGAAGCGAGAGGGGACGCGAGACTTAAGAGATGGACTCGGCGAGTCGGGTCCCGGACTCGGCGAGTAGACCCTGTCTGGACAAAAAAACCCTAATCCGAGGGTTTGCACCCTATTTAAACACTTTAACTCGACCTCCTTCGTCCCATTTGCTCCCAGAAGACCCCCATAGCAAACCTTATCCGTTATTGAAGCAATCTAAGGCATTTGGAGTGACTTTGGTGCTTTTGTGATCCAAGGAGGGAAGGAAAAGCTTGAAGGAACAAGAGGAGGCTAAAGGGATCCGAGTTGTGCACCATTTTCAGCTCATTGAAGGTAAAAAGTCTGTACCTTGCTCTTCCATTTGATAGATCCCATTTTGTGAAATTTTAGGGCTTTTCTAAGCCATTTTGGTCACCAACCATGATTGCAAGCATGGTTAGGGGTTGAAGTTTCAGATCTAGGTCCTTGGAGGGGTTACAAGGCAGAAAGGAGTGGCTTTTGGCACTCAAGGAAGGCCCCATGCATTGTAGGAGCCATTTTAGGGCCTTTAGGCTCAAAAGTCCCATGCATGCACGTAAAGTTCATAACTTTACGTGCTAGAACGGTCCTAGGAGCCTAGATCTACCTTTTGGGCAAGTGTTGTACACCAGAAATCGAGAAAATGAGACTTGGACATACTCGACTCGGCGAGTCGTTCTTGGGACTCGGCGAGTCCGAGGCTTGACTCCTTTTTCTGTTTTGGGTCAAGGACCCAGTTGAGTGTGGAAAGGTTTCAGGGAGGTCCCGGGGAGTGACCCAACGTTCTGGACTAAGCCATGGTTCTGGAATTCATGGGACTCGGCGAGTGCATGAACAGACTCGGCGAGTCCAAGGCAATCTTCTTAAGATTGAATATGAACTCGACGAGTTGTTCATACAACTCGGCGAGTCAAGGACAAGACCTGTTCATCATTTGAAGATGAACTCGACGATTTGTTCATACAACTCGGCGAGTCGGATGAAGATTCAGTAGATGTTCAATTAGAAGGAAAACTCGTCGAGTCATCGCCTAACTCGACGAGTAGAGACGAGTATAAGGTCAAATAGAAGGATAGGGACTCGGCGAGTTGGCGAACCAACTCGGCGAGTCAGGTCAACTGGAAGTTGACTTTGACTTTGACTTTGACTTGGTCAGGGGTAAAATGGTCATTTTACCATAAAAGCAGTTGGCAGTGTATGACTAAGTGTTTTGTGGGAATTATAGCCGGAGGATTTCCGGAGCAGCAGCAGTAGCAGTCAGAGGATTTTCCTTACACAGATCAGCAGCTACTACGAGGTGAGTTACCTTCCAGTAGCGGTGGGTCTACGGCCACAATGCCGGCCCACCAGTAGGAGTTGTATGTTAGGTGATTGTCTTTGTGATATCATCTAGTTTTGCTACTACCTTATATGTTATATGCTGGCATGATATGTTATAAGTGATAGTAGTAGAGTTCGGTTGTTAGGACCGAAGGGTAGATCAGACACCCCAGATATGTCTGACAGCATGTGATGATATGTTTATATGCCGACATGCTATGTTATATGTGATAGTGGTAGTAGGAGGGGAACAACCCCAAGTTTGGTTGTTAGGACCAACGGGTAGGTCAACACCCCAGAATGGCTTGACATGGGTAGGTCAGCACCCCATAATGGCTTGACATGGGTATGTCAGCACCCCAGAATGGCTTGACACGGGTAGGTCGGCACCCCAGAATGGTCGTATCGGGTAGGTCGAGCACCCCAGAATTGCCCGACAGTATGTATGCTATGTGTTTGTATGGTATGTGGTACAATGGGGGAACTCACTAAGCTTCGTGCTTACAGTTACAGTTTTGTTTTCAGGTACCTCTTCATCGAAGGGGAAGGAGTTGGCGCGGTAGCGGCACATCATACACGCACAATGTTTTCTGCACCATGAGTTATTCTGGGATTTTGTACTCTGACATTATGGTTGTTTTTATGTTTTGGTTTTTAGACACGAAATATGTTTATGAAATGATATGATCAAACGATGTTTATTCACAAATGTTTTCCAAAGTATTGATTTAAAAATGAAATTTTTGGACGTGAAATTTAGGATGTTACAGATCAGTTTGTGTGGAGTCGACGACCTTCTCCAAATCCTTGACTCTCTCGGCGTCGATCAGTGCTTCTAGATCGGTCATTCAATTTCGTCGATGATTGGAATCCCTATGGCGATTCGTCGATTCAATTCAACTCTATTCGATTCGATTCTTCCACACAAAGTTAAAAAAACATGAGTACATGACATGACAATAGACAATCATAGACTTACACACATACTGATTAATCAAAAATCAATGAATCAGACTTACTTTAACCCAAGAGCAATGTAGATCAGACTCATCAAAAGATAACTTTTATCCAATCATTTCTTGCCATTAAACCTCCCCCACTCTTAGGTTTTCGTTGGTAGTGCTAGAATTATGTGTGTAGAAAGATGGTCATGGCTGGATTTTTTATTATGTGTATGAAAATGAGCCTCTCGCAAACAATTTGAGAGAAGAGAGAATTTGCAACTATGAGTATGTAGGCATCCCTCTTATGCAATAGATAGAGAGATATGTACGTAGAAGGTCAGAGAAGACGGAGAAAGATATATATATATATATATATATATATATATATATATATATATATATATATATATATATATATATATATATACAGAGAGAGAGAGAGCCACGGTGGTGGTGAAAACACCAGGTTGAGGTGGTGGAGGTGTTTGAGTTGGTGGTGTTTGTATTGCTTTATAGATCGAGCAATGACAGATGTAACACAAAACCCTAAAATATGGGTTGTAAGTGGACATAAATTGCAAAAGAAAGAGAAAGCAGGAGTTGTTTAAGGTGATATGGGGTCTCGTTTGAATCTTAGAGGAAATTGGCGTACCTGTTAATCTCTGTTCAATCCCACACTATAAGTATAAGGCATGTTGCTATGAATTGACCTTATAAACAGTAAACTAACATTTGGCGAATGTTAGAGAAGGGAGTACAGTGCCCACTAGAAGGAGAAGGAAGTGTACGTGGCCTTCATAACTTTTAATGTGTTTTAATATTAAAATGTCACATCAGTAAATTTACCGGTTATTTCGGTATCAGGGAACAAAATGGTATAATTGACACGTAAATTGTAACTTTAGTGATTAAATGTGCACAAAAAAACTTGAGTGACTGAATGGGTAAATGGGCCAAACTCCGTCGTGGTACAGTGCCAAAAACCTGATTTTAAATGTGACCACTATTCCAAAATCGAAACTAAAAAAATGCTCTCCTATGTCCAGTGCGGTTTTTCGATAATGCGAAGTTTAGGAGGAGGTCTCATATTCGAGGATGTTACTAAACAAACCAAGAGTTCTTTTTGTTTTTCAAAGAATGTTTCATTTCGGATTTGATTTTCAAATATCGTAGTTAATATTGTTAATTGAATTTCGGACTTTTTCTTAAGAATATTCATTCCGAATGGCTATTTTTGCTAAACCAAATTTTTTGAATTATTTTCTTCGTATACATAAAATTGTTCTTTTTTTGTAAGCCCAAGTTCATTAATCGTATGAAGACCCGACCCGAGGTCAAGTGGTCAACTATATATTGTCACCGGCAAATCGCGCGGGAAAATGTTGGTAGCATCTCCGGTGGAAGAAAACGGTGAAATGGAAGAAACAGGACAGAAATTTGGGGCTTTTCCGTTCAAACCCTACTCCATTCAGATTGATTTTATGAATGCTCTCTATGATTCTCTTGACAAAGGAGGAATCGCAATGCTCGAAAGCCCTACTGGTAATCTTGCTTTTACTACCGTTCGTTCTGTGTGTGTGTGTGTTGAATTGTGGGAGTAAAAGAATGTTAATGATATGAAATATGAACATCTATTGGCTATTGTTGCTAAACAGGGACAGGAAAAACCCTAAGTATAATATGTAGCGCTCTGCAATGGCTTGTCGATCGAAAGCAACGCAAAAATAATGACAATTCAGTCGATACGCATCTTAATGGAACAACTGGAGATCATTCTGGGCCAGATGATGAACCTGATTGGATAAAGAATATAAAGGCGGAAAGCCCCAAGAAGAAGGTTAAGCTAAAGAAAAGACACGGATTTAGAAGTAAAAAAAGCGATAAAACTGGACTTGAGGAGAGTTTCAACGATTTATTTAATCATTTTAGAGAGATCGAAGCTGATTACAATGTATATGGTAGAGAACACAATAAATCGATAGTGAAAAGTGATGGAGAGAAGCTAGATGATAAAGAGTTCTTGGTAGAAGAATACGAAAGTGAAGATGAGAAGAGTGCGCTATCAAAGAGAAAAAATGGAGCTTGTTGTGGCTCATCTTCGAGTGACAGTGAAAAAGAAGGCAATGAATCAAGCGATGAAGAGGAAGAAGCTGATTTTAAGATCTATTTTTGTAGCAGAACTCATTCACAGCTCTCGCAATTTGTAAAAGAATTGAGGAAAACCGCTTTTGCTAGTGACCTAAAGGTTGCATGCTTGGGCTCCAGGAAGAACTTCTGCATAAATGAAGGTAAATCATTGTTTTTCATCTGTACATCTTCAATGATGACATGATCAATCTATCTGAATTCTGAAACGAAACTAATTTGCAGAAGTGTTGAAGCTTGGGAATTCCACCTTGATTAACGAACGATGTTTGGATCTTCAGAAGAATAAGAAAACCCTAGTGTCTAGAAAGAAGGAAGTTGGGGGAAAAGTACGCAAGACAAAGGCCTCAAGTGGATGCCCAATGCTTAGCAAACATAAGCTACAAAAGCAGTTCAAAAACAAGATGAATGATCAAGGACCCTTAGACATTGAAGATCTTGTTCGCCTTGGGGGCAATTTAGGAACTTGTCCTTATTATGGTTCCAGAAGCATGGTTCCTTCAGCAGATCTTGTTGTTCTTCCTTATCAATCTCTTCTCTCTAAATCTTCACGTGAATCACTTGGATTAAGCTTGAAGAACAGTGTCGTTATTATAGATGAAGCTCACAATCTTGCTGACTCTCTCATCAGCATGTATGACTCCAAAATCACTTTGTCCCAGGTAATTACTTCATCCCTGTTATTCTTATCTCCCTCTACAAATCATTCTTGGATTTTTCTTTCTTCATGGAACTGAATCTTTCCAAATCACTACAGTTGGAACGTGTTAATTCAAGTTTAGAGGGCTATTTTGAACGATTTCGCAATCTTTTAGGACCAGGGAATCGAAGACACATTCAAACATTAATGATTCTCACTCGTGCTTTTATCCAAACTTTATGCAACAAAGATGACACCAATTTTGTTGATTCTTCCATTCTAGAAGAGCTTCCTAATGGATCTGAATGCTCTTTGCGCGTTAACGAATTTGTGTTTTCTCTCAACATTGACAACATAAACTTAGTCAAACTTCTTCAATATATCAAAGACAGCAACATGATTCACAAGGTGAGTTTCTTGTTTTTTCGTGATTACATATTAACTTTGCAAAGTTGCTCATGGCTCTTTTTTGTTTGAATCTCAGGTCAGTGGGTATGGAGATAGGATAATTAGCTTACAAAATGACAATATTGCCCTCCTTGAGGGTAGCATTTTATCAAGCTTTCGCGCATTAGCTGGATTATTACTCTCATTGACAAATCATGATAGTGATGGGAGGATAATACTCTCAAGGAAAAAACCAAAAGACTCTGGACAACAAGGAGGATATTTAAAATACGTTATGCTAACTGGGGAGAAGATCTTTCATGAGGTTTGCTAAAACTTTTATAAAATTCTTTAAATATTAAAATATGTTGCTATTATGGATAAAAAAAAATATATAAGTAAAGTACATTGTTATTCTTTGTAGATTGTTGATGAAGCCCATGCGTGTGTATTAGCTGGCGGGACCCTCCAACCTATAGAAGAAACACGCGCAAGACTCTTTCCATGGCTACCGCCACATCAGCTTAATTTTTTCTCTTGTGGTCATATAATCCCACCCGACAATATTTTACCCATATCCGTTTCACACGGGCCCACGGGTCAACCCATGGACTTCAGCTATAATTCTAGAAGTACATCAACCATGGTTAGTTTGGTATCATTTATGCAGCCTGCAGACTTTAAAAAACAAACAGTCTTTTTCTTGCAGACTGCAGACTTTTGGTCTGGAAAAAAACCGCAGACATTTTACCTCTTCAAAAACAAACAACATAACTTGTTGACTTTTTTTTTTTTTTTTTTTTTCCATAGGTTGGGGAGCTAGGGCTACTAATTTGTAATCTGGTGAGTGTGATTCCACAAGGTATTGTGGTCTTCTTTTCTTCGTTTGACTATGAAGAATGTGTGTACACGTCATGGGAAGCTTCCGGAATCCTAGGAAGAATAATGAAAAAGAAACGGGTGTTTAGAGAGCCAAGAAAAAGCATGGAAGTTGAAAATGTGTTGAAAGAATACAAGGAATCGGTTGAAAATGGTGCTGTGTTTTTTGCGGTTGTTGGAGGGAAGATATCAGAAGGGATTAATTTTAGTGATGGAATGGGTCGTTGCATAGTTATGGTGGGGTTGCCTTACCCTAGTCCTTCTGATATTGAATTAATGGAAAGAGTAAAATATATCGATTCTCTTGAAGACATGACAAAAAAAGATTATAATTTTACTCGCTTTAATGGTGATGCTCAAGCTGGATTCGAGATTTTGAGAAGTTGTAAGAATAGAGGAAGAGAGTATTATGAAAATCTTTGCATGAAAGCTGTAAATCAATCCATAGGTAATGTTATTTAAAACTTTTTTATAAATTTTAAACAAATAAAAACTTTTTTTGAATTCTTGTTTACAGGAAGAGCAATTAGGCATATTAATGATTATGCAGCGATTTTATTAGTGGACACGCGATATACAACGGATTCTATAAAAAAGAATTTGTCACATCCAACAAACAAGCTTCCAAATTGGATTAAAGATCGTCTCAATTGCAACAGAAAGAATTATGGGGAAGTACACAGATTGCTTCATCAATTCTTCAAATTTCACAAAAAATTATGATTTATAACAGGTGTTGTTTTCTGATTGGGTGGGTTTCAATTTTGGTGACATGTGTGATTTTTGGTCTATTTAAAGTATGTTCCCTTTTATGAAGGCTAGTGTGCATGTTTCAGACTCAAATTAGTCATTAGAAAATGACTGGACTGTTTGTTATATTATTTTAAAATTCAGAGCCCCATATGCCATATGTCTTGATTTTAATGCAATTTGTTAAAATATCCTCCTTTTCACCAACACTGTGGTACCACTTTTTTTCAAGATTGATTAGGGTGTGTATACAGCTAAGCGCCAAATAAATGCAATCAGTGAAAAAAGAAAGTTACTTTCTTTATTTGTATCAATATTATGTCTTTTATTTTAACCAAAAACAAAAGAGTAAAAGAGGTTAAAAGTATGAAAAATATATGGATTTTATGTGACGTATTAGATATAAATTTTGGAATATTTAAGTGAGCTTTCACCTACCAATCACCTTTACTTTTGCTCCTTAATCAGTGGCAATGCACTTTTGACAACATACGTTCAAATTTATTTATTTATTTATTTGTTTATTCATTATCATTACACCTCCTTTTTTTTCTACTTGAAAACATATTCCATTACACACTACTTTTTATTAGTGTGCAAACAAAAAGAAATTAAAAAATTTCTCCTGCCCCAATAAAGATTTTTAATCTCATTTGAAATTTCAAGCCGGACACATTTTAAAACTAGATTCGACATTGATGGTTTAGTTTTTTAGCATCAACCATCCTACTTTATAAAAAGCGATGTACTTTATTTACTTTCGCTACCAATATATACAACTTACTCTATCGTTTTTACCTTTAATTGCAACGTATTTATATTTATTTACTGATAATAGCAATGTACTTTATGTTTTACCCATAATAACAACATATTTGTATTTTTTTTTACCAAGAGTAATATACCGATATTTTTTTTATCCTTAATAGCAACACATTTATATTCTTTTACCCATAATAGTAATGTTAATATCTTTATGGATAAGTACTTTATATCTTAACACATTTTGGGTACCCATAGAGTAGGTTATCACTTTAAATATCATTCTCTCTCTCTCTCTCATGTTTGAGGAGTTGTAAACAAGGCCCTTGAGAAGAAAACAAAATCTTGAGAGAAGAGCAAGAGAGGTACAAATGCTGCTCAGAAAAACCATACGCAGAACAAAAAACTTTCTCAACAAAACCCTTCAAAACTTCAAATCCTTCATCTTTGGAGGGTATAAAAAGTTATCCAAAGCCCCATCTTTGAAGCTTTTCAACAACCCAAAAATGCAACAACTCGACAATTTCTACAAAGAATTCTGTGAGCAGTGGGATTCTGATGCCAATAATGCAAACCCAAATCTCAAAGGAGACATTGAATCAAATGGAAGTGTAATCGAGGTTTCAAACAACAACAACAAAGGAACAAACATGACGCAAGATCAGAAATCAGTAGTAATTAGCAGTAGTCTTGAAGATAAGAAAGATGGTGGATGCTCAAACGAAGGAAGTCAAATCCATGTTTTGGAGCAAAAAATGAAAGAATTGGAGATGATGGATATGAAGGATGAAGAACAGGTGTTGGATATTGAAGAGGTTCTTCATTATTATTCTCTTCTCACTAGCCCGATTTATCAAGATCTTGTGGATAAATTTTTCACAGATATGTACTCCGATTTTTATGTCCCTCAGCCACCTATAAGAAGTAATAGCATCAATAGTTCGATAAGGAGACTAGGCCCATTGAACGTCTAGATGCTACAGAATCTTTACGTTTGAGTACTTCAGTGTGTGTATTTGAGTGTTTGTGTGTGTTTTCTTGATGTTAATTTGGGTAATTACCTTTTTTTACATGGATATGGATTGGGATTTATGGATTATGAAGTTACATATTTATATGAAGAGGATTATATACAAATATTTATGCATGAAAATCTATACGAGTTGAAATTGGTACATAATCACCATTTTCGTCTTTATGTATTTGTGCTTTTTGTCAAATACTATTGGAATCATCCTATTTAAAAGAAAGAAGAAAAGACAAATGGCAATGACGCAAAATGACTTGAATAATGAAAAGACACCATAGTTATCATCACAAGATGTCAAGACTGATATATATGCCTCTAAGGACGTAAACCAATAGTAAAGAATACAAGTTTATCGCCAAAATGAATAGGATTAAACATATTTGTAAACTTGAGTGTTTATAAGTCGAATGCTTTATACAAAATATTTATGTATATAAAGCGTTGAATTTCCAGATATAACAATAAACGATCTGATAATAAATATTGTGAAATAATTACCAAAACGTTAAAAGTATGAAACAAACGAGCATATAACTAATGTTGTGAATTAATTATTAGTTGTTACGATAAACATGAACTAACCGACATATTAATATTGAGTATTAAATATCGTACTATTGCAAATAGTACATAGAAAAGAATAATAATTAATATTGAGGATTAATCATCAGTTTGTTATGAATAATAAACATTAAACACAATTATTATTATTATCACCGAGTTTCGTCGAGAACCGGTTTGATCCTAAGTGATCAAATTGGTTATAAGAAAGGTAGAGAGGAGCATGTACGATTATTGGACGAATTTAAAAGACGGAACAAAAAATGTAAAATCAACTTGATGATATCGACTTTTTGATCGGAGATGACGGTACAAATGTAATTCATATCCTTAAAGGTATTTGTGACACTCCAATGGTTGTAAGCTCTTCAACATAAAACCGCATAATTTAATGGTGATAATTGTTTGTTCCAACAACTATGAAAAAAATAGTTAACACAAGCGATTAATCGGAAATATGGAACACACACACATACACACCTTAATAAGCATTTAGCCTCAAATGCTGAATTTTAAGAGGTACAAATTTTAAAGGAAAAAATACAAACGTTTTGTGCATTGAAATCATATTTGTCAACAAAAGTCAAGACGGGCCTTTGAATTAGTATTCCTCACTTTCAGCCTATTAATCTGAAGTCCATGTTGAATAATCAAATCTCGGCAAAGATCTCTCAAGTTAGGCCCGACTTCCCCTATATCTCTCTTCTGCTGATTTCAAGAACTGCAACACTCATTCTTTTTACCATATCTCTTCAGCCACACTCAATATCTCTTAACATATTTATCTCATTTTCTCTCTTGAAACCCTAAATCGAACACTGCTAATATAAACTTCATCACCTTTATCAGCCATCGTTCGAACAATCGAAACCATTTCCATCATCAGTTAAGGAAACCACCACCACTACCACTCTCCTTCTTCTTTCTTTCTCTTCGACCTGAGACTTGGTTTCCATTTAAAGACTTCTCTCTCTCTCTCTCTCTCTCTCTCTCTCTCTCTCTCTCTCTCTCTCTCTCTCCTTCGGTACCTTATTCCTTTGATTATTTGGTTTGTAGAATGTTTTGTAGGTGATGTTGGTTGAACCAACGACAATATACCCTTGCCCGGTAGTACCAGGTAAGAACCCTAAGTCAAATTATGTTTTATGGCCCTAAGATGATATTTTTTAAGTTTGGTTTCGATTTTGGGTTCTTTAAGATTTTGATTTTCTGTATTGGCTTTGGATTTCATTGGTTATTCACTCCAAAACTCGAATTGATAATAAGCAAGGAATTTTTGTTACACTTTTATATACTGTAACACATAGTATAGTGATGAAAATCACCTGAATCAAAGACCCAAGGAAACACAACAACGCCCTCATTTACTGCACCGATCGCCCCCACGAACCAACTAGCACCAAACAAGATAGATCCTTAATCAATAACCCAAGTCCTTCAAGTTTGACCCAATGTCAAACTGGTCAAAAGTCAACAGTCAACGATCAACAAAAGTCAATGGTCAACCAAGTCAGCGCTTACCACGACGTGGAGACCTATTGGCCATGTTGTGGCCATTTCAGGACAAAACAGTCGGCATGTAGGACCGTGCCACGTCGTGGAAATCCCTTGGCCACGTCGTGGATACTGACATAATGCCATATTTTTCATTAAGTGCTTAACCATTACAGATCTAAACCCAAAACTTTAGATCTAGTCTATTTGTAACGTCCCGAAAATAAGACCCAAAAATTTCATTTTTAATTTAATAAAAACAATATTCCAAAAATATCATCAATACAATCCAGGTAAAACAAGTGTAGCAAACATCATATCAAATCAGAGCAATCACAAAGCGCGGAACGAGGTGGTGTGTGCTTTGCAATCATCCCGAGCCATTCCCTTTGGAACTGGAAGTACCTAAAACATAAACTGAGAACCGTAAGTACAAAGCTTAGTGAGTTCCCCAAAATACCACATACCATACATAATAAACACACAATGGGCCATGCCCGTCATCGAGCCCCGCTCGATATACAGATTGGGCCCCGCCCAACATACATATAACATATATCAAATAAACACATACACATGCAATAATCACAAAGATACATAGCATACAAGATGGTCATCGGGCCCCGCCCGGTAAGCATACAAGTACATAACACATGCAAGAGTCATGCAGATAACTAGCATACTAACATAGCATAATCATGGGTCGGCATTGGTGCCTTCGACCCGCAAAACACAGTGAGGAAACTCACCTCGAACTGCTGAATCACACTAACAGATCTCTGGCTGTTGGTCCAATAAATCCCCGGGCTAACAATACTAAATAACATCCAATTAATAATTTGAATTCCATCCATAACTATCAGACCACAATTAGGGTAAAAAGACCATTTTACCCCTTACCTAGTTTGGTCCAAGATTAAGGCCCAAATCCTAATCAGCCACCCAAGGCCCAATTCATGGCTCAATTTTCCAAATTAGGCCCAAATCCCATTGTGGGCCCTCTCAAAATAATTATCAGCCCAAAACCTGATGGCCCAACAGAGCCCAAAACAACTAAGCCCAAAAGATGGCCCAAACCAAAGCCCAAACACCAAAGTCCAATCCTGCTGAGTACGTGGGGCGTACTCAGCTGTACGCTAAGCGTACACGCTTTAAGGCTTGTACGTGGCGCGTACAGGCTTGTACGCCCATCGTACTTCCCTATTTAGCCAACTTCCACTTTTAACCCTTAATCCATTAAGAAATTGCTCCAAAATGTAGATATGACTTCCTTGAGCTGGTTAACCACGTAAAGTTGCTAACTTTACTGTAAAAACCGGTAAAATTCAGTCAGAATTCGACGATCAAACCCCCGTGAGCCGTTATGCAATAAAGACCAATGGCACGTAAATTGGGGTCTATTAAGTATATGTGTTTGTATTTCTAATTTAACCAACCGAGATTTAACGAATTAATAAATGTTACGTCCTCATTATATATATATATATATATATATATATATATATATATATATATATATATATATATATATATATATATGTGTGTGTTAATTACTTTTGCAAAATATCTAAATACAAGTATGATATATGATGTATATATATTCGAAATAAATTATACACTAACAAATATATAACAAGTTACAATTATTCAAATATATAACCATTTACAATTATTCAAATATATAACCATTATCATTATACACTAACAAATATTTAACAAATTTACAAGTATTCAAATATATAGCAATTATGTGAGCTGTCAAATTGAGGCAACTGTAAATCTTCTTCCGTGATTCCTGCTTACTCAATTCCTTTCTCCTGGTTTCCTGCAAACCATCAAACAAAACCCACTCATTTCAATCTATCTGTCCCCATTCCTTCTCTTAGAAACCAAAACGGGAGGTTGTTGCCCCCTTTCATTCCAGCTTAATTCCTGTTGTTTTGATGAGAAAAACAGGTCCCAAACACCATTGAATTCTCTTTCATTCCCTGTTAAATTCTGTCAAGCAATCAAACACAATCACCTATCGAAAACCTGTTGATCAAACTCCATGATTTGCAATCAAAATCACAAACACAGACAAAGAAAATTGCCGTTTCTTCTGCACCTCACCTTACCCAAAACCACACACTACATATTATACAAAGCTCACAAGCTATTACTCAAGCTAATGATTAACCAAATTGCTCACCTCAAAACAATTGCTTTCTTTCTTTCCTTGCTGTTGGGATCGATCGGTAACTCCTCCGCCGACCTTCTCCCTTCTCCGGCCGAGTTAAGTGCAGTTAATATCTATCCGATTCGACCCTCTTGATACTGAATTAAAATCGGTCAAAACAAGCCAAGAAAGAAAAAGGATTCATACCAGATTCAGACGAAGGAGAAATCTGATTGGCCTTCGGAGCCTCTTCTCCCCTCCGGTAGATGAAGCACCACCCGAACCCAACTTCCTTTTCCTTTCCTCCCACAAATTGGAACTGCAAAATCCCCATCGATCGGCGCCCTTACCGGGGATTAACACGATCGTCACCGGAGAGCGGACCCTCTGCCTTCGATTTGCTTCGACCCATTCGTCTTCCCCATCTCGATCAGACGAAGACGAACGTGAGGGGATCTTTCCTTTGGTCCTCTCTGCTGCCGTCGACGAGTAGAAAGCCACAAGGGTCGACCGAAGATAGTTGCGACCTCCCCCCTTGCATCACCAATCAACCACCGCTGAGACGTCGCCTTCGTCTTCCTCCCGTTCATCTGTGTTCCTCGAGACTTCTTTGAAGTTTGAACGATGGTATCCCCTTTATCTTCTTACCCGATCAAAATAAATGGAACGGGTTTAAAGACCCTAATCTCCTTTAGATGGATCCAGTAGTCGGGTATGGAGCTTCAACCAGAAAAGAAAACGGGTTCCGGGTTTGACCCAGTCAAAGGTCAAACATAAATCAAACCTCCTTTTAAATTATCAAAACTTAACCTCCTTTGACAAATACCTTGCAATTTCAGTCCAAACCCCAATCTTTGATTCCAATTGTTGATAATAACCCCTCCTTTGAAATTATTTTTACCCAATCAGTCCCACTTTGGTTAAAATAATTTACAAACAATCCATATACTGTAAACCTGTTACAAAACGGTCCCGGTAATACTTCAAGGTTCAAGGATTTTGAATTTGCGGTTCACTCGGAATGTTTTTCGTTTCTCAAAGGAATGCAAATGTCGTACCAATCGAACTCACGCTTCAAGGGTGAGTTCATACCCCTACATTTACATGTTTTTCTTAAGTTTTAAGGGGGGAATACAAGTAAAATCATCAAAAACACAATTAAACTTTTTCTAACAGATTACATCAGAAAAGATGGACGTTAATCACAGACTGTTTTGGTCAACTTAAATATTTTAGTTTTCAAAACTGTTCCAGGTGCAAGTAGTTCAAACTCTTAGCTTTAAAATGGCTACTTGCACATCTCCATATGATTTTTCTACAATTTATAGTGATTTTTACAAAACTGCCTGTCATTTCAGAGGCAAACCCGGACCAGTCTGTGATTATGAACATTTTCACGTCTGTTAGAGATCACTAAAAATCATGATAAAATTTACGAACAAACTAGACTCATATTCCAAACTCTCAAAATTTGCGGATTTGGATTTAGGGCTTTGATGATTTTTCTATAAATTTTCTAAGAACAGTAACAGAAACTGTTTTCAAAGGAAAGTTGCTGTTAATTTCATTTCACCTTGTAACATGTTGAGCAAGGTGTATATCTTTATGTGATTATATGTTATTGCAATATATGACATTTTATCTTAATATTTAGACACACATCAGTTTACAAATGGATTTGGTCATATAAAATATAAAGAATAACAAGTGATTATAATCAAAGTACAATCGATACATTCAAACATTAAATAAACTATTTTGAATATAGTTTGCATACATTACCACGTACTACCCTTGGTTGATAAACTATAATAGGTATAGTTTATGATACATTACATAACACATACATTTAAAAAGGGTACATTTATACAAATGATATTTTCATTAAGCAAGGTACGGTCATACGGTACCAAGTTTTCATAACACGTAATTCCGTTAATGACTTTGTGAGACATTTACTTCAAATTACCATTAAGTCCTGTATTGTAACTAGAGTCTCCTTGAGGGAGAGCGTGATACTTGTGTATAGATCTATATTGGGTTTGACAAACCCACACCTAAACTGCATGCAACAGTTAGACCGATAGGTCTGGGGTGACAAATGTCATAACATTTCCGACGCCTGAAGAACGTCGTTTTAGGCAACCTTGGTCATAGTATGGTTATAATAAACTCACATAAAGTATTAACAAACATTGGAATTTACGGGGACTTCATTAAAATTTAACGAGTTTATGTCGATTTAAACTTGCATTATTTTACTATAAATATGATAAATTACTTGTACATTTCGGTCTTTGGGTTTTAAGACTACATTTACACATTAAGGAAAATATTGGATTTTTCTAACACAAATACTACTTTTACAAACGAAAAGCTTATGAACTCACCAACCTTTGTGTTGACACTTTTTCAAACAACTTGTATTCTCAGGAAATCATTAAACAGGTAATCAAGTGCTTTTGAGGATGGGACGCTAAGGCGTCTACTATTTCATATTTTATCAACATATTGTAATTGATTCGTAAACATGTAATTCATACAATGATGTAATTTTTTTTTATTATATATATGTTGGTTGTGTTTGCTTGAATTACTATTACATTTGCTGTTATGATACTATACATGAAGTCCTCCACCCCCGAACGTTTCCGCCATCCTTGGTTTGGGGGTGTGACAGATTGGTATCAGAGCACAGTTTATAGTGAATTAAGTATATCAAACCACATAAGATATACAAACTATAAACACAATTGGGACTAATAGTCTCTGATTTGTGCATTTTTCAAATAAATATACTTTTAGAAAATAAATGATTTTTTATTAAAAGTATAAATACATGCATACATGCTCATATAGTGTCATAACTAGAAGAACATAAAATAAAAGAAGAGGAGTTGTACATTATGGGTATGCCTTGGTATATGTAAATCAAGTCTGGGAAGGATATAGCCTGATCAACTATATCTGTCCGAGGAGTGACTTGCATATACTGGGGGATAGTCATAATGGGCAACAAATCTATCAACCTAACTACACCCTACAGAGAATACTTTAAGAATCGAATCTAAACAGCTAAAAATACTATAGGAGTATTTGGTGATACTATAACCAACTTATGTGAAAACTAAAGACCTCTATTAGTAGGCCTATGATAACTGAGTGCATACGCCAAGGTTATACATAATTAAAGATATTATAGACTCAGAATCTATGACTATTGCTCTACTTCCTGTTCCTTGTTTGGTTGTGGACTTAGAGTAGAGTCATTTATTCGAAAGTCTATTCTATCTCAAATTATGTATAACTGATATGCACTACGTGATTATAGACGTAACTAATAAGGATCACCCCTATAAGTAATTATAGGATTAGGCGTCTATTAATTATCTCTTCTACCCCTATTCTCGCACGAGCAACATGATGTGTAAATTTTAACGCCTGTACAAAACCTACTTCTACCCACTACCATAACTCCGTCTCCAAGACGTTAACAGAAACACCAAGAATAGTTCACTAAAGTGCAAAATTATACATGTGTATATAAATGGTAAGGATATTTACTAAAAGGTTTATCAATGAAATAGGCATGCATTTTATTTCATTGAATCTCACTACTTGGTATTACAAACAATTTACAACTGGTAACTCTAAGATTTTTTTAGGTGTACCTCGAAGTTATGTGTAATTAAGGAATGATTGACCTAGAAATGGTGAGTCCGCCTTAGGACCTGTTCCTTGTTTGGTTGTGGACTTAGGGTAGACTCATTAGGATCAACAGTCTAATAAAATTTTAATTACACATAACTGGGGGCATGTCAAGTGAATCTTAGGGGTGGATCAGACATGGAACAAATCACAAGATTATAATCAAGTTATTCCTACTAAATTCATAAGTCTATTTATATAGACCTCTGGTATAGAGTCGTCGGCGTAGTCGTGTCGGCAATCTAGAATATGGCTAAATACATAATACAAACTATAATACCCAAATTATACAAATTTTTCTGCATTAAAAATCAGTAGACAAATACATAAAATGAAACTAAAAAGGGTATCAAACTATCAAGAGAAAAACACATACAATGTAGATTAAAATCCACTAATGATAACAAAATGGCTAGGGATTGTTAAGTCCTCTCTTCTTATAAATAGCTTTGAAGCAAGCTTGCCTAAGCTTCTTTGTTCTTTCTGTCAATTCCATACCTGGCAATTTCTCCATCATCTTCTTGTGCCATTCTAACGTCTCTATCTCCTCCTTTAATCCCAACTCCTAATTTTTTTTTTTAAAGGTAGATACAATATATTTTTCATGTGAGTTCACAAAATTTACAATGAGTTAAGTTTATATAAATATAAATCAGGAGATCGTAGTAAATCAATTGATTTGATGTGGCATATGCCTAGGACCTATGTTTAGTTATAAAGAAGCTAACGATTAAAATTTTAGAAAATACCAAAACTACTTTGGTTACCAAGTGCATGAGTAATGTATAGAAGGTTATTATCATAATTTACCTTGGCATTTTCAATGAGGGATTGAAGGCTCTTAAGTTTTCTATGAGGCCATCTGTTTATGTTTAGCTCTCTGCATCTTTTCTTCAACACTGTTAAACTTATCCCTAGTTCCTTTGCTGCCATGATTATCGGCATCCCAAAATACTTCTCTATCTCTTCAAACTCCAATGGTCTCAATCTCTTTGCCACCTTCCGGCCACCGTGATCAGTGGTGGCAGCACTAGAACTACATGTAGCCTCACCACCGGATTTATAGTCTTCACTGAAACTAACCAATGGTAAATTACCATCCTCCCAACAATCCCATAAGCTTATATCTTCAAGGGGATCAAGATCGTGAAACTCATTTCTAGAAATGATGTTTTGATCTTTGTTAAGTACTGTGGAAACGTTCTGATCGAGCACTTCAGGCAATTTTTCCGACAACTCGTAATCATGATGGTTGAGCATGTCTCCACTGCAAAAAAAAAAAAAAAAAAAAACTCAAGATAATCAAATCCAACACGATGAAAGACTCTTTTTAATCACTACAAATCCAAACCATGTTTTGATCAATGTCGACAAAATCACTTTTATGTGCGTAAGATGGTGTAATAAGTGACGTTTATATATACCTGAAAAGATCTTGATGATCAAAGTACTGAAACCAATCGAGGTCATCTATGGGGTTTTGATGACCTGCAGGTGGATCCATTTGTGAGGGAGAAGTTAAAAGTCGTGGTAAGAATGTGATGATTTATATAAGTAAAGTGGGAGAAGTAATTAATAAGCAAATTGTTGGGAATGCAACAAAACAAGTTAAGCACTTCTGAAAAATTGATAAATGATTTCAGTAACACTCGCGGAATATAAACTAGTGAAAATTACAAATGAAATGGAATATATATATAGTCTATGATGTTATGGTTATTGTGTATCTAACAAATGAAGAGAAAATGAATATATATATATTCTTTGAGCCGTAACCTTCTTCTTCAATTCACACACATATACGGATATGTTGCTGCAAATTATGACTTGTGTGCCTCATGCATTTAATGCATCACATGCCTACTGCATATTCTTGACTTTGAAGCGACGTATCAGTTCCCATATACCTCAGATTAAATTATTTTCACTGCATACTACAAGTCTTCAATCATGCAAAAGAAAACATGACTTGTTGTAGCTAAACTACTTACGTTCGTTATAATTATTTGACTCGTATAAACTTGGTTGCTATAAGTTGCTTTGTATGTGTATGCTAGAGTCAATTCATGAGGTCTTATCACATTTAAGTCCCTGGAACCAGTTCACACTAATCATTAACTCATTTGAGTATATGGTCATCATGGATAACGCTAGCCAGAAGTAGACAACTCCTCACTTGCACGATTCGCTTGAGTGCATTTTACCATTTTATACACTATGTTTTTGATACACATAGTAGTCACTGGGACACAATTCGGTCATTAGGCTGGGGTTATGAACTCATGAATGGGGACTTGGTACATCTACGAGTCTTACATCACGTTTTATCAACAAATCTTGTATACTCATTTTAGCAACAAATATGGTATCTCATTCTAGCAACAAATCGTGTATCTCATGTTAGCAACAAATCTTGTATCACGTTTTAGCAACAAACTTTGTTTCCCCTGAGAATATGAAAGTTGCATCTCATTTGGGCAACATACTTCATCTCTCATGATAACAACAAGTCATTGTAATAAAATAAACTTGACATCATTAGTAGTTACGTCTCATATAACTTCTTTGTAAACATCATACTTTGACATTACTACCAATATTTATGTAAATTTCTTTTGTGTTTCAGAATTTTAAATTTATGTTTGAGTAAGAATTAGGTTTAGTGAGTTGCAGATTCATTAAGGAAGACCTCAACCGTATAAGGACAATCTAGTTTTATCATACATATATAACATCTGGAAGAGAAACATGTTTTGTATTCAGTTCCCTTCTCTGTTATAATTCTAACATTGTCATGCTTTAGCATTTTAAATTTACGAAGAAATGATTGAACCCTTAATTCCCATATCAGCAAAGTAGAATAAATCAATCATTCTCATCGCTATCAAACAACTTCATTCCACTAAATGTGAAAACCTAACAATATTGTAAACCATAAACAAGTCCATATATATTTTTCATCCATACAAAACTTATCTTGTAGTCGATTATCCCTAATCAAAGCATCGTATGTTCACCACGACGGTATACATCATTAACATCCTAAATGGTTATGACGGATGATGATCAATCAACATCTTTCGTATAGTAAACTAAGAATTTTAATTTCACCGATAAAATTAGCAAAGCTAAGTTTAATTTACACAACTCATTTGGTTGAAATAATTCCTCAAATCTGATAAAATCCTTTTGAACCTATACATATTTGTAAATTTTATATTACTCGTCCTATAGTTTGAAAATAATGAGCAAACCCAATGGGGCAAATTTTCACAAAACTAGTCCAAACATATGTATCTAATATCGTAATGAATTAAAACTGGTACCGAAAACCCACAACTTTTCTCTTAAGGTACTCCTTTCTTAAATTTCGGGACGAAATTCCCTTCAACAGGGGGATAATGTAAAAACCGGTAAAATTCAGTCAGAATTCGACGATCAAACCCCCGTGAGCCGTTATGCAATAAAGACCAATGGCACGTAAATTGGGGTCTATTAAGTATATGTGTTTGTATTTCTAATTTAACCAACCGAGATTTAACGAATTAATAAATGTTACGTCCTCATTATATATATATATATATATATATATATATATATATATATATGTGTGTTAATTACTTTTGCAAAATATCTAAATACAAGTATGATATATGATGTATATATATTCGAAATAAATTATACACTAACAAATATATAACAAGTTACAATTATTCAAATATATAACCATTTACAATTATTCAAATATATAACCATTATCATTATACACTAACAAATATTTAACAAATTTACAAGTATTCAAATATATAGCAATTATGTGAGCTGTCAAATTGAGGCAACTGTAAATCTTCTTCCGTGATTCCTGCTTACTCAATTCCTTTCTCCTGGTTTCCTGCAAACCATCAAACAAAACCCACTCATTTCAATCTATCTGTCCCCATTCCTTCTCTTAGAAACCAAAACGGGAGGTTGTTGCCCCCTTTCATTCCAGCTTAATTCCTGTTGTTTTGATGAGAAAAACAGGTCCCAAACACCATTGAATTCTCTTTCATTCCCTGTTAAATTCTGTCAAGCAATCAAACACAATCAACTATCGAAAACCTGTTGATCAAACTCCATGATTTGCAATCAAAATCACAAACACAGACAAAGAAAATTGCCGTTTCTTCTGCACCTCACCTTACCCAAAACCACACACTACATATTATACAAAGCTCACAAGCTATTACTCAAGCTAATGATGAACCAAATTGCTCACCTCAAAACAATTGCTTTCTTTCTTTCCTTGCTGTTGGGATCGATCGGTAACTCCTCCGCCGACCTTCTCCCTTCTCCGGCCGAGTTAAGTGCAGTTAATATCTATCCGATTCGACCCTCTTGATACTGAATTAAAATCGGTCAAAACAAGCCAAGAAAGAAAAAGGATTCATACCAGATTCAGACGAAGGAGAAATCTGATTGGCCTTCGGAGCCTCTTCTCCCCTCCGGTAGATGAAGCACCACCCGAACCCAACTTCCTTTTCCTTTCCTCCCACAAATCGGAACTGCAAAATCCCCATCGATCGGCGCCCTTACCGGGGATTAACACGATCGTCACCGGAGAGCGGACCCTCTGCCTTCGATTTGCTTCGACCCATTCGTCTTCCCCATCTCGATCAGACGAAGACGAACGTGAGGGGATCTTTCCTTTGGTCCTCTCTGCTGCCGTCGACGAGTAGAAAGCCACAAGGGTCGACCGAAGATAGTTGCGACCTCCCCCCTTGCATCACCAATCAACCACCGCTGAGACGTCGCCTTCGTCTTCCTCCCGTTCATCTGTGTTCCTCGAGACTTCTTTGAAGTTTGAACGATGGTATCCCCTTTATCTTCTTACCCGATCAAAATAAATGGAACGGGTTTAAAGACCCTAATCTCCTTTAGATGGATCCAGTAGTCGGGTATGGAGCTTCAACCAGAAAAGAAAACGGGTTCCGGGTTTGACCCAGTCAAAGGTCAAACATAAATCAAACCTCCTTTTAAATTATCAAAACTTAACCTCCTTTGACAAATACCTTGCAATTTCAGTCCAAACCCCAATCTTTGATTCCAATTGTTGATAATAACCCCTCCTTTGAAATTATTTTTACCCAATCAGTCCCACTTTGGTTAAAATAATTTACAAACAATCCATATACTGTAAACCTGTTACAAAACGGTCCCGGTAATACTTCAAGGTTCAAGGATTTTGAATTTGCGGTTCACTCGGAATGTTTTTCGTTTCTCAAAGGAATGCAAATGCCGTACCAATCGAACTCACGCTTCAAGGGTGAGTTCATACCCCTACATTTACATGTTTTTCTTAAGTTTTAAGGGGGGAATACAAGTAAAATCATCAAAAACACAATTAAACTTTTTCTAACAGATTACATCAGAAAAGATGGACGTTAATCACGGACTGTTTTGGTCAACTTAAATATTTTAGTTTTCAAAACTGTTCCAGGTGCAAGTAGTTAAAACTCTTAGCTTTAAAATGGCTACTTGCACATCTCCATATGATTTTTCTACAATTTATAGTGATTTTTACAAAACTGCCTGTCATTTCAGAGGCAAACCCGGACCAGTCTGTGATTATGAACATTTTCACGTCTGTTAGAGATCACTAAAAATCATGATAAAATTTACGAACAAACTAGACTCATATTCCAAACTCTCAAAATTTGCGGATTTGGATTTAGGGCTTTGATGATTTTTCTATAAATTTCCTAAGAACAGTAACAGAAACTGTTTTCAAAGGAAAGTTGCTGTTAATTTCATTTCACCTTGTAACATGTTGAGCAAGGTGTATATCTTTATGTGATTATATGTTATTGCAATATATGACATTTTATCTTAATATTTAGACACACATCAGTTTACAAATGGATTTGGTCATATAAAATATAAAGAATAACAAGTGATTATAATCAAAGTACAATCGATACATTCAAACATTAAATAAACTATTATGAATATAGTTTGCATACATTACCACGTACTACCCTTGGTTGATAAACTATAATAGGTATAGTTTATGATACATTACATAACACATACATTTAAAAAGGGTACATTTATACAAATGATATTTTCATTAAGCAAGGTACGGTCATACGGTACCAAGTTTTCATAACACGTAATTCCGTTAATGACTTTGTGAGACATTTACTTCAAATTACCATTAAGTCCTGTATTGTAACCAGAGTCTCCTTGAGGGAGAGCGTGATACTTGTGTATAGATCTATATTGGGTTTGACAAACCCACACCTAAACTGCATGCAACAGTTAGACCGATAGGTCTGGGGTGACAAATGTCATAACATTTCCGACGCCTGAAGAACGTCGTTTTAGGCAACCTTGGTCATAGTATGGTTATAATAAACTCACATAAAGTATTAACAAACATTGGAATTTACGGGGACTTCATTAAAATTTAACGAGTTTATGTCGATTTAAACTTGCATTATTTTACTATAAATATGATAAATTACTTGTACATTTCGGTCTTTGGGTTTTAAGACTACATTTACACATTAAGGAAAATATTGGATTTTTCTAACACAAATACTACTTTTACAAACGAAAAGCTTATGAACTCACCAACCTTTGTGTTGACACTTTTTCAAACAACTTGTATTCTCAGGAAATCATTAAACAGGTAATCAAGTGCTTTTGAGGATGGGACGCTAAGGCGTCTACTATTTCATATTTTATCAACATATTGTAATTGATTCGTAAACATGTAATTCATACAATGATGTAATTTTTTTTTTATTATATATATGTTGGTTGTGTTTGCTTGAATTACTATTACAATTGCTGTTATGATACTATACATGAAGTCCTCCACCCCCGGACGTTTCCGCCATCCTTGGTTTGGGGGTGTGACAGATGTACATGCATGGCTAAATGAAGCTCTTAAAGCTCAAAAGGACTTAGGGGCTGTTTGGCAGGATCTGAATTTTTAAGATCTGAATTTTTAAGAGGTCTGAATTTCTAAGAGGGTCTGAATTTTTAAGATCTGAATTTTTAACATGTTGTTTGGTTGGAACCTCTGAATTTCTAAGAGGGTCTGAATTTTTAAGATCTGAATTTTTAACATGTTGTCTGGTTGGAACCTCTGAATTGTTGTGCTGAATTATAAAAATGACCATTTTACCCTTCCATCTTATTTTTCGTTGAATTCAATGTTTCTATTTGTAAAATAACCGAACCAAACTCCTTAAATAATTATAAAAAAATATATAAACACCATACAAAATATTATGCTCTAATAGGAAGAGGTGAAAGTATGATACTATAATAAAGAAATATATAAAAGTACATTGCTATTTCATGTCTTCACCTTTACAAAAACAAGCTTACAATAGGCTATGAAAACAAACTGAAATGTATGTTTACATGGATCACATTAAAAAAAGCCTTTTTATGTAAAATTCCAAAAAGAAGACCAAAATACCCCTTAAAAATTTTCTTGCACAGCCTTTAAACCATCAACCAACTCCTTTCTTCCGGCCATCCAAAGTCTCGATGCTTCATGCAATCTAGAATAACCTAGTCCCACTTGATAATAACAAGGAAAAGACCATTATGTCCTTTATTCTTATTTTTGCAGCAGGTCATTCAATATTTTTTTATCTTCAATTCAGAAACATAATACCCATCAAACTGCAACCAAGAGTATGATTACAGAATATACAATCTAAACATTAATACCCATCAAACACAACTTTGTGATTTGATTAAAAAACCATTCTATAAAACATATATTTGACTGTGTATTTCCAATGAGATGCAAATAAAAAATGTAACATCCATAAATTTTACGCCAAATTTAAACTTTTCAAGCATAAATAAAACTAAATAGCAATTGTTTACAAAAGTGTTTTCAATTCATTATTCAATCAGAGTGTCCCAAAAGCCAGATCATAAGGATGAGGAGCGGTACAGTCACGCATTCGCCTTGCCATGAACTCCTGAAGTACCTGAAACAATAAACTGAAAACTGTAAGCCCGAGGGCTTAGTGAGCTACCCCCAAAATACCAATACCACACTGATAATACCATCGCCGTAATAATCAATCAATCAACATGTATACTGGGCCATCGGCCTGACTGGACCGCCCTCCAGGGCCTATAGTCCAACTGAATCTATACCGAGCCTTCGGCATGACTGGACCGCCACGTGGGCCTACAGTCTCCCCGGACCGCTCATAGGGTGTGTTGGCCTTCAGCACAGAGCAGGACCGCCTCAACCCAAGCAACAAGCTACTAATCATGTACGCATAACTAACATATACTGGCATATACAATCATCAAACATATCTATCTCACTGATCACCAAACATGGCAATCACTCATAACTAGAGCACTAACCTAACAGGTCACTAACATATTAGTCCCTACGGATCATAAGAGCATAACATACTGTCTATCATGATTCCGATCTAACAGATCATATCCACATATAGCATACCATAACGTTAACACTTAAAAGGGCCGACCTTGGTGCCTTAGACCCTATCGATATAGTGAGGATAACTCACCTCACAGATGTCGACTCGGTAGATAGATCCCAACTCTCGAATCACTTGACACAAGCTCCACCACCTATTACCATAGCACAATATACCCATAAGTCCTTAACCTTATAAGGTACTCCATAACCCACTAGTCAACCCCTGGTCAAAGTCAAAGTCCTCAGTCAAGGTCAACAGTCCATGTTGACCTTAACTCGCCGAGTACCCTCGGCTACTCGCCGAGTTCCTTGAAGCACTTTCCAACTCGCCGAGTCATCGAGGTGACTCGTCGAGTTCCTCCGATTCTTGATCCAATTCTAAGGCCACCCGTCGAATTTCCCTCTTACAACACGACGGATACACACACATACATGTCCTGGAGAAAACTCATCCGACTCGCCGAGTCTATGGCAATCTTCATCGGACTCGCCGAGTTGCTCATCCAACTCGTCGAGTTCAAGGTCATCTTCATACGAATCGCCGAATCAACCTTGTGACTCGCCGAGTTCCTTCAGTCCTTAAGCCATACAGACTTATTTAAGCCATGCAATGGCTCCAAACTACAAATCCAAGCTTCTAGAGCATGCTTTTCATGTAAAGTTGCAAACTTTACGTGTATGCATGACTAAAAAGGCTCTTAATGGAAATTCTAAGCTCTTAATGGGGTTTTATGCACAAGGAGGACCTCCATCACCCCCAAACCCGAAACTTTATGATTCTAGTATATAGGGAGGGTTCAGATCTGAAGTTACAACTTTAGATCTAGCCCATAGCTTGCCATATCAACTCAAAATCCATAAAACCCTAAAATTCAACCAAAAGAAAAGAGATGTATAAGGAAAGGGAAGTAAAGATTGCAACTTGATACCTCCAGAAGATGCTAGCTGGGGTAAGTTATGCTTCCCACACCTTCCTTGCTTCAACTTCTTTGCTCTTCAAGTTTTTCCCTCCTAGCCAACCTTCTTTCCAAGGCTTAAATCACACCAAGAAGAGTACCACACGAATTAGGGTTTCACTGAGCTCTCAAAGACCGTAAAGAGGCCAAAGGAGGCTGTGGTTCTTTTAAATAGGGTGCAAAACCCCGAGATTTAGGGTTTCATCTGCCAGCTCCTACTCGTCGAGTCCCTTCATGGACTCGACGAGTAGGTCACTAAACACGCGATCCCACCCCGCTGCTACTCGACGAGTAGGGCAACCAACTCGTCGAGTAGGACATAAAACCAAATAACCTTTTATTTAATCCATACCTGAGAATCAGGGCGTTACAATTCTCCCCCACTTGAACTAGACTTCGTCCTCGAAGTCCCTTGGGATAAACAATGTCGGGTAATGCTCACGCATCTCCGCCTCCGGCTCCCATGTCCACTCGGATCCCCTCCGATGTTCCCACTGCACCTTCACCAAAGGTATTTCCTTGTTCCGAAGGATCTTCTTCTTCCTTTCCAAAATGGCCACCGGCCTCTCCACATAATTCAGGCGCTCATCGACCTGAATGTCGTCCAGTGATACTACTGCCTCCTGGTCCATGATACACCTCCGCAATTGCGAAACATGGAACGTGCTATGAATCCGGCTAAGCTCTTCCGGAAGCTCCAGCCTATACGCCACCTTGCCAACCCTGGCAACGATCCTGAACGGCCCAATAAAACGGGGACCCAGTTTTCCCCTCTTCCTGAAACGGATCACACACTTCCAGGGTGAGACTTTCAGGAGTACCATGTCACCCACCTGCAATTCCAACTCAGATCGGCGTCTGTCGGCATAGCTCTTCTGCCGACTCTGAGCAGTCTGCAAACGCTGTCTAACCTGCTGTATCTTTTCGGTAGTCTGCAGAACTACCTCTGTCCGCCTCATAACCCTGTGCCCAATCTCACCCCAGCAGACTGGGGTTCTACACTTCCGACCATACAACAACTCGAAAGGCGGGGCGCCAATACTGGAATGATAGCTGTTGTTGTAGGCGAACTCTGCAAGCGGTAGGTGGGAATCCCAACTCCCACCAAAATCAATAACGCACGCCCTCAACATATCCTCGAGGGTCTGGATGGTCCGCTCACTCTGCCCATCTGTTTGCGGATGGAAAGCTGTACTAAAATGAAGTCGCGTACCCAGTTCCTCATGGAACTTCTGCCAAAAAACGGGAAGTAAACCTGACATCCCTATCAGAAACGATAGAAACTGGAACCCCATGGCGAGAGACAATCTCGCTGACATACATGTCGGCCAATTTCTCAGCCGACGAACTCTCCCGTATGGCCAAGAAATGGGCACTTTTGGTCAACCGATCCACGATGACCCATATAGCATCAAACCCCTTCGCCGTCCTCGGCAACTTTTTAATGAAATCCATCGTGATCTGCTCCCATTTCCACATGGGAATCTCCAGAGGCTGCAGCTTGCCATGCGGCCTCTGATGCTCGGCCTTGACCATCCTACAGGTCAAGCACCTCTCAACATACCCAGCGATTTCTCGCTTCATGCACGGCCACCAGTAGCTCAAACTCAAATCCCGATACATCTTGGTGGCCCCCGGGTGTATAGAAAAGTGAGACTTATGAGCCTCCTCCATCACTGTCTGCCGGATCCCTCCGGTCATCGGAACCCAAACCCAACCGTGTCGGGTCAATAATCCGCGGCTATCCTGAACAAACCGGGCGTTCTCGCCCTTAATCCGCTCCATCTTCCAGTTCTCTGGTCTCATGCCCTCGACCTGAGCATCCCTAATCAAGCTCACAAGCGGGGAATCCACCGCTATCCTCATACACCTTGCCGGGGTAGAAGACCCAGCTGACTTGCGGCTCAAAGCGTCCGCAACCACATTCGCTTTACCAGGATGGTAAAGGATCTCACAATCATAGTCCATGACTACATCCAGCCACCTGCGCTGCCTCATATTCAGGTTCGGCTGATCCATAATGTGCCTCAAACTCTTGTGATCCGTGTATATAGTACATCGGACCCCGTACAGATAATGCCTCCAAATCTTGAGAGCGAAAACCACCTCTCCCAACTCAAGATCGTGTGTAGGGTATCTCGTCTCATGCGGCTTCAGCTGCCGCGTTGCATAGGCTATCACCCGTCCCCTCTGCATGAGGACCGCCCCCAGACCTGTGATGGATGCATCACAAAATACCACAAAATCCTCGACTCCCTCGGGGAGCGTCAACACTGGCGCCTCACACAAACATCGCCGGAGGGTCTCAAACGCCCTCTGCTGCTCAGGGCCCCACCGGAAATCCACCCCCTTCCTCGTTAGACGAGTGAGGGGTACTGCAACCTTGGAAAAATCTCGAATAAATCTCCGGTAGTACCCTGATAATCCCAAGAAACTCCTGATGTCGGAGGGAGATTTTGGAATCTCCCACTGCATAACGGCCTCAACTTTGGCTGGGTCGACCAAAATCCCCTCCTGGTTAACGAGATGCCCGAGGAACTGGACCTCTCGTAACCAAAACTCACACTTTGAGAACTTGGCATACAGTCGTTCTCGTCGCAGAACCTCCAGCAGCTCCTTGAGGTGCTCCTCGTGCTGCTCTCGCGTCTTGGAATACACCAATATATCGTCTATGAACACAATGACCGAGCGATCGATCATCGGTCTGCAGACCCGGTTCATTAAATCCATGAACACTGTCGGCGCGTTGGTGAGCCCAAATGGCATCACCACGAACTCGTAATGACCATAACGAGTCCGAAACGCGGTCTTCTCCACGTCTTCCTCCATCACCCTGACCTGGTGATATCCGGACCTCAAATCGATCTTGGAAAATCAAGATGTACCCCGCAGTTGATCGAAAAGATCATCTATCCTCGGGAGTGGATAACGGTTCTTCACCGTTAACTTATTCAACTCCCTATAATCAATGCACATCCTGTGCGAACCGTCCTTCTTCCTGAAGAAAAGGATCGGTGCTCCCCATGGGGAACTACTCGGACGAATAAACTGCTTACCCAGCAGCTCCTGCAACTGAGATGACAACATGCATCTCTGGCGGTGCCAGTCGGTACAGAGCCTTAGCGATAGGTGCCGCCCCCGGCACTAGATCAATCCTAAACTCAACCTGCCTCTCCGGAGGCACTCCGGGTAACTCCTCCGGAAACACGTCAGCAAACTCTCTAACTACTGGGACCTCCGAAACCGAGGGCTGATCCCTAACCCGCGTATCTACCACATACACTAAATAACCGGCACACCCGCGCTGAATATACTGTCGATCCCTGGCCGCCGAAGAAAACCCTGATCCCATCCTGGTGCCCTCGCCATATACCACCAGTTCTCCCCCACTTGGGGTTCGAACTACCACTCGATGTCCCTCACAGTCGATCATGGCGCCAAATCGACTGAGCCAATCCATCCCTACGATCACGCACACTTCCCCCATGGGAATAGGAATCAAATCTATCGGGAAGAGCACCCCAAAAATCTCCAACTCGCATCCCCGGTAGACCGAAGAAGCAGAAACCCCGTGCTCGTTGGCAATCGAAACTCGCAACGGACACTCAAGCTCATCTACCGGCACACTAAACCCTCTACTGAAAGTATGAGATACGAACGACCGACTCGCCCCCGAGTCAAATAAAACCAAAGCAGACAAAGAATTCACTAAAAACGTACCTATTCACAGGTACAACCAATGAGCATAACACAAATACAATAACTGAGATAGAGAAAAGAAACGTACCAGCAACCACTTCCGGTGCTGCCTTGGCCTCCTCGGCCGTGAGCTGGAAGGCGCGACCCTGAGCCTTCGGAGGCTCCACCTTGACTGGCCTCCCATCCCCAATCCTCACAGTAGCTAATGCGGGACCCTGCGTCGGCTTGGCGGCGAGCTGCGGACACTTGGTCTTCACATGACCAACCTGATGACAATGGTAACAAATCCTCATATCTACTGGAGGGGCGGACTGACGGCAGTCCCTGGCATAGTGCCCCTCCTTGCCACATTTGTGGCATCCACCTCCTGCTCGACACACCCCCGAATGACCCCTGCCACACTTTCCACAAGTGCGGCTCTGCTGACTACCAGTCCGAGTATCAGCGGTCTTAGATCGCTTAGGCGCCGGCTGAGACTGTGTCGATGCCTGACGCTGCTCCTTCAACTACAGCTCTATCTCCAACTCACGCCGCCTCGCAGCTTCCTGAAGATCCAGGAGGGTATCACATCGTTGTGTAGACACAAACTGTCGAATATCAGTCTTGAGCATACTCAGATAACAAGTCATTTGAGACTGCTCTGAAGCAAACTCCGGGCAAAACATAGCCATCTCTGTGAACATACGGGTAATCTCCATCACTGACTCCCCATCCTGTCTCAATGTCAAAAACTCCTGAGTAAGCCGCTCCCGATCAACACGTGGAACGTAGCGGGTGCGGAACATATCCCGGAACTGCTCCCAAGTAACATCAGCTCGCTGATCATCCGTGTACGACCCTGTCGTCAATCTCCACCAGTCCTTTGACCCGAGCCTTAGCAGGTTCAGGGCACACCTGACCTTCTGGTCAGCTGGACATGAATACGTGAAGAAACATCCCTCCACGTCAGATAACCACCTCATAGCTCTGATCGCATCCTGTGTACCATCAAACGTCGGGGGCTTCGTATTATCGAAGTCCCGGTACTGGAAAGCCCTGCTGGCCCCTCCTCCAACCCCTGCCGCGGTTACAGCCGAAGTGGCTGCAGCGGCAGCTGTCTCTGCTAGAGCTGCATATCGCTCATCAAAGTACTCGACCATCGCGGTCTTAATCGACCCAAACATCTCTGGCAGCTGCGCTCGGAACGCTGCAGCAATCTTGTCGTGCATAATCTCCCGGATCCTGGCATCCAACTCCTCGGTCCCTATCTGTACCACGGGTTCAGGTGCTACCGGCACCTTCGAACCTCCGTCTCCCGACCCTGACCCCGATCCGGACCCTGATCCTGATCCGGGCCTAGCAGCAAAATGTCTCGTCACCACCATACTGAAAGATATACTTAAACATCAGATAAATAACATAATATCGGGAGGCCAAAACCCACAAACCCTAGGGGTTGTGACTTCCTTGCTACGCGTATGGGTCCTGTGCTTTTAGTAGTACGGGCCCATACTACCTTCCACACCTACCCATATTTGTCTCAAGTATCACCACAACACCCTAACACTAGCATCGACATAAAATGCGCTCAACCCTCATCCCTAGAGGAATATCAACTATCTCGCAACTGGTCTTACCGCCTCTCACAACTCACACCTCCATGAAACTTTCATCATCCACTGCAGCGCTAGTGTATGCTAACTGCACATAACGCTGGACCCAATAGACTTTCGAATGTCCCATCCTACCCGAAGGCCGAATCAACATTCTCAGGCTATGAGGTCTTTATTATGCACAGCCGTGATGCATACACTAATCATCAACAGTTATGATGTCAATTCCACATACAAGGAACCCTAGGCTAATGGGCATCATATATTCAGGCAAGTCTATCATGCGATTCCTGAAGATCCCTAGCCTAGCACTAGCATGCTGTTCTAACATATCAGAATATCAAATAACTGTATGGTATTTTGGGGTTTACTTACAGGCTCCGGCTGATCGTACCCTCTGCATCCTCCATCCTTTATTTTGAAAACCAATTTAAAAATTTTACTTTCCGAAAACCTCCTTGATTTGAGACTGGATTCACACGAGTGTTCCTCCAATTCACTCAAACCAAGGCTCTGATACCAACTTGTAACATCCATAAATTTTACGCCAAATTTAAACTTTTCAAGCATAAATAAAACCAAATAGCAATTGTTTACGAAAGTGTTTTCAATTCATTATTCAATCAGAGTGTCCCAAAAGCCAGATCATAAGGATGAGGAGTGGTACGGTCACGCCTTCGCCTTGCCATGAACTCCTGAAGTACCTGAAACAATAAACTGAAAACTGTAAGCCCGAGGGCTTAGTGAGCTACCCCCAAAATACAAATACCACACTGATAATACCATATCCGTAATAATCAATCAATCAACATGTATACTGGGCCATCGGCCTGACTGGACCGCCCTCCAGGGCCTACAGTCCAACTAAATCTATACCGAGCCTTCGGCATGACTGGACCGCCACGTGGGCCTACAGTCTCCCCGGACCGCTCATAGGGTGTGTTGGCCTTCAGCACAGAGCAGGACCGCCTCAACCCAAGCAACAAGCTACTAATCATGTACGCATAACTAACATATACTGGCATATACAATCATCAAACATATCTATCTCACTGATCACCAAACATAGTATAACCATAGTCTCCTGGAGGGAGAGCGTGAGATTTGTGAATAGATCTATTTGAGACTGATAATCCCACACCTGAACTGCTAGCTACAGTTAGGCAGGCATGCCTGGGGTGACAAATGTCATAACATCCGACGCCTGAAGAACGTCGTAGAGATTACTAGGTCATATCAAGCATGGTTATACGACTCACAATAAGTATAAACTAACATTTGTTTACGAGATTTCATTCTTCATTAGTTTTATTTTAATTAATAGAACTATTATACATTACACTGGAGGATTCCAGGGATACAACAAGTGGTTTTATTTTAAATAATAAAACTACTATACATACTGGTGGTAGCCAGGGTTTTCAAACAGAACATACAATACATACTGGTGGTAGCCAGGGTTTTCAAACTGAACATTCCATACACAGAGGTTTTCTTACAGAATTCATCATACTATACATATTGGTAGTAACCAAGCATACAAATTGATATGTTTTATACTACAAAGGCGACCGTAACTAACTTTCATAGAAGGAACTGGTAACATCATGCTTTTACTAAAGAAAATATTGGATTTTCTTGGAAACATATGAACATTTTACAAGATACATCAACAAGTTTTCACTACAAAACATAGCTTATGAACTCACCAGCTTTATGCTGATACTCTTTCAAAACTGCTTGTATTCTCAGGAAATCAGTAGACAGGTATTTTCTGGAGTTTTGAGAAGACGAAGAGTATAGAGTCATGTCTTTTACTTTGCTATCACTTTTGATGTATGGAAACAAATTAAACAGATGTAAACCTTTTTCATTTACGTATTCAATGTAATGGTTGTGTTTACTTTGATTGCTATGATACAATTGTTGTGATACTACACATGACGTCCTCCACCCCCGAACGTTTCCGCCGTTCCTGTTTGGGGGTGTGACAACCGCATTAGACATCAACTAATTTCTCACCCTTTTTTTTCCTAGAAACACATATTTTACCATTTTCATTGCTGACTTGGATACATAGTCATAAATTAGCCGATAAGATTGATCTCAAATTTTACGGTAAATGTAGCATTATATAACACATTGTGTCCATCTTATCAGCTCCTTTAATGATTAGACGTCTAGGTCAGCAATGAAACTGATAAAATATGTATTAAATGGAGAAAAATGTCAAATCATCATTAAATTTTAGTTTAAGACTTATTCGTAAACTAGGATAAAACAATGAGATTTTAATGGAACCATGTTGTAACGACCCAAATTTTACAAAGAAAATTTTCATTTTTTTTATTTGTCAACCATTTTTCATAAAACATAAAGATTCCAATAATTGTTTTCAAAACCATCAACATTACAACATTATTATTTTCAAAACATTAGAGTGTCCCCTAAACCAGATCGGAAAAGAGAGATAAAGTGCACACCGCATCATCACACCTTGCCTTTGCCCTTGGGCTCCGAAGTACCTGAAACAAATCCACAGATGGTAAGCTGAAAGCTTAGTGAGTCCCCCAGAGCATACCCCACACAAACCACATATCACATTAGCTATAAAGCTACCTCTACCACATATCACATTAGCTATAAAACTACCTCTACCACATATCACATGTCAATTAGCCATGAAGCTATCTCTACCGTTAGCCACAAAGGCTATCTCTACCATCAGCCATAAAGGTTGTCTCTACCATTAGCCCTAAGGCCATCTCTACCATTAGCCATAAGGCTATCTCTACCGTTAGCCACGAAGGCTATCTCTACCATATGTCATGCACACATACATATCACACCTCTACGTAACATGTAAACCAAATATCACAAGATGGGCCGGCCTTGGTGCCTTAGACCCATTGGTATGGTGAGAAAACTCACCTCTCAAAGGTTGAACTGGCAAACTGAATTCAGGTATGTCCTGTGGTGCGCTTCCCAAACTGTTTATAATCAGTGAGTAAATAACTCAACATAATCCCATAAATACCCCCAGGGTCAACCCTAGTCAAAGTCAAAGTCTATAGTCAAGGTCAACAATCCATATTGACCTTGCCTCGTCGAGTACAATCATTCACTCGTCGGGTTCCCTGCTTAACTCATCGACTCGCCAAGTCGCCCGAGGGACTCGTCGAGTTCCTTGATGTTTACGGCCGTAAACCACCAACCGTACACCCTTGACCGTAAACCCTTGGCCGTAAACCCTTGGTCGTGAACCCTTGGCCGTGAACCCTTGGCCGTAAACGAGAAAACCCTATCGACTCGTTGAGTCACCAGAGGGACTCGACGAGTTCTCATGTATTCGGTTATTTCCAGGGGAATTTAAGGTTTCAAACTTCAGATCGATACTCTCCTAGTGAAGATGTCACGTAACGTTGCAAACTTTACATGCATGCATAGCCTCACATGGCCATAGCACCAAAACTAACCTTCAAACAAGGTTTTCATGCATGGAGAGGGAATGGGGTTAATAAAAGGTGCAACTTTATGATATTTGGGACCTAAGAAAGTCCAGATCTGGAAACATATCCTTGTGATAGGTCCAGATCTAAGATTGCTTCTATTTCCTCAAAGTTGGTCACAACTCTCAAATAGAATCTAGGCACAAGGTAACAGATGCATACCTCAATTCAATGCATAAGACGAAATAGATGCTTGCTCTAACACTTATCCCTTGATACTTCCTCTTCAAACTTGGAATCCTCCCCAAAATCTCAAGGATAAGCTCCCAATTGATCTTACTTCACACACAAGAGGGTTTGCGGCCGTAAACGTTCTTCTATGGTGCTAAGGGAGGCTACTGGGGCGGATAATGACGTTTATATAGGGGCAAACCCAAAATTTAGGGTTTTCTTTAAACAGCTCGGACTCGCCGAGTCGACCTTCGACTCGCCGAGTCGGTCTCGTTCCACGTTTCATGATCTCACGACCCTACTCGACGAGTTGACCTCCCAACTCGCCGAGTCCATGCATAAATGCTTTCCAATTCAAACCAGGTGTTACAAGTATCCCCCACTTGAACTCGACTTCATCCTCGAAGTCTGCTGACTCAAACAAATTGGGGTAATGATTTTGCATCTCCTCTTCCGGTTCCCAAGTCCATTCGGAGCCCTTCCGATGTTGCCATTGCACTTTCACCAGTCTTACTTCCTTATTCCGAAGAGCCTTCGTCTTCCTATCCAAAATGGCAAAGGGCTTCTCGATGTAGTTCAAGCTCTCATCCACCTGGATATCACCCAACGAGACAACCGCAGTCTTGTCTGTGACACACTTCGTAAGTTGTGACACATGGAATGTGTTGTAAATCTGGCTAAGCTCTGCCGGCAACTCCAAGCGGTAGGCTACCTTACCTAACCGGTCAATAATCCGGAACGGTCCTATATATCGGGGACCTAGCTTGCCCCTCTTCCGAAACCTAATGATCCCCTTCCAGGGCGACACTTTCAGCAACACGAAATCACCCACCTGAAACTCAAGATCTGTTCGCCGCCGATCAGCATAGCTTTTCTGACGGCTTTGCGCGACCCGCAACCGGTCACGCACCTGCTGAATTAATCCGGTGGTCTTGAGCACCACTTCAGTGCTTCCCATGACCCGGTGTCCAACCTCATCCCAACAAACTGGGGTCCTACACCTTCGACCATATAACAGCTCAAACGGAGCTCGATCGATACTGGCGTGATAACTGTTATTGTACGAAAACTCTACCAGTGGAAGATACGTATCCCAGCTCCCTCCAAAATCCAACACGCATGCCCGTAGCATATCCTCCAGTGTCTAGATCATTCTCTCACTCTGACCGTCGGTCTGGGGGTGGTACGACGTGCTAAAATGTAGCTGAGTGCCCAGCTCCTCGTGGAATTTCTTCCATAACCTAGATGTAAACCGAACATCGCGGTCAGAAACTACCGACACAGGCACCCCGTGTCTAGCCACCACCTCACGCACGTAAATATCTGCCAACTTCTCTGCGGATATACTTTCGGATATCGGAATGAAATGGGCACTCTTCGTCAGTCTATCCACAATCACCCATATGACATCCACACCCCTCGCCATCCTTGGCAACTTCGTAATGAAGTCCATTGTGATCTCCTCCCACTTCCACATGGGAATGGGTAGCGGATGGACCTTACCATGAGGCCGCTGATGCTCGGCCTTGACCTTCCTGCAAGTCAAGCACCGCTCTACAAACCAAGCAATTTCCCGCTTCATGCATGGCCACCAGTAACTCAGCCTCAAGTCCCTATACATTTTCGTTGCTCCTGGATGTATAGAGAACTTGGACTTATGTGCATCCTCTAATATCTTCTGTCTCACTCCCCCGGTCACCGGTACCCACACCCGGCCAGACTGCGTCAAGAGACCATGACTATCCTTAACAAACAGAGGATATTGTCCTCGGATCCTCTCTACCTTCCAATTCTCTTTCTTCACTCCCTCAACCTGAGCCTCTTTGATCATCTCCAACAATGGAGAGATCACCGTCATCCTCAAAGACACACTCCCGATCGGGGAACCTGCCCTCTTACGGCTCACAGCATCGACCACTACATTGGCCTTCCCTGGGTGATATAGAATCTCACAATCATAGTCTTTTAGCACGTCCAACCACCTTCTTTATCGCATATTGAGGCTCTGTTGGTCCATCAAATACTTCAGACTCTTGTGGTCGGTGTAAATGGTACACCGTACTCCGTACAAATAATGCCTCCAAATCTTGAGGGCAAATACCACTGCCCCCAGTTCCAGATCATGACTGGGGTAATTCGCCTCACGTGGCTTTAACTGTCGTGAGGCGTGTGACAACCATCAAATTTCGGTCAAGTCAAAGTCAAACAAAGTCAACAAGTTAAACCGGTCAACTCCATTAACCCTTGTATGTTAGGGTTTACGTTATGTAATCACTGTACAATTCGCTATTTTAATGAGAAAACATCATTTGGAAAGTTCATGTGTTTGATATTCCTTAGCCTTAACAGTGCTAAACAACGGACCAAAGCGATAAAACACTATTGCACAATCATCGGGATTGTGTAGGACACTAAATCATGGCTTAACGGGGTCTATGGACCTTGCGTTGCGAAGCCGGACACTCAAAAAGATCACAAACGAAACCTCTCTCAATCTCATTCAAACCCTACTCAAGATTACTTGACGCTAATAGGATCAAAACTCATACACTACGATATAAATTGACGTTAATAGCAACATAGTATAGTACAACGTTATAACTATAATCAAATTAAATTATGATACGATATTAAAATCAAATCAAAGTATAATGCTCTAATTAAATTTAAAAGAATCAAACTTGAATGCTATAATTAAACTTCAAATCAAAGTAGATTGTTATAATCAAATAATAACTCATCTTTTATAAAACTCCATTTTTATAAACTTTACATTAAATTTTATAAAACTCTATTTTTATAAACTTTACATTAAATTTTATAAAACTCTTATATTAATTATGTAAAAGATGCTTGTGTTAGTGGGAAATTATGAAGACCACCAAAAGCAAAAAGATTATTCCCATGGTCTCCCACTCACACCTCCCATCCACTTTCCTTTCCTTTTTCTCCCAACACATTATTCTCTTCACCACTTAAACCTTCTCTATTCTTTCTCTCACTCTCAATCTCGAAATTCATCCAAGAAATACTCATATTCCAGCCAAGAACAATCTATTATACTCAAATCTTCATCCCTCTTGAAGCATTCATCAAGGTTCTACGCCATTTTGACCCGAACCGTCTATCGTACGACACACACATTTCGTTTTGGGACTAATGTGAGTAATCTACCCCATACTTTATAATTTTCAATACTTTTGGGGTGTATCATGTGGTTCTAATATATTCCAACTTCATTTTATTGTTTTATCACAATTGAGACATTGTTGGGACATTTATACGTGAGTCATTAATTGTATAACTATTGTTTGTTTACGCTACATGTACTTGTAGTGCATTACCATTTTTAGTCTAATCTCCATGACTATGCCCGTATTCTTGAGGTACGTTATGGACAATAATAGCGCTATTGGGTTGACCACCCCGCCTTGGGACGCTAAGGTGATTGATCGCACGTGGTTGAGTGTGTATGATGATTAGATGCTCCATCCTATATATATTTATATATATATATATATATACATATGTATATATAGGGTGAGGACTTATTGTTGTTGTTATCATTTGTTAATCAATTTTTGATTTATAAACCGTTATCTCAAATACAATTGTTTGCCGACTTCAAAAGAAAACAAATTTCCAATTATAAAGGTTTCAACTTCACAATTTTCTCTACTAAAATTAGATTACTCACCAACTCTCGTAGTTGACCTGTTTTTACCCATGATGCAGATTTGAAGAATGAAGTTGATGAAAAATAGGTTGTGCCTTAGAAATCCACAAGACTATTTAAATTTGATGTAATAAATGTTGTTCGTATTTGGATTTGTATTTGTATGTTGTGGATCTTGTTTGCATACTTAGTACTTAATTGAATCTAATCATATTATAACATAGTTGTCATGAGACTTTGAACAATATATCACGCCTCGATCGATTCCGACAAGGATCGGGGTGTGACAGATTGGTATCAGAGCCCTTGACTATAGGGAATTAGGTTAATTGCCTTGACCTAGTCTATAGCCTCTAGGGTCCTCTCGTATGCTAGTTTATAAAATGCACACACAACTGCATGCAATTCACACTTAGAAAATCCTAGGAATACCTTTGTGTGTTAATTGCTCCCTTATGTGCATACGTATTACTCCTGACACTTATATGTGTGCATACACTTGTGAATATTCTCCACTTTCTCTGAAAATCACACACATACTCAAGTTGTTTAACAAAATGTATATACATATATGTATTCCTTAGAGCTCATAGGAAATTCAAAGTCATCCACTCTAGTTGGGTAGGATCATAGTAATGAACGCGTAGTAACTGGAAGGGGGAGGTGCCGGTAGCCCGAAAGTCCTGACTAGGTAAGCATTCGTATACATCCCAATCAACCGAGGGACCAGTTTGCTTATCTGGGGACCAAAGGCGAGAGTTCCCAAACCTATAGGCCAAAGCGCGTCATTCACATTACTTTTGAGCCATCAAAATACCCGACCTTATCAAACGTATCCGAAAGGATACACTCCAAAATGGCCAACTCATTGGACTATTAAGTTCCCTAATGGGCCTAGAAGTGGGAAAGAAATGTGAAAACTTAGTTTTGTGGGGGCCCACGCAAGTGCTACATGTTTCACATTTAGTAACCATGGAAAGCCCAAAAGGTGCCCAACACTCCTAACCATGGCCCAACAAGTGTTTTACAATTATTTTACCCAACAATGTCTAAAAACTTTATTTCCATAATCAATTTACAAATAACTCACAAGTCCATATGCGTGTTTCTCGTAGTTGACTTGTTCCTTGTTTGGTTGTGGACTTAGGGTAGACTCATTAGGATCAACAGTCTAATAAAATTTTAATTACACGTAACTGGGGGCATGTCGAGTGAATCTTAGGAGTGGATCAGACATGGAACAAATCACAAGATTATAATCAAGTTATTCCTACTAAATTCATAAGTCTATTTATATAGACCTCTAGTATAGAGTCGTTGACGTAGTCGTGTCGACAATCTAGAATATGGCTAAATACATAATACAAACTATAATACCTAAATTATACAAAATTTTCTGCATAAAAAAGTCAATAGACAAACAAACACAATGAAACTAAAAAGGGTATCAAACTATCAAGAGAAAAACACATACAATGTAGATTAAAATCCACTAATTATAACAAAATGGCTAAAAGAAAAGGTAAGGACTAAGGATTGTTAAGTCCTCTCTTCTTATAAATAGCTTTGAAGCAAGCTTGCCTAAGCTTCTTTGTTCTTTCTGTCAATTCCATACCTGGCAATTTCTCCATCATCTTCTTGTGCCCTTCTAACGTCTCTATCTCCTCCTTTAATCCCAACTCCTAGTTTTTTTTTAAAAAAAAAAGTTAGATGCAATATATTTTTCGTGTGAGTTCACAAAATTTACAATGAGTTAAGTTTATATAAATATAAATCAGGAAATCGTAGTAAATCAATTGAATTGATGTGGAATATGCCTAGGGCCATTGTTTATGTTATAAAGAAATTAATAATTAAAATTTTAGAAAATACCAAAACTACTTTGGTTACCAAGTGCAGACATGCATGCATGAGTAATGTATAGAAGGTTATTATCGTAATTTACCTTGGCATTTTGAATGAGGGATTGTAGGCTCGTAAGTTTTCTATGAGGCCATCTGTTTATGTTTAGCTCTCTGCATCTTTTCTTCAACAATGTTAACCCTATCCCTAGTTCCTTTGCCGCCATGATTATCGGCATCTCAAAGTACTTCGCTATCTCTTCAAACTCCAATGGTCTCAATCTCTTTGCCACCTTTCGGCCACCGTGATCAGTGGTGGCAGCACTAGAACTACCTGTAGCCTCACCACCGGATTTACAGTCTTCACTGAAACTAACCAATGGTAAATTACCATCCTCCCAACAATCCCATAAGCTTATGTCTTTAAGGGGATCCAAATCGTGAAACTCATTTCTAGAAATGATGTTTTGATCTTTGTTAAGTACTGTGGAAATGTTCTGATCGAGCACTTCATGCAATTTTTCCGACAACTCGTAATCATGATGGTCGAGCATGTCACCACTGCAAAAATCCAAAAAAAAAAAAAAAAAACTCAAGATAATCAAATCCAACACGATGAAAGACTCTTTTTGATCACTACAAATCCAAACCATGTTTTGATCAATATAGACAAAATCACTTTTCTGTGCGAAAGATGGGGTAATGAGTGACGTTTATATATACCTGAAAAGATCTTGATGATCAAAGTACTGAAACCAATCGAGGTCATCTATGGGGTTTTGATGATCTGCAGGTGGATCCATTTGTGAGGGAGAAGTTAAAAGTTGCGGTAAGAATATGATGATTTATATAAGTGAAGTGGGAGAAGTAATTAATAACAAATAAAGAGGAAATGAATATATATGGTCTTTGAACTGTAACCTTCTTCTTCAATTCACACACATATACGTATATGTTGCCGCAAATTATGACTTATGTGCGTCATGCATTTAATACATCACATGCCTACTGCATATTCTTGACTTTGAAGCTACGTACCAGTTTCAAATTTCCCCAATAGCACACTTTTCATTAGAAAGTACTCCAAGTCTTCACACATGAACCAGTTAGAAAGTACTCCAAGTCTTCACACACGAACCAATTAGAAAGTACTCCAAGTCTTCACACATGCAAATTATGACTTGTGTGTCGCTACAGGTAACTAATAAAACTTTATTTTTTAACCCCTTAAATATCAGTACAAGCTTCTAACCTCGACGTTTAAATTCTAAATTTCTTTTTATTACTAAAACTAGCATCGATTCAAGTATATAAACCATGAATCTTGAGAACACGGCAAAACCCAAATAAGTCTTATCATCTATGTAAAAAAAAAAACTCAGGGTTTTTACTAGTAAATCTATCAGTGGCGGAGCTTGAACAATTAACTTGGGGGGGGGGGGGGGGGGGCAAAAATATTATAAACTGAAATTAACAAAAAAATAATAATAATAATAACATATTGTTTTCAACAAATAAACACCAAAAACACTTAGAAAAAGAATTACAACTCAGCCCGACGACCTTTAATGTCTTTAAAAACAGATTATGAATGATATATTAGTAAGCAGACAACAATTTCTCTTTCAATGTTTTCATCTTTCCCATGATTATATCTAGAAAAATCAAAATGAAGGAACAATTGATTCAATCAAAAAAATCAAAAATCAAAATTTGAACAATAACCAATAACTCATTTAACAATAACCAAATCAATCTTTGTTTTCACTTTTCAGTTTTGTTTGAAGCTGCCTAGCTGTTAAGCATAACCAAATCAATAACGAAATCTAAAAATAAAAAAAATCAAACTAAAAACAACAGCAACAGTACAAGACCCAACACCAACAATAACCAAATCTATAAGTTCATAACTTATAAATCAAATTGGCAAATCGCCAAATCGCAAATGACAACCAAATTAAAAAGAAACTCAGTAAGACAGTAGTAACGCATAAATAGGCAACAGATTGACAGAAAACAGCAGCAGCACTGCAATACGCCAACACCAACAATCAACAATCTTACAATCAGAAAAGAAAGAACAGTTGAACAGGATTTGGGTCTCGGGATTACATACCTGATTTTTGTGAAGTGAGAATGGGGACTTGGGCACTTGGCGATGGCGATTGGCGAGAGTGAGACCAGGCGACTGACTTGGCGAGACAACGACAAACGAACAGCAGGCGAGATAGGCAGCGAATTGGGCAAATGGGGATGAATCGATTTTGATTTCTTGATACCGCTTGGTCGCTTGGAGAATTTGGAGTATTTGACAATTCTGATTAGGAATCGGGAGGGGCCAAAGCCCAAGTTTGAAGATAGCAGGCTTATAACTATTTTATTTTGAACTACAATTCCTACTTCTAGCCCAAAAATCAGGAGGGGGCCACTGCCCCTCCTGGCCCCAATAATACTACGCCCCTGGAATCTATGATGGCTAGTGTAAACATTATGGTCATATATCATTAAGATTCTATGGACTTAGAATGTGTGATTCCGCCTCATTCCCTGTTCCTTGTTTGGTTGTGGGCTTAAGGCGGGGTCACCCATCTGAATGCCCTTGCAATCTTAATGATATACGACTAGTTTACGCCAAGCTACTATAAAAGAACTGGTAGGACTTATAATGCAAATTTCGTCAAAATTTGTTGAAACATAAGTAATGATGGAACTCGCTAACTACGTTATAAAATATTCATAGTGGTAATACCAAGGATAAAACAGGGAGTATAAAAGCACACATAGAATACTCTATCATCCCAAAACAATAAACTCCTTTTAAATCGACTCAGTTCAAGTTACAATAAGAAATTTCCAAGGTCGTTATGTGACATCAGGCGGGTTGTTCATCACCAAAATTAATTTCTTGTACTACGAAACGTTTTCCACATCTTTTTCCAAACTCTTGAAGTCCCAGTCAAAATGTAAATTTCGGGACGAAATTCCCTCTAACGGGGGGATGATGTGACAACCATCAAATTTCGGTCAAGTCAAAGTCAAACAAAGTCAACAAGTTAAACCGGTCAACTCCATTAACCCTTGTATGTTAGGGTTTACGTTATGTAATCACTGTACAATTCGCTATTTTAATGAGAAAACATCATTTGGAAAGTTCATGTGTTTGATATTCCTTAGCCTTAACAGTGCTAAACAACGGACCAAAGCGATAAAACACTATTGCACAATCATCGGGATTGTGTAGGACACTAAATCATGGCTTAACGGGGTCTATGGACCTTGCGTTGCGAAGCCGGACACTCAAAAAGATCACAAACGAAACCTCTCTCAATCTCATTCAAACCCTACTCAAGATTACTTGACGCTAATAGGATCAAAACTCATACACTACGATATAAATTGACGTTAATAGCAACATAGTATAGTACAACGTTATAACTATAATCAAATTAAATTATGATACGATATTAAAATCAAATCAAAGTATAATGCTCTAATTAAATTTAAAAGAATCAAACTTGAATGCTATAATTAAACTTCAAATCAAAGTAGATTGTTATAATCAAATAATAACTCATCTTTTATAAAACTCCATTTTTATAAACTTTACATTAAATTTTATAAAACTCTATTTTTATAAACTTTACATTAAATTTTATAAAACTCTTATATTAATTATGTAAAAGATGCTTGTGTTAGTGGGAAATTATGAAGACCACCAAAAGCAAAAAGATTATTCCCATGGTCTCCCACTCACACCTCCCATCCACTTTCATTTCCTTTTTCTCCCAACACATTATTCTCTTCACCACTTAAACCTTCTCTATTCTTTCTCTCACTCTCAATCTCGAAATTCATCCAAGAAATACTCATATTCCAGCCAAGAACAATCTATTATACTCAAATCTTCATCCCTCTTGAAGCATTCATCAAGGTTCTACGCCATTTTGACCCGAACCGTCTATCGTACGACACACACATTTCGTTTTGGGACTAATGTGAGTAATCTACCCCATACTTTATAATTTTCAATACTTTTGGGGTGTATCATGTGGTTCTAATATATTCCAACTTCATTTTATTGTTTTATCACAATTGAGACATTGTTGGGACATTTATACGTGAGTCATTAATTGTATAACTATTGTTTGTTTACGCTACATGTACTTGTAGTGCATTACCATTTTTAGTCTAATCTCCATGACTATGCCCGTATTCTTGAGGTACGTTATGGACAATAATAGCGCTATTGGGTTGACCACCCCGCCTTGGGACGCTAAGGTGATTGATCGCACGTGGTTGAGTGTGTATGATGATTAGATGCTCCATCCTATATATATTTATATATATATACATATGTATATATAGGGTGAGGACTTATTGTTGTTGTTATCATTTGTTAATCAATTTTTGATTTATAAACCGTTATCTCAAATACAATTGTTTGCCGACTTCAAAAGAAAACAAATTTCCAATTATAAAGGTTTCAACTTTACAATTTTCTCTACTAAAATTAGATTACTCACCAACTCTCGTAGTTGACCTGTTTTTACCCATGATGCAGATTTGAAGAATGAAGTTGATGAAAAATAGTTTGTGCCTTAGAAATCCACAAGACTATTTAAATTTGATGTAATAAATGTTGTTTGTATTTGGATTTGTATTTGTATGTTGTGGATCTTGTTTGCATACTTAGTACTTAATTGAATCTAATCATATTATAACATAGTTGTCATGAGACTTTGAACAATATATCACGCCTCGATCGATTCCGACAAGGACCGGGGTGTGACAAGGCGTACGCTATCACGTGCCCTATTTGCATCAGTACTGCACCTAACCCTGAAATCAATGCGTCACAGTACACCACCAAATCATCTAATCCATCTGGTAGAACAAGGATCGGAGCCTCACACAATCTCCGCCTCAAGGTTTCGAAGGCCAACTGCTGATCTTTACCCCACCGAAACGTCACATTCTTCTTGGTCAGATGGGTCAATGGCACCGCAATCTTGGAGAAGTCCTGGATAAACCTCCAATAATAACCCGCTAAACCCAAGAAGCTACGAATCTCTGATGCATTCTTCGGTACTTCCCACCGTATCACAGCCTCAACCTTGGCTGGATCAACCGAAATACCCTCCTGGTTGATGATATGCCCCAAGAATTGTACCTCTCGCAGTCAGAAATCACACTTGGAGAACTTGGCATACAACTTCTCCGCCCTTAGGGTCTCCAGCACCTCCCTTAAGTGTTGTTCGTGCTGCTCCCTGGTCTTAGAATAGACCAAGATATCATCAATGAAAACGATCACCGACCGATCCAGCATCGGTGTACACACCCTATTCATAAGGTCAATGAACGCTGCTGGGGCATTGGTGATCCCAAACGGCATCACTACAAACTCATAATGCCCATACCGAGTCCTAAAAGCCGTCTTCGGTACATCCTCATCCCGAATCCTCATCTGATGGTATCCCGACCGAAGATCAATCTTGGAAAACTAGGACGCACCCTGCAGCTAGTCGAACAAATCATCGATCCTTGGCAACGGGTAACGGTTCTTCACCGTTAGCTTGTTTAGTTCCCTATAATCGATGCACATCCTGTGGGATCCATCCTTCTTTTTCACGAAAAGGATTGGTTCTCCCCACGGGGAACTGCTCGGACGAATGAACCCTCGGTCTAACAGCTCCTGAAGCTGTGTAGATAACTCTTGCATCTCAGGTGGTGCCAACCGATATGGTGCCTTTGCTATCGGAGCGGCTGTTGGGTTTTGAGCATTCTAACACTCCTATGGTGTACATGCAACCCTATAAACCTTGGATCTATGTTTTCTCTATTATACATACAAATATTAACTATTCCAAGGTTTCATCCTAACTAGCATATTATGAAGCACCTATACTACAAAGTTCTAGTTAGATGACATACCTTTTGATGTAGCTTGATGTCTTCAAGCTTTAAGAGCTTAGCCCCAATAGTGTGGAAGCCTCAAATGGAATCACAAATCACCAAATCACCTTGGAAGAACTTGAGAGAATATGTATGCACACTAAAATCGGCCCACTCTTATTTTCACACACTTGTGCCTATTTTGTGAGCCAAGGACCCCTTTATATATTATGGAGGATTAGGGTTACATCCATGTAAACCCTAATACCCATGACCTTTCATTTACATAGGATCCATGTGTTAAAAGCTCCATGGACCATCCATGAAAGCTTAGCCCAACCTAAATGAACTTGGCCCATTCCATATATATAAGAGTCCATATTTAATTAGTTCTTTTTGATCACTTAATTAATTCTAAATTAATTCTTGATCAATACTAATTAAATAATATGATTCCATATTAATATATTAGAACTAATAATATATTAATATAAATCATAAATATACTATTCTCAAAAGACTATCCATATAAATTGTGCCGGTGAAGTGCAACCCAAATGGACCATGCCGGGTCGGGTCAAGTACATACCAAATATAGTTATGGACTTAGACATTAATCCAATAGTCTCCCACTTGGATAAGTCTAAAACTATTATTGAGTATGACTTCAAAACCTAACTGGCAATCGTAGCTCTTAAAGCCGCTGTCGAACTCTGACCTTTGTCAATGACTTGTCCATTAGATAAGGGATCATATATTCCTCCATTCTAGATATAATATGGACTGAGACATGGATTATAAATCATTCTCTCTGTCCATTTGTTGTTTCCCGATTTCCGATTCATGATGACTGACTGATTGAACAAATCAAATTAGTCCTGGCTTGGCCAAGCACTCACATGTGTCATCGCTAAATCATCGAGGGGCCCACAGATACCGCTTTTATCCCGAAGGTAAAAGGAATGGATAAACTTCGACTCATATGGCTTGTTCTACTACTTGTTGAATCATACACAAAGGCACGTTTTATAACATCGAGTTACCAATGCATTTTCGTGCAATCAATGTATAACCAACTCATAGTAACAACTCATATCTCTAGGTTTTAAGAATATAAGATATTATCGTCTCATGATCATTCGTGATAAAATCCATGAAGTGATTCAAATGAGCGTGGGTTGAATCCAATACTCAGAACTTATGAGCACTCATGAGTGTTGTAGCACCGCTTTGTCCAACATCTTAGACCTCTACAAGCCAACCCATGACAGTCTTGATTCATATCTACTTCCAACATATGACCGACTGTGGATGGTTTGAATAACTTAATCATTCAGGAAGAGCGACTTAGTTATTCTGGAAGTCAAAACATGCAAAGTGAAACACAAGAATAAATGAATCAAATATGGTATCAAACACTATGAATATAAATAAACACTTTTATTTATTACCATACTGATTACTCATTATTCATTGTTTCGGTTTTATCAAATTTATACTTGAATTAAAAACACTAGTTGTCCCATGCTCCAAGCATGTACACTATGTTTTTCTTAAACAATAGCTTTGCCATACACCAAGTATGCACTCTATGTTTGTCTATGATCCTTACTTTGTGAACTAGATCGATTGAACATAATTTCAATCATTCTCTTTTCACACTCCCAAATCGTTATCGAAAAAATGTTAGAATTCCAAATTCCTATCATTTATCGAAATCTGTTTAGATTTTAAACTTATATGCACTGACCCTCTTGTAATGAATGTGTACAAAGTCACAAAACTTGTCAACAGTCATTACAGGGCATTCCAATGAAGATCAACTTCATGGAAATTAAGTCTCATATTCAAAGTACATAGCTTTGAACATGTTTCTTGCATTAAGTTTCTCTAATCTTACACAGATAACTTCCACCTATGGAGACAACTCCATATTCCCATTTTGACTACCCCTTCTGAACAAGAGTTGCCTCTTTTCAGATTAGGTCAATATGGTCCTTCCAAAGTTAACACTATACTTCCAACTGTCCTTGAGCAACCAATCTTTGGTAAAGCCTTAGATTGTCCTCGACAATTGCTTAATCATTTTAGTCATATCCAATTCTAGACCTTTTCCCTTCTTAATGCCTTTGGGCATTTGGAAAAATTTAGAAATGACAAATATTATAGCACATGCAATCGATCCTGTACCCAAAGCAAATGGTACACGATTCATGATGTCTCACATAAAGACATGATTCTAGACCAGTCTTTTGCTACAATATTTTTATTTGCCATGTTTTCAAAATTTGACTATGAAGAGGGATGTCGTAATCATAATCGAATTTTGAGAATGCAATATATAGAATTTCCTTAAGTTGAACCAATCCAACATGAAATTCATATATATATTCTTGACTAAAGATGATTAAGGTCTCAATCTAAGCCTTTAGAACTGAAATGAAGTATATCGTCTCCCTTAATTATAGCAAAACAACTTTTTCAATCCCTGCAGCCTCACGAATTGAAACTTTTGTTTTCTATAATTAACATTGCTAACTTGCAACACTAACAATAATTATCATGCTCCCACTAACATGATGATTATTAACATAACACTTATGCTCCCACTAGCTTTGACATGTACTCAGAAATCAACTGGACTTCTAGAAATCAATACTTTATTGACTTTCTTACCAAAGTTCAGATTTCTGATACGAGATGCTTTGATAAAAATTTATCAAAATCATACACCTTTCCTTAGATAGCATGCATGTGTGTCTAAACAATTTCAGAACTATGAAAAGGGATGTCGTAATCATAGTCTCAATTGTTTAGACCTTTTGCCATCTGCTTCAAATCTACTTGGTGGAAGTGTTTCCTCACCATCATTTTCATGAATCGGAGAGAAACCTTATGACCCTTAGATTTTATGGTGTATGTGTTCTTATCCATGTGAATCGTCAAAACCATAGTCACAAGACAAGGATAATGACAAATCCAAACTCATATGGACTGAACTTATGCAATCTTAACTTCTTGCCACCTGGCAGTACAGGGCCTGCCATTGCTTCCAAGTTGTTATGCAACCAATTGAGAACTTTCAGAACTCCTATGCAAAGCCAACTTTAACTGGAATGGGCACATAATATGTCAACACGATAGGTTATAAACCTCAAGTCGTGTGCTAGTGAAGAACCTCAGGTTTTATTCTTGATTAGTTCTTGAAATTCTTTTTAGGATCTTTAAGACTCCCACTATCCTCTTGACATATAAGACTATCTTGCCAAATATTCAAGAGATAGTGCGGATTCTTTATCAAGACAAACACTTCACACAATTGGCCTTAGTTGGTCTTTGTTTTATCCAAAACATCACAACTTACCAATTTCAAATGTACAAGAGTAGGACTTTTACTCTTACATTTGACAAGTGTTTTAAACCTTTCTTTAAGATATGTCACTCAAGTTACAATCTTGGAGTATGGCTCTAAGAATTGTTTTGGAACGAAGTATGACTCATCTACCTGGTCTAACCATTTCAACAATTCATGACTCCTCTTCTTAGTCATAAGAATGCACTAAGATGACCTTTAGAGGACTAATTGTGATATGATTTCTAAATCATTAAGATGATCACAAACATGATACTAAAGTACTCTCCCATCTTTTCAGATTTGAGAAACTTTTATCTTTCTGCCTAATTTGATTCTTCCCATTCGTTCTGCCATACATTGAGACTTTTCCAATGTTTCAGAATTATACTTAAACTTGTAAGTATAACCATATTTACTAAACTTTAGTAAATCAAATAGTCTTAACGAGCTTTGTGGTGGACATGACCAGTGCACAAGAATGTGTACTCGATCCCTTTAGTCCTTCACTTGACTCACACATCCATGTGAACAAGTAATTAGTCTTGATTTTCCAATGCTTGAAAGTTCTCATTCATCATACTATTCAACTTGCATGATTCCAAGTTTCGGTCCAATTGAAACTTGGGTGATGAGGAACTTTCCTGATTTGGTAAATTTAGACACTACCACAAATGAAAGAATCAAATCCATTTTCCAATATTGCTGTCAGTGGAATCATATAAGCAACAATTTTCCACAAATACCATTGTAAGGATACTTCAAATAAATAAAATTAAACAATTTTCTTTTATTTTAAAACTTTGCGGAAAAACTTATCCTTACAATCCATATGGAAAATTGTTGTTATCTATTCCTTAGCAATATATCATAACTTCTTAAGCAACTGCTCAAAATTCTGATGCGATCGAAATCCACCTTCGCGATCAGAATCATCATATACTTCCTTTAAGATTTCTCTCTATTCTTTGATTCTTAAAACATCAACATGTGACCCAGTCACATCATGTAATGAGGATCTCAGAATAGAACTTAACAGAGTTAGATAATGGGCTCTACCTGATGTAGAGTCAAACTTATTGACTTTAACATCCTTAGGTAAATTTGGCAGCTTTGCAATCAACGCCCCTTCCTTTGGCAAAATAAACATATGGACCCTTTGGTAATGGGACTATCTCAGACTTAGCCTTTCTCTTTACCATTTGGTCAACCGGGTTGACTATGGCCAATCCCTTTCCATTGGGAAGAGAATGCTTTTTCTGGATTTCCAGTGTCACCATTGTCACTGTCCATAAATTTTTTTTTTTGGAAAGTTGATCTTCTAATCAAATTTGCTTTACTATTGTTCCAAATCATTGCTGATTCAGCAGCACCAAGCAAATAGATATGATCATTAAGGTTCATGTCATAGTCTGTTTCATAGTAGTCCCAAAGGAACTCACTATGTGACTTAGAAAGTGATTGAACATCCAACTTTCTCAAGACTTTGACACCTAACTCTCCCGACTTGTCAATATGTGACTTCATCTCTAAGATGTGATCACACATAGACCTTGCTTGCCATTAGGGCTTGAGTGACCTTGAACTTGTGGGTTAGGGAGAATAATTGGAGGAGGTGGAGGAAGAGAAGTATGACTTCCATGAGCCAAACTCGGGAAGTCATATTCATTAGGAAAGCTTGGTTTGGGAAGATCATTGTTGTCTAAACCAGACATCAACAATGGGAGAAATTCACGTAAAGTTGATTTAAGTCCTTAATATAACACCCAATATGATATATTAAGGCTAGGACCCAACAAACTATTTTATAACTTGGAAGAGGGATGCCGTAATCCAAGCTATAAAATATTTGAAGGTAGGTGAATGACGATTCACCAATTTCCACCAAGATAAACGAAATGTATTATTAGGTTTTAATTGGTTTTGAAACTCCTAGATTCTTTTGAGATTCATTGAACTTTTCAATGACATGTTTCAATCTCGAGTGTGCCCTTCAGGTTTTGTGACTGGGATGCCGAGGATCACAAAACAAGGTGTGAAGTAACCATACAAATATACTTGGTACCCTTAATATTTACCCCTCAATCGATGTGCCGGTTAACCACACACGCTCCAACGATACTATGATAAACATTAAGTTACCCTTTGCCTACCTTGTTAAGTCCAGGTTAGTGTGCCGGTTAACCACACACGCTCCACTAACAGCTTAAACAAAGTGCAAAGTGTAATTTCATGGATTAGCACCTTATTCACATTTTCCTAAGTAACTAAGATTGGGAATTTATAAGTGTTTAGTTACTTAGTATTTATCATTATACTTATAATGAAGGGAGAATTATAGTCCTTATCCTACCTGTTCGGCTAACGACCCTCCACCGGTCAAGGAAGCGGTGAGTGAGAGTGGACACCCATTAAACTGCCATTTTATAGGCAGTAACCTTATACCCCCCTTATAGACCGGCTTCGTGAATGAGGCCTACTAATGGTAAGACGACTTGCTCTTATACATATAATATATTAAACTTTTAATATTATAATAGTATAAGGGTGTATTTTAGACATTTAAAATACTTGGTGGTTTAATCTATTAATTAAACTAGACTTTTAATTTAATTAAATTCAAACCATATATTTATGGATTAATAATACTCTTTTAATTAAACGCTTTAATTAACTATTAATAAAGTCCATAAGAGTTAATTTGAACTATTCAACAAAACATCATAATTCCAATTATTAAACTCAAAATTAAAACCATTTAATTAATTGTTTAAGTTATGAACCCAAGAGTTTTAGAATTCAATTCTTTTTTTCATAAAAAACTTTTCTCAAATTCCAAAACTTGAGGGCAAGTTTTGTAATTCTTGAAAACCTTTGGATTCCATAACTTATGGAATTAATGGTATTTGATGATGAAACTTTCCATGTTTCATAACTTAACAACAAATTATGGAATTCTTTAAAACATTAATACCAAATTTTGTAACTCCATAAAAACTTTGAATCAAATTTTTTTTTTAAAAAAAAACTTTCATATCCATAACTTATGGAAGTTTCAAAAACCCTTAAGATCACAACTTTAAAAAAAACTTTTGAGCTCCAAAATGTTATGACAAAATATGTAACTCCTTAAAACATTTAGATCAAACTTTTAAAACTAATAAAATAATCATATCATTTTATCTTTTACTAAATTTGACCTAATTCAACTCATATAACAAATGATTCAAATTTTACAAATAATTCGTTTTTCACAAAACAAGTGATTATCTTAAAATTTGACAAACGTCATGTTTTTTTTTCCATTTTTTTTTTCAACTTGAAAATAAAACATTTGCATCAATATAACAGAAAACAACCCATGGTTCTGATGTCACTGTTGGGTTTTGAGCATTCTAACACTCCTATGGTGTACATGCAACCCTATAAACCTTGGATCTATGTTTTCTCTATTATACATGCAAATATTAACTATTCCAAGGTTTTATCTTAACTAGCATATTATGAAGCACCTATACTACAAAGTTCTAGTTAGATGACATACCTTTTGATGTAGCTTGATGTCTTCAAGCTTTAAGAGCTTAGCCCCAATAGTGTGGAAGCCTCAAATGGAATCACAAATCACCAAAACACCTTGGAAAACCTTTAGAGAATATGGATACTTGGCTCACACTATGAAATCAGTTATTGCCCTCTTTAGTGTATCCACACTAGCCACTCGCATAATTTCATGAACCATAAGACCCTTTATATAGTGTGGAGGATTAGGGTTAAACCCTAATACCCATGACCTTTCATTTCCTAGGATCCATGGGTTAAAGCTCCATGGACTATCCATGAAGACTTAGCCCAACCTAAATGAACTTGGCCCACTACACACACACACATATATATATATATATATATATATATATATATATATATATATATATATATATATATATATATATATATATATATATATATATACCTAAGAGTCCATATTTAATTAGTTCCTTTTGATCACTTAATTAATTATAAATTAATTCTTGATCAATACAAATTAAATAATATGATTATATATTAATATATTAGAACTTATAATATATTAATATAAATCATAAATATACTATTCTCAAAAGACTATCCATATAAATTGTGTCGGTGAAGTGCAACCCAAATGGACCATGCCGGGTCGGGTCAAGTACATACCAAATACCGTTATGGACTTAGACATTAATCCAATACCTTCGGCATGACTGGACCGCCACGTGGGCCTACAGTCTCGCCGGACCGCTCATAGGGTGTGTTGGCCTTCAGCACAGAGCAGGTTCGCCTCAACCCAAGCAACAAGCTACTAATCATGTACGCATAACTAACATATACTGGCATATACAATCATCAAACATATCTATCTCACTGATCACCAAACATGGCAATCACTCATAACTAGAGCACTGACCTAACAGGTCACTAACATATTAGTCCCTACGGATCATAAGAGCATAACATACTGTCTATCCTGATTCCGATCTAACAGTTCATATCCACATATAGCATACCATAACGATAACAACTAAAAGGGCCGGCCTTGGTGCCTTAGACCCTATCGATATAGTGAGGATAACTCACCTCACAGATGTCGACTCGGTAGATAGATCCCAACTCTCGAATCACTTGACACAAGCTCCACCACCTATTACCATAGCACAATATACCCATAAGTCCTTAACCTTATAAGGTACTCCATAACCCACTAGTCAACCCCTGGTCAAAGTCAAAGTCCTCAGTCAAGGTCAACAGTCCATGTTGACCTTAACTCGCCGAGTACCCTCGGCTACTCGTCGAGTTCCTTGAAGCACTTTCCAACTCGCCGAGTCATCGAGGTGACTCGTCAAGTTCCTCCGATTCTTGATCCAATTCTAAGGCCACCCGTCGAGTTTCCCTCTTACAACACGACGGATACACACACATACATGTCCTGGAGAAAACTCATCCGACTCGCCGAGTTGTTCATACAACTCGCCGAGTCTATGGCAATCTTCATCGGACTCGCCGAGTTGCTCATCCAACTCGTCGAGTTCAAGGTCATCTTCATACGACTCGCCGAATCAACCTTATGACTCGCCGAGTTCCTTCAGTCCTTAAGCCATACAGACTTATTTAAGCCATGCAATGGCTCCAAACTACAGATCCAAGCTTCTAGAGCATGCTTTTCACGTAAAGTTGCAAACTTTACGTGTATGCATGACTAAAAAGGCTCTTAATGGCAATTCTAAGCTCTTAATGGGGTTTCATGCACAAGGAGGACCTCCATCACCCCGAAACCCGAAACTTTATGATTCTAGTATATAGGGAGGGTTCAGATCTGAAGTTACAACTTTAGATCTGGCCCATGGCTTGCCATATCAACTCAAAATCCATAAAACCCTAAAATTCAACCAAAAGAAAAGAGACCTAGAAGGAAAGGGAAGTAAAGATTGCAACTTGATACCTCCAGAAGATGCTAGCTGGGGTAAGTTCTGCTTCCCACACCTTCCTTGCTTCAACTCCTTTGCTCTTCAAGCTTTTCCCTCCTAGCCAACCTTCTTTCCAAGGCTTAAATCACACCAAGAAGAGTACCACACGAATTAGGGTTTCACTGAGCTCTCAAAGACTGTAAAGAGGCCAAAGGAGGCTGAGGTTCCTTTAAATAGGGTGCAAAACCCCGGGATTTAGGGTGTCATCTGCCAGCTCCTACTCGTCGAGTCCCTTCATGGACTCGGCGAGTAGGTCACTAAACACGCAATCCCACCCCGCTGCTACTCGACGAGTAGGGCAACCAACTCGTCGAGTAGGACATAAAACCAAATAACCTTTTATTTAATCCATACCTGAGAATCGGGGCGTTGCAAAAAACCTCACAAGACTTTCCAATCTGAAATGTATCTTTATATGGATCACAACTTTGTGATTTGATTAAAAAACCTCACAGGACTTTTCACAAACAGTTGGTGTGCTTAAGAGCTTTAATGAGATACAAATAGAAAGCATTACTTTTCTTAGGAAATTGACTGTGTATTTCCAAAATTGATTGAATGGAACATTGGATTATATACTCTAGAATAAGAGATGCAAATAAAAACGAGGGGGAATGAAAAATCATACAGAGGCGGCAGAGGAAAGTGTGTCGAGTTTGGTTGCTTATCATAGCCAAGTGAGGAAGATAAAACGAGAGCTGGAGAAACCGAATCATCCGGCAGTAATCAAGCAGTCGAAGATGAGATCGGTGTTGCTAGAATTTTCGAAATCGCAGAAGCATTGCCGCTCACCTTTGGGGATTTTCGACAGGCCTCGATCGATGGCGATGGTAGTGTGGGAAGAGGCAGCGGTCAGCTGGTGGCGGAGGGGATATCAGAGGGTTGTCATTGTGCAATCGGAGATGCAGTAAGAATGAGGCGTCGACGTTTGTGAAAGAAAGAGAAGAAGGAAAAGATGAAGTATCAAGGCAAAAGAGGAACGCGCGTTCTTTTCTTTAATTCAGACATATCCCAAAATCTGAAAAATTAAGAGGCGACTAACAAATTAAGAGGTATAAGTTCAGAAGCTATCAAACGGTCTAGATCTTAAAAATTAAGAGACTACCTCTTAATTTTCCAATTAAGAGGCAAACAAACAAGGCCTTAATAGGTGACTTGATACATGCATGAAACCATAAACCCTATAAAGCTTGCACCTTTATGCCTAAGAACCTCATAACGTGCTCAGATCTAAAAGGATAATCCCTTCAAACGTCTTAACTCATCAATCAACCCAAAAAGGGACCAAAAGCATAAAAATCAAGACATAAAGAGATCTAAGCATACAAAATCCAAGTTATGAACTTGATACCTCCAAAGGCTTGCAATATGAGTGGTGATTCTGGATCTATAAACTTCACACCAAGCAATGCAACTTCACTTCTCTTCAATCCCTTCAAAGAGAGAAAAAAAACACCAAATACTTCTCAAGAGCTAAAAAATACGACAATGGAGGATTCAGGTCGATTTTAGGGTTTAGAAGAGATGGGGGTTGGTAAAGAGGCCAACCCTAGGGACTTAACGTATTTATATAGGGTACACCACCCTAAAATTAGGGTTTTTTAACCTCCGAGTACGCTAAGCGTAACCCTCGTACGCCCAACATACGAGGCTTCGCATCCTCGATTAGCTCCACCTTAGTATGCTAAGTGTACCATGTGGTACGCCCCGCGTACTAGCTTCTCAGCTAGTACGCTAAGCGTACCATGTGGTACGCCCCACGTACTACTCCAAGGACCATAATTACAACAATTTAAACATAAAGGGCGAATAAGGAACATAACAATCATCCAAGTGTTACACTATTTCAATGAATTAATGGATAATGTTTCCAACTTTATACATTAGGACTCCACCACAAGGCAAGATCTACAATTCTATGTCTAATAAGTCCTTAATGTGACCCAAACTTGTGCATGGACACAAGATGACTCCAAACATGGCTCTATTCTCAATTATCAGAAGCTTAGAGACCATAAGAAGACCATAACAAGCTTTGGAGTTTCTCAAACTCCAAGAGCATCCAAGGAAGGGACCAAAACTACCCAAAATGATGCCAAACTTGAATCTAGAAGATGAATTGCCAAGGAAAGAACTTTATACCTCAAGTAGCTTAGAAATCAAAAGAGAATGATGGATCCAAACCAACTCATTGCTTCCTTGCACCAATGTGAACTTCCTTATTCCTCGAGCTTCACCAAAATCCAAAGAATAAGCTACAAAATCAAGAAGATAGGCTCTCAAACATGCATAAAGGCTAGGGTTTCGTGTTTAGGGGTTTGAGGCTGAAGAGGATGCCTTAATCCTTGAGTTTAGGGGATTAAATATGGAAGAAACCCTAAAAATCATGGGCTTTGGCTGTAGCCGCTGCCACGTCGTGGCCTTCCTCTTGTCACGTCGTGGCGGCCATCTAGACACGTGTTTTTATGCATTTAGCATGCCATGTCGTGGTACTCCATTCATCACGTTGTGACATAGGTTTTTCCAAAAACCTTACCTTTGATCCCTCAAAGCCCTCCACCGATCCATCCTGGAAAATGAGTGTTACAATATATATGTCACACCCCCGAACCAGACGGCGGAAACGTCCGAGGGCTCGTGTGACTTAAATTGAAATATCATCACAATGAATATACATGAAACATAACATAAACATCACCATGCATTAATACATTACAACCGTCATTGTTCACATCAAGTACATTGTTTACATTACATAATCCAAAACATAAATTGTTTATCGATTGACATCACACAAAAGACGTTCAGAAACACGCTTGGTAATTCTTCGTTCTAACGGTTACCTGAGAACACAAATTATTTTGAAAACGGTCAACATATATAATGTTGGTGAATTCATAAGCAGGTTTGATGTGAAAATGTTTTGTATCGTTTATAAAACCCAGAAAATCCGATATTTTCTGAAACAAAAACTGTTTGCGAAAAAGGTGTGATGATCCATAAGTATACGTGTGTATGATTTCAAAACATGTAAAAGTGATATGCCTTTCATACTAGTTTCTTGTATTATAGTTGTTGTAAGTAAAAGTGAATAATGTTGTTCTCCCGGAAAACCCGATGTTTTCCGATATAAAGAGTATGATAGTCTTGTATTATTGTATCGTCACAGCGTATGAATATGATTTCCCATGATTACTTAGGTGGTAATGGATCTCTATGTGAGTCGTTATAACCATGCATAATAATGACTAATTCGCCTGTCTTGGTGTCACACGTTATTTCTCACTAAATCCAAATGAAATTGAATAACATTGTTTTACAACCCGATTTATGTTTACTTGAATATAAGGTAAGCGTAACAGACAAGAAAGAGGACAACGGAGGCCCACTAACTTTGTATGTTATTACAGGCTGTCGAGTATGCTACAGACACGTTATAGCCCATCGAGCATATGATAAGTTATTTGGACCGTATTAGCAATGCAAATGGGCCACTAAGGCCCAATAGCATGTAAAAGCTAACAAGGGTCCATTTAAGCATGTAATTAGGTCACTGGAAGCCCAATAAACATGTGTTGATTTTATTGGCCCAATAATCGTGTAACTGGGTCACCGGAAGCCCATTAAGCACGAATAGGAAACATTGGGCCCAACCGTCGTATCATTTATAGGTTTATCGATATAAGTTCGTAGTGTAGGTATTTGTTGTAAGCTAAACGTTTATTCGAAGAGTTAAAAATACTTTGACGTTTGATTTATAACGAAGCTTTGGTTATACATATATATATTTTTAAAAACTGTGCGCTATAAACGTGATATTTTTAACCCAATAATTAATATTTGTCTATTCGGCCCAAAAACGTTTAGTTTGACCATTGCATCCCCTTTATCTTTGAAAATGGCACTTTTAGTCCCTTTTTATGAAAATTGACATTTTTGGTCCTTAAACCATTTTTCTTGACATTTTTGGTCCTTAAATCATATTTTACCCAAATCTTTGTTATTTTTGCAAAAATGACACTTTTAAGGATTTTGACTTTGTTTTTACTTCTTAAGCCTAAAGACTCTTAGATCTTTGAAGTATGTTGTTTATTATGTTATTTGTTTATGTATCCTTCACACTTTAGCCATAGATTTCAAGATATAACAAATAATATCATATTTTCACAAAACAAAACAAAGAAATCACATATAACAAGCATACACACATAGATCAACACATAGCACTTGTATTCTCCCCCCAAAAACAAGTAAAAACCAAAAAAAAGGGGGTATGAACTCACCTTGCTTAGTTGTTCACGGTTTTGAATAAGAAATGGAAGAGGTTGAGGTGATTCTCGGCCCTAGCAAGCTTCTTGAGAGGACTTTGGCTTAGATGGATTCTAAGGAGTAGATCACGAATTTTTGCATGAGTTAGGAAGGGATTTTTGATGAAATCAAGAAGCTAAGTCATGGGTGTAAGCAACAACTTCACAAAGATTTGTGATATGAGTGAAGAATCTTCTTGGAATGCTTGCAAATCTCGAAATTTTGATGGAAGAATGAAGGTGCTCTTGAGAGAATTTTGGAAGTATTTGGAAGTGAATTAAGTGTATGTGTGTGTTGATGCTCTCGGCCGAGAGTAGAAGAAGAAGAGAGGAGAGAAGGTGAGGTGACATTGCATGGATGTCCACCATGCAATAAAGAGGTGGCATGCTCACAATTTTCCTCCTAAATCCCTTTTATTTTAATTCCTCTTCTAATCTTTTCTTTCCTTTTTATAAATGGGCCGAGAATTGCATTAAGAAGGGAAGAGGATTCATTTTGGCCCAATTCTTGATCCTTACTCGAAATCATGAGGTCCATAAAGAAGTTTTCGGCCTATTGGGCCCTTAGGGTGGTTCACGGCCCAATTAGCATAAAAGAATGGCCTTTATGGCCCATTAGTGTTGTTTAGATTTGGTGTGGCCCAACAAGGCCCATTAGAGGTAACCTAATCCATTTTAGACTCATAAGGCCCAAAAAGGTTAAGTCTCATGTGAGTGGGTCCAACTAGAGCCCATTTAAGAGTTCTAAGCCCAAAATAGTCAAATTGGAAGCGTATTGGTCCATTAGGCCCAATAAGGAAATCCTAGTCCATATTGGACTTAAACCGGGATTTTTAGGATTTCCAATCTTTTGTTGACTATTTGAAGCATGGTTGTCAAAATTGTGATCCTGATCGTAGGATCGTACGATCCTACGATCCTAGGTATGAAAAACGATCTGTATCGTAAACGGATCGTATCTGGGGTAGGATCGCATGTAGGATCGTAGGATCGAGATCCGATCCGATCCTACCTTCCATTGTTTTTTTTTTTTTTTTTTTTTTTTTGCAAATGAAATTTCTTTTACCACTTTATTTATTTTACCCTTTACCAATTTACCATTTATAATTTTGTATTGTGACCTATGACTAATATTTTGAAGTTTTTATAATTTTTAACGAACTAGTGAATGTTTGAAATATTTTTCATTATTAAAAATTATAAATTAAAATTACATTTATTTTGAGGGATCTTAGAATCCCGATCCCAATCTTACGATCCCGATCTTCCAAACCCAAAAACGATCCTAGGTAGGATCCCGATCTTGACAACATTGATTTGAAGTGTTTCTATAGAGTGTTTGATGGAGTTTTGGTGTCATTAAATGAACATCATACATGTCTTCAAATTTTTGGTTACAAATGTTATCCTCATTAATGTTACAAAAGCATAGAATTCCTAGTTGTGACTATATATATATATATATATATATATATATATATATATATATATATATATATATATATATATATATATATATATACATGATTGTATTTATATTTTCGTATTCAAATGTGATTTGTGTTAAAAATACATCCAATTAAATAAGCAGGTTTTATATAACAGTTAATTAGAGATACTATTTAATTAGATGTTAAAATTTATGGAATGGTGAGTATGAGTGTTATTCGGTCGGTTTTTTCGATTTTAGGTTTAATCGATTCGGGTTTTTGTATTTTTTTATATCTTAAAACTAACCATAACCAATAAATATTAAACTAAAACAAAACTTACTAAACTTTTACCAAAAAAATACACTAATACATAATATATTATATTCAGTCTTTCACGTTGCGTTGTCTTAAAATGTCGTTGCAACCACACAAATTATAGAGATTTGTTAATATAACTTTAGTCGTATATTAAGAGGAAAAATGCCCAAATTGTAATGGTTTGCCAATATAGCTTTAGTCGTATATAAATAGGAAAGAAATGAGCGAAAGTTTATTGACATTTGGCAAACCGGTTGTTTTTAATACAAATTAGAAACAATTATAAAGTTATAATGGTCAATAATTAAATAATGAGTTATGAAAATCTTTTTTAGTAATTAATCTATAAGTTTAAATATAAAATGTTAATTTATAGATATAAACTATAAAATATTATATTAATTAAATAGTTTTTTCGGATTAACCAAAATAATGAAAATTTAACCAAAACCAAACCGAGTAAGGTGTACTTATTCGGTTAACCAAACCAAATGAACCGAAAACCGAATAACCCGAACCAAATAAACCAAATAGACCAACCATTGAAAATGCTTTTGAGTTGAATTAACAAATATTAATACTTTTCCAAAGTGATAAATGCTACTCCAACAAAAAGAAACAAATTATAAATGGTATCTTTATTACAAAGCTGAGAATTAAACATGTTCATAAATTTGATTGTTCAAGACAAGTCGTAGTAATGCATAAAAGTCTAAAACAAATTTAAATTGATACACAGGTATACCACAACTATAAGGCCAACCGGTATACGATTCACGAACCCGGTCGTGGTCTACGTGACCACGGACCATGCTTATGCACACCACCTCGGTGGTTCGTGGTCACTCGTTTCGTGGCGGTTCGTGTTGCACACAACAGATAGCAACGCCCAATGAGGGCTCTTCTTTCTTTTGAATGTTGGACTAGCCGTTCCAACGGCTAAATTTTGGAGTTTTTTTTACATAACAATTTTACCTATACATAATTACATACCTAACTATACAACCTCATTTTTTACACCATTCTTTTCTTTCTCTATTACACAATTACACACAACCTTTTTACAACCAAAAACCATGGATCCCAACCAAATATCCCCCAAACTTTCGAAACCGCAAACCCGATAACGTTTTTGCGTTAGATACAACCCATCGCCAATTCTCGGCCATAGAATCACCTCAAGCTAGTTTTGTGAATTTGCTTCAAACCGGTTCTCCTATCCGACAAACACCACTTTTCCAACAACAATATCAACATTTCCTTACCTACCAGCAACAATTCCAACAATTCCAACCACAACAATCACAACCGCCACTTTCACTACCTTCTCATTCGCTGGATTTTGTTTCGGAAATGCAACCTTCTACCTTTACTTTAGCGCAAGTGAGGCACTTGCCGACGTAAGTGGCAATTTTTGCCTTCATGTTAGGCCACCAATAATATTGCTTGATATCCAGGTACATTTTATCTGAACCCGGATGGATGGAGTATCGTGTCCTATGAGCCTCATTCATGACTACCTCTCTGAATCTCCCAAGTTTAGGGACCCAAATTCGGTTCATGAAATAATATGTTCCATTCTCCTTGACTTCGAAATTCTTTTCCATTCCACGTAACGCTTCGCTTGTTATGTTTTCTGTCTTCATGGCATCAAACTGAGCTTCTTTGATTTGCGAGAATAGGTGGAATTGAATGGTTATCGAAAGAGTTTTCACACGACGATTTGAGTATTCTTTTCGACCCAAGGCATCAGCTACCACGTTAGCCTTGCCTGGGTGGTACTTGATTTCACACTCATAATCATTTAGCAGCTCAACTCATCTTCGCTGCCTCATGTTTAACTCCTTTTGATTCAATATGTGTTGGAGGCTTTTATGGTCAGTGAAAATGGTGCACCTTGTACCGTAGAGGTAGTGCCTCCAAATCTTCAAAGCAAAGACCACAGCTCCTAATTCGAGATCATGGGTGGTATAATTCACCTCATGTGTCTTTAGTTGTCGGGATGCATAAGCTATCACCTTCCCACGCTGCATGAGTATACAGCCTAAACCCTGATTCGAAGCATCGCAGTAAACTACGAAGTCCTCAGTTCCCTCTGGTAATGATAGTACTGGTGCACTACAGAGAGCTCGTTTCAGAGTTCGAAAGGCAACCTCCTGCTTTTCTGTCCATTCGAATGGTACGCCCTTTTGTGTAAGCATGGTAAGAGGCTTGGCTGTTCTGGAGAAGTTCTGGATGAATCTTCTGTAATAGCCTGCGAGACTCAGAAATTGACGAATTTCTGTGGGTGTCGTCGGGACTGCCCATCCTTCAATGGCTTTAACCTTGGAAGGGTCCACATGTATCCCTTCTTGGCTGACAACATGACCTAAAAAGTTCACGCTACGGAGCCAGAACTCACACTTAGAGAGTTTTGCGTACAACTTTTCGGCTCGCATGGTTTCCAAGATTTGTCGGAGATGTCGACTATGTTCCTCTTCGCTTCGAGAATAGATCAGGATATCGTCAATGAAAACGATTACGAAGTTATCAAGGAATAGACGGCAAACTCGATTCATCAGATCCATAAATGCGGCAGGGGCATTCGTTAAACCGAAGGGAATTACAACAAATTCATAATGTCCATAGCGAGTTCAGAAAGCGGTCTTGGGGATATCCTCTTCCTGGACCTTGAGTTAATGATAGCCGGATCGCAGATCTATCTTAGAGAAGTAGTTTGCTCCTTGGAGTTGGTCGAATAGATCGTCGATTCGTGGAAGTGGGTAACGATTCTTGATAGTGAGCTTATTCAGCTCTCTATAGTCGATGCACATCCTAAAGGATCCGTCCTTTTTAACAAAAAGTATCGGAGCTCCCCAAGGTGAGAAGCTGGGTCGGATGAATCCTTTGTTCAAGAGTTCGCTGAGTTGGCTTGACAATTCTTGCATCTCCGCAGGAGCCAACCTATAGGGCGATTTGGCGATGGGTGTAGCTCCTGGCACAAGGTCGATTCGGAACTCGACTTGTCTTTCTGGGGGTATCCCCGGAAGATCTTCAGGAAAGATGTCCGGGAAGTCGCAAGCCACTGGGATGTTTCGAATATTAATCTCTTCCTTAGATTTATCCACAACGTGAGCCAGAAACGCAAAGTCTCTCCTTTGTAGACACTTTTGTGCCTTAATACATGAGATAAGACGGAGGTTCGCACTGGGTTTGTCTTCGTATATGATTAGGGTTTCGTGGTTAGGGAGATGAAGGCGAACGGCCTTCTCGTGACACATAATTTCAGCATGATGGGGGCTCAACCAATCCATGCCGATAATCACATCAAAACTCCTAATAGTTACAGGCATCAAGCTTATTTGAAATGCGTGGTGATTTAAGCTTAGGGTACATCCTATGTAGATTTCCCCAGTTGATTCTGTTTTCCCATTAGCCATTTCCACCGTAAAGGTTTCATTAAGCTTGTGGGGTTGTTGTTTTAGCAAATGTTTGAATTTATTACTAACAAAACTCCGCTCTGCCTCGGTATCAAATAGGATGCATGCATATGTGTTGTTAAGGAGAAACGTACCAGTGACAACAGCGGGATCCTGAACCGCTTCCCCTTGACCCATGGTCAGCACTCTCCCTGCTCCTCCATTCCCTTGGTTGTTGACATTGGGGCAGTTTCGACGAAAATGCCCAGTCCTTCCACATCCATAACAGGTGTGGCTAGCCCCAACGTTGTTGCCGTTGTTGTTGTTGGTGTTGTTGTTGTTGTTGTTGCGATTGTTGTTGTTGTTTGCATGTTGCTGGTTCTGGGGAGGATAGGTCCTACAGTATCTTGCCGTATGACCCTTTCAGTTGCAACTGGTACAATGCATCTCCCTGCATCCACCATTATGATGGAGATTGCACTTGTTGCACTTCGGTAGATTTCCGGAATACTGCTTAGGGGCACTTGGGGTGGATGAGGCTGGAGCATGCGGGGTGGAGGGGACTTGGGTGGTTGCAGCATGAACCGTTACTGTTTATTGTTTCTTTGACGACTCTGAGCCTTGTCGTCCCTTCCTCTTGTTATTCTTTCCCTTCTTGTTATCACTCTCCTTCTTGCTTTCAGTTTCTCCAGCTTTCTCGCCCTTCTTGTTGTTGCGGTCGTACAACTTTTTGGCTAACCTTTTGGCGCTGTCAAAGGTTTCGGGATTTGCGGTTATCACGTTTCCTTGAATCGGGGAGGTTAATCCCCAAATGAATCGTTCGATATTCTTTCCTTCCGAAGTAATCATGCTAGGGCACAACAGAGACAGTTCACTAAACCTTGATATGTAAGCATCAATGTCGGAGTTTCGGACAGTGAGATTCCATAACTCTTGCCCCATTTTCTGAACCTCGCCACACGGGCAGTATTCAGCCATTAGCATTTCCTTCGATTCCATCCATGGCATGGCATTAGCCACCGGAAGAGTCATAGCCTCCACATGTCCATTCCACCAGGTGAGAGCTTGATCAACAAATGTACATGCTGCAAACTTCACCTTGACTTCTTCAGGGCATCCGCATATCTCGAACACCGATTCCACCTTTTCAATCCATCTCTTCAGGGTTGTCACTCCCCCTGTGCCATTAAAGGTTCGTGGTTTGGCGTTGGTGAAATCTTTGTAAGAGCATGTCTTGGTAGGTCCTTGGTTCATCCCGTTGTTTGAACTTCCGGCCCCTTGTCCGTTGCCTCCACCATTGTTCCCATTGTGGATCTGCGCCAGTGCTGCTGTGACTGCAGCAGATACAACTGCTTGAAATGCAACTGAGTTGATTTCTGGTGGCGGCGGTGGTTGATTGTTTCCGTGAGTAGGTCTTTGAGGCATCTTACTGTCATGGAACAGAAAGACGTTGAGTACGCATCGTGTTAAAGTTGGGAATTTCGTGAACCGATTGTGCATCTAAGTGGTTCCACAGATTTACACAAAATAAGAAGAATATAAAACACATAGCAGATAACAACATCACGATAAAACACATAATATATTTTTTTTCACTAATAATATCCGTACTTTGATACATGAAAATTTGCCCGAAAGGGCATACATAAGGGTACAAAGTTCGGCAGCATAACGACTCTATGAGTAGTGTAATCACTTAAACATGGAGTCGGTAGTACATAACATGGTAAACATAAGAGAACATAGCACTATTGGGGGGGGGGGTCTACAGATTCTAAACATACTAGGAGGTGTCTAACGGTGGTAGTGAAGTCATATCCCAAAATGTTGTGCCAATAACTGAGCCATCTCGGCCATTTCCCCGATGACCTCATCCCTTTCCTGCTCAGCCTGTACGGCTCGTGCCTCCATGGCAAATAGTTGTTGCCGAAGTGTGGCAGCCTCTGCTTCCGGAGAACGATCCTCACCCACGGGATTTCCGGGTGGGGCAGGGTGGTCCTGGTGTGTCTCGTCGGTAGGTGGTTTGACGGGGGCTTCGTCTGCGTCTCTTTCCTCCTCCATGTCGTCATCAGTCCCCTCAAATTCGTAGTCTGTATCAGTGTACTCGTCGGGCCCAATGCCGTGAGCTGCCCCTTGTCCTTGCTCGGGGTCCTCTTCAATCATTCTGTGGGCCACTAGGGCATGGTGAAACTGTATGCCTTGCTGTTCCTCCGCCATGGTGACTGTGATGGGGAACACGTAAGGAGGGTATATAATTAAACCATTATTATTCCTAAGACATTTTAGTTGTTATTGTAATTGGTTTGATGTTCTCCTCTTGGTTAACAAAAGGGGTATGCCTTAGGTTTACTGACCATCGCGATCGTTCCAGGGCACGTGATAGTTGTATTCTGATGGAAATGTAGTTGATCAGGCTACATTCATCCCTAATACAACTGTGAACAGTCCTGACTTAACCGAGATGTCAGGATTTTTCCCAATGTCTTATTTGAATTGTTATTATGTTTATTTTTCAGAGTCGCACAAGTAAGAGTGTTTATTATTATATTTTATTTGTTTTTTTCAGAGTTATTTAGTCCCTCTTTGGGTTTATAGTTGCATATCAATGTGTGGTTAGATATGCCAGTTCACTATAAACAGAGCTCTGATACCAACCTGTCACACCCCCGAACCAGACGGCGGAAACGTCCGAGGGCTCGTGTGACTTAAATTGAAATATCATCACAATGAATATACATGAAACATAACATAAACATCACCATGCATTAATACATTACAACCGTCATTGTTCACATCAAGTACATTGTTTACATTACATAATCCAAAACATAAATTGTTTATCGATTGACATCACACAAAAGACGTTCAGAAACACGCTTGGTAATTCTTCATTCTAACGGTTACCTGAGAACACAAGTTATTTTGAAAACGGTCAACATATATAATGTTGGTGAATTCATAAGCAGGTTTGATGTGAAAATGTTTTGTATCGTTTATAAAACCCAGAAAATCCGATATTTTCTTAAACAAAAACTGTTTGCGAAAAAGGTTGATGATCCATAAGTATACGTGTGCATGATTTCAAAACATGTAAAAGTGATATGCCTTTCATACTAGTTTCTTGTATTATAGTTGTTGTAAGTAAAATTGAATAATGTTGTTCTCCCGGAAAACCCGATGTTTTCCAATATAAAGAGTATGATAGTCTTGTATTATTGTATCGTCACAGCGTATGAATATGATTTCCCATGATTACTTAGGTGGTAATGGATCTCTATATGAGTCGTTATAACCATGCATAATAATGATGGGTTTTGAGCATTCTAACACTTCCTAAGTGTACATACAACCCTAATAACCTTGGATCTATGTTTGTCTAATAATCATGCAAAGTTGAATTCCAAGGTTATATTCCTATCTAGCATACATGGGGAACATTTTTAACTTGAATGAAAGATAGAATAACTTACCTTGTTGTTGATTATGATCCTTGAAACCTTGTGAGCCTAGCACCCCAAGTGTGATGCCTCAAATGCTTCACACAACACCAAATGCTTTTGGAATGACTTTAGAGAGAATACACACTTCTAAAATCGGCCTAGCCCTCTTGTTTCTTATGTGTAGCCAATTTTGGTGGAGAATGGGTTTCTTATATAGTGTTGGCACATCTAGGGTTACACCATGTAAACCCTAATGTGTCATGACTCTTCATTTCCATGACCCATGGGTTTGTAACTCCCATGGAGCATCCATGGAGCATCCTATGGGTGGAACCCAACTTGATAATCCATGGAGCCTCTTAGCCCACTATATAAGATATGGAAGATTTACATAATCTACCCATATATTTAATTAGTTATCTTTTGATCACTTAATTAATTCTAAATTAATTCTTGATCAAACTAATTAAATAATATTATTAATATATTAGAACTTATAATATATTAATAAACCCTAAGTGTTATTTCTCTCATTTTAGTTTATCCAATTGCATGGTGCCATGTAACCCAAATGGACCATGCCGGGTCGGGTCAAGTACATACCAGAAATAGTTATGGACTTAGACACCTTATCCAACAAATAATGACTAATTCACATGTCTTGGCATTTTATCAAATGTCGGTTTTTGAATTAAGATTTTGTCACCCTAGACTGGCCGAGTCTAACTGTAGCGAACAGCTCAGGTGTAGGGGATTCACCCCCGTATAGATCTATACACAAACTCTCGCTCTCCCTCCAGGAGACTTTGATTATAACTACAGACTACGACCGACACTTATTGGTGTCACACGTTATTTCTCACTAAATCCAAATGAAATTGAATAACATTGTTTTACAACCCGATTTATGTTTACTTGAATATAAGGTAAGCGTAACAGACAAGAAAGAGGACAACGGAGGCCCACTAACTTTGTATGTTATTACAGGCTGTCGAGTATGCTACAGACACGTTATAGCCCATCGAGCATATGATAAGTTATTTGGACCGTATTAGCAATGCAAATGGGCCACTAAGGCCCAATAGCATGTAAAAGCTAACAAGGGTCCATTTAAGCATGTAATTGGGTCACCGGAAGCCCAATAAACATGTGTTGATTTTATTGGCCCAATAATCGTGTAACTGGGTCACCGGAAGCCCATTAAGCACGAATAGGAAACATTGGGCCCAACCGTCGTATCATTTATAGGTTTATCGATATAAGTTCGTAGTGTAGATATTTGTTGTAAGCTAAACGTTTATTCAAAGAGTTAAAAATACTTTGACGTTTGATTTATAACGAAGCTTTGGTTATACATATATATATATTTTTAAAAACTGTGCGCTATAAACGTGATATTTTTAACCCAATAATTAATATTTGTCTATTCGGCCCAAAAACGTTTAGTTTGACCATTGCAGCCCCTTTATCTATAAAAATGGCACTTTTAGTCCCTTTTTATGAAAATTGACATTTTTGGTCCTTAAACCATTTTTCTTGACATTTTCGACCCAAACTTTATTTAAATAATAATTTCAGTCCAAAACTATTGTATTTGTCATTTCCAGCCTTTATTTGTAAAAAGTTTACATTTTTGGCTCAAATTCCGTAAGTTTTACAATTTTGACCCCAAAATCAAAAACTTTGCATTTTTAGTCCAATTTTTGCATCAAAGTCATTTTCAGCCCCTAAAATAGTTTATTCACGTTTTAGACTCATATTTTGATAAGTTTACCACTTCAGCCCCCAAGAGTCTTCATTTTTCGCAACTTTGGGCCTAAAAACGTGAGGCCCAAATGTAAGCCCAATAAGCTATAATTTATGTTTTTGACCCCTAGAAAAGTGTTATTTTCATAAAAGTCAGATTTTTATGTAAATATACTATTTTATCCTTGTAAAACCGAAAATATCATATTTTACCCAAATCTTTGTTATTTTTGCAAAAATGACACTTTTAAGGATTTTGACTTTGTTTTTACTTATTAATCCTAAAGACTCTTAGATATTTGAAGTATGTTGTTTATTATGTTATTTGTTTATGTATCCTTCACACTTTAGCCATAGATTTCAAGATATAACAAATAATATCATATTTTCACAACACAAAACAAAGAAATCACATATAACAAGCATACACACATAGATCAACACATAGCACTTGTATTCTCCCCCCAAAAACAAGTAAAAACCAAAAACAAGGGGGTATGAACTCACCTTGCTTAGTTGTTCACGGTTTTGAATAAGAAATGGAAGAGGTTGAGGTGATTCTCGGCCCTAGCAAGCTTCTTGAGAGGACTTTGGCTTAGATGGATTCTAAGGAGTAGATCACGAATTTTTGCATGAGTTAGGAAGGGATTTTTGATGAAATCAAGAAGCTAAGTCATGGGTCTAAGCAACAACTTACCAAATATTTGTGATATGAGTGAAGAATCTTCTTGGAATGCTTGCAAATCTCGAAATTTTGATGGAAGAATGAAGGTGCTCTTGAGAGAATTTTGGAAGTATTTGGAAGTGAATTTAGTGTGTGTGTGTGTTGATGCTCTCGGCCGAGAGTAGAAGAAGAAGAGAGGAGAGAAGGTGAGGTGACATTGCATGGATGTCCACCATGCAATAAAGAGGTGGCATGCTCACAATTTTCCTCCTAAATCCCTTTTATTTTAATTCCTCTTCTAATCTTTTCTTTCCTTTTTATAAATGGGCCGAGAATTGCATTAAGAAGGGAAGAGGATTCATTTTGGCCCAATTCTTGATTCTTACTCGAAATCATGAGGTCCATAAAGAAGTTTTCGGCCCATTGGGCCCTTAGGGTGGTTCACGGCCCAATTAGCATAAAAGCATGGCCTTTATGGCCCATTAGTGTTGTTTAGATTTGGTGTGGCCCAACAAGGCCCATTAGAGGTAACCTAATCCATTTTAGACTCATAAGGCCCAAAAAGGTTAAGTCTCATGTGAGTGGGTCCAACTAGAGCCCATTTAAGAGTACTAAGCCCGAAATAGTCATATTGGAAGCTTATTGGTCCATTAGGCCCAATAAGGAAATCCTAGTCCATATTGGACTTAAACCGGGATTTTTAGGGCTTCCAATCTTTTGTTGACTATTTGAAGTGTTTGTATAGAGTGTTTGATGGAATTTTGGTGTCATTGAATGAACATCATGCATGTCTTCAAATTTTTGGTTACAAATGTTATCCTCACTAATGTTACAAAAGCATAGAATTCCTAGTTGTGACAAAAAAAATATATATATATATATATATATATATATATATATATATATATATATATATATATATAAAGACCCAACATGATTGTATTTATATTTTCGTATTCAAATGTGATTTGTGTTAAAAATACATCCAATTAAATAAGCAGGTTTTATATAACAGTTAATTAGAGATACTATTCAATTAGATGTTAAATTTTATGGAATGGTGAGTATGAGTGTTATTCGGTCGGTTTTTTCGATTTTAGGTTTAATCGATTCGGGTTTTTGTATTTTTTTATATCTTAAAACTAACCATAACCAATAAATATTAAACTAAAACAAAACTTACTAAACTTTTACCAAAAAAAATACACTAATACATAATATATTATATTCAGTCTTTCACGTTGCGTTGTCTTAAAATGTCGTTGCAACCACACAAATTATAGAGATTTGTTAATATAACTTTAGTCGTATATTAAGAGGAAAAATGCCCAAATTGTAATGGTTTGCCAATATAGCTTTAGTCGTATATAAATAGGAAAGAAATGAGCGAAAGTTTATTGACATTTGGCAAACCGGTTGTTTTTAATACAAATTAGAAACAATTATAAAGTTATAATGGTTAATAATTAAATAATGAGCTATGAAAATCTTTTTTAGTAACTAATCTATAAGTTTAAATATAAAATGTTAATTTATAGATATAAACTATAAAATATTATATTAATTAAACAGTTTTTTCGGATTAACCAAAATAATGAAAATTTAACCAAAACCAAACCGAGTAAGGTGTACTTATTCGGTTAACCAAACCAAATGAACCGAAAACCGAATAACCCGAACCAAATAAACCAAACATCATTTAGTTCGGTTTTGTTATTCGATTTTGGTTTTTTATCACACCCCTAATAATAAGGTGACATTATTTTCAAGTGGTATGATAGACCAACCATTGAAAATGCTTTTGAGCTGAATTAACAAATATTAATACTTTTCCAAAGTGATAAATGCTACTCCAACAAAAAGAAACAAATTATAAATAGTATCTTTATTACAAAGCTGAGAATTAAACATGTTCATAAATTTGATTGTTCAAGACAAGTCGTACTAATGCATAAAAGTCTAAAACAAATTCAAGTTGATACACAGGTATACCACAACTATAAGGCCAACCGGTATACGACTCACGAACCCGGTCGTGGTCTACATGACCACGGACCATGCTTGTGCACACCACCTCGGTGGTTCGTGGTCACCCGTTTTCGTGGTGGTTCGTGTTGCACACAACAGATAACAACGCCCAATGAGGGCTCTTCTTTCTTTTGAACATTGGACTAGCCATTCCAACGGCTAAATTTTGGAATTTTTTTTACATAACAATTTTACCTATACATAATTACATACCTAACTATACAACCTCATTTTTTACACCATTCTTTTCTTTCTCTATTACACAATTACACACAACCTTTTTACAACCAAAAACCATGGATCCCAACCAAATATCCCCCCAAACTTTCGAAACCGCAAACCCGATAATGTTTTTGCGTTAGATACAACCCATCGCCAATTCTCGGTCATAGAATCACCTCAAGCTGGTTTTGTGAATTTGCTTCAAACCGGTTCTCCTATCCGACAAACACCACTTTTCCAACAACAATATCAACATTTCCTTACCTACCAGCAACAATTCCAACAATTCCAACCACAACAATCACAACCACCACTTTCACTACCTTCTCATTCGCCGAATTTTGTTTCGGAAATGCAACCTTCACCACCACCACCTCAACCAAAAAAAAGGAAAAAAACCGGACCGAACCAGTACACAAGAAAGGGTACCATAGACAAAAGAGGAAGAAGAAAATTTAGCGGAGGCGTGGTTATCGACTTCCCAAGACCCAATTGAAGGAGATGCACAAACGTTTCGTTGTTTTTAGGGGAAAGTTCGAATAAGATTTTATGATATAACGAGGAGTGAAAGTCGAAATCCCGACCAAATTAGCTCGAAGTGGCACGATATTAGACTAAAATGCACGAAATTTGGAGGAATTTACAACAACCTCCAAAACATACGCAAAAGCGGGTCAAAGGATTTAGATGTCTTTAAGGTGGCCTTGGATCAATTTGAAAAAACAATGCCAATCCGCAAAGCTTTTCCATATGTGAAACCGTGGCTAAAATTGAAAGATGCTCCAAAATGGAAAAAGCAAACGGAAGGAACTCCACAAACCTCTTCCGGTTCAGAGCGATCAAGAAACCCCGATGCAACTTCCCAACAATCAGACGGGCGAACACACATCGACATCAATGATGACCCGATTGACCTTGAAGACGATCAACCTCTTTTTCGGCCCATTGGAAGAAATAAAGCAAAAAAGCGGGTTCGTCGGTTTCGGGTTCTAGTGTTATCGGTCATTTTGGAGAGAAATTTTATCGATATGTCCACATTCAAGAAACCAAGGTAGAGATGTTGAGTCGGGTGGAGCGAAAAATGATAGACGCGCAAACGTCATTCCAAGAGACACAAACGACACTTTACACAAAAACCGATATGAATATTTTGAAGATGAAGACGATCTCAAAGGCGAAGATTTGGAAATATTTTTGGCAATGGAAGAATCCGTTCGAGCCCGATATAGGAATAGGGGGTAGTTTTTTTTAGTTATGTTTGCCTTTTTTTAGTTTCTTTAATGTTGCATTTTTTTTAATTAATGTGATTTTTTATGTAATGTAGTATTTTACATCAATGAAAAACTAGTTTAAAAAATGTGTTTATTGTATTTTTTGAATTAAATTGAATTAAAAAAAATGATGTGGAGTGGTGTAGTGGTATGTATCCCATGATTTAGTAGTAAATGTGTGGTGATGATGTATCACCCACCATTATAGTAGTTAGTGGAGGGTATTATGGATGGTCTAAGGTCATTAGGAATGCTCTTCATGAAAGGACTCGTGGTCTATGTGGCCACGAACAACAATTGTGAACACCGCCCCACATGTTAGTGGTGGCTAGTGGTAGAGATGTTTAGCAATCATTTGTTGTGGGGAGCACTAATCACCACACTCAATCATTTTTTTTCTCTATCTATCTATCTCTCTCTCTCTCTACCTCTCTCTACATTTTAATTAATTAAAAAAATGTATATTTTTTTATAAAAATAATCAAAAAATAAGAGGGATATAATGATTGAGTATCTCATAGGTTTAGTGGTTGGATGTGGTGATGAGGTGAAACTCACCACTATAGTGGTTAGTAATGAGTATTATGGATGACCTAATCAATTAAAAGTTGTTGATGGAACAAAGGACCAAAGATGAAAAGGATCAAACTCAACTCGAATATTTTATTTTAAAGAAAATTGTTGATGGTTTTTTTTAAGAAGCCAAAGAAATACAAAACCTTTGAAAGATCATAATTTATAGATGAAGATTTTAGCTTTAAGCCTTAAAATTATGTTGGTAATGCTAAACCGTGATTTTTCATAACTCAATTATACATTAAACATACGTATAAATACAAAGCCACTTGGGCCAATACATACATGGCTTACACAATGGGCTATCTAGAAATATATAATATAATATAACATGTGATCCGCTAATAGCCCCCCACAGTTTCATCAGGAGGAGAATTCTGAATGTTTGAACCGGCTTTAAAATCATTGAATAGTTGAGTAGGAAGGCCTTTGGTGAAGATGTCGGCATACTAAGCGGAAGATGGAACATGAAAGACACGAACATCACCCCAGGCAACCAGGTCACAAACAAAATGAATATCAATCTCGATGTGCTTCGTGCGTTGGTGCTGAACTGGGTTCGATGTCATGTAAACAAAGCTAATATTGTCACGGTAAACAATAGTTGCTTTGGTAGGAGGACATCGAAGCTCACGAAGTAAATTACGAACCCAACAAGTCTCGGCAACAGCATTGGCAACGCCGCGATACTCTGCCTCTGCGCTGGATCGAGAAATGACCCTTTGTCTTTTAGAAGACCAGGAAATAAGATTATCACCGAGAAAAACACAATACCCGGAGGTCGAATGGCGAGAGATGGGACATCCGCCTTAGTCGGCGTCTGAATATGCACGAAGATCAGAAGACGTGGAAACATGAAGTTGCAGGTCGTGGTTTAGAGTCCCTCGAACATAGCGCAATATACGCTTGAGTGCATTCATATGAGGCTCCCGGGGATCATGCATGAATAAACATATCTGTTGAACTGCAAATGCGATGTCCGGGCGAGTAAACGTGAGATACTGAAGATCACCGGCAAGACTGCGATATAATGATGGATCTGCAACAGGAGTACCAGTATTGTCCAGCTTATGAGTGGTCTCTGCAGGGGTACAAGCTGGATTACACTGAAGCATATTGGCTCTCCCAAGAATCTCAGAAGCATATTTCCGCTGAGACAGAAAGAGACCTTGAGAAGAGCGAGTAGCAGAAATGCCGAGAAAGTACTTAAGGGCCCCAAGTTCTGTCATGGAGAACTCTCTGCTAAGTTGAGTAATGATAGACTAGAGGAGAGAAGTAGAGGATGTCGTCAATACAATATCATCCACATAGAGTAACAAGTAGGCAATGTCGCCTCCATGATGATAGATGAATAGAGACGAATCGTTGAGGCTGTGTTGAAATCTCATACAAAGAGCATGTTGAGCGAACCGCTGGTACCAGGCTCGAGGTGCCTGCTTGAGACCATATAGATATCTCTGAAGATGAAAAACATGGTCCGGGTGTCGAGGATCACGAAAACCGGGTGGTTGATGCATGTAAACGATCTCCTAAAGATGACCATGAAGAAAAGCATTTTTCACGTCTAGCTGATGAATGTGACAGTCCCGTGAAATAGCCAAACTGAGTACCGTGCGTATAGTGGCCGGTTTGACAACCGGGCTAAACGTCTCATCATAATCGATCCCCTGCTGCTGACTACGCCCATTTGCCACCAAGCGAGCTTTATATCGAGAAAGAGATCCGTCAGCATTAAATTTCTGTTTAAAAGCCACATAGAGCGAACTACATTAACGCCTGACGGTCGTGGTACAAGGACCCAAGTACCATTTGTAATAAGAGCTTTATATTCCTCGTGCATAGCTTTATGCCAGTTTGGATCTTTCAAATCTTGGAGATGTGACCTTGGGACAGAGGAAAGGGAAGTAGTATGAAGATTTAGGCGGGTGACAGGTTTGACAATACCACTTTTGGAGCGAGTGTGCATGCGATGAGGAGGAGGTGAGGCTGTGGGGGCCTCAGGAGGAGAAGGTTTGAGGGGAGACTCCTCATGAACAGAAGTGGGAGGGGTAGTAGAAGGACTGATATGCTCTATAGGAGCAGAAGTAGGAGGGGTAGGATGTAATATATGACGAAGGGTAGGAGAAATATCAGATTCAGATAGGAAGTCATAGGAGGGAGGCTCGATGGGAGTGACCGAACCATATGGGAAAATCGACTCATCGAATGTAACATGACGAGAGATGATGATCTTTCGAGATGACAGATCATAGCATCGGAACCCACGGTGGTGTGTTGGGTAGCCGAGGAAGATGCATGGGGTGGAGCGGGGCTGAAGCTTATTATTGGGAAGAAGGAAAGGAAAGCAGAGACAACCAAACACGCCAAGATGGTCATATGTAGGGTGGCGATGAAAGAGAAGATAGTGAGGGGTATCGTTTGAGATGGAAGCAGATGGTAATATATTGAGAAGGTGAGCAGACATATGAAGGGCTTCGGGCCAAAAAGTGGGTGGTAGGTGGGAGTGAAACATGAGTGTTCGCATCATATTATTGATGGTGTGAATCATCCGTTCTGAACGACCATTTTGTTGAGACGTGTGAGGGTATGAAAATCGAAAAGTAATGTCGTTCGATGCAACATAATCATGAAATTGTTGGTTGTTATACTTCCCCCCCCCCCCCCCCCCATTATCACATTGAAATTGTTTAATGGTGCCACCAAATTGATTTGTGATGAGTTTGGAGAGGTGTAAGAATTTTTGAAATACTTCAGATTTTTGTTTTAATGGATACACCCAAACATAATGAGTAAAATGATCAAGAAATACAATATAATACCACAAACCACCATTACTAGTAACAGGATACACTCAAAAGGTGCAGAAATAATAGATTCAGATAAATAAAAAGGTAGTCTAATGTGTTTGCCAAGTTGAAAAGCATGACAAGTAACATTATTTTTTGATAAACGACAAGAAATTGAACTATTGGATGACAAATGCTTCAAAACTTGATCGCCAGGGTGACCAAGTCGTTGATGCCACGTGGTGGGAGTGGTAGCGACAAACGCATGACTGGAGGAGCTTGTGACAAGATAGAGGGGGTCAAAGCTATCACAGCAGATTAGAGGGCGACGAGTCTGATAATCAAGAACAGTAAAACCATAAGGATCAAAGTCAATAGAGCAATTATTATGAGTTGTGAATTTTCTAACAGATATAAGGTTTTTAATGATGTTGGGTGTTATGAGAATATTTTGTAAGTGAAGCAGACGGTAAATATTAGAGACATGAAAATTTGAATGTCCCGAGGTCACAACCGGTATTGCAAATCCGTTACCGACATAAATAGAGCGAGGAGTATATGAATTATTACAAAAGGAAGTGAGTATACCTGCGTTAGTGTGGACATGGTCGGTTGTTCCGATGTCCATTACCCATCCGTTTTGCCCCGGGTCCGAAAGTGACATTGTGTTGAATAGATGCGGAAGGGATGTGGGCTGATCGCCACTGCCGAGCCACGCCCACGAGGGCTGATCGTATCCTAAAGTCTAATGGTGGGCCTGAGGACTCAAAGAATGGGGTTGTTGCACACTAGAATGGGATGAAGAGGGTATGCTGCCAAGCAGGCCTTGGGTGTTAGATGTTGGGCTGCTCCACTGTTGGGCTGGCTAAGGAAATTGGTTCCCAGTCCAGAAGTTGTTGTAGGGCGACACAGGGGGACCCCACTGAGATGAAGGGCGGTGCACAGGCTGAAAAGGCGGTGGGATATAAACCCAACCATATTGACCGTGGGCAGGTGCACCTCCGGCGGAATTAGGATGCTGTCAAGATCGGCGATCGTTACCGCCACCACGCTGGTCGTTGCGTCGGTAGGAAGATCCACCACCACCACCACCTCGATAGGAAGGAGTGGTTGTGACGTGAAGGAGGGAATTGGACGAGGGATTGGCATCAGGAGATGGGGCAACGACACGAGGATTGGCGAGCTTGGTTTCTTCTACAGCAAGAATGGAGCGCATTTCTGAAAAAGTAGGGAACGGTTTTGACAGGCGGATGATGTTGGCAAGACCCTCGAATTTGCTGGACAGTCCGTTAAGGGTGTGAATAACCACATGCCTTTCTTTAACTTTTTCACCTAAACCTTCAAGCAGATCAGTGAGTTTCTTGATTTTGTTGCAGTAGTCATGAACACTTAAGTCTCCCATGGTGATGCATCAAAGTTCGCTTTCTAACTGCATAGTTGTGGTTTCTTTGTTGTCATTGAAGATGGAGGATATGTTCAACCAGATTTTACGGGCAGATGCGAGAGGAGAGTAGGCGTTGGTGATGAGACTCAGGGAAATCGAGTTGAACAGCCACAGTTTGACGAGGTTGTCAAGCTGTTCCCATTCTGTGTCAGTGGGTGGCTTGTTTGGTGCATCATAAGTATCATCGATGTGGTCCTGGAGGTCGTAAGCAATGCAATGAGCAGTAAAGAAGTCACTCCAAGGATCATAGTTATGACTGTTGAGATCGAGAATCAAGGGAACGTAAGTCTTGATGTTGGTTATTCTGTATGCCTTGTGAGGAGGTTTAGAGGAGGTGCTACTATCTCGTGGCATTGCAGAGAAGGAAGAAGAGAAAGCATCAGGAGGGAAGAAGAAGAATTAAGAAGAAGATAGAAGGGATCGACTAGGGTTTTGAGAGAAGAAGTCTCTGATACCATGCTAAACCGTGATTTTCCCATAACTCAATTATACATTAAACATACGTATAAATACAAAGCCACTTGGGCCAATACATACAAGGCTTACACAATGGGCTATCTAGAAATATATAGAACTAATACAATATAACATGTGATCCGCTAACAGGTAATACCTCTAAGTTGATTAAAAAAGAATCTTAATATTGTAGTAATAGAGAATTATAAATCATTAAGTATTCAACTTTGTTACCCAGATGTTGGATGATAAAATTGAACTCATTAATAAATTTGAGTGTTCAAGGCAAAAAAAATTAATACAAATACTGAGAGCATAATAAAGTTTAAATTGATACAAAACTGAACATCTTGCCACACCTTTATGCAAGTAGAAGTTGGTGATGGAAACAAAGAACCAAAGATGAAAAGATCTAACTCAAACTCAAATATTTTGATTTGAAGAAAGTTGTTAACGGGTTTTTTTGTAGAAAAGCAAAAGAAATACAAACCCATAAAAGATCTTGATATCTTGATGAAGAATTTAGCTTAAAGCCTTGAAATTGTTGGTAATACATATAAATCCATATGAAATCTTGATCTTGATATTCTAATAAGAGACACCATAATATAGGTTACAAAATACATACTGTGGAGCGTATTTTAGAAAGAGAGATCATGAAGGAAACGAAAAAAACCGATTAGACCACTACCCTTTGAAAGTGACAAAAAAAACCAAAAACATGAATGCAATGACTTTATTACCCATGGACACCAATTCATTATTGCAACATAATCATACACTGCTTATGGATTCTCATCTCCTTAACACTCATGTGGAGACATTGAGATATACTTCCATAACACGTTTATTAATCTTTCAGTATGCACCAAGTATATTGAAAAAAAATTCACATCAAAAAGTAACGAAAAAAAAAAACTACATTTAGTGTTTTGACATGTAATTATAGACCAGAGGATGAGACCAAAACATTATGGTCCCTAAGCCGCTTTTGAAAATGAGCCAAACGATTCTGTAATTGCAAAATTGCTTCAGCCTTTTGAGCCAAAACTGTGTTTAATTTTGCCACATAATCATCCAGCTGATTCCCTGGTTTATCTGCTTCCACAAGTAAATTCATCTCCTACAAACATAACAATAATAAGTTCAATTTCAATTCACATATATTTTGTTATCAAATGCCCAAAAAGATTTAAACACATTAACATTACACACCACTCTAACGATATTCATTGTATCCTCCACTTGTTTCCTATGAGCATCTACAAGATCCTCTTCCTCCTGTAACAAAACCACAAGTTTTATTCAAGAAACTGGAGAATATCGTATAAAAATTCTTTCTTTTTTGCATACCTTTAAAAGGGCATTCAAATCATCATCTGGGTTCCAGTTTCTTGATTCTAATTTTGGCTCATAAAACTCTTCTGTGGTGTCAACATCATAATCATCTTCTTCAGGTTGAATTGTTGATTCCTTGAGGTTTATTGTGTCTTTCTTGTTCCCTTTTGAGAGACTTTTCACCCTGTAAATTCAATATGATAATTTAGATATGTAACTTTTAAAAACTGTGATTTCTTATTTCATATGTTACCTATCTGCATATCGTAAGGTGTTGAGAGTATGTTCACATGATCCAGCATTTGGTGAAATGCAAGAAACCATAACTGTTCTTGAATTTCCAACAAAGGAATCCCTCAATACTTCTGTTAATTTACTACCTCTAAAAGGAATGTGACCTTGATCATTGTCTAGAGCTCTTATGCATTCTTTTAATGCAAGCAAACTTTTATTAATCTCAGCACCTTCCATTCTATATTACATATTGGAATCCAAACATTAGAATATAATAATATACAATCGTAAAGTAACTAAAGATAGTGTCTCGTATGATGGAATCAGGGAAGGAATGGAATGGAATCACTCATTCCATTCCAACCTTTACCTTGTTTGCTTATCATTATCAGTTGTATCTGCACCACGTTCACTTCCTGCAAGATCTATAAACGAGAGCTTTCCAACAACTTTAGCAGGTTTTAATTCACTTCCATCAACAGATCTCTTAACACAAAGTTGAAGAATGGCATGTGATCTTGAAGATTCCTCATTTGCCCCTGTTGTCCCTGTGCTTCTTGTTGAATTCCCCCTATCAATTAACTCCTTGATTGTTTCCACATCTGAGACTCTGTATTCTTGTAACCCCACTATGCATACTTGTTTACTTCCATCTTCTCTCATGCAAAGTTTTCTACCAAAAAAAAAAAAGAAATCCATTTTGTGAAATTTGAGATGGAATATGAATATATGATGATTGATGAAGGAACTTACTTTCTATCATTGAGGAGATCGAATAGTTTGCCTCCATATATCTCAAAGAAACTGAAATGTAATTGAAAACCTTGGCCTCTATACGTGTGATACATTAATCTCAAGATATCACGTGATGCTTTAAGAGGTAATGGTTTCATTGTAAAAGTCTTTCCACTTCCTAAAACAACAAAATCAGAGTGAGTATTACTTTGCCCATATTGGTAGCAAAAATAAAGTATGTTGCTATACCCAAATTGCCCCTTGAAATATGATTATTAAAAGCCGTATTACCTGTTTGCCCATATGCAAAGCATGTTGCTTTTGTGCGTTGAAAAATTATTGGAACAATGGGTTCCACAGTTTCATGATAAACCTATCAATACAAATTCAATACAAAATTACAAATAAATGAATTATGAAGTAAGTGTTGGTTTTAAGTGTTGTTTCTTTTTTGAGTTGATGAAGATAAAGGGGAAATGACTTATTCAGTTAAGCACTTAAGCTATATTATATATATGAGTGTTTCTGTTTTACTTAATGCAGAAAAAACGACTTAATCCATACCTCATCATTAGAAACCTCCTCATTTAGCACTGCATCAAACACAAATTCATGTTTCTCCAAGTATTCTGTTAAGTCAACCTGCAAACAACAATTCAAACAAAAGCAAGAAAACAAGATCAAAGATTGTATAAAACAATTTCCACCATAACTTTTTTAATTGATGCGAACCTTGAGTTTTGTTTCATGAACTGCAAGGCAATTGGAATGGCTTTCGGTAGTAACTATATCTTCCTCGTTTTTTGCTAACTCTTTTTTGTTCAATGGTCTCTTACGCACCTGTAAATTCAGCACATTTCATTAGCAAAAAGTCGATGATACCCTTGGAAGCAATCAAGAATTTAACATACCACAACTTTAATCTTTGCAACTGTGCTGCCCTTATCTTTTTTACTGTTCTGTTTGCTATTTTCATAGTACGGATCTGCGTACAATGAAGCACCGGACATTGGCACCTGCAGAAATTAAATTAACCAGAGCCAATTTACAGAATGAGATCCCATTTTAATGGTGGAAATTCAAACAGGTAGCTAAAAATCGTTGAGATGATAATTTTATCCGGCAATGCAGTAAAACCTACCTCGGAAATAAGTTCGGTGTCATGGGAATGTAGATCCAAGAGACCGGGACTGAAGTCGCTGGGGTCATCGCCGCCGCCCCCACCGAGCTTTTTATGGCGAGCCGGCGGCGAGAATGGCTCTGTGAACAAATTAGTCCCTCCGGTTACGGACATCTGTGTACTGATGTTTCTACTGTTGTTATACATTCTCGAATCTTGAGCTCCATTACCATTATAGTAACCAAAGTCCATCTGTCCCATTAAATAACAAATCAAATACATGAATTTGAGAAATGAATACGTACCCAGATCCCCAGTATGTATATGTAATTGAACAAAAGGAAACATACGGATGAAGAAGTGTTGGAAGATTGTTGTTGGAGGTGTTGTAAACCAGCAGATTGTAGCCATTGGCCATTAGATGAAGAACTGACGTCTACGAAGTTATCGGTGTACTGACGCTGGTGTTGCGCCGCCGCCGATGACCCAGATCTTTGGCCGTGTCTTCCCAGCGCGTTCATACTGTACACAGACACTCAAACCCTCAAAATTGAAAAGTAGTTCGATGTTTTACTTCAAATTCTTTCCCCCAATCTCTGCTTTTTGTATCACTGAAGCATTTCTTTATTGAATTGAATCCATGAAGAGAGAGAAGAATCGAGACTTTGAATCAATTAAGCGGTGGGATTAGTTTGGGTATTAATTATTCTAGCTGGGTAGCCAAGAACAGTAGAAAAAGGTTTTGGAATTGTTTTCAAGAAAGATTTGAATTTTGAAGTCCGGGGACAAGGGGCACAAGAGTGTGAATGTTGTCACATGTACCGCAGGGGTCAGCGACAAAAACTTTGATTTTGATTTGGTGACTTTGTGATAATTTACATAAGACACCCTTCGAATTATGTGTAACTAGTTTATTTGTAAAAAACTCAAAATTTTGTATAATAATAGACCTTCTTGTTGAGTTATTTTTCAAAAGAAATAACGGCATAAGCTTGTAAATTACAAGTTATTTGGAAAAAAAATTGGGATTAAATAAGCTCCCATAATAGCTTTTTTGACTTTCAATAGCTTATTTGGCCCAATACGTTAATAAATTTGTAAAAAAAACTCCTATAAACTTTCAAATGCAAAAAATAAACTATTGTAATAGTTTTTTCTAACTTCTTTTTTCATTTTTCCTCGTAAATTTACAAGCGACATTGAGCTTTTTGCTATTCTACTAATATAAATGGGTTTTTGGGATTATGTTTTGAAACATCTTATTGACTTGGCTACTTGCTTTATTTTTAACACCGAGTCTCCTATTTTGTATGTTGTATTCCGAACTCTTTTCTTATAATGGCATCAATGATAGATTTGTATGCAATTTATCTAAACACGATATTGTTCCTTCTTTCCCCCAGAAGGTTGGGGTTGACATGCAGGTATGTAGTGTTTGTAGCGTGTGAAGCTAAGTATTCAATCCGTCATGATACCAATTTCTACTGGTATTACAATTTCAAATTTGTATATGAGACTAAAGGGAACTTCTCTTGTTGTAGTTATTATTGGGCTCCTGTAAGCCCATAAGACACTTTGCAACTTATTTATCCATATTATTTTGGCTATTCCAAGTATTCTTTTTAATCCTTTTATAATTGTTTGGGTCTATTATTTTCATGTGCCTGTTGGCGGGTAGGTGAGAAATATAAATAAAGTTTTGTTGGATGTTTAAAGTTGTACACCATCATTTGAACGAGTTATTAGAAACTACTTCTTGGTGTCTCTGACGATGGTGTGCGATATTTTGAATCGTCAATTGATTTTCTTCCTTATGAACTTGGTTATACTTCTCCTGTTATTGTATCCATTGATTCTTCTACCGATTTAGTAAAATAACCAATTGAAACCCCTAGGAATTTAATCCACACGTAAGCTTCAATGATTATACCATTATGCTTACTCCCCATTGGTAAAAGGCTCATGGGTGAGAAATAATTATCATCTTCAATTATGGTAAAGTTGGTATGGTGGCATTTTGTTGTCATTGTAATCATTTTTTGATAAATAAGTGTATGTCACGAGATAATAAGATAATGCTGGCTAAAAGCACCTAGTTTGTAGGATATTTGTGATAGTGTTTGGACTCCAAAGTGGATTCTACAGAGACTCTGGTATATGCTTCTTCGATTACATGTTGTGCCTCTAATGGTATTTAGCATCATAGTCACGAGCTTAAATAACCTTTACGATGTATTGGTCTACCTTGTTGCGTTGATTCGTATTTTTCTTACCTCATTTTCATCGACCAACAATGTGTTCCTTTGCAAATATTTTATGAAGCGGGCTATCCAATTGGTTAAGTGATCTGAAAATCCATGACACTTTCTTCCTTTGTACTTTGTTTATGCAAAACTTCTACCAGTAACAGTAGCGGATCCAGAAAGAAAAATTAGGGGTATCACAAATTCTTTTGGGGTTGAACTACTAGAAAAAAAATTTGTTTCCAAAAGAAGTTTCCATTACAAAATCGTCGCTAAACCGGTGAATTTACACTAATTTTAAAATTATCAGACTTTGTGATGGATTGCTGACGGATTAGTGACGAATTTGTGACGGATTTCCAACGGATTTGTGACGGATTTTCGAAAAAAACACGAAATTTACATTTGACGGGAAATTGGAGGGGTAGCCCGGGGGGCTACATAGTAGCTCCGCCCCTGACTAGTAACCTTTTGTCAGATGACTAAAAACAACTGAGACTATTTTTCTTAAGGAATATGTCTCTTTGTTTGATCCTAATACCTGGGTTTTATATATATATATATATATATATATATATATATATATATATATATATATATATATATATATAAAGTTGGGTGTGATCTTCTTTGCCTTATGCAAGTATTGGTGTATGTTCTCATATTTTGCTTCATAGGACCGTTGAGTTTGTTTGTTACTAAAATTGAATCACCATATATGCTCAAATTCTCTATATTCATTTACCTTTCCAAACGTAGTCAGGTCAAAAGAGCTTCGTATTTAACCCTATGGTTTGAGCACTTGGGGTTGATGTAACACCCAAAAATTTCGAACAAATTTAAACTTTCAAAACATGTCAAGTTCATCAAAACATTACAACTTTGTTTTCAAAATACATTCTATCAGAGTATTCCCAGAAACATAAACATAACAGGAGGAGCTGTACGATCATGCCTTCGCCTTGCCACGATCCCCTGATGTACCTGAAACAATAAACTGAAACTGTAAGCCCGAAAGCTTAGTGAGTTACCCCAAAATACCGATACACATACAGTCCACATAACCATGTCAACAATAACATATCATAACAAACTGAACAGAACAGCACATAACGGGTCCAAAAACCTACAGAATGTAATACCCCCGAGCCCACAGTACGAGTCTCCCTCAGCCCGTAACTAGAATGCTCCCGACCCCACAGTACGAGTCTCCCTTAGCCCGTAACTGGAATGCTCCCAGGGTTTGTTGGCTACCTCACGAAAGCAGTACAACCTCAACTCATCCCATATAACAATCACATAACATAACATAACCACTGAGCATGCAATAATCATATAACATCACAGGTAGTCCTACAGGTCTACCTAACTAGCATAACCACTAGCATGCAACACTAACTCATACCCAACATCTAACACTGCTAGGATAACATATCCAATGGGCTGGCCTTGGTGCCTTAGACCCCTTAGTATAGTGAGGATAACTCACCTTGCAAATGTCGACCCGGAAGATAAAACCCAACTCTCGAATCACTTGGCACAGGCTCCACCACCTAATACCATAGCACAATATACTCATAAGTCCTTAACCTTATAAGGTACTCCATAACCCACTAGTCAACCCCTGGTCAAACTCAAAGTCCTCAGTCAAGGTCAACAGTCTATGTTGACCTTACTCGCCGAGTACCCTCGGCTACTCGTCGAGTTCCTTAAAGCACTATCCCACTCGCTGAGTCATCGAGGTGACTCGTCGAGTTTCTCCGATTCTCGACCAAACTCTAAGGCCACCCGTCGAGTTTTCCTTTTTGCACACGACGGACACACACACATTCATAACTTGGGGAAAACTCATCCGACTCGCCGAGTTGTTCATCCAACTCGTCGAGTTCACGACCATCTTCATGTGACTCGCCGAGTCCATTCAGTCCTTTTCCCATACAGACTTGATTTGAGCCATGCAACGGCTCCAAACCACATATCCAAGCTTCTAGGGCATGCTTATCACGTAAAGTTGCAAACTTTACGTGCATGCATGGCTATAAAGGCTCTAAATGCCTATTTTAAGTTCTTAATGGAGCTTCATGCTCAAGAGGGACCTCAATCATGACCAAAGCTGTAACTTTATGCTTTTAGAATCCGAGGAGGGTCCAAATCTGAAGTTACAACCTCAGATCTAGCCCATAGCTCATCCTTCCAACTTAATATCTCACAAAAGCCCTAAACTCAACCAATAGAAGAGATTCACAAGGAAAAAGGCGATTTGGTTACCTCCAGAAGGTGATAACTGAGATAAGTATTGATTCCCACACTCTACTTGCTCCAAGCCTTTTGTTCCCCAAGCTCCTCTTCTCAAAAGATCTCCTCTCCAAAGCTTTACACTCACAAAGTGAAACACCACATGAATTAGGGTTTTCTGAGCTCTCAAATGACTGCAAAGAAGCCAAAGGAGGCTTATCATTCCTTAAATAGGGTGCAAAACCCTGGGATTTAGGGTTTCATCTGCCAGCTCCTACTCGTCGAGTCCCTTAGTGGACTCGTCGAGTAGGTCACTAAACACGCATTCCAACCCGCTGCTACTCGACGAGTAGGGCAACCAACTCGTCGAGTAGGACATTAAACCAATTAACCTTTTATTTAAATCCATACCTGGAATCGGGGTATTACAATTCTCCCCCACTTGAACTAGACTTCGTCCTCGAAGTCTGCTGCAGCGAATAACTCCGGGTAATGCTCCCGCATTTCGGCCTCCGTCTCCCACGTCCACTCGGACCCCCTTCGATGTTCCCACTGTACTTTCACCAAAGATATCTCCTTATTCCTCCTAATCTTCATCTTCTTCTCCAAAATGGCCACAGGTCTCTCCACATAGTTCAGGCGCTCATCGACCTGAATATCATCCAGCGATACTACTGCCTCCTGGTCCATGATGCACTTTCGCAGCTGCGAAACGTAGAAAGTGTTGTGTATCCGACTAAGCTCCTCGGCAGCTCTAGCCTGTAAGCCACCTTGCCAACCCTGGCAATGATCCTGAACGGCCCAATATATCGGGGACCCAATTTTCCCCTCTTCCTGAAGCGAATCACGCCTTTCCAAGGCGAGACCTTCAAGAGTACCATGTCACCCACCTGAAATTCCAACTCAGATCGGCGTCTGTCGGCATAACTCTTCTGCTGACTCTGAGCGGTCTGCAAACGCTGTCTAACCTGCTGGATCTTTTCGGTAGTCTGCAAGACTACCTCCGTACTACCCATCACTCTGTGTCCAACTTCACCCCAACAGACCGGTGTACGATATCTCCGCCTGTACAACAGCTCGAATGGCGGGGCGCCAAGGCTAGAATGATAGCTGTTGTTGTAGGCGAACTCCGCAAGCGGTAGGTGAGAATCCCAACTCCCACTGAAATCAATGACACACGCCCTCAACATGTCCTCGAGGGTCTGAATAGTCCGTTCGCTCTGGCTGTCTGTCTGCGGGTGGAATGCTGTGCTGAAGTGCAACCACGTGCCCAACTCCTCGTGAAACTTTTGCCAGAAGCGGGAGGTAAACCTGACATCCCGATCAGAGACAATGGAAACAGGAACCCCATGGCGAGACACGATCTCGCGAACGTACAATTCGGCCAATTTCTCGGTCGATGAGCTCTCCCGTATAGCCAAGAAGTGGGCACTCTTGGTCAATCGATCCACGATGACCCATATAGCATCAAACCCCTTTGCCGTCCTCGGAAACTTGGTAATAAAATCCATCGTGATCTGTTCCCATTTCCACATGGGAATCTCTAGGGGCTGCAGCTTTCCATGCGGCCTCTGATGCTCGGCCTTGTCCATCCTACAGGTCAAACACCTCTCGACGTACCAAGCGATCTCTCGCTTCATGCACGGCCACCAATAGCTCAAACTCAAATCCCGGTACATCTTGGTGGCCCCCGGGTGAATAGAGAAATGAGACTTATGAGCCTCCTCCATAACCGTCTGCCTAACCCCACCAGACATCGGAACCAAAACCCGACCGCATCGGGTCAATAGTCCCCGACTATCCTGTATGAACCGGGTATTCTCACCCTTGATTCTCTCCAGCTTCCAATTCTCCGGTCGCATGCCCTCTACCTGGGCATCTCTGATCAAACTCACAAGCGGAGAATCCACCGCTATCCTCATACATACCGCGGGGGTGGAAGACCCAGCTGACTTGCGGCTCAAAGCATCCGCAACCACATTTGCTTTACCGGGGTGGTAAAGGATCTCACAATCGTAGTCCTTGACTACATCCAGCCACCTGCGCTGCCTCATGTTCAGGTTCGGCTGATCCATGATATGTTTCAAGCTCTTGTGATCCGTGTAAATGGTACATCGGACCCCATAGAGGTAATGTCTCCATATCTTGAGGGCGAACACCACCGCCCCCAGCTCCAAGTCATGCGTAGGGTATCTCGTCTCATGCGGCTTCAGCTGCCGCGATGCGTAGGCTATCACTCATCCTCTCTGCATGATGACCGCCGCTAAACCTATGATGGATGCATCACAGAACACCACAAAATCCTCAACTCCCTCCGGGAGTGTCAATACTGGTGCCTCACACAAACGCTGACGGAGGGTCTCAAACGCCCTCTGCTGCTCGGGATCCCACCGGAAATCCACCCCCTTCCTCGTCAGACGAGTGAGGGGTACTGCAATCTTGGAGAAATCCCGTATGAACCTCCGGTAGTACCCTGCCAATCCCAGGAAACTCCTAATATCTGAGGGAGATTTCGGAATCTCCCACTGCATAACCGCCTCGATTTTGGCCGGATCGACCAAAATCCCCTCCTGGTTAACGAGATGTCCGAGGAACTGGACCTCTCGTAACCAAAACTCACACTTCGAGAACTTGGCGTACAGCCGTTCTCGTCTCAGAACTCCCAACAGCTATCGCAGATGCTCCTCATGCGGCTCTCGGGTCTTGGAATACACCAAGATATCATCTATAAACACTATGACCGAGCGATCAAGCATCGGTCTGCAGACCCGATTCATCAGGTCCATGAACACCGCTGGCGCGTTGGTGAGCCCAAACGGCATCACCACGAACTCGTAATGTCCATAACGAGTTCGGAACGCGGTCTTCTCCACGTCCTCCTCTCTGACCCTGACCTGATGATACCCAGACCTCAAGTCTATCTTGGAAAACCAAGATGCGCCCTGTAACTGATCGAAGAGATCGTCTATCCTCGGGAGTGGGTAACGGTTCTTCACCGTCAACTTATTCAACTCCCGGTAATCAATACACATCCGGTGTGAACCGTCCTTCTTCCGGACAAAAAGTATCGGTGCTCCCCATGGAGAACTGCTAGGTCGAATGAACTGCTTGCCCAACAGTTCCTGTAACTGTGACGACAGCTCCTGCATCTCTGATGGTGCCAATCGGTACGACGCCTTAGCGATAGGGGCCGCACCTAGCACCAGGTCGATCCTGAACTCGACCTGCCTCTCCGTAGGTATCCCTGGCAACTCCTCTGGAAACACATCTGCGAACTCCCTGACCACCGGTACATCGGAAACCGAAATCTGATCCCTGACTCGCGTATCTACCACATACGCTAGATAACCCGCACACCCGTGCTGAATGTACTGTCGAGCCCTGGCAGCTGAACAAAACCATGATCCCACCATGGTGCCGTCACCATATACAATCAGTTCTCCCCCACTTGGGGTTCGAACTACCACTCGCTGGCCCTCGCAATCAATCATAGCACCGAACCAACTGAGCCAATCCATGGCCACAATCACGCACACTTCCCCCATGGGGATCGGAATCAAATCTATTGAAAAGGACACCCCGAAAATCTCCAGGTCACACCCTCGATAAACTGAAGAAACAGAAACCCCGTGTTCGTTGGCGATAGACACTCGCAACGGACACTCTAGCTCGCCCACTGGCGCACTGAACTCCCTACTAAAAGACTGAGATACGAAGGACCGACTCGCCCCCAAGTCAAATAAGACCAAAGCAGGCAAGGAGTTCACTAAAAACGTACCTAACCACAGGTACAACAAATAAGCATACAACAGATATAGGAAACGAGATAAAGGATAGAAACATACCAGCAACCACATCTGGTGCTGCTCTGGCCTCCTCCGCTGTAAGCTGGAAGGCATGACCCTGAGCCTTCGGAGGCTCAGCCCTGACTGGTCTCCCATCCGTGATCCTCAAAGTAGCCGGCGCTGGAGCCTGCACCGGTTTGGCGGCGAGTAACGGGCAGTTGGCCTTCAAATGGCCAACCTGATCACAATGGTAACATAACTTCATACTCGGTATCGGAACGGCCTGGCGACAATCCTTCGCATAGTGCCCCTCCTTGCCACACCTGTGGCACCCACTGCTAGCTCGACAAATCCCGGAATGAACCCTGCCGCACTTTCCACAAGAGCGGCTCTGCTGACTCCTAGACCTCAAATCAGCGGTCTTAGACCGCTTTTGCACCGGCTGTGACTGTGCCGGGGCTGGCCGCTGCTCCCTCAGCTGCAGCTCAATCTCTAACTCTCGCCGTCTGGCGGCCTCCTACAACTCCAGAAGAGTGTTACATCACTGGGTAGATACAAACTATCGGAATCAGTCTTGAGCATACTCCGATAACGGGTCATTTGAGACTGCGCGGAAGCAAACTCTGGGCAGAACATCGCCCGCTCAGTGAACATGCGGGTGATCTCCGTCACTGACTCCCCATCCTGTCTCAAACTCAAAAACTCCTGTGCCAACCACTCCCGCTCAACCCGTGGAATGTAACGGGCGCGGAACATATCCCTGAACTGCTCCCAAGTAACAACAGCTCTCTGATCATCAGTGTACGACCCAGTCACAAGTCTCCACCAGTCCTTGGCCCCAGACCTAAGCAGGTTCAGAGCACACCTGACCTTCTGGTCAGCAGGACACGAGCAGGTGAAGAAACACCCCTCCACGTCTGAAATCCATCTCATAGCCTTGATGGGATCCTGCGTCCCATCAAAAGCAGGGGGCTTCGTGTTATCGAAGTCCCTGTACTAAAAACCTCTACCAAATCCTCCTCCTGCCGCTGATACAGCTGATGCAGCTGCTGCGGCGGCTGTCTCTGCAAGGGCTGCATAGCGCTCATCAAAATACTCCACCATGGCGGTCTTAATCGACCCGAACATCTACGGTAACTGAGCCCGTAATGCAGCGGCAACCTCATCATGCAGGATCCCTCGAATCCTGGCATCCAACTCCTCTGTACCCATCTGCACCCCGGGCTACATAGTAGCTCCGCCCCTGACTAGTAACCTTTTGTCAGATGACTAAAAACAACTGAAACTATTTTTCTTAAGGAATATGTCTCTTTGTTTGATCCTAATACCTGGGTTATCTATATATACATATATATATATATATATATATATATATATATATATATATATATATATATATATAAGTTGGGTGTGATCTTCTTTGCCTTATGCAAGTATTGGTGTATGTTCTCATATTTTGCTTCATAGGACCGTTGAGTTTGTTTGTTACTAAAATTGAATCACCATATATGCTCAAATTCTCTATATTCATTTACCTTTCCAAACGTAGTCAGGTCAAAAGAGCTTCGTATTTAACCCTATGGTTTGAGCACTTGGGGTTGATGTAACACCCAAAAATTTCGAACAAATTTAAACTTTCAAAACATGTCAAGTTCATCAAAACATTACAACTTTGTTTTCAAAATACATTCTATCAGAGTATTCCCAGAAACATAAACATAACAGGAGGAGCTGTACGATCATGCCTTCGCCTTGCCACGATCCCCTGATGTACCTGAAACAATAAACTAAAACTGTAAGCCCGAAAGCTTAGTGAGTTACCCCCAAAATACCGATACACATACAGTCCACATAACCATGTCAACAATAACATATCATAACAAACTGAACAGAACAACACATAACGGGTCCACAACCCTACAGACTGTAATACCCCCGAGCCCACAATACGAGTCTCCCTCAGCCCGTACCTGGAATGCTCCCGACCCCACAGTACGAGTCTCCCTTAGCCCGTAACTGGAATGCTCCCAGGGTTTGTTGGCTACCGCACGAAGCAGTACAACCTCAACCCATCCCATATAACAATCACATAACATAACATAACCACTGAGCATGCAATAATCATATAACATCACAGGTAGTCCTACAGGTCTACCTAACTGGCATAACCACTAGCATGCAACACTAACTCATACCCAACATCTAACACTGCTAGGATAACATATCCAATGGGCTGGCCTTGGTGCCTTAGACCCCTTAGTATAGTGAGGATAACTCACCTCGCAAATGTCGACCCGGAAGATAAAACCCAACTCTCGAATCACTTGGCACAGGCTCCACCACCTAATACCATAGCACAATATACTCATAAGTCCTTAACCTTATAAGGTACTCCATAACCCACTAGTCAACCCCTGGTCAAAGTCAAAGTCCTCAGTCAAGGTCAACAGTCCATGTTGACCTTACTTGCCGAGTACCCTCGGCTACTCGTCGAGTTCCTTGAAGCACTATCCCACTCGCCGAGTCATCGAGGTGACTCGTCGAGTTTCTCCGATTCTCGACCAAACTCTAAGGCCACCCGTCGAGTTTTCCTTTTTGCACACGACGGACACACACACATTCATAACTTGGGCAAAACTCATCCGACTCGCCGAGTTGTTCATCCAACTCGTCGAGTCTACAGCGATCTTCATCGGACTCGCCAAGTTGTTCATCCAACTCGTCGAGTTCACGGCCATCTTCATGTGACTCGCCGAGTCGACCTCGCGACTTGCCGAGTCCATTCAATCCTTTTCCCATACAGACTTGATTTGAGCCATGCAGCGGCTCCAAACCACAGATCCAAGCTTCTAGGGCATGCTTATCACGTAAAGTTGTAAACTTTACGTGCATGCATGGCTATAAAGGCTCTAAATGCCTATTTTAAGTTCTTAATGGAGCTTCATGCTCAAGAGGGACCTCAATCATGACCAAAGCTGTAACTTTATGCTTCTTGAATCTGAGGAGGGTCCAGATCTGAAGTTACAACCTCAGATCTAGCCCATAGCTCATCCTTCCAACTTAATATCTCACAAAAGCCCTAAACTCAACCAATAGAAGAGATTTACAAGGAAAAAGGCGATTTGGTTACCTCCAGAAGGTGATAACTGAGATAAGTGTTGATTCCCACACTCTACTTGCTCCAAGCCTTTTGTTCCCCAAGCTCCTCTTCTCAAAAGATCTCCTCTCCAAAGCTTTACACTCACAAAGTGAAACACCACACGAATTAGGATTTTCTGAGCTCTCAAATGACTGCAAAGAGGCCAAAGGAGGCTTATCATTCCTTAAATAGGGTGCAAAACCCTGGGATTTAGGGTTTAATCTACCAGCTCCTACTCGTCGAGTCCTTTAGTGGACTCGTCGAGTAGGTCACTAAACACGCGTTCCAACCCCGCTGCTACTCGACGAGTAGGGCAACCAACTCGTCGAGTAGGACATTAAACCAATTAACCTTTTATTTAAATCAATACCTGGAATCGGGGCATTACAGTTGATCCTTAATACATATGTATTTTTTATCACCTTCCATACTTCTTAAGACTAGTTCTAGACCGATATATTCTTAAGGATCTATATCTATAAAATATTCAATAACTTTATAGCTCATATTCTTTTCTTGGCTTCTTAGTCGTTGTGTTGTGTACACAAGTTGTAAAGTGTAACGCTTGTTTTCCATAATGGATCAGTTAAAAGCTTAACGGGGTCAAAGATAAGGTTTTTGGGGAAAACCATATGCCATGACATGTCTATCCTAGACACCTATCCCGTAAGTAGATCAATCAATATATTTAACTGGAATCAATGATTAATCTAACACTTACAGGCTCATAATAACGATTAATGGTGTAACCAATTAAAGATAGAAGTAATTGTAACTTACTTGCAGTTCGAATAGCCACGAGCAAAACTTTAACTCCTTTTTTCTTATCTCCTTCTGAAACTTATAGAGTTTCACTAATCAAACTTAGAATGAGAAGTCGAATCACGAGGTGAGAGAGAGATTATCACTGAAAGAGAGAGAATGGTGTAACAAATGAGGAGGCCTAAGCCTACTATTTATAGGAAGTTCTGAGGGACACGCTGCTCAGTGGCGGACCTTAGTGGAGTCCGGGGGGTCCCGGGCCACTGCTCCGATTCCGGCATGTAGTGTAAAAAAAATTTATATTTTTTTTTTCTATTAAGTGCACCGGCTTAAAATACAAGTACCACTACTAATTTAGATTTATTCCGAAATTTTTTTTAGTGTCACCCCTACTAAAACGTTCTGCGTCCGCCACTGATGCTGCTCATTTACCTAGGGGCGTCGTGCTTTTGGTAGGTAACAGGAGTGGCTTCTGATGCCTTTCATGACAAAAGATTGTTGAATATTGGTGACTGATCAAGAACGTTGATGTCGTTGTTGGAACCCGCAACCCCAAAATAAGCATGTCAAATCCATAAATCTTGGGTGGTTTAGCCAAACAACTCACGCATGACTTGGCTTGCCAAGTCATAATTCGCATAACAATCCGATGCACTCAATATCGCCTAACATGGTCACCATTTCCCACAATGATGTTATAAGGGAGGAGGAAGTCGTGGCGGTTTGGGGAGCTGGGATGGGGCGGTACCGACGGTACCGTCAGATTCTGATCCCCTGGTCGAGGGGTTGATGGGGCTCGAGCTTTTGTTCATCTCAAGTGGGATTCTAGAACCGCCACTTTTCTCTCTCTAGCTTTCTCTCTATTCTTCTATGTCTTACTTAATTGTACTTCAAGCTATAAAACTTGTACCAAATTGTGTTTGTATGTTTTTAATTAGTTTGTGAATTAGTTGATACGTTTTTTAATGTTTTGTTAATTATTTTTGAATGATTTTAATTAGTGTATTTATTTTAAAATTCAAAGTTGAGTGGGTTATGAAAAATAAGGATTTCATGTGTTGTGAGTTGGAAGGGTAAGAATAGAGAGAATAAAGAAAAGCCGATGTAACAGTGGGTTGACTGTTGAGTAAGATGGGAGGGAATGACTCCCTCCTCCCTAACAACATGAGTGATATGACATATAAGATGAAACCAAAATAATAGTGTTATAAATTGTCCATTGCCCCTAAATTTTACAAGGATATTATGTTTTCTTTTTCCCAACATTTACAACATTCAAACACACATTTAGTCGGTGTTTAGAAGTTTTTTTTAAAATGATTTATTATTTTATGGAACTTTTCTAAAAACCAATAAGTTAAAAAGATTTTGAAAAACAATAATTTTATAGGAAAAAAAAAACTTTAGCAAAAAACCAAGAATTCTTGGCTTTTCAAAAAAAAAAAAGCCAATAAATTCGCAATCCTACGCACTTAAACTTTACTGCACGAAAGATGTTAAAAAACTCAGAGCTAAACAAACAAACCTATTATTTTAATAATATTGGCTCTGCTGAATTATAATTGATTGTGTATTTCAATTACAGGTATCATGCAACATGGCTTTTCTGCATATTCCTGAAAATATGCCACCGACGAACCTCGACGGAAGTTTCCACCTTGCTTGAAACCTCCTATACTCTTCTACTGTTCTACATAGATTCCCAACTCAAATCATTGTGCACGATTCTTGCTTTACAACTCCTCTTTCACGCATTTCGATAAACACCTAGCAGATGGCTGACGACTCTGCAGTCACCATTTACGGCAACACCGCCGTGTCGGATCTCAACAAAAAAGATCAAAATCCCTTCTCAGTCAAGGTCGGACTAGCTCAACGGCTTAGTGGCGGAGCAATTATCCATGTCACTAACGTCAACCAAGCCAAGATCGCTGAATCCGCCGGAGCTTGCTGTGTGATTGTATCAGAACCATCAACACCCACCTCCGGCATTTCTCGAATGTTAGATCCAGCTGTTATTAAAGAATACCAAGAATCTGTCCCGATTCCCGTAATGGCAAAAGCCCGAGTCGGCCATTTTGTCGAAGCACAGGTACTTGAAGCCATTGGCGTTGATTACATAGACGAAAACGAGCTTCTTGCTGCAGCCGACGACGATAACTTCATCAACAAACATAACTTTCGTGTCCCTTTTGTGTCAGGTTGTCGGGATTTGGGCGAGGGGTTGAGGAGAGCGAGAGAAGGTGCGGCGATGATTAGAACTCAAGGAGATCAATCTGGATCTGGCGACATTGTTGACACAGTCCGAAATGTAAGAAAAGTAATGGGAAAAATTAGGGTTCTAACAAACATGGATGAAGATGAAGTCTTCACATTCGCAAAAGAATTGGGTGCACCTTACGACATTGTTGCACAAACCAAGCAACTGGGTAGGCTTCCTGTAGTCCATTTTGCTTCTGGAGGTATTGTCACGCCTGCAGATGCTGCTCTCATGATGCAATTGGGCTGCGATGGAGTCTTCATTGATTCTGAAATTTTCAACTCTTCAGATCCTTACAAACAAGTTCGATCTATTGTGCAGGCTGTTAGAAACTACAATGATGTTCATATGTTAACAGGGCTCAATCTTAGAGACAACGGAGGTAGTTACTAGTTACTGAATTTAAAAATCAAAACTTTTAATATGATATAACAAGAAAAGTTGTGATAACAAAATAAATTGCAACCCTTTCTTGAATTCTTTACATGACTACGATTAAAAGTTTAAAACATCTTTACATATCCCACTTCCGATTTCTGAGCTACATTGCTTCAGAATGTGTTGTTTCTGAATTCTTTTAGTCTAACTTGCTCAAATAGCATTATCTGCTTGAAGGGTTTCTTGCTTATCAATCGTATTACCATCACCATTGTTGAAAAACACCCGTAATGCAGTTTCATAAGCTGTAAAGATAGCACCATTAACAACAAAAGCTCTAGAAACAGCAGTTCCAAGTCCTCTAAACAACACACTATACCCATCATTTCTAACACTTTTTTGAAAACAATCCACAATTCCATTATACTTCACTTTTGAATTTGGTGTTTGCGCTTGAAGTCTAGTTTTAATAACATCTAAAGGATAACAACAAACCCAACTAGCAACACCCGCAAGTCCACCTGCAACAAGCATGGTGTTGAAGCTTTCTTGGCCACTTTTTCTACACCCAGGATGAAGTTGTTCTCTCATGAATTCGTATGTCCAGAAATAGAAACCATGTGAAGGTGCATCTCTTAAGGCTGTGATTGTTAAGCCTCTATAGAGTCCACGCCAACTTTCTGTTTTTATTATGTTTTTCGCGACACTTAAGGGACCTTTTTCTGATTGGGTTTGGAGTTGAAGTCGGATCTTGATTAATTCGATTGGGGAGAGCATTATGCTTTGGATTGCTCCGGCTCCGATACCTCCTAGGGCTACGCCTTTGTAAGATGGGGGGTCGGTGGAGGAATTTGATGAGTCAAATGCTCGCGATAATATGGCGTAGATTTGGAAAACCATCGCGTTCTGCAAGGAAAAATAATATATCTAAAGTGAAAATTACAACTTTAGATATAGAAGATGATGTGCATCCAATTGATTCTAATTATATGGCGACAACGAAACGACTTAAGATCCTAAAAAAGCGATGTTTAAATTCATATATGAAGATGAAGCGAAGTTAAGAATAAGAACCTGGAAGGTGACGGAGGCAAGGGGAGCAGTCATGCCTCTGTAAAGGGCAAGAGGACCTTCAGTAGTAGCAACCTGCCGGAGAATGCGAAGAGCAGAGCCGGAAGGGGAGCTTTGTTGCCGGACTCTGATACTGTCAAGTGGGTATCCAGCCATGATTCCGGCGATTCCACCGAATCCTCCGGCGACAAATTCCTTACCCCAACTGCTTGCGAGAAATTCCGGCCAGAAATCCATCCCGCCTTACCCGACAGAATCTAATTGATTTAAAACAAAAAAAGAATCAAATCGGAGAAACCCTTTTGGTATCATGCAAGATCCCCACTCCTTTTTCTAGGTTTTAGATATAGATACTCAAGAAATATCCAATATCCATTCAGATGCAGATATAGGCCACAAACCCGACAATTATAGAATTCTTTTCTCTCACTTCTGGATTTATGGATTAAAAAAACACACTCATATCAGAAACAGAAAATTTCTATTATATTTGAGTGGTGAAACTGGACACGGAATTCTGACTCTGTTTTACTTTACGAAAACAGAGTATGGAAAGAACATGACTTTCAAGAGTCCATGTTATTGAAGTAATCGAAAGAACGAATTGGGGATTAGTTTATAAACATGTTTCGTTCGAAAAGCAAGAAAACAAGAAAGATGTGTGTATTTTTGTGTGTGTGTTGATTGTGTGAGAAATGAGATTGTCGAAACAAAAGCACCGCCCATTCGCCCAACCCGAGCTATTTTGTTGTTTATTTGGACGTGGCTTGTAAATTGGAATGTAACGAAAAAAGAAAAGAAAAAAGACCAAAAATTAGGGAGAAAGAAGACGTAGAGGACTGCATGTGGGCCATGATTTTGAATGCTGTTTTTGATGTGTTTAAAACATTTTATTTTGGTTTCTAAAGGTTGTTTATGTGGATCGGATCGGTTCCAATCAAGTGAATCTAAATTGATTTAGGTTTTTAAAACATGAATCTGAATAGTCCAAACTAAATTTAAATCCGATCCGATCCGATCACAATTCGGTTGGATCGGTTTTTATAATTCGGCTTTCAAAAACGAAAACATTTTAAAACGACATATAATTATAATATTATCCTAACTTTACACAAGAAATGAAAAAAATTATTTAGTTGTGATTTGAAATTTATAAACAACTACTAAAAATATATATTATAATTAAAGATATATTATAGTTAAATATTTTATAGATAGAAAACTTTTGAGAGAAAAATGCATATTAATGTTTTTTTTATCGGGTGAAACGTTTTGAACCTATTTGAAAAAATAAATTACAAAATTAATAAATAACTATATATATATATATATATATATATATATATATATATATATTATAAATAAATAAATAATAAATATTTATTCGGTTTTTTTGGACTATTTGGTTCTTATTTTATAAACCAAAACCAATCTGAAATCCAAAATAATAATTCGGTTTTGTTGAAAACAATCCAAAAATCCGAATACACGAACCAAATAGTCCAATCCAAATTGTCCAATTGGACAATTCAAGTTTATCCAAATAATAAACAACCCTAGGTTTCTTAATGTTTCAATTTTATATTTAATTTATTAACCGGTGGATGAGTATAATAAACTATATTTTATTTTATTAGATAAAAAGGATAATCTAAAACAGCAGTCAAAAGAATTTTTTACTAAAACTTTTGGCATTGGTTTTGAGTCGGTACATGATTAGTTTCAATTTTTAACTGTTTGTCCATCTAATTTTAAATAAAAAATTGAACATTTTTTTTTCGGGGATAATGACTTAAAAGGGTAATATATTTTTCGATTTGTACACATTTGGTCACTGAGTTTTTTTTTCGACCACATTTACCCCCTTCAACTTGTTAAACTGTACACATTCAGTCCTTATGACCGGTTACTCCAGGTTAGCCGGGAAAAATGACTTATTACGGTAATATATTTCTCATTTTGTACACATTTAGTCCTTAATATTTTTGTACACATTTAGTCCTTAATATTTTTTTTGTTTCAAAATAAGTCATTTTTTGTTTATTGTACCAATTCAGTACTTATGAATGATTTATTTAGGGTTTTTCTCACGACATCTAACATGAGACTATCATTGATGACAGGGACGGTTCTCTTTAGGTGCCCGCAGTGGCACCGACAACCCCTGCTTTTTCTGTACGCAGTGTAAATTTTTTGATATTTTCGATATTTTTTTTTCTTTTTTCTACGGACTGGCAACACCTACTACCAAATCATGCGTCCGTGCCTGATTGATGAGGTGTTTGGGGCTGTTGATGCTTATGTCCATCGCGGCCTCGACTGCTTGGTTGCATAGGTCTTGTGGTTTGACTTAGGTTTTGTATTCCGAACGTCGTAAGTTCTTCATACGATATCTGATTTTAACGATCTTTATATCTACGTGTTCGTTTTTTAAGTCTGCTATAACTTTCGTTAAGATTACTCCCGTTAAAATATAATATGTTTTTACTTACGATTTTATAAAAAAACATCCATACATGCATTCATAAAAAACGTATGGATATAAAGATCGTAATTAATAAATATATTACTTTTTAACGGGAGTAATCTAAACGAAAGTTGTAGTAGACTAAAATACAAACGCATAGATATAAAGATCGTTAAAATCCGAGATAGTATGAAAAAGTTATGACGTTCAAAACACATGACCTAAGCAACCAAGTAGTCGAGATCGCGATGAACATAAGCATCAAAAGCCTAAAACACCTCGTTAATGATTGTTCCATGTAAGATGTTGTAAGAAAAACTTAAAGAAAACATTCATAAGTATTGAATGAGTACAAAAACAAAAATAAATTATTTTGCAACAAAAAAAATTAAGGACTAAATGTGTACAAAAATATTAAGGACTAAATGTGTACAAAATGAGAAATATATTACCCTATTAAGACATTTTTACCGGTTAACCTGAAATAACCGGTCATAAGGACTGAATGTGTACAGTTTAACAAGTTGAAGGGGTAAATGTGAACAAAAAATAAATTCAGTGACCAAATGTGTACAAATCGAAGAATATATTACCCTTTTAAGTCATTATCCTTTTTTTTTGTTTTGATGATTTTTTGAACAAATGTTGAAATAAGAGAGAGAATAAAAAAAATGTGTAATCAAATAGAATTCCCTTCTAATATTTTTAATAAATATATTTCAATATTAAAAAGACACTTGTTTCGTTAGTTATAATAATTTTTCAGATTTATAAAAAGGTTATCCAAATTAGTAAACAAAAATAAGTTAGTTTCATATTAATTTTAAGTCGTGAGCTATAAATTTTTTATATACAATTATGTTGGATCATGAAACTATCGAGTTGAGTGATAATATTAAATTTGATATCACTAGAAAAATGGTAGTTGAGCCTAACTTTATGATGGTCGTCATACAACTTTTTAGATGAGACGGGCCATGCTTAACAGAATAGAGCGCGAGGTGTTGGACTGTTGGTGAGATTTTGCACATCTTTTTCTTATTTTATTTATTTTATTACGTATCAACATTGAAGATGTTTTGTTAATTTTTTAGTTGCTTAACATATCATGTTTGGTTTTGATAATGGAGATGGAAAGTAAAGTGGCTTCATGACTGGATTTCAAGTCTCATGTATTTTAATTATGTTTCTTGTGCTTTATTTGTGTGTTATCTTCGAATTATTATATTAAAATGATTGATATTTTCGATAATTATTATTTTTGAAATTAAATGATGGTAAACTAAGTTATTTTTAAATTGATTAATTATAATAATATTTAAAAATAATATTAATTTTATTCATACATAAGTCTAGAATAAAAGTTATTGAGTAACGTGATCTAATAATATTTATTTTATCATATTGTTTAAATACTTACTATATATAAAAATTATTATTTTATATTTAGTGCCAATAACATAATCATTTATAATATATTTGTCAAACATTTTAACTTATAATTTTGAATATATATATATATATATATATATATATATATATATATATATATATATATATATATATATATATATATATATACTTTATAATGCATAGATGATAGGAATACCAAAAGTTTTAAGACAAAAGTCTTAAAACAAGGAGGTTAAATCTTAGCCTTTAATTTCAAATCTATTTCATCCAATGGTATACAGTTTGGATCCTTGTGAAGTGAATATAACCAATCAAAAACAATTTTTAAAGGAAGTATTGATTTATGCGCATTATAAATGAAGGACACCATTTACGTTAATTTACTAACCCTTTTTTCTTTAAAACCCTCTATCTCAAATAAACTTGCTACCGCCAACTGTGACACCGGCAACAACACCGGTTCACCTCTGACTTTCAGCCTATAGCACCGCCAGCCACTCCTATCTACCACTTGAGCCATCGAACAACAACACGAACAATACCGATGCATCACAAACTCCGCCACCTCCGCCTTCAGTACCGTCTCCTCTTAGAAAAACCCTAGATGTAAATTGACAGCACCTCCATCGTCGTTCAATCTACTCTTGATAGATTGCATCTCTTCAATAGATACATTCTTGCCTAAGATTTGCTCATAATCTGTTCATAACACACTTCTATTTTTATTTATTCGTTTTGCTCACGGTTTTTCATGTTATATCATACAAAATATAGCTTTGGAAATTGATGAATGATTGTAAATATGCATGAAATTGTTATTCAGATTTGGAATGATAAAAATGATTCCGTTTTAGTTTTGTATTTTTTTTTCCTTTGTGTAATCATATTGTTGATTTATTTTTGATATTTAGTAAATTTCTATAAATTTTTGTTACCACGAAAGTCTGGCCTAACCCTAACCCAACTTCTGATTTATGTGAGTATTATTTTTAGTTTAGTGAGTGGAATTTTTGCAATTCAACGTTTATTTTATGTTCTTACTTTGATTTTATTCTTGGATATGTGTTTTTTTATATAGTCTGAGATTAAAGATCTTATGTATGTACCTGTTGAACTTTGAGTAGCATGAGGTTTGAGATTATAACAATTCATATGATAAATTTATCTATTATTATAAAACATCCAGTTTCTTCTTTCTCTCTTTTTGGATTTTAGCAATTCATATGATGTTTTGGGATTTTTCGTTTCTCAGATCTATGAGTTTTTGAAGGCTAAGTGTATTCTGCTGCTATTTTCGTTTTGATTAGTTGTGCGGATGATGAGATCCTAATCTTTTGAAGATTTTTGTGTTTTGTTTATTGTTTTTAGGCACTTACTCATGTATCAAATATGTATGGTAAGATTTGTTTTTCCTTATTTTTATTCTCTCTTTCTTTCGAAAAGGTAGTAAACATTTGATTAATATTAATCAGCAAAAGAAGAAAAAATATGTTTTTTATTTGTTTATTTGTTCTTTATGTAATATGTAGTCTTCTTTTTTCTACTCTTTAGGACCACACAAACATTGAAGATTCGGAAAAGAACCCATGGGCGTAAAATACTTCGACATTAATTATTTTGATTACAAAATAGAACCAATGAGCATGCTTTTCATTCCATGTTATAAATGTATATCAACAACCCTTTGATATGTATGAGAACTTTGAAGTGATTTTCTCTACATATGAATAAATTACAAATAAATTACAGAAATCGTCCATGTATGTATGCTTAAACGACAGTTATGTATTTCAAACTCCTATTTCTTCTACTTATCTCTTTCTCTTTCACACAATCATACACGTTTTTTGGTGTTTGTTTTTTTAGATCTTGAAAATTTCAACAGTCTAAGCACATGGTATCTAACTAACTAATTTTACAGTTTTGTCTATTTTTTAGTATTCCAAGTACAAAATGAAGACATTGTAATATGATATTTGCATGAAGCATGGATATATGAATGTCAAATCAATGCAGAAGCATGGTTCGTATACAATATATAAAGTCGTATAAACATTTAAGAATTCAATAATCGAGAAATATCATCTATAATGTTTTAATTTTTTTTTAATTCCTTAATAATATAAACATATCTATTGCATATTGTCCTTTGAATCCAAGTCTAAACGACTATTGTTTTACTTTCTTTAGTTATGAGTTTTCATAATAAAAATACAAATAAATTTGCATTTTGATGCACATTAATATAAAAGGTGCAAGTTTGATGCACATTAATATAAAAAGACATGAAATATATGATTACTTTGATAATTCCCAATAAATTCCAAATCTTCTACCTTTTATTATTGTTTCAAACAATTCTTAGTGAGTTATTAAATATAAAAATATATTTCTATCGTATTTAATATCATTACATATAATAATGTTTTCATAAAACTAATATCCGAAATGAACGTCTAAATCAAACTATAATCGAAATTAAACATATGAAACGTCAAAAGAAAACTACCATTAAACATGAAAAGGATATTAATCGCCGCATGAAAACTATCTGCCGAAAGGAATTATTAGGTGTCGCTGCATCGCGCGGGTACGCTACTAGTATATATATATATATATATATATATATATATATATATATATATATATATATATATATATATATATAAAAGGTCCGGTTCCTGTGATGACTCATTTTAAAGTGAATACTCGTGAGGACATCTTAAAAAAAATTGAAAAAAAATCTAAAAAAATACTAATCATAATATCGAGCATAGATCTATGTCCGGAAGAAAAAAAATTGGAAAAAAAATTTTGTATCATTAAAATGGATCCCTGATTCAATTTTAATTTTTTATTTTGCATCATTATGATCCATGATTCGATTTTAATGATCCAAAATTTTTTTTCAAATTTTTTTTCTCCAGGACATAGATCTAGGCTCGATTTTATGATTTGTATTTTTTTATATTTTTTTTCAATTTTTTTAAGGTGTCGTCACGAGTCCTCACTTTAAAATGAGTCCTCATCCGATCCTGTTTATATATATATATATATATATATATATATATATATATATATATATATATATATATATATATATATATATATATATATTCAAATAAAAACAATTATATAATTGAAAACGTAAGAACAAATTTGGACAACATATTTCTTTTTGCCACTAAACCCTCCCGCGTACCGGCGAGACTGATGAATGTAATATTCATATGTGAATATAAACCACTATCACCATAACCACCAGTGGCCACATAAATTTTTTGCTACAAAACCCTCCAATGTTACGGTGCGACGTAGGAATGTACTATACATATCATACATACTTATAAAGCTAGCATTTTTCCTTAAACCTCATGCATTTGAAACCCCCATAAAAATTTGCAAACACCTCATGCATTTGAAACCTCCTATTTTAATGAATACCACTCAAAAGTCTCTTAATAATGATTAACAATTCAAAGATTTTATAACTTCTATAATATATTTAATAAAAAATTAATGGATACTCTACTATAAAAAGGTCAATCTTTTT